>NC_141990.1:226671390-227271390 GCF_049901715.1 Pseudonaja textilis
ATTCCAAACTAAATTGTGGGAAAAGTTGGAGACCTCAATTGATCAACATCTACTTTTTAAAAATATGTATGCATCATAAAGGGACATCACTCAAAGTAAAAGTAATCCCCAGGGCCACCTCTCCAAGGTCCTCCAAGAAAAGGTGTCAAGCAAAAATATGATTGTCCCCTCTCCTATTTAATTTCTATATCAATTCCATGGTGGACCTTCTCCTCAACATGAATTTCTACCCTCAAAACACTTGCTGGGAGACACATTTTTGTTCTACTGAGACAATGCAGCATTATTTTCAAGAATATCTATGGGCCTTAAGGGAGCATTGAAAGAACTAGCAGAATATTGCAGGGAACCGTAGTAGTTCTCAGTTACCAGAGAACTAAAATCATGGCATTTGCCAAAAGGGCCAAGAGTCCATCTTGGAGTTTCAATGGTCAGATGACTGAGCAAGACTTGTGTTTCAATTATCTGGACTCCATAATAAAGATGTGATTGATTCATTCACTTTAGTTACTTTCTTTTTGAATCCATATCCATTTAGAACCAGGGTTTCAGATTAGGTTATCATTATTAGGTTATCATTATTAGGTTATCATTCACTCTAGGACTGACTGGCAGTTTTCTTAGTACAATAATCCTCCCCCCCCCCGCCTTTCCCCCCCCTCTCTTCAGTTCGTTCTTGTTTCTTTTATTATTTTCTTTTATTTCTTTTTTGTTTCTCTTTCTGTTCATACTTTTCTGTAAAATAATCACAATTTTCTTAATTTAAATAAATAAATTATTACAATATATAAACGTATATAAATTCTAAATAAATGAGGACTATGAACTCTACCCACCACCATTTTTTACCGAAAAGGCCTTGAGACAAGTGATGATTGCAGCTGAACTTCTAAGGGCCCTCAACCTGGAAGGTTATTATTTACCTAGAGAGCTCAGGAAGCCTCAGGGAATGATTTTTGGTGGTTTTTCTCCTTCCTGTATACTGTAATTACTGATGTTCCATTTTCAGATGCTCAGAGGAAAGACTGTCTAAGTGCTTCCACGGAGAATTGAGGCTACTTAATTTGAAGGAATAAATGCTCACCCTATTTAGGAAAACACACGGCTCCCATTCAGGTTGATCTGTTACCTTGTCCAGTCAGACCAAGTGGGAAGATATACTTCTCATTCAGGTAAGTTTGGCATCTTTAGATGCCATTTAGGGAGATTTCTCCCAAGATTCTATTCTTCTTCCAAATAGGACTTGATCAATTGTTATCTGGCCCTTTCTGTCGCATCTGAGTGCAAAGACTGTTACAGCCATATTCAAACCCATTCATTCTTGCCCTTCTGTGAACAGACGTTCCAAGTTCTTCAGAAGTGATTCACTTTTCCAATTTCTGCTTCTGTTTAGAAGTAGTTCCATGCATCATGTGCAACCCTTTTTTAAAGGAAAGTTGGAGTCAATTCTACCTCTGACAAGAGTCTTAGGATTGGAACTGAAAGACAAAGTCTAGAAAGAACTCTGAGAAATGACAGGGAAAGCTGTTCACAGTACATCTTTAAAATGTTTAATTACCTAAACTGTGGATTTCCATGAAGTGGAAAGAGAACTGTTCCCACCTTTGAGGCAAGGGGACATTAACTTGGATCGAAGTGGAAGATGGAACCCCCTGAAGTGATAAGTCTTGGGAAGAACCTAAGATTAAAAGTTTGCAGTTCCACCAGGGAAATTGGGTCAAATGTTTTCTACTGCTCCACAGACTAGAAATGAGGTCACTCAGTGACACCAGAAGGAAGACTTGACACCCTTTTTAGGCCACAACAAAGGCGTTTCAATGAAGCTCACAGCTTATATAACAACATTGGGCACCTTGTCTGTTGCTTGTATCTATGAGATGCATTTTCAAAGGCAGCTTGAATGGCTGCAGTCAGTCAGCTTCACTCAACCGATTTGGGAGTCTCATTAAAACAGAGAAAATCCTTATGCTTTTTTTCCTTTTCCCACTTTTGGGGGGGATCTTGTTCAGATATTTTTAGATGGGTTGTGCCTGATTATTCTAGTGAAATTTGAAAAGGGAAGCTGCAGTACAATTATACATTTGTGTACAATCAAATACAACAACTTAGTCAAGGTTAGTATAAATATAGATTTCTAGGATTTTATAACAAAGAGCAGGGCATGTCAGTGAAACCAAGTTATAGCAACAGCCACAGATTGTATGTTTGAGAAAAACTTCAGAGGTGATAGAAGAAATATTTGAATGGTCCTTTTCTGTGGAAGAATATTAAGAATTATCTTGGCTTTGGAAATATGAGGAGCTTTTCAAGAAAGCAGTGCATGGTCATATCAGGTAATTTGCAGATCATGATATTTTAGAGAACAGAAGGGAGAGATTTGGGATACATTTAGAGGAGATTTAGTAACTTATGCTTATGAACTCATGATGCAGAGAAGCTTCAAGAGATTGACCCCGAAGATATCCCAGTAAATAATGAAAAATAAAAGAAGATAAAGCTAGCAAGAAAAAATGACAAAAGTAAACAATTCAGGAAATGTTTCAGAAAATATTGGGAGCATTGGCAGTAAATTTGGAAATGTTTGATTCCAGAATGTTGATGGTAAGGTTCAAACTACTGGGTCCAATATTAATATGGTCAAAATAATGGGAAAGAATTATGAGTCAAAAGCAAGGGTGAAAATAAGAGATGGGGACATGTTCAGATACTAATTTGATGCCAGCTTTGTTGCAAACTCCTCAGCTAAGCTGATTGGGGATAAATAATAGAAAATATTCTCTGAATGCTGCTTCAGGGTAAGGTGACTTTTATGCTTCCAGTCTGAGATTCATTTAATTCATAAAGGACATGTAATAGAGTACCTGGTTGCACAATATATTATTACCATTAATGCAAAGATTCACACACTGTTCAGATATGAAGTTCAGTGACATATTTTTAATTCCATGCATTTTGGCTCCAGACCCTGTAAAATGCACTTCAAATTTACATGAATCTAGACAAAAACTGCAAGTAGAGCTCCTTTTAATTTTTCTGTTTAAGAATTTACACAACCTAGGGATCAATTCCTTGCCGTGTACAGGGAAGTGTTCCCTCTGTATTGACTTACAATACATAGTATTCAGATTTTTTTTTAATTTTCCAGAATAGAATCCATTATTTAGCTGTCTTGTGAGATGCCAATATAACTGTCGTTCTCATCAAATTTTCCTCTCTATGTTTTTACAGACTCCGAATACATCCATTGTTGTAACACCTGGCCTTTGGATCTGACCAGGTACTTATCCATATCCCTTTCCTCACTTGCAGGTTATCTTTTTGAGCAGGGGGCCCTGCTAAGTCCAACATTCCCCAACACACAAGCGTACGTAGCTATGTCTTATCTGGAACCCAAACTCTAGATCGTTTCATGCCTCCCCTCCCAATCATAAAACCACCCCTTTGCCTATAATCTGTTATAGAAAAAGTGCCTCAAGGCTTTGTTGTTTCTTTTGCCATTGTGGGAAGTGATCAATAGAATTTCTTCCCCATCCCAGTCCTATAAAACCCTCTAGGATGATTTTGTTTGTCGTAACTCAGGATGCCATGTATTGCCTTGTTATAATCCCTCATTCTTTCATTTCATTTTTTTCCCTTGGTGGCCCCTACAAAATTAAGCCTCTAAAAATAGTTGAAATGGTTTATTGTATTGATTTAAAAGTGATTTTATGACATAGAAGATGGAATGCATTGATGCATCTCTGATGCACATAAATAGTGGAAGTCCTCAGTGCAGAACATGGACTTTGTATTCCCTTCAGGTCCAAAGTGCTGCTCACATTTTCTTGCCCTTGATCGATTCTCTACGTTGTCCATCTTGGGCCTTTCCTGCTCAGGATTACTTGTCTGTTTAAGCCACCAGCACTGTTCACCCATATATGGTTAGAATTACTTCACTAAGACAAGTCCTTCCTCAGCAGCATTAGGCATCCAGGCACTATGAATAATCTACATCAAGTCTTCACCAAACATGCCCAGTTCCTAGCAAGGTGACTTTTGAGAAATTAGAAATATTCAGGTTCCACTCCTCAATTCAATATTTCCAGATATTGAGGGAGTCCTTTAGGTATTGATCCAAGGTCTCTAATCACAACAATTTTTTTCCCATTGGTGTTCTATTACAATCTGATTTTTTTCCCCCAGTTGTTCCTCCTCAATCCTAGCATCTCCTGGTAATGTTACATCAATGAACCACTTTTCAATAACTGTTATATTAGGCATGTTGTGAACCAGATGCCTCTCCGTTTGGATAATAAAAGTCCCATAAGATGTTGACCCACTGATATTCCAAAACCTTTTCAACTTGATGGTCCTAGTAGTTTTTCATGCAAATCCAAACCTCTGCCTAAGTTTCCAGTAAAGAAATTGGGCTGTTATTATTATTTAGTAATATTGTTACTAAAATTTAATTATGTTCATCACACAGCCAGCCAGATGTTCAGACTGTATTTGGCATTTTGACTGCCTATTTAGTTCTTGCCAAAGACCTGGGATATGCAGATATGGATGTTTGATGGTATTGTACGTATTACTGTTTAAACCTGCATGACTCCTGATTTCACAACATTTGTTCACTTGTTTATTTTATATGCTAAGACCAGTCATTGGAAAAAGTTTGCAAAACACATGGAATCAAGTGCACCTAATACAATGAGAATGTAATACATGTACTGTTATTTTCATGTAAAATGAGCAACACTACACCAAATTCACTGTTTTCAGAATATCTTTCATTGTTATACCAGGAATTCATTATTTAGGGCACAAAACACTAATATCCTTACTTTTCCCCCCTCTCTAAAATAGGTTATGCTTAGAAAAAAATGGAACTTGAAGATAATCGCACAATCCTTAGTGATTTTGTGATGGTTGGGTTTACAACAGACCCATTTCTACGCACAATTCTCTTTGTGGTATTCTTGGCCTCCTACATCCTAACATTGACTGGGAATCTGGGCCTCATGACACTGATCTACCTGGACTCCCGCTTGCACACACCCATGTATTTCTTTGTGGGTAGCCTTTCCTTCCTGGATGTCTGGTACTCCTCAGTCTACACTCCCCGGATCTTATATGACTGTTTATCCAAGAACAACCACATTTCCTTAGCGGATTGTGCAGCCCAGTTCTTCTTCTCTGCTGGATGGAGCTACAGTGAATGCTTCCTATTGGCCTTCATGGCCTATGACCGCTTTGTGGCCATCTGCAACCCACTCCTTTATGCCATTGCCATGCCCAAGAAGCTGTGCATCCAGCTGGTGGTAGGAGCCTACGTAGTGGGGTTTGTCAATGCAATCGTACATACCGGTAACACTTTCCGCCTACGCTACTGTGGGAGTAATGTCATCAACCATTACTTTTGTGATGAGCCTCCACTTCTGAAAATGGCCTGTGATGACACAAGAGAATATGAACTCATTGCAACTGTTATCATTGGTTTCAATCTGCTGGCAGCCACTGCTGTTATCGTGAAGTCCTACATTGGTATTGTGGTAGCCATTATTCGCATACGCTCGGCTGCAGGGAGAGGCAAAGCTTTCTCCACTTGCTCGGCTCACCTGGTCTCTGTCTCCCTCTACTATGGCTCCATACTGATCATGTACTCCACACCTAACTCTTATCACACTCCAAATTGGGACAAGGCAAATGCATTGTTCTATACAGTAGTCAACCCTCTGTTCAATCCTTTGATTTACAGCTTACGCAACAAAGATGTGAAGACAGCTTTCAAGAATGTCTGGGGGAAATTCACGGCACACAAATGAATAGCACTGTTACATTCCTTTTTTAGGGTAGACTGCTGCTGATGAAATTTACTTCTAGGCTATAGTGTCTGCCAGCCAGTTAGTCACTTTCCTTCTTTGCTCCTTCCCTTACTTGCTTCTTCGTAAAAGAAAGTGGAGAAAGTCCAGAATTAAAGATTAGCAATCATTCTCTATGCTCAAATTCCTCATGAATTCTTTTCTTAATCGGCAATATTATTCCATATGTATACCTCCCTAATCTTCTTCTAACCTTGCATCACCCTGACTTTTTATTTCGGACTTTTTAAATTGTTTTAGCAGTTTTTAATTTACTTTATGTTGTTGGTGATATTATTGCTGTGGTGGCACAATGGTTAGAATGCAGTACTGCAGGCTGACTCTGCCCACAGCCTGCAGTTTGTTCCTGACCAGCTCAAGGTTGACTCAGCCTTCCATCCTTCTGAGGTTGGTAAAATGAGGACCCAGATTGTTGGGGGCAATATGCTGGCTCTGTAAACCTTTTAGAGAGGGCTGTGAAGCCCTATAGAACAATATATAGGTCTAAGTGCTGCTTGTAATCAGTTCCTTCTATCCTTTTCCCAAGTGACCAACCCACCTGGCCTAGGCACACTAGCACACCTTGGAGAGAATAATGGGCTTTAATTAAATATAATGACTATTAAAATAAAATAAAATAAAATAAAACAGCAATGACAGGTAACAACACATACCAGTACAACAGACATGTAAAAAATAACACAGCAGCACATTAAAATGGTGGTACTTTAAATAAAATCAGTTTAAACAATACAATAATATAAAACTAAGCCTTAGGGAAGCAATGTTGCCCAAGCTAAAAATGTCCCCGTGCCTCCCATGTGGCTTAGCAATGGCCAGCATAAAGATCCAAGCTTCCATTGGAGCATTCAGTTAAAACCTACAAATAGGTCCCAAAGATTGTGGGCCAAACTAGTTCTCACCGATCTTGTTACCTCATAAACACATATTCTGCAAGCCAAGTGAGAGGCCTATGGAGTCTACCTCACATGGCAGCTAGGATACAGTCCCCAGGCTGAGATATAACCAGCTCTCCCCTTTCCAAAGGAGTTCCTCCTTTTTTCTCAATCTTTTTGCTCCCTTCCAGTCTAAAGAAAGTTAGCACCTACCCCACTCCTAGAAGAGTGACATATTTTAGGAAATATTAAAAAGCAGAATATTATATTTTCCTGGATGAGAAAAGGAGAAATATGTTCTTGTAAAGCAGCCCCCACCTTTGTTAATAGCCCCAGAAAGACTGGGCCATCTTATCTACAAGACAAAAGGCCTACAGCTCCAGGGTGATAGGATTAGCCCTCACTCAAGATCCAAACCAGGACAAAGCCATAATAGAAATTGCTCAACACCCTTTCAAAACACAAGCCTCTTCATTACATCATCACCCAGCAAGATTCAACCAAACCTGGGACACAAACAGCCTACAAGGTTAACTGGACCTCCTTGGGAGTCTGGCAAACAGTAGGATACCCTCCCTTGCCACAAGAACAGGAAGCTCAAAGGCAAGGCCCAAGAGAGAGTGTATGTGTATGTATATATTTCCCTGTAGTCAGCTACCCAGAATTACATGTGCTTGGTGGTTCTGCTTCATCATTAAACCATCCTTCCAAGCACCCTCCATGTTTCCAGTGTCTTTCTCCCCACTTGGAACTGAACCCAGAAGGACATTTCTTCCAACAAGTCCTTTTTTTCTCTGAGTTCCTGGAATCTTTCTTCCTACTCCCCAACATTTGATTTAACTCTCTCTGTTTTGGACTATATTTTCCAGAAATCTACAGGGTCCCTTTCTGTCCCAATTCCCAAGGCAAGTCCACCACTAGCCAGTCAACCAGGTAATGCTGCTAATGGAACAGGCTGCACACATTTAGGCTCTCTTTGTTAGCAGGTATATATACCTATTCCAAATTCTCATAATAGCATGCCTAACAAGATGAATTTTATAATACTCATTAATATTGTCTTTATCATACCATAAAAAACTATGCCACCCAAATCTCAAGTCATGTCTTTCTAACTACAACATTTTTGTATTTCTCAACTATATCCATTCTCTCATCAATTCATTTAAATAAGAACCTGCAAGATATAATCTCAAATCAGGTAAATCCAATCCTCCTCTTTCTTTTGATTTTGTAATATCTTAGATTTCATTTTTAATGATGCACCTAAATTTGTGTGATATGAACATGAGTCCTGGACTCTGTATCAATGACACAATATACATCTGGAGAAATTTCACATGTGCACCCTCTGCGCCATCTTCAGCACCTTTTGGCAATACTGTGTCTCCAATCTGAGGGTCTAGGATCATGCAAAGTCCAGCAGCATTGAGTCCTTCATTATCAGAATACCCATGTGGTAGTGGGAGACATATTTTAAGAATGGACGACCACTTTATGGTTGCTCTATAGTGTACTAAAGTCTGGGAAGAAACCTCAAGATCATCCACACAAAATTACAAACCCACTATTAATGGAACCTTATGCCTCTTGACATCCAGTCAAGAGAACTAAAAGCTGTGGCTGCTGGCAGAACCTGTTGGGGAGCCCTGGACAAAGAAGCCTCCACTGGCTTTAAAAGATAACAGATAATCAGAGTTGAAAGGGACCCTATAGGTCATCTAGTCCAAACCCCCACCCAAGTGGGAGACCCTACGCCATTTCTGACAAATGGCAGTCCAATCTCTTCTTGAAGGTCTCAAGTGATGGCACTCCCACAACTTCTGAGGGCAACTTCTGTTCCATTGGTTGATTGTTCTCACTGTCAGAAAGTTTCTCCTTATTTCCAGGTTGAATTTCTCCTTGTTCAGTTTCCATCCATTATTCCTTGTCTGGCCTACAGGTGTTTTAGAAAATAGCTTGACCGTCCAAAAATTGATGGAAAACAGTGAGCTGCACCACAGAATAATACCAGGTTACTACAACAATGGACTTCCAGTGCCCCCCATTGTGCTAGAGACTGCACTTCCAAATCGGGACTGCAGAACCAGCTCTACATCCACAGATGAACTGCACAAAAGAGTCTTCTTTGAACCCAAAGTATTACGTGTTGTCTATGATCAAATATGGCCAAGGAGTGGAGTCGGCTAACAGACTCCACTCATTGGCTCAGCCACTGGCAGGAGAAATAAAGTCCCCGTCAGTGGCTGAAGCTTTGGACAGTGCCGACTTTAAAAGCCGGCACCTGCCGCAACCATGCGGCTTTTTGAACTGAACCTAAATAAAGATTACTTACCGTTCCTGCTGTGTTCTGCCTCTCATTCGCGCACAGACCTATCTAACATTACGATATAAATGTTTGGTATATAACAATGCAACTACAAATAGTAGTTTTTCTTGTTGAGGACTCTTGTGACAAAAGTCTACCAACTTAACACCCTCTCCCTGGCTTATAAAACAAAGCCTTTATGGTGATATCAAGGTGATGTTCTTTTTCCCCTTGTCATGGGTAAATAGCACCATTCTAAACTTGTTAAATCTGCCCCTTTTGTTCTTCATAATGGTGGCCTCTAACTGTAAATCATTACCCCAAAATACATCAATATTGCTCCATAAAAGGTTCCAAGGAGACATAAGTGATGATGATTCAGGAACTCATGATCATTTAAATCACTGTATCTGTCTCCTAATAGAAAACAGAATTTGATTCACAACTGAAATCACCTGCGGTTAATACCTAGACATACCTAGTCATATATAACATCACCCTCACCCCCACCCACCTTGCTGGCTGTCATGACTTCAGTCCATGCTTATTTTTGACCTGTCGAGACATGGATAAGGAGCATCATTCTTTGCTCTTGCGTTGAAGGGGATGTGTGTGAGCATTTGCATTACCAGTTAAATTAGGTCAACTTAAGTTATGGCTTACTCGTGGGGAAACAATATCTGATCAACAACTTGCTTCAAAATGTTTATGTATGCGAAAATTCATATTTTTCAGTTCAACTTTGCAAAGCTCTCTCCCCCGCCCCGTGTGTGTGTGCACATGTGTGTTTTCTTAGTTCAGATTTGCCAAACTATGCGTCTTTATCTTTAGAATAGTTCAAAAAGGTTTTTTTTTTCTGAATTCAAGGAAGTGGTTTTAAAAATTCAACAAAAAATATTTTTAAATAAAGGGTGGCTTTCAAAAGTGTTCTCTCTCTCTTTTTTTTTCTTTTTGCATTAGAGGCACAATTTTTTTTAAAATCCATGCAAATTAAAACATTTTTAGGCTTTTCTCCATTTTACAAGATACAAATTAATTTCCAAAATATGAAGCCATTATATTCACTTAAATTACTATTGATTTGAATCCATATAGGCTTAGAACCAGGGCCCTTCGCAGGTTAATCATTCACTCTAGGACTGAACAGAAGGTTTCTTAGTAAGTAATCCTTTTTATTTTCATTTTTTTCTCTTTAGTTTGTTATTGATTCTTCCACTGCTTTCTTTGTTTTTATCTCTCTCTCTCTTTTCTGTAAAATTTATTTAAATAAATAATTACAATAAATGTTGTAACCATTAAGAAATGTACATTCCACATATTTTTCCCTAGAAAATGCCACAAGGCAAGTGATGATTATAGCTGAACTTCTAAGGCCCCTCAACATAGAAGATGATTGCTTACCTGAAGTTCTCAGGTAGCCTCAGGGAATGTGATTTTTCTCCTTTCTTTTTTTGTAAAATAAACTCCCCTTGGAGAAACTAAGAAAAAACTTTTGGCATAATCCTAATGTTCCATCTTCAGATCATTATCATCAAGAGGAAAGACTCAATCTAAGTACTTCCAAAGGGAATTAAGACTACTTAATTTGGAGTAATATTGTGCTCATCCTACTTAAGATGACACAAGGCTCCCATATAGGCTGATCTGTTAGCTTGTCCAAACAGAACTGTCAGGAAAATGTACTCAGCTTAATTCAGGTAAGCTTTGCATTTCCAGGTACAATTTAAAGAGATTCCTCCCAAGATTCTAATTTCCCCAGCTAGGATTTGACTAATTAACTCCACAGTGTTCGAAGTTGGGTCACTTTTCTGATTTCTGATTTGCATCAGAAGCAGGTCCATGCATTATGCATGGCAACCCTTCAATTTCTTCCTCATTTATCTAAAAGAAGGCTGGAGTCAGTCCTGCCTCTGACAAAAATCTTAGAAGGAGATTTGAAAGACAAAGCCCAGGTAGAGCTTTAAGAAAGGACAACAAAAGCTTTTCACTGCACTTCTTTAAAACGTTTAATTACCTAAACTGCTGACTTCACCATCTCTGGGAAAAGGATAGTAACATGGATCTAAGCAGAAGATGGTAAGTCCCTAAGGCAATAAGTCTCAGGAAAAAAACTTGGCTAAAAAATTATTGTTGCACAGGGGGTGTGAGTGATATTTTCCACTACTACATTGGCTGGAAATGAGGTCACTTAATGACACCAGGAAGAAGAGTGGACCTTGTCTTTAGGGCACCAGAAAGGTCTTTCAATGAAGCACACAGCTTACACAACAATATTGAGTGCCCTCCTTTGTTTGTTGCTTCTATCTACCAGATGCATTTTCAAAGGCAGCTTGAATGGCAATCAGAGTAGAGCTGTCAACTTCTCCCTGCCAATCTGGGACTCTCATTAAAACAGAGAAAATATGTATGCTTTTTTCTTGTACTTTTCTTGTACTTAAGTGATGCTCTTTCAAGGACAGCTTGAACCGCAGTCAGAGTGGAGCAACCAACTTCAGGCAGTCAATTTGGGAGAGTCATTCTTTCTTTTTTCCAGACTTGAGAAGTATCTTGTTTGGATTTTCTGCCTGGGTGTGCCTGGTTATTCTGATGAAGTCTTGACAGGAAAGCTGTACCTCAATTATATAATATGAACAAGAGAACAATGTAATGAAAGTTGGTAGAAAATCTACCTTTATGAAACTTTGTAAACAAAGAGCAGTGCAAAATAGGGAAATCAAGTAATTATCTCACTCTCACTGCTCTGGAAAGCTAGGTGATTTCTTCTCAGTGTGGCGGAGAAAATTTTAGAGAAGATTCAAGAAATATTTGAATGGTCTAATTTTCTGAAAGAAGATTTCAAGGGTCCAGATTGGTCGAAAAGTTTTTCAATAAAAGAGTTGCATCATATGAGATAATTTGGAGATCAGAATATTTTAGGGATTAGGCATGGGGTGGCTCAGGCTAACTAGGGAATCTAGATGCATTAAGCAGGAAAGCTGTAAAAGACTGAACACTGTAGGTATTACAGAATAAAACAGTGAATTTCAGTAGCACAATAAATATAGTCATTACTACAGTCAAGGGTGGGATTCTACCGGTTCTGTCCACTTCTGTAGAACTGGTTTCTCTGAAGAGCAGCAGATAGAGAGAATACATAGAACCAGTTCTATGTTTGCTGCTGTTTTGGCTCGCCCACCTGCCTGGGCTCTTACCTGACCTTTATTTCCTGTGTTTTCAACCGCAGCTGCTTTGCACGACACAGCTGTGGTTAAAAAAGCAGGAAAAAAGGGCTTTTCCAGCCGCTGTGCACTTGCACACAGTGCTGCTCAGCTGTCCAGGCAGCTCCGCAGGTCATAAATTGCACTCGCGCAACTCACGCATGTGCGCACGCAGCGCAGAGCAACAGAACCGGTAGTTATACCGGTCAGATCCCATCTCTGACTACAGTTCAAGTATTAATCATGACCCCCAATGTTACTCTGCTTTCTTGAAATCCATTAACTCTTTCTTTCCCTTGTTGGTTTCTGTTATACGTATTACATTTGAAGTTCCAATCTAAGCTTTCCCTCTCCGCAATTTCGAAATAATTCTGCTTTGGATGAATTGCTCTCCATTCAATTGTGTTGAATGCAGAATAATTCATATGTGACCTAGCATCTTTGGTACCAAGCATTCTCTTATAGACATCAACATGTTTGGAAGTAGTTCGTGCTAGATTCATTTCAGGCCCCATGCCTAAGGAATTGTGTAATGTTGCACTTTAAACTGTTCCATGTACCCTATCCTTCATTTAAGGAAATCCTTGAAAACCTGAAAGATCAGTGCTGGTTGTCAGCAAAATCAGAAATAATGTCAACAAGAAAAATGAAAGTGCAAATCTCAGGTTTATTGAACAAGTATCATCCCCAGCATTTAATAGCTACAGATTTAATGCACAAGTATGCAAGTGATATGAAATAAACAGGTTGATAGTAACAGGAGACAAAGGACAAAAGAAAATAATCCAGAAGATGGTTTGGATCATACCTGGATACATTTTAGCCTTGACCACCGCAAATGAAGCCATTGGTGAGGTCTGCTTTCTCTAGCCAGTTGCCTTCCCAGATGTGTTGCACTTTCAGGGACTTCGGTCATGCAGTGACCATTCGGGATGAGCATTATGACAACTGCTTCCAGTATATTGGGGAAGAGAGAACCAAGTTAAGAATGCTTCGGTGAAGTATTTAAAGTCTGATGACAGAATATTAAGGATGAAACTATGGAATCCACTACTAATGCTGCCAAAGAACATTAAGGTGAAGAGAGTCATGAGCCAAAAAGAAAGACTGAGAATGGGGACTGGGAGCATTTTCACAAACTAATTTGATGTCAGTTGCCAGTTTCAGGGCTCCCAGATGAACTAATTATGGATATACTGTATGGCAGAGACCCTCTTCTTGATGTAGAACATGAGTGGGACAATATTCATCCTACCAATCTGAGGTTTCCCTTTGTCCATAACTGGCATGTAATAGATTGGCTGGGTGGTATGTCATTACTATTACCACTAACCATTATCCAGATGGTGCTCAAATATGCAGTTCACTGGCTTTTATTACATTGCTTTCTCTTGGTCTGTTGCATCTGACAAGATTATAGGAAAAAGAATATCGGCAGGGATCAGGTATGCCTTGAGATGATTGGGGGGGGTGGAATATCAGATAAATTAAGGAATGAAAACTTTCCAAATAAGTAATGATTGGTACTGGTTCATTTAGGAAGATGCATACTTTTAAAAAAGATATTGCTATTTGTTTAAAAATTTGCACAACAGATGCATCAATTTCCCCGACAATTTAAGTGAAATTTTCTCTGGTGGTCAGTTGCCAGAGGCCATAGTATTCATTTGTTTTTACAAGTTTTAAAATATTTGGACTCAATTCCAGAATAAAATCCCCGCTAAACCTGCTTTGTGAGATGCTGATATCAAATATTATGTCTCAGTTTTCCCTTTGATTTTTACAGACTGAAAATCCATGCATTATTGTAAAATCAACAGGTGCAAAACTGGGCCTTCGGATTCTCAGGTATTTATACATGACCTTTTTTGTTCACTTGCATTTCATTTTAGCAGTAGATGGCCCTGTTAAATGTACACTTCCACCATTACAATACAGTGGGCTCATCTTGTCTGGAACCCAGGGTTTAAATGGTGTTACACCTTCTCCCCCAAACATGAAGTCTGCACCTTCATGTGGACTTCACCTTCTCCATTTTAATCTGATAAAAGGTACAATAATTTTATTCATTTAATTTGGGATGCTAGATATAGGATCACTTTAATCTCTCTTTTCTTTCTTTTTTTCTATGTGACCCCATAACAAAAAGAGGTGTCCATGTAATTATCTGGGGAAATATGTGGGAGTAGTTAAATATAACCTGTCCTAGGTGATGTCTCCAACTTCGCAGATTAGTCTTCCTCATTGTCTGCCTCCAAATTTTTCTCATTCCCCAACTGTCTTACAGGTTTGACAGCCAATAATGTCAGTCAAATACTTCCATATGCTGAGAGCTATATTTAGAAATAGCTGCCAAAATCAGTTTGGGATATCATTGATAACACAAAATATAACTAATTTTAAATAGCTTCCTATAAATGTACATAGAAAAGTAGAAGCAAAATTAGTTTGGAGCATCATTGACAAAATTGTACCAAAGGTCTTGGGAGTTCAACAAATCTTTCATAAAATTGGAATGAATTCTCGATGAAATGCAGAATTCTAACTTCACTTTCCTTTCTAAACAGGTTGTGCTTATAAAAATGACAGACGTGGAAAGCAATCGGACATTGGTTACTGATTTTGTCTTGGTTGGGTTTACAACAAACCCATTTCTACAAATAATCTTCTTTGTGCTGTTCTTGATCGCCCACACATCTGGGCCTTATGACCTTGATCTACCTAGACTCCCACTTGCACACACCCATGTATTTCTTTGTGGGCAGCCTTTCCTTTCTGGATATCTGGTACTCCTCAGTCTACACTCCTCGGATCTTGTCTGACTGCATGTCCAAGAACAACCACGTGTCCCTTGCTGGTTGCACAGCCCAGTTCTTCTTCTCTGCTGGATTAAGCTTCAGTGAATGCTTCTTACTGGCCTTCATGGCCTATGACCACTTTGTGGCCATCTGCAATCCACTTCTTTATGCCATTGCCATGCCCAAGAGGCTCTGTGTCCAGCTGGTGATAGCTTCCTATGTAGCTGGTTTTGCGAATGCCATTGCACATGCTGGTAACACCTTTCGACTACGCTTCTGTGGAGAAAATGTCATCAACCACTACTTTTGTGATGTGGTGCCACTTGTGAAGATGGCCTGTGATGACACACAAGTATATGAATTCATTCTGGCTGCCCTTAGTAATATGTTAGCAACCACAGTTGTAATTCTGAGCTCCTATATTAGTATTGGGTCAGCCATAGTGCGCATCCGCTCGGCTGCAGGGAGATGCAAAGCCTTTTTCACTTGCTCTGCTCACTTGGTTTCAGTCACCCTCTTCTATGGTTCCATTCTTATTATGTACTGTAGACCCCACTCTCAACACACTCCGAATTCAGACAAGGCAAATGCGTTGTTCTATGCCAATGATGGCTAACCTTTTCAGCTTGGTGTGTCGAAAATCGGGAAAAAGTGTAGCCTTCCTCGGGTCATGTGTCACTTCAAGAAATATCAATAATTTGGTAATATTTGCAGCCCTAATAAAGAAAGAGTTATATTTTTAATATTTTTATTATATTTATTAGTTCAAAAAGCAAAAAACAAATAATGATTTACCTTAGTGACTTTTCTGTTGCTGAATTGCATTTGCTAAATCTTCAATTGCAGGGTTGTATTTTGTGCACTTCAGGGCCAAGCAAGTAGTACAAAAATGGCATCATAGGAACAGGCTTATTCTCAGTCCAAAGGTTTGTTTCTGATTTCTTCCCTGATTTAAGGGAAATTTGGGAAACAATCTCACTATCATGAAAGGTTTAATTGATTCATTAACCTAACGGAAGATGATGATGATGACAGTGGGAGGCAGGAGTCACTCTCTCCCTTGCAAGAAAAAAGCAAGAGCCGTTCTTATGATCTCTCTCTCTCTCTCTCCCCGGAATACAGTCAAGCCCTCTCCAGCACGCGCGATCCGCCCCTGCCGCTTAAAGTCAACGTCCTCGCTCCCACCCATCCACCCACCCAAAGCGACGAAGTCCCCCATTCGCGCAGCCCAGAATCGCCCTCCCCTCAGGGGGCAGCAAAGATGCCTGGCGTTTCCCGAGACAAGAAGCTCAGCCGTGCAATGAAAGCGCCCTGGATCTAGGCTCGTGGGCTCAGAAAACAATGCGAGCCGAGGTGGCTTTGGCTCCGCTTGGCTTCGTTTCTTCAGCCCCAGCTGCTTTCAGTCCACTCGGGAGGAGGGGGAGGAGGTGGTGGCAGTGGCTCGCGTTGTTTTCTGAGCTCTAGGCTCGCAGGCTCGCGGGCTCAGAAAACAACGTGAGCTGCCGCCACCTCCTCCCCCTCCTCCCGAGCGGACCAACAGGTGTGTCAGTCAAAGTGCCTCAGCGTGTCACGAGTGACACATGTGTCATAGGTTAGCCATCACTGTTCTATACGGTAATCAACCCTCTGGTCAACCCTTTAATTTATAGCTTACGCAACAAAGATGTGAAAGCAGCCTTCAAGAAAGTCTGGGGGAGATTCACAGTACCCAAATGAATGTTATTGATATTATATTTCTCCAGACTGGATTACAGACAAATTAAGCCCCAGCTATACTGTCAGCTTTTCTTCTTTTCTTCCTTCCTTCCCTCCTTCATAAAAGATGGTGAAGACCCAAGAGATTACTGCAAGAATTAACCATCTTCAATCCTCAAAAATTTCCACACTTACTTCTCATTGTGAGCAACTGTGTCCAAATATACGAATCTTCCCATTCCTCATCCTACTTTACAACTCAGCATGATCATAATAAAATCATTGGACAATGAGAAGCTGGAGAAAAAGTTTGACTTCAAGCTAAGAATTAACAAACTGAAGACAGCTCTTTTGTGGCAGAATGAAGAACTGATGAATAGACTGGATTTTTGTAAATTCTCTCTTGACAAGGAAAAGACTTCAGATCACCCACAAATGCTCTACTGAATAAAGTTTTTCTTCACAAGGATCCAGCACTGGAAGGTTTAGAGCTCTGGGAGATAACACTATAATATCTTGCCCAAACCATGTTTGGCACCTTTAAAAGAACACCAGGTTCACCTATGCTCTTCTCTAATCACTTTAAGAAATTGCTTGTTCATTGTGATTAAAGTTAAAATATAGATGTTATTCTTGTGTTAAATTTGTGAAGGAATTTATGAGAGGGGACAAAGAGAAAATGAAACAAATCAACTGGTGCAATGTTGTTTGAAAATTTTAACTTTCAATTAAATTACTATTTTTAAAAAGAGAGAAAGTATGAGTTCTCAGGAGGATGTACACTTATGGATTAAAGGTGTGCTTAATTGCCTCCCAAACTCTACTCACAATTTGGAAATTACCTTCAGGGCCCTGCTTCATTGTCACATTCATATAAACATTCCTCCACTCATGATTATTTTAAAAAGTATACAGCCTTAATCACATTGCCCCCAAACCAAATCTTTTCCTGCCTCAGCAATCTGGCTGGACAGCCTTTACTGGTTTCATATGGGATAATTTAAAAACAACAATTGATGTATTTCTTCAGCTTCACTTCCTCCCCTACCAACAAGGATCACCCATTAAAAGAAGAGAGATGAAAATCAGCAACTTTATTCTTTATTGAAGGGTGTAATGGGGCTACCTAAGTGAAGGCAGGTAGATGGGGGTCAAGGATCGACTACCTTTCAATTTACCAGAGTGACAGGATAGAGTAATTGTCGTTCAGTCTATTGCCGAACAGGGTGTTGCACTCTTTGCCATGACTGAAAAGAACTATTTCTCCCTTCCCTCCTTTCTTGAGACCTTCAACAATAAAACCTCAGGAAGAATCTTGAAAGGGAAAGAAAACTACAGGCAGCACCTCCATCCCAGAGACCAAGTGAGAGACACACACACACGTATCATAAGCATACACACTTCCATGACAGCTTTGCCTATTCCTGTTTCTATAACTAGTGATTTCCCACTCTTTGAAAAGAGCAAGAACTGGGTTTGCAAGGAATCCACTTAACATACAATAATGAACATGGCAAGCACCTAGCAGTCATGACAAGGAGATCTGAGATGCTTCCGTGGAAATCATGCGCCTGTTTTTCCTTCCAGATAAAATGGCCAAGGAAGATGGGAAGGGGAACCTGAAGGAGGTAAATCACCACCCACAATACATCAATATTGATCCATAACAAGCTTTCCAGGAGACATGCAGTGACGATAGTTCAGGAACTTGTGATCATTTAAATCACCATATGTCCCCCAATAGAAAACAGAGTTTGATTTACAACTGGAAATCACATGCAGTTGATGCCCAGCCATGCCTGAACATATCATCCCTACCCTTACTGACTGTCATGTAACAGACTTATTGGTTGTCATTACAGGCTGTCATGTGACAGACTTCAGCCGATGCCATGAATCATGATCCTGACATGTTTAGACATGTGGATAAGGAGTAGTATTCCTTGCTCTTGGGTTGGAGGGGAGGTGTGTGCGTATTTTTGTTACTGGTTAAATTATGTTGAATTAAACCATAGCTTGCTAGTGGGGAAATAAAATCTGATACAGAAACTGCTTCAAAATGTTTGTGTGTGTGAATATTCTTCTTTAAATTCAACTTTGCAAAGCTGTGCATTTGTGTGTGTGTGTGTATGTGTTTCCTACAAAGAATTTGCCAAACTTTAACTTTTAGAAACATAAGTTGGAAAAAAAAAGGGGCTGATTTCAAAAGCTCCCCAAAATAGAATATTTTTAAGAGATGTAAGGCACCATTTTTTAAAAAAATCCACCATATTTAATAGGTCTTTAGGCTTTTCTTTGTTTTATAATTCAGAAATTGGAGTTTATGTCCAAAATATGATGAAGCCATAATTATTCACTTTAGTTAGTTTGGATTTTGTTGTAGTTGAGCAATGAGAGGCTGAACCTGTCAGCCTCAAGATCTTTTCGGGTACCCCAACAACTATCCTTTATTTCTCCCTTAGTATCTCTACTGCTAGGCTTATTTCTTTCGGCTGTCATTAGCAACGGGGGGAGGGGTAATTGTGGGGGGGAAGAGAGCTGGAGGTGTTTTGCATTCTTTTACTGTGGGCAGAAGAAGGGGGGGGATTTCTTCTTTCCAACTTTCCATTTCCTTGCTAGCCTCTATCCTTTTTTGCGCAGCTGCGAAGTCTTATCAAAATATGTCAAGGTCAACGGACAGAGGCCTCATCACCACCTGAAGATGCTCACATGATCATATTCAGAACTTTTAATTGGCAGAGACTTCTGGACTTTGGGGGGTGGGAACAATTCCATTTCTTTGTATGTGTGATCTGCGCGCCAAATTCTCACTTTCGGAATTCCATTTGTAGCTTCCTTTTCATCGTCCAGTAAAAGAAGAACTTTGCTCTGAGCCATGGAGTCTGAGTATTTCTTTCTTGGATTTTGAAAGGAGCACACATTGACATTATTCCGAAAGTCCCCATCAGCCCACCTGGAGAAAACACCAATTTTTCTTCCGAGGGGGTTTTCACATCATGTCATCTCCAGCCGGCGAGGAGGATGAGCAGGGAGCTGTGGGGGGGCAGCAAATGCTGTTACCAGAGATGCCAGCCACCGATTTGTTAGCTGACCTTACACTGGAAGAAACTCCAGCCGAGATGCCCAGATGGTCATTAGGAGTTGGATGGGGAAATCCGGAAGACCCCCCCCCCCTCCTGGAATCACTGTAAGTCGAAGAGGTGCGAGGGAACGGCTGTGGCAGGGGGGGGAGGAGATGGAATGCAGGCTGGATCAAGCCGGGAAAAGCTTTAAGGATGCTTCTGAGAAACCTGGCAGGGCTCCAACATATGAGGGGGAAGAGAGAGCGAGTTCAGCCTGGGGAAGTCGGGCTGCCACCACCCCCCTGGCCCATCCTACGCCGGCACAACCACCAGCCCCCGTCTGGGGAGCCCCAGCAGCGGGGGTAATGCCTAGAAGACGCCACCTGCCCTCCTTAGATGTGAAGTTTGGAGGAAATTCCAAGGATTTGGGGTTTTTCCTGGTGCAGGTTGGAAGCTATATGGCAGAATATGAAAGGGAGTTCACCTCTGAAGCAGCCAAAGTAAGATGTGTTACCAGGACCCTGGAGGGGATGGCAGCTGACTGGGTGGTGACTCTGTATAATGATAACTCCCCCCAACTGCGAAGCCTTGATGTTTTTATGACTGCCTTGAGGAGGAGGTTTGAAGACCCTCTGGCAGAGAGAAGGGCCAGGATCAGGATGAAAACCATAACTCAAGGGGGAAGATCAGTTGCTGACTACACCCAAGAGTTCAGACAGCTGGCATATCGCATTCGAGGCTGGTCCCAGGAAGCTCTAATAGAAGCCTACAAAGATGGCCTAAATGAAGAGGTATACCATATGTGCATCTCCAGAAGGGATCCACATGACTTGCAGTTGTGGTACCTGTTAGCGGAAGAGGTGGAAATAGATCTAGCCCGAAGTAGACGCAGAGGAGGCCCCGCATGGAGCACCCTGCTCCCTCCCCGGCTCCGAGAGATCCCTAAGCCCCGGAAGGGAGGGGTGATGACAAGGGCCAAATCCACTGCCTGTTTCCGTTGTGGGAAGGAAGGCCACCGAATTGCGGATTGTCGAGTCAAACCAGATCCAAAAAAAGGACGGGGCCCTGGAAGGAAGCCCGAATCCTCCCCAACCAGGCCTCGCGAAACCGGGCTAACGATAGGGGAGGTTGTAGAAGTCACTCCCCCAGCGGAAAAAGAGCTGGGACCCCCGACTCCTCCCGACGAGAGTGAGACCGACTCGGAAGACGACGTCTCGGTAAGTCCTAACCGGGGCCCCCTTACCATTCCAATTAAATTAAGGGTGCCCACCTCGGGTACCGAGGGGGAAATGCTGGCCTTATTGGACTCGGGGTGCACGAGGTGCCTAATCAGCATGAAAGTAGTTAAGGGCATGGGCATTGGACTGAGAAATTTGAAAACGCCCATATCCTTTTACCAATTGGATGGGTCTGAAGCGGGAGGTTGCCCTGCACGGTTCATAACGGAGCCCTTAGAGATGACCATGGGAACCCACAGCGAGACCTTGTGCTTTATT
Source organism: Pseudonaja textilis (assembly GCF_049901715.1). NCBI lineage: Eukaryota > Metazoa > Chordata > Lepidosauria > Squamata > Elapidae > Pseudonaja > Pseudonaja textilis. The sequence continues at coordinate 226,692,683 of NC_141990.1, forward strand.
GTGGCTCCCGGGATGGAACAGTCCCTAATCTTGGGATTGCCCTGGCTTCGGAAATGGAATCCCCAAGTGAACTGGAGAAAAGGGTGGATACGGATTCGTACTGACCAACCTCCAGGAAGGGAGGAGCAACCCCCCTTGGAACCGGGGGAGAATCCCCATCCGAAGCCCCAAACCCCTGCTGAGACAGCTTCCACAGGGGCCGAGCGCATAGAAGGGGTGGAGAAAATCCCAAAAGAGTACTGGGACCTAAGAGAGGTTTTTAGCGAAGAGGCCTCCGATGAGCTCCCTCCCCATCGGTCAACTGATTGCAGCATTGAATTTCTACCGGGGGTGACACTACCGAAACCAAAGATGTATTCGATGGCCCCAAAGGAGTTAGAGGAATTGAGATCGTTTATCGACAAGAACTTGAAACGAGGGTTCATCCAACCTGCCAGACCTCGGTGGCGGCCCCTGTGATGTTCCCGAGAAGAAAGATGGCTCCAAGCGCTTGGTGGTGGACTACCGAAATTTGAGCGCGTATCCGTGGAAAATGTATACCCCCTCCCTCTAATGAAGGACATGTTAGCTCACCTGGCCAAGGGGAAGATCTTCACGAAACTGGACTTGAGGGAGGCCTATTACCGAATCTGAATTAAAGAGGGAGACGAGTGGAAAACTGCATTCAACTGCCCAATAGGTTGCTTCCAATTCAATGTTCTCCCATTTGGCCTACAGGGGGCACCAGCTGTCTTCATGCAATTGATCAACCAAGTGCTCCACGAACATTTATACAAGGGGGTTTTGGTCTACCTGGACGATATCCTTATCTACTCGGAGACCAGAGACCAACATGTGAAACTGGTACGGTCCGTACTGCACAAACTGCGTGCTGCCAAATTGTACGCCAAATTGTCCAAATGTGAGTTCCATCAAGAAAAGATTGACTACCTGGGATATCGTATCTCACCCGAGGGTCTGGAGATGGACCCGGAGAAGGTACGAGCCGTATTGGAGTGGGCCCCACCAAGAACCCGAAAACAACTTCAAAGTTTCCTTGGATTTGCCAACTTTTACCGGCAATTCATCCCATGCTTTGCTAAAATAGCCATGCCTATCACCAACCTCCTAAAAACAAAGGGGGAAGCGAAGCCAAAGCCCAGTCAGCCGTTGAATTGGTCTATGGAGTGCCAAGCCGCTTTTGAGAAGCTAAAAAGACTATTTGCTGCCGAGCCAGTGTTAAAGCATCCGGACATGGATGTCCCCTTCGTGATCCAAGCTGATGCAAGTGATGTAGCGGTAGGAGCGGTCTTACTTCAGTTAAACGAGAAGGGGACACTACAACCGTGTGCCTACACATCCCGTAAATTAACTGACACTGAACGTAGATGGGCTGTCTGGGAGAAAGAAGCTTTTGCAGTCTGCTGGGCTCTAATGACCTGGAGGCATTTTCTGGAAGGCGCGAGGCACCCATTTGAGGTCTGGACTGATCATAAAAATCTGGAGGCCCTAAAAACGCCTCGGAGACTATCTCCTAAGCAAGTTAGGTGGGCCCAGTACTTCAAACGATTCAATTTCTCTCTGAAGTACATCCCAGGAGGAAAGAATTTTATGGCGGATGCTTTATCCAGGATGCCACAATACAACAGTGTTCGAAAAGAAGTGATAAGTCCGATTGTGCCCACCACACAGCTGGCAGCACCAGTGGTCACCAGGCGCAAAAGAAGAAACAAGAGGCAGATCTGTCCAATGATTTGATCGAACGATTTAAAGAAGCTTTGAAAACAGATGAATGGTTCCAGGCAAATGCGAATAACTGCACCGTTAGAGAGGGGTTAGCCTGGATGGGAACGAAGCTGTATGTACCAAAAACATTGAGGAGCCAAGTATTACAACAAACTCATGATTCCAAGGTGGCGGGTCACTTTGGTTTCGTGAAGACCTTACACCTGGTGAAACGGCAGTTCTGGTGGCCCTCCTTGAAAAAAGACATTGAAACTTATGTAGCAAGCTGCCCAGTTTGCGCCTCAGCTAAGAGACCTCCCGGTAAGCCACCAGGTCTGTTACAGAATGTCGCCAGGCCAACTGCCCCTTGGAAGGAAATCTCTATGGACTTTATAGTAGATTTACCTGAGAGTGCTGGGCACACGGTGATCTGGGTGGTGACCGACTTGTTTTCCAAACAGGCACATTTCATACCTTGCACCAAGATTCCCTCGGCGAAGTCATTAGCCAAACTGTTCATTATACACGTCTACAGACTGCATGGTGTTCCTGAACGTATAATATCAGATCGAGGAGTTCAATTTACCTCGAACTTCTGGAGGGAATTTTTGAAGTTAATAGGCTCCACCCAAGGTTTAAGCTCCGCCCACCACCCCCAAACTAATGGGGCCTGCGAGAGGACTAACGGGGTGTTAGAGCAATATCTCCGGTGTTACATAAATTATCAGCAGGACAACTGGGTGGATCTGCTACCTTTTGCAGAAGTAGCGTATAACAACTCCGTTCACAGCAGCACTGGTTTTACCCCTTTCAAAGTAGCCACGGGACAAGATTTTGTACCCATACCTGAACTTCCTCGCGAGAAACCCAATGTCCAGTCATTGGATGACTGGATATCCCAACTACAACTCAATTGGCCAGTCGCTCGTAAAGCTCTGGACGAAGCGCATCAATCCCATAAGAAGTTTGCAGACAAGAAGAGAGCCCCACAACAGTCGTATCGAGTAGGCGACAAAGTATTCCTCTCAACCAAGTATCTGCAAACCACTCAGAAATCAAAGAAGTTAGGTCCTAAGTATGTGGGGCCTTTCCCTATTGAGCGAATTGTGAATCCCGTGACGGTACAATTGACGCTACCAAAGACTCTTCGTCGCATTCATCCTGTTTTCCATGTCAGCCTGCTAAAACCCGAACACACCTGTACATTGAGACCGACCCAGACTGATCCCCCCGTCCCATTGTTGATTGAGGGTGAACAACATTTTGAGATTAAAGAGATTTTAGACTCTCGAAAATGGAGGGGTCGTCTACAATATCTTGTAGCCTGGAAACATTTTCCCCCCTCTCATGCTGAGTGGGTGAACGAAAAAGACGTTAGGGCTCCTGACCTGCTAAAGAAATTTCATACTAAGTATCCTGATAAACCATAAGAATGTATGCAATGCTTAACATATCTTTTTATTCTCTCTTACAGGGACTGATGTCCTTTTTCTAGGGGGTCCGAATGTCAGCCTCAAGATCTTTTCGGTACCCCAACAACTATCCTTTATTTCTCCCTTAGTATCTCTACTGCTAGGCTTATTTCTTTCGGCTGTCATTAGCAACGGGGGGGGGTAATTGTGGGGGAAGAGAGCTGGAGGTGTTTTGCATTCTTTTACTGTGGGCAGAAGAAGGGGGATTTCTTCTTTCCAACTTTCCATTTCCTTGCTAGCCTCTATCCTTTTTGCGCAGCTGCGAAGTCTTATCAAAATATGTCAAGGTCAACGGACAGAGGCCTCATCACCACCTGAAGATGCTCACATGATCATATTCAGAACTTTTAATTGGCAGAGACTTCTGGACTTTGGGGGGTGGGAACAATTCCATTTCTTTGTATGTGTGATCTGCGCGCCAAATTCTCACTTTCGGAATTCCATTTGTAGCTTCCTTTTCATCGTCCAGTAAAAGAAGAACTTTGCTCTGAGCCATGGAGTCTGAGTATTTCTTTCTTGGATTTTGAAAGGAGCACACATTGACAGAACCAGGGCATGGGTGCAACAATACTTTATTAGAATAATAAAGGACTGAACGTGCTTGCCAAGCCTGGAACTGGCTCGCAGCGATCAGCGACTGGTTGGACCCCGCAGCCTGCTTTTATAGCTGGCTGCTGGGGAGAACCAGCCAATGAGAGAGGACAACCGCCCCCGCAGCGCGAACGGACCTGGGTGGGAACTTCTTTAAGTTCCAGGGACATAACACCCCTTCCCCCCAGATGCGAACACGCATAGTCTTTAAGGTACGCGGGAGGCTTATGCTGGCGCCCAGAACGGCGCAACTCTGGTGAGTTGTCTGGTTGTTCAGAGTCTGCAGAGGAAGGTCGGACCGGTGGGGTGTCACGAACGCGTTCCTCGGTCAGTGCTGGTTCGGAACTCGTAGGGCTGGTCACTGGGGATGTTCTCCCGTTGACTGGTTCGGACTGGTCAGCCGTCTGGTGGTCACGGTCCGTGTTCGGGCTCCCCGGCCCAGCTGCAGGTGTAAACAGGTCACCGGAATTGGTGCTGCTGTGGGGTTGATGCTGTAGCCTCGCACCGGTCTGCAACCATGAGTCACTGCTAACGTGAGTGCCTTGGCACTTCCGCAGCTGGTCCAGGTGCCTTCTCCAGATTCGGCCATCCTCCAGTCTGACTCGATACGACCTGGGTCCGGTGATGGCCACGATCTCGCCCGGGATCCACAGCGGGTCTCCAGCGAAGTTCCTCGCGAACACGGTTTCCTGTAAGACAAAATGCCTAACCCCCGATGTGGAAGTGAGGGGAGAGTCAGGGCAGTAATGTGGGTGAAGCCTGTCCAATACAGTCCGCAGGCGTCTACCCATCAGGAGTTCAGCCGGGGACTTATTAGTGACTGTGCACGGGGTTGAGTGCTGGCTCAGCAAGAACCGGGAGAGTCTGTGGTGCCAGTCTTCCTTGCTGAACCTAGCTAGGGCTTCTTTAGTGGTCCTAACGGCTCTTTCTGCCAATCTGTTACTGGCAGGATGAAAGGGAGCCGTGAAGATGTGGCGTATGCCCAGATTGGCAGCAAAGCGACTGAACTCGGCCGATGCGAACTGGGGGCCATTGTCGGAAACAATGGAGTCTGGTAGCCCATGTGTTATGAACAGGCGAGTCAATACCTTGGTAACCGCTTGCGTGGTGGTCGTGGATAGTTGTGCCATGTCAATCCATTTAGAGTAAGAGTCCACGACCACCAGGAACATTTTGCCGTGCATCGGGCCCGCTAGGTCGATGTGAATCCTGGACCAAGGTGCGCTGGCGCTTTCCCACTTAGCGGGGGTGGCAATTGGAGGTGATGGACGGGATTCCTGGCAGGGGTGGCAGGAGCTTACCCATCTGATGATGTCATCGTCGAGTCCGGGCCACCATACGTAGCTGCGTGCTAATGCCTTCATCCTGACGATGCCCGGGTGGCCCTCATGCAACGCCTCCAAAACTCGGGTACGCAGTGAGGTCGGGATGACCACTCGTGTGCCCCACAGCAAACAGCCCTGCAAACTGGATAACTCCTGTAGGCGGGTCTTAAAAGGCGTGAATTTGGTTTCAACATCACTGCCCGGCCACCCCCTCCTCACCCAGTCCAGTACCTGGGCGATCGTTTTGTCTGCCTTGGATTTGGTGGCAATGTCAAGGGCAGTGATGGGGAGGTCCAATTGGGTGACCTCAAAGATAGCATGGACCGGTGCAGAATCCTCAGCTGGAGCAGGCAGGGGGCAGCGGCTGAGGGCGTCTGCGTGGGACAATGTTTTACCTGGACAGTGTATGAGTCTATACGAGTATGCCGCTAGGAAAAGAGTCCACCTCGTCATTCTAGGAGACAGGACTTGAGGGGTCTGTTTGTCACCTGCTAGTAGACCCAGGAGAGGCTTATGATCCGTGACCAGCTCAAAAAAGTGGCCAAAAAGAAATTCATGAAATTTCTTCACTGCTGCGACAGCTGCTAAAGCTTCTTTATCGATTTGGCTATAATTGCGCTCTGTTGCAGAGAGCGTCCTGGAAAAAAAAGCGATGGGAGCCTCGGAGCCATTGGGGAGCCTGTGGCTTAACACTGCCCCAATTCCAAAAGGGGATGCGTCCGCTGCTAGCACTAATGGAAGGTTGGGGTCAAACTGAATAAGGACCGCCTCTGACGTGAGTAGTGATTTGACTGCGCGAAAAGTGGAGTCTTCCTTGTGTCCCCAATGCCAAGGCGAGTTTTTATCCAAAAGTCTGTGCAGGGGTTCCGCCACAGATGCTTTATGGGGCAGGAAAGATGCGTAAAAATTCAATAGCCCCAAGAAGGCCTGCAGTTCCGCTTTGGAGGTTGGAGTGGGTGCCTCGTGAATTGCCTTAACCTTGGACTCCAGGGGTGAATGCCTGAGGCGTCAATTTTATAACCCAGAAAGTCCACCTGTCTAGTGGCAATGGCACATTTTTCTTTTTTTAATTTGAGGCCATGCTGTCTGAACCTCTCTAACACTGCTCGAACTCTCTGGAAGAGTTGGGGTCTGTCCCTGGCCGAGACTAAGATGTCGTCGAAGTAGGGTACTACACCAGGGAGGCCCTGTAAAATCCGCTCCATGAGGGATTGAAAAATGCCAGGGGCAACACTTACGCCAAATTGGAGACGCTTGCACCGGAAAGCACCCCTGTGGGTGACAATGGTCTGGAGTTCCGCTGTTTGGTTGTCAACAGGGAACTGTTGATACGCTTGAGACATGTCCAATTTGGCAAAAATGCTGCCAGGTTCAAAAGTGTGTAATAAATGCTGAATGACGGGCACTGGGTAGCGCTAACTTGTAAAACTTATTAATTGTGGTTTTGTAGTCCGAGCAAATTCTCAGGCTACCGTCTTTTTTTGAGGGGTGTGACAATGGGCGTCTCCCATTTGGCGAAATCTGTTGGCTCAATGACCCCTTGTTTTAATAATTTATCCAGTTCCGCATCTAATTTAGGCCGAATAGCGAATGGAACTCTACGAGGTTTCAACCGGATTGGGACTGCTTGGGGGTCAACTGAGAATGAGATAGGGGTACCGTTATAACACCCCAGCTCATTGCTGAATACGTCTGAGTAGTCAGCGAATAGGGAGTCAGTGTCAGAGGTTGAGACCGCATGGACTCCTGTTAACCCCAGGCCGAGGTGGGGGAACCAATCAAGTCCCAAAAGTGTAGGGAGGTTGCCGCTAACTACCACTAGAGGTAGGTGGCCTTTAAAAGTTTTTAAATTAACAAGAAACTTGCCTCTGCCGATTACAGGAATGATCTTCCCCTGGTAGTCCTTCAGGCTAAGCTGGCACTTCTGGAGCCGGTTTCTGGATAGACTGGGCTGTAGTTTCTTGAGGGTGCTCCAAGAGATAATTGAGAGCGCTGACCCCGTGTCAACCTCCATGTGGCAAGGTTTACCTTCTAATAAAACGGAGAGAGAGATTTTACTAATGGCATGGCAAGCGTGCTTAGCATGGTGGCGAGTGCGACAGTTCAATACTTGCCTTTGGGGTCCCGAATGTGAAAAGGAAGGGTGCCTTTGTGCCGAGTTGTGAGCGGCTTGACAGACTCTGGCGATGTGCCCCTTTTTGTGGCAAATGTTGCAGGTGGCTCCCTTGAATTTGCAGGTGGCCCTCAGGTGAGATCCACCACAGGATAGGCACAGGGTGATGTGCTTGGGTGGACTGATGCTTTCTTGCTTGGCTCCTACCTGCGGGTGTCTGGCGTGGGCGAGGCGGTGGATGTCGGTCGCATCGCTGGGGTCCTCTTCGACGACCACCTCTTCAGAGTGGACTGAAACTGCAATTTGCTTGGAAGCAGGATCTTGGATCTCGGTGGCTGAGTGTGCTGCCAGCTCCGCTGCCAGGGCTTCCTCGATGGCTTGAGCGAGGTTGAGGTCCTTCCTAGCGAGCAGGCGCCTTTGGAGGTGAAGATCCTTGACTCCGCAGACTAGCTGATCGAGGATCATGTCATCCAAGTAGGTCCCAAACCCACAATGGAGTGCTGCCGTCCTGAGGGCAGCCATGTACTGGTTGATGGTCTCTTTGTCTGATTGCTTCCTCATTCGGAAGGTGAACCGCCTGGCAATCTGTGAGGGTCTAGGAGAATAGTGGTTAGTAAGGATTTCTAACAGTTCTGTCCAGGGAACGTTTTTTAACTCACGTGGAGCCACGAGTGCTGTGGCAGTATCGAAGACGATGGCTCCACAGTAGATCAGGAAATATGATTTTTTCTGGTGCTCCCCTGCATCAGCCAGCCCTATGGCGTCGATGTAGTGGTTAAAACGATTCTTGTATGACTCCCACTTCTCCTCATCTGGCTTGAACGCTGGGAAAACTGGGTTGGAGTTCATGGTGAGAATCTCATTGGGTAATCTGTTGAGAAAATCTCTCTGGGGCAGCAGCAGGAAGGTTTTTTGTGCCTATGACAGGCAAGTGACTTCAGCTCTGGGGAGGTTTTCACAACTCTCTCCCTCTCTCTGGGTTAACACGAGGTTAGGCTGCAACGGCCGTTGGCAGCGTTTTGAAATTCGCGCCTGCGTGGGCGTCAGTGACTTCGAAAATACAGCACCGCGCTGTACTGTTGGGCGGAAATTCAAATGACAGCCGTTTGAATTTCGCGCCTAAGGAAACGAGCGGCTGAGGCTCACAGCGCTACACTTTCCCTGTAGCTGGCTAACTAGCGGCTACAGACGCTTTCTCACTCTCACTGTTTGCTGACCGCTCTCTCTGGCTGCGGATCAGCGTTCGCTCTCGTTGCCTGCTGATCGTTCTCTCTGGCTGTGGATCAGCGGCTAGTGATTCAGCGGTTGCATTTTGCCTCTGGTCGCCATCCCATCCTCGTCGCCAGTGTTGTAGTTGAGCAATGAGAGGCTGAACCAGGGCATGGGTGCAACAATACTTTATTAGAATAATAAAGGACTGAACGTGCTTGCCAAGCCTGGAACTGGCTCGCAGCGATCAGCGACTGGTTGGACCCCGCAGCCTGCTTTTATAGCTGGCTGCTGGGGAGAACCAGCCAATGAGAGAGGACAACCGCCCCCGCAGCGCGAATGGACCTGGGTGGGAACTTCTTTAAGTTCCAGGGACATAACAGATTTGAATCTGTATAGGTTAGAACCAGCATTCAGATCAAGTTAATCTTTCACTCTAGCTAGCAGCTTTCTTATTAACCTGTGGTTTTTTTCCTCTTCAGTTTTTTATTGTTGTCTTTGTTATTTTCTTTGCTTTTCCTTTTTATGTTTTTCTCTAAACCTATTTAAATAAATACATTTTTATTATAATAATAAAAAGGCTGACCATTATCAAGTGTAAATACTACTGTTTCTTCCAAAAAGGGCCATGAGACAAATGACATAAGGTGGGATAAATACATACATAAAATGACTGAACTTCTAATGTGGATGATGATTGTTTACTTGAAGATCTCTGGTAGGGAATTGTGGCTTTCCCCCCATTCTTAGATGAAATTCCCTTTGGGAAAGTTAAGAAAAAACATTTGGCTTGATACTAATGTTCCACCTTCAGATCATCAGAGAAAAGACTCAGTTTAAATACTTCCACAGGGAACTGAGGCTACTTAATTTGAAGGAATATTGTGCTCACTCTATTGAGGAAAAAGCAAGTCTCCCATTTATGGTGATCTCCAGTCCGACTTAGTGGGAAGACATACTCCACTTCATTCAGGTAAATTTGGCATCTCCAGGTTTAGTTTAGGGAGATTCCCATAAAGATTTAATTTCCCCAGCTGGAACTCAACTAATTCCAAGATGTTTGAAGGCAGATTACTTTTCTGACTTCCAATTCACTCCAGAAGCAAGTCCATGCATCATCCATGCATCATGCATGGTTTAATTTCTTCACACTTTCTCTAACAACAGGTAGGAGTCAAACCTGCCTCTGACACATGCCTTAAAACAGGATTTGAAAAACAAAGTCCAGATAGAGTTCTGAGAAAGGACAGAGAAAGTTTTTTACAGCACATCTTTAGAATGTTTAATTACCTAAACTGCTGATTTCTATTAAGTGGAAAGAGAACTGCTCACACCTTTGAGGAAAGAGAACACTAATCTGGATTTAAGCAGAAGATGGCATGCCCTGTCAAGATCAGTCTCAGGAAGAATCTTGGCTGAAAAACGTGAGGAAAGAGGCAGATATTTTCTGCTGTTCTACTGGCTGGAAATGAGGTCACTCAGTGACACCAGCGAGAGGAGTGCATATACTCTTTTGGATACAGACCTTTGGAAAAGGTCTTCAAAAATGCACACAGGTTACACAACACTGACCGCCCCCCTCTTTGTTTGTTGCTTGTACTTAAGTGATGCCTTTTTAAAGACAGCTTTTAAGGAGAGCTCTACCTGGACTTCGTCAGAGTGGAGTGATTAACTTCAGGCAGTGAAGTTGGGATTCTCATTAAAAAGGAGGAAATATTTCTGCTTTTTTCTTTTTCCCAAATCTGAAAAGAATTTTGTTTGGATTTCTCCTTGATGGGCACCTGGTTATTCTGGTGAAATCAGGTCAGTGAAGATGTACATCCAAGAAAACAACTGAATCTAAGTTGGTAGAAACTTAGTTTTATGAAATTTTGTAGTCAAAGAACAGTGCAGAATAGTGAAACCAAGTTATCATCAGTGCTCTGGAAAGCTAAGTGGTTGGATGGCTGAGAAAAAGATGTGTCTGTCTGTCTGTCTGTCTGTCTGTCTGTCCGTGTATCAAACTTCTTACCCATCCATCTTCCTCACAGAGGGGCTTTAGAGAAGATACAAAAAATGTTTGGTCTAATTTTCTGAAGGGGGATTTCAAAGGTCTAAAAATTGGAGAGTATTTCAATAAAGAGTTGCATCATATGAGATGATTTAGAGATCAGAATATTTTCAGGATGGCATGGGGTGACTCAGGCTAACTAGGGAATGTGAATTCATTAAGCAAGGAAGCTGTAAAAGACTGAACTGTGTAGGTGTCACAGAATAAAACAGTGTACAGGTAGTCCTCAACTTACAACAGTTTACTTAGTGATCGTTTGAAGTTACAATGGCACTGAAAAAAGGGACTTATGACAGTTTTTCACACTTATGACCATTGCAGTAGCCCCATGGTCATGTGATTTTCATTAGGATGCTTGGCAACTGACTCACATTTATGACAGTTGCCATGTCCTGGGGTTACACAAACACCTTTTATGACCTGACAAGCAAAGTCAATGGGGAAACCAGACGCACTTAATAACTGTGTTACTAACTTAATAACTGTGTTACTAACTTAATAACTGTGGTGATTCACTTAAGAAATGTGGCAAGAAAAGTTGTAAAATGGGGCAAAACTCACTTAACACATTTCTCACTTAACAACATAAATTTTGGGCTCAATTGTGGTCTTAAGTTGAGGACTACCTGTATTTCAATAGCACAATAGAGAAACAGTAATTACTACACATATTAATCATCACCCTCTAATATCACTCTGCTTTCTTGAAATCCACTAACTCTTTCTTTCCCTGTTTGGTTTCTGCTATGTGTTTTAGATTTGCAGCTCCAGCCAGCCCAAGCTTTCTCTCTCTTCAATTTTGAAATAATTCTGTTTTGGAGGAATTGCTCTCCAGCCAATTGTATTGAATGTAAAACAATTCATAAGTGACCTAGCATCTTTCATATGGGGAAGGGACCAAAGTACGGGGAAGCTCCAATTCTTTCCAGATTGAAAAGACATTAACAACAGATAAATTAAAGAAAGTGAGAATTCAGAGTTAGCGTGATGATCCATGAGAGTTAGTTTAGCAAGATGCAGATTTTCTAAAAAGATACCTGTTTAAAAATTTACACTATGGATACAACATTTCTTTGACAGTTTAGAAGAAACGTTTCCTCTGATGTTCAGTTGGTTGGGTGCATCATATTCACTTATTTTTGCAACATTTAAAATATTTAGATTAGATTTGAATTATTCTAGTTCCCTCTAAACCTGCTTTGTGAAGTGTTGATATCAAAAATTATATCTACAGGTTCAAAATTTCATGTGCAAAACTTCAATTTATTTATGTATGACCTTTCTTCACTTGCAATTCATGTTAACAGCATGTTGCTCTACTACATGTACTCTTCCCCCATTACAGTACAGTGGCCTCATCCTGTCTGGAGCCCAGATTTTAAATAGTGTTACACCTGCTCTCCTAACTATGAAGCCCACCTCTTACCTGATTTGTATTGCAGTAAGAGTATTTTCAGGCTTTGCTGTTTTTTTCTACCAAGTGATCAAAAGACCTTTCCATCTCAGCCCAATAAAAGTTACCAGAATGCTTTTGTTTATTTTAATTTGGGATGGTAGATTTTGGATTATTTTAATCTCTTATTCTTTTTTTCCTATGTGTGCCCATAGCAAATAGATTATTAAAAATATCTGGGTTACATAGATTTAAATTATTTTATAATTTAAGCTTTCAAAAATGTAATTTTTTGTAGTTGCAAACATTTTTATTTTCTGCGTGCATATGATTTTCTTAGTCTTGTTAGGAGCATAAGTCTAATTCTGAGCAGACATTCAGATTTACAGACTCTCTCTTCTTTTTTTTATAAAATTTTATTAATTTTCAATAAACAAACATACACAAACAAAACACAAAACATGAAAACATAAAACTTCTTTTTGGAAAGCAGCTTAGTCCCGGGTTACATCTTTTTGTACAGACATAAATCAAATTCATGCTCACTTTATATACCATTTCATATCTTATTTACCGTTCTATATTTTCTATATGGCTTCTCCCCTCTTTTCTCTCTCTTAATTCTATTTTATTTATTTCATCTCAATTTAAATCATTATACTTATATCTTTTGTCCGTTCTCTTTCAATTATCTATTTATCTTTTCTCTTTAACACAAAATTTCTCCTGCAATCACTGATTGAAGTATGACGCTTTCATATCTTTCCCCTAAATTTAACACTTAAAATAATATATAGTTTCCATTCTGATTCTGCTTAGTACATTCTAAAGCTACATACTACATTTTAAAATAAGAAAATAATAAGTTTATTATATAATTAAAACAATAATCCATAGCAAATTAAACTCTATCATTAAATTTTAAGCATTTTACACATTCCCTTTAATATTTTATTAAATCATATAATGTTCCAGTTTTCTAACTTTATTTCAAATACAGATACAACAATACAGTCTTATGTACTTTTGCAGAATCTTTTTTAATTATGTTTTTACCCTTTATCTCTGAAAAAAACCTGTTTCTTTACATCTTGTTTCAAACCTTTGTAACTTCTCTTCCCTTTTTCCCTTCCTTTCTTCTCCGATCTAGCCTTTTTAACCCTCCGTCTCTTGATCTCCACCCTCTAATCTCCACTCTCTTCTGTATTCCCCTTTTCTGTTGCTTTCTGACATTGTATCGATTTTTCACCTTATTTTTCCCTTTTTTGGTTGTTCTTTTAAGTCTTAAATTCTCCATTCTCTTTCCCCTCTTTCCCTTTTCTTCCCCAGTTAAAATTGTTTGTTCATTAAAGATGGCTTCTTCTTCTTCCTCCCAACCTTCTTCTTCTTGTAATTCCTGGTAGGTAGAAATCGCCATTTCTAAGAAATGAAAAACAGATCCAGAAGAGCCCTTCCCTTCTTGTTCCTCTTCTTTTAGCTTTTTAAATTCCATTTTCAGTTCTTCAACAGATAATGCCATTGTGAAAAAATTTTAAACAACCCAAATGTTTTTAGTCTTTCAGATAATAATTTCCAAAGGTCCCAAAGTCACCAAGCAATCAGATAGACACAAGCTGTTTCATTTAGCATTTTCTTCCTTTTATACTTTCTCTTCCTGGGGTACAGTTCAATTGCAAAGTTCCAAAATGTATCTTTTAGAAGTCTTATTACAGTTTAACTCTGATCTTATAAGCTCCAAGCAGCCTCCTCCAGCAAAGTCTTAATATTAATTCTTTACCTTTCCCTTCCCACTTGCAGCAAGAAAAGATTTCTTTTTTAATTCCAACGTTCAGAAATCTTTAATGTCCCCTTGGCTTTAATTTTCAAATTTAATTACCTGCTGATGCCAAAACGGGTTTTTCCGATTTCCATCTGCTATCTCCGTAGGGAAGGAGAGTGAGAAAAAACAAAACTTTCCCTTTTAACTTTCAACTGCCGCTTTTTACGATCTTCTTTGGGAACAATGTATCTTTGATGAAGTTAAGTTTCCAGGGTATTTAGATGTTACTTGTTGTCCCGGTTCAGCCAAAAACTTTCACTTTCTCAGCTTCCTCCTGCATATTCTTGTCCGGATGAAAGCTTCTTTGTGGCGGTCATTGCTGAATGCCACTCCACTGCTTTTGGAAAAGGGAGTTAAGCCAGCTGAGGAGGTGGGTTGCGATTCCCCTGGACCCCTGCTGGATTTCCCCTATCTTCAGTGACCTCTACGGGGTAACTATTAGCCCCCAAATCCAGCTGGATCGGGGGCACTCCAGCGGCGAGCGGAGCAGGGACCACGCACAATCGCGGATTCCTGCCACTGCCAAAGCCTTGCAAACCGGAAGTCCCCAGACTCTCTCTTCTTGAGCCTTGGTAAAACTGTGGAATTTATTTTATGTGTAGTACATGAAACCTAATTTATCACCACACAGACTATAAAGTCAACTCTTGGCTGGTGATGAATACCCAGAAGAAGAAAAATGTTCCTTCTCAACACTGCTATTTCAGCAGATGGCAATGTAGCCCCAAAGACCTGAGTGGGCCTCTTCAATTAATCATATATCAATCTCCATATCAGCTGAAATATCTTGGGTCAACCAAGGAAACTCCTATACTTTACTCTCCCTTAAATAATCCAGACACAACTTCAATATGGGAAATCATTGCTCAACCTTTTTTTTATATCCCCTTAGGAGGAAGAATCCATGCGGAATGTATGTTTCCATTTCCCTGTGTTCTTTTAGAAAAGCCAATATTTCTTTAAATCCAGATTGACTCCTCATGTTTACATGAGCAAGGGTATGTAGTTATCTTGGCAAATAGGGAAAAGTGGCTGCACATTATCTGTCCTAGGACATAGCTCTAATTTCACAGATTAGTCTTCCTCGAAATTCTACTTATCACCAAGCCTCCTAATAGTCAGACAGCCAATAACGTCACTAAGATCTACATTCAGAAAGTGTTGGAAAAGCTCACAGAGTGTATATAATTCTGACCTGCATCCTGCAAATGGTTATAGAACATTAAAAAAGCAGAAGCAAAATGAATTTGGGGCAACATTGGCAAAATTGTACCAAAGTTGTTGGGGGTTCAACACATCATTCAAAGGCTTTGAATTAATTATCTATTCCCGGTTCTCTTTCCTCTGCAAACAGGTGATGCTTATGAAAACAATGGAAGTGAAAAGCAATCAGACATCCATTATTGATTTTGTTTTGGTTGGTTTTACAATGGATCCGTTTCTACGAATAATCTTCTTTGTGCTGTTCTTAGTCTCCTATATACTAACACTGATTGGGAATCTGGGCCTCATGGCCCTGATCTACTTGGACTCCTGCTTGCACACACCCATGTACTTCTTTGTGGGCAGCCTTTCCTTTCTGGATATCTGGTACTCCTCAGTCTACACTCCTCGGATCTTGTCTGACTGTGTGTCCAAGAACAACCACATGTCCCTTGCTGGTTGCACAGCCCAGTTCTTCTTCTCTGCTGGATTAAGCTTCAGTGAATGCTTCTTACTGGCCTTCATGGCCTATGACCGCTTTGTGGCCATCTGCAATCCACTTCTTTATGTCACTGCTATGCCCAAGAAGCTCTGTGTCCAACTGGTGGTAGGTTCCTACGTAGCTGGTTTTGCAAATGCCATTGCACATGCTGGTAACACCTTTCGACTACGCTTCTGTGGAGAAAATGTCATCAACCACTACTTTTGTGATGTGGTGCCACTTGTGAAAATGGCCTGTGATGACACACAAGTATATGAATTCATTCTGGCTGCTCTTATTGGTAGTAATATGTTAGTAACCACAGTTGTGATTCTGAGCTCCTATATTGGTATTGGGGCAGCCATAGTGCGCATCCGCTCGGCTGCAGGGAGACGCAAAGCCTTTTTCACTTGCTCTGCTCACTTGGTTTCAGTCACCCTCTTCTATGGTTCCATTCTTATCATGTACTGTAGACCCCACTCTCAACACACTCCGAATTCAGACAAGGCAAATGCGTTGTTCTATACAGTAATCAACCCTCTGGTCAACCCTTTAATTTACAGTTTACGCAACAAAGATGTGAAAGCAGCCTTCAAGAAAGTCTGGGGGAGATTTCTAGCACACAAATGAATGTCAATAATACTGTATTTCTTCAGACCGGATTACAGAAAATTTAAGCCTGCCTGCCTGCCTCCCTCCCTCCCTCCCTCCCTTCCTTCCTTCCTTCCTGCCTTCCTCTGCATCATATAATAGTGTTTTCCTGAAAATATCACCTACCCTGAAAACAGGCGCTAGGCTGATTTTCACGCCTGCACCTAAAGTAAGTCCTACCCCAAAATAAGCTCTAGTTAAGCCCCGCCCACCATCTGGTTGTACGAGATGGAGTGAGGCGCAGGCTTAAAAAAATCAAGCTCAGGTGGAGGTGGGGGGGAGGAACTGCTCCACACACCCCGCACCCACTTTCTTTAGGAATGCCGCAGCCAGGCCTCCCATGCCCCGACACCTGTCACACCACTGCCTGATGTCTTCTGTAGTCGGTCGCGGCCACTTCTTCCTGCTTTAGCTTTGCCCTGGTGGGTGAATTTGCTTGCGAAGTATTCCTATAGCCTCAGCAGGAGGGGAGGGTCACTTGACTAGTAGGCTGAGAAAGTGGGGTTAATACACAAGGTGTGGGTACGGGTCAAGCTTGGCATTTCACCTTCCTGCCTTTTGCAAACTTTCGGCCACATGCAAGGAAAGCAGAAGGAACAGAGACCCTGGCTTGTTTCTCTCTCCCAAACTTCGCCAGCAATGGGTCTTTGCAAGGCTCATTACACAGGTGCAGCCTCTCAAGGCAGTACACCACAAGGCTCATTAAAATCCTTATTAAAACATGAAAAATTTGAATTTTAAGTGGAAGAAGTCTTCTTCTAAGAACATATTGTATATTAATAAAAAACATGATAAAAGGAGACTTTGAAGATTGGACACTGAAGGCAACCAAACTTTACAGCACTCTCTAAGTGGTTTACAGAGTCAGCCTATTAAAATTAAATCATAGCTTGAATCACTTTATATCTTTCACCATTTAACAAATAATGATGAGTTCTGATTATCTTTTTTTTCTTCAGAATATTTTTATTGGAATACCAATGTATGCACATTGTATTGTTTAATCAAAAAGACCAATAGATGATTAAAATGGTTGGATATAGTGAATGCAGCATTGTGGGCAAAAAGAACTACATTTTTTATTGTTGTTGCAGATTCTTGGGCAGAAGGATTCTTCATTTATATAGAGCTACTTTAAACCCACTGCTGTTCTGAGTGATTTGATGAGTCAAAATGACAGTTTCCATTTTGGCAAAAACCTCTGATGCTTTGGGGGAATTTATTCATTTAAATTTGTTATAGCTGTGCAATTCCATTGAACTCCAATGGGAATGATGGTCTGGGGGCCTTGGGGTTCCATAAATTGGGTTCTAAAGCATTCATGGTTCAAATTACCATATGGCAATACAAATTTAAAAATAAAATAAAATAGAACAATGGCAGAACTTTACAAACAGCAAGGTTTCATGTTTCACAATTGCACAATAATACAATTCCTTCAGAATAATTGGATAACGTGATGTGGTGAAAGCAATAGCTTGCTTTTTCCAATCACACAACACTACAAAAAGGAAGCAATGTAGCAAATAAGTTCATTCATTTGTGTTATAGTGAAAAGTTTGCACTAGAAATGTTTTGGCCATGCTCGTGCCTGTTTTACCCACAGGAGATATATCATTGGGCTTCTGCAATAGCATTTGCACCAAGATAAATTCCTTGTGTGTCCAATTACACTTGGCCAATAAAGAACTCTATTCTATTCTATATATTAGCTTATTGAGTGAGTCTGGACCATCTTCTCCAGGCCCAATCTATCTCACAGAGGGGTGTCCATAGGGAGAAAGAGAAAGAACAATATGTATGCTGTCTTGATCTCCAGAAGCTTAGATAACAAAGAAGTGAAGGCAGCCTTCAAGAATGTCTGGGGGAGATTCAAAGTACCCAAATGAATGGCAGTGATAGTGTATTGCTCCAGATTGGATTACAGACAAACTAAGCACCCATCTGTACTGTCAGCTTGTTTAGGGTAGATTGCAGATGAGGAAATTAACCTCTAGATTCCAGTGTTTGTCAGCTAACCTTCCTCCCTCCTTCCCTCCCTTCCTTCTGTCTTTCCTGTGGAGAAAGTCTGGAAACCAAAGGTAACTTCAAAGATTAGTTGTCATCCCCTATGCTCAAACAGTCCTGCATTATTTAAGCAAGAAGCATATGTTTAGGAGAAAAAGGGTATGTTTGATGGCATAAATTAGATATTACATTTTAAAGCTGAGCATGCAAATCTGTTACAGTGTTGTCAGCTGAAGACTGTAGATGCTTTTCCCAGGTTCTTTGCTTCCTCCTCATCAGCACTCTCAGCCTATGCTCAGTAGAGTCCTCTGGAGCTCGGTCTGAGTCATAGTTCTCAGTTTCTAGGAAAGGAAAGGAAGAGAAAGTCATGGGTGTTTGTGTGTGTGTGTGTAAAATAACTGACAAACTCTGCAAAAATACTGGTGTACTGGGTATAGAGTTAGGGAAGTAATAAATTGGCTACTACTTTTCATCACTGACTTTTTAAGCATCTGTCACAGAGTTCTCCATTTTGGCAGCTCTGCTCATGCTCAATGGGCTTTGCATGCCATAGTAAAATGTACAGACTCAATCTTAATGCCTGATATTTTGAGGGCATTGTGTTGAGGTAGGCTTATGTTATTTGGAGAAAGAAAGGAAATTCAGGATTAAGGAAGAAAGTCTGTCATGTAGGGAGAAATCTCCCCAAAGACCTTCACAAGAGGGTAAATTGGACAGTAGCTTTACTTGTTAATTTATTTGGATCCTTTTCAGAAAGAGGAATAGAAATCTGCTGATTTTTCCTTTCCCTTTTCTCATGCATTTTCATTGTTTGCGCAACTGCTTAATCTCCCCCTCCTGTTCTCACATATCTCTGTTGTTGGAAAAGGGAATTTGGAGCTCTCTTGGGGTCAACTCCCTTCACTCACAGCCTAACCAACCAGCAGTAAAAATGGCAGGTCTTTTCACCTGTCCTTTCCAGACAGTTTAGAGTTAATGGGATCTAGGATAGTTAGTTAGGAATTGAGAGCTGTCCCCTTAAGGGAATGCATCATGGTAAATGTAGTTAAGGTATCCTGGAAAAAAAATGTAGTTCATGTCATGTGGCCACATCTGTAACCCTGATTGGTCACTTTTGACCCTTGGTGGGTTGGGGGAGGTTTCTTCACTCTTGCCTGAACACAGCCTCATGGTAGCATCTCTACCCCCTGCTTCTATGATATGGGATGAAAGGGAAAAGAGATAACCATCTTTTTACCCAGAAAGACAGATATGCAAAGGATTGGACATTAAGAAGAATCTCATCATAATTCTGAGTTATCTTGAGAATGCCTGATGAACCAGTAAAAAGACTTTGTGTGGATGCTTTGTGGAGTTATCTATCTGCCCTTGTACATTACAGAGGACAGTTTGTACAGGACAGAATATCATCCAAGAATATGTATTGGATTCAAAGTTTCCAAACCTCTTTCCACTGTTTGCCTCTTTAAAAAGAAATAAGTAGTATGAAAGGACAATTCAATGCATCAAGAACCACATTGTAAAAGATATTAGCTCTGCATCCAAGTAGTTTTCTGTCCCCCTACCTAGTTCTTTAATCTGTTTATCACTATTACTATTGTAAATTGAAATTGGGTTGGTTAGTTGGTTTTCTTTGGTTTGTTACAAGCTGCTCAAGGTTGGGCAGCCATATACATTCTTTAAAATAAATATAATTAATGCTAATCCAAATAAAAAGTAAATTTATCAAAAGTCACAAAAACAACAGCTGAAATTATCATTCTACCCAGAAGATTTAGCTGAAGTCTTGATTTTCTTCCAGGTGGAATGCCCAAGAAAATGCATTTCACAGTCTGGGCTCTTACGTATAGTAAGACATTCTCTTATATGGGTTGTATTGCAATACAAACTAGTATTGCAATATTGCAATATTTATTACAATATGATTAAGATTCCCTGTAGCAGGCAAACCATCCTTCAATGACTAGGAGCTTTGGGTCATGCACTGTTTTCTAACCTAATATCCCTCACAGAGACTATCTTCCAGAGATAAGGAGAAGGGCAGATTGAATGCCTCTTAGGCTCTTGGAGGAAAGGAAGCATATCAGGATAACATGATTTATGGTTTAACATGAAACATGAAACATAACATGATAACAGGATATAACATGGAAATATATAACATCATAACAGGATAACATGAAACATGGTTTATGCAATATTTAATGCTGCATAGTTGAGCAATATCTGAGTTCCTCATAAAATTACAGAATGGAACAATGAAAGATGTCTCCATAATTTCCTTAAACCAATTATTAGAAAGCACTCTCCGAACAACTAGGGAGCCAGTCTGATCTAGTGATTAAGGCACCAGGCTAGAAAATGGGAGTCTTTGAGTCCTGCCTTAGCCACGAAAAGCAGGTGGGCAATTTTGGGCCAGTCATTCCCTCTCATCCCAACACACCTCACAGGGTGGTTATTGTGGGGGAGAAATAGGAGAAGGAAGATATCTTGGATATGTTCACCACCTTGAGTTATTTGTAACTATGATAAAGGTGGCATAGAAATAAAGAAACAGCAGGGTTCACTTCTCAATAAATGCCTATTCCAAATCCCTTGAGAGAACATTTTCTAGATCTTTTCAGACCTCAATAGTTCAAATTGCCAGATAAAAAATTGCCAGATAAAAAACATTTTCACCATTCTGGCTGGGAAGCGCCACATTTGGAGAATGCCAAGTTGCAGAAGGACTACTGTATGAATCTTTTCATTAAAAAAAATTAAAGCCATATTAAATGTATGTACAGAATAACTGCATTATTGGTTAATCAAAGCTCATGGCCTAGTTCTCTGCAGGACTGCTTGTTCAATGATACCTAACATCTGATTAGATCTAGGCCATCAGGCTTACGGCATGTCCAATGGTTAACATGTACCAGCTTCCCTAGGTAGAGCAGACAGGAAATTTGATCAGATGAGCTGCTTCTAATTTGTTGTAAGACAGCATTCCAGCAAACCTCCATTCCAACCAATAACTGGGGAGACAGACATCTTCTCAAAAGTTCTGTTTTATTTGGATAGTAAACTGGCACATCTGCGGAATCCCAAATCTGAAAGTTCCAGGCTTCCTTGCAATAAGTAAAAACTACAAATCTACCCCCTGCACCCATCATCACATCACATGCCCCTATTGCCATCCGTCCCAATTTGAGACTTCCCCTCACTTATGTGCAGAATAACATGACCTTGACTTAGAAAAAGAATGCTATTTTGTCTAACCACATACATTCCAAGAAATTCCCCCCGCCTCCCATTTTCCCAGGCTCAAGAATGTAGCAGTGTGGAAGCATCTGGTCTCAATATGGCTTCCAAAGCTGACATACAGTGGCACTGAAAAAAGTGACTTATGACCATTTTTCACACTTGTGACTGTTGCAGCATCCCCATGGTCACGCGATCAAAATTTGGCCACTTGGCAACTGGTTCATATTTATGACGGTTGCTGTGTCCCAGGGCCATGTGATTCGCTTTGGCGAGCTTCGGACAAGCAAAGTCAATGTGGAAGCCAGATTCTCTTAACAACCATGCAACAACTAACTCAACAACTGCAACGATTCACTTAACAACAATGGCAAGAAAGGTCATAAAATGGGGCAAAGCTCACTTAACAAAGGTCTCACTTAGCAAGAGAAATTTGGGCCTCAGTTGTGGTCATAAGTCAAGGACCACCTTTACAGCCTGGTGGTAGGTGGGGAGTGTTCCTTCTGAGCTTGATTGTCCATTCCTTATGTGACTGTGGGCTCTGCGCTCTTAGCTGCTCTTTCCCAAGGCAACATCTCTTCTGACCATCTTCCATTTCCACCTACCCTCACAACAACTTGTCATCTTGTGGACTTTGGAGATGGGCTCTTTGTCTGTGGGCCCCATCCCTCCTGCCCTATGAGATTGTACCTTCTCTAAAAATCTAAATCGTTTCATCCCCATTTTTGTTGAGAGAAGCCTTTAAAATCCTTTTTTTTCCCAGCAAACCTTTCGTTATAATGATTTTGGATTTTATTCCTTGGTGCTTGTTATTTTCTTCCCTGTTAAACAGATATTGGCTGCTGTTGTTGCTTGCCATTGTTTTCGGCTTATTTCATTGCTTTAACATATTGCATACATCTAGAGCCATGATGGCAAACCTATGGCATGATGCTGGAAATGGCACACAGAACCATTTTTGCTGGCACGCGAGCCGTCACCCGGAACAGAGCGCCTCCTGACAGCCACCTGATTGTTGGGTATCTCCCATGTGTGTGCCAGGGCAGGGTGCATGTGGGAGACATGCGTACATATGCAGAGGTGTGCGGCGTGGTGGGGTCGTAAGCGCATGCACAGAGACGTGCAGGGCGTTGTGCGCGCATTGCATTATGGGTGCAGGAACACACGTATGCACTTTCACCACATAATGATGAAAACGTTAGCCATCACTGGCCTAGAGTCACTTAGAACCCGAACCCTAACCCTAATCCTAACCCTAACTTTTGGCAGCTTTCAAATGCATTTGACCTATATGATTATGATAGCTTACAAAGTGAAGAAACAATGTTTCTGAGCCGGAAGGCAGAACCTGACTCAACAATGCAGCTTGTTGGGAAATCCTTGGGCAAGTCTGCCTCTTTCCATCCTACAGCTGCCCCTTCACTCAGCATAATATTCAACTATTTGAAGATCTGATGAGGAGCTGCCTATTAGGGCATCTAATAGAAAATCAATTTTTGCCATTTTTTTCACAAAGGGGTTCTAAAAATATGTGTTTCTTACACCAAGAATTCAAATCTGCTATTATTTTTGCAATTGCATGATTAGTTAATACAGTAAATCCACATCTGATGATATACCCCACAAATATTGTTAAGTTTGTCTTTTCAAAATTACACCTTGCACTACAAAAATTGAAAGTTTGTTTCTGCATGAATCTTATCTAGCTAAGGAAAAATTAATCCATGTAATCATACACTAACATCAGAAAGCAATTATCTGAGTTACAAAAATGTTTAAGCAAGTTTCATCGAGTCTTGCTTTGATTTGTTCTACATCAGATGTCAACACTTCTTTTGCCTCTGATATAACCCTTACATTTCTCATGTGTACACACTCTGCTTGCTGCCTCTGTAACCTGTTCCACACCTCTCTCTATTGATTGGGCATGGCAGGGCCATTGTGGTACTTGCATTGGTTTGTTGATGAACTTCTTTATTACCACTATAGTCAGTTTGCACGTCAAAGGTGGCTCGTATACTCCTTCAGACCAGTCAATCAGCTCCAGCACAGTGAATGCTCTGGCTTGACCTCTAGCCAGTGCATGGCATCACCTCCACCGGTATTAACATTTGTAGAATCTCTTCCAATGGTTTTCAAGCTTTTGTCAATGCCTTTCTTCTTCATGAAACACACCAGATTACCTGGAATCACTTGAGCAGGTTTTCCTGTTTTTGAGCCTTTCTCTGGGGTGAAATGATAAAGATATCTTCCACCCAGCTCACTGCACACCGAATAATGTTCTTCTTTGATGGGGAATTGCTGGTCTGAATCACTTGCTGGGGAATTGCTGATCAGAAAAGTTACACTATTTATGTAGCACATCCAAATTATATTAAAGTAACCAAAATACCTTTACAATCCCCAAGGCATGTCACAACTTTTGAGCATCCCTAATGTTTGAAAATTGAAAGTTGAAAAACTTGGCTGGAGGGCCTTGCTTGAGGGATACAGACCCTAGGATGACTCCTTCCCCCCCCCACACATCTGTATTAACAACTGCTAACCCACCCACCCCAATCTTGGTATTTCTCACCTTTTGAAATGTAATGTTATTTTTGTAATTTTAAAACTTTTAAATCTTAAATCAAGTCTGATTTTAATATTAATTTTATTAATTATATTGTACACTGTCCAGAACTCCTCTCTGAGAGGTTGGTAAAGAATTAGGAAATTAGGAGGTAGGTGGGTAGGTAGGCAGGCAGGCAGGCAGAAAAAAAAACAAATAACATTTTTTAAAGCAACAGAATAGAATAGAATAGAATAGAATAGAATAGAATAGAATAGAATAGAATAGAATAGAATACTTTATTGGCCAACTGTGATTGGACGCGCAAGGAATTTGTCTTGGTGTAAATACTCTCAGCATACATAAAGGAAAAGATACATTCGTTAAGAATCAAGAATCATAATGTACAACGCTTTATGTAAAACATTTCCCTAAAATAGCAGATACACTTTTCTTAGGAATAAACTCATTTCTCAATCGGAGCAGCTGCTTCTCGCATCCTCCTCCTCCTCCTCCTCTTTTACCGGTATGTTACAATCTTTGGCGACGCTACATTAGCGACCATTCTGAGAAATGTCTCCAAATTAGCCGCCGCGGAACAACTACGGAGCTGGGAAGCAACAAAGCAACCTCTTTACGCGCGCGCAGAGCCGAGATTCGGCGTTTCCTGACCTCCGTTCCGTTTTTTCTTTCCCGGAAAAGCGGTGCGAGCGAAACTGTCAGCGAGGGGGTACCGCCCGCAGCCGCCTGGTCTCGGGAAAGGGAAGCCGGCGCGGGGAACGAACGAGTTGTGAGTCTGCGGCAAGTGCCGGCCAAGGACTGCAAGCTTATAGAAGGGAAGAAGCGACCCTCCCGCGGGTGAGTGTCTCCCCCGGCTCCTTACAGATCGGCGGTGCGTTTTTCGGTGGGAGGAAGGAGCGGGCGTAGTGCAAAACAAGAAACTACGTGGGGTCAGAGAAGCGAGTTGCTTCCCTGCAGGCAAAGCCGAGTCAGACCAAAACATTCAGTTATGATCTTCTTTATTCGATTTTATTATTATTATTATTAGCAAGAGTATAGTGGGAGAAATAGTACAGATTTCAGTTGCCCTCTTCTTCAGAGGAGGCAGCAAGTGCAGAGGCTCCGGTGGTATTGGCAGTTGAACAGGGAAAGGGTTCCGTGTTCTGCACACAGGTATCCAGGCTGGAATTTCAATTTTGGCAATTTGTCCTCAAGGATGGACTTTTTCAGCAAGGCCGTTGGTAGGCTGATTATGGAGAACCAAGATAGATGAGATCCCATCCTCAGATGTGAGGTCCGCTCCACTTTGGGACACTGGTGGGGTCCTCTATTCCCCACCCAGGCTGTCCATCTGGATTGGGTCTTGCTATTTGCTTTGAAAAGTCCATTCATGTAGTTGCTCTTTGTGTTAATAGCATCTCTTCCAGGTCGACCCTAAAGTTCTGCCACATTTCCAGTTATATGCTGCTATTTTTATTTCCTTTCAGTTGTACAACACAAGAATGAATTAAGCAATTTACATACACGAGGAACAGGTTGACTGGAGCATTTTTCCTTAATGCCCCCCCCAAAATGAAACATGAAACTCCTAAAGAGGAAGAAATAGAAAATATTCTTTCTAAAAACTTGGTTTGCTTTATCATTAATAAGTGGGTCAGGAAACACATTGTAATTCTTTTAAACTTCCAGATAGAGGCCTTCTGAATATGATATGAAGGATGTGGGTCAAGTTACACATGAAAAATAATGAAATATTGAAACTCTCTGGATTCCTATAAATGCAGCAAAAAATTATACAATAAAACCTTTGATTGGAAGCATCAATCATTCCTAAAAGTAATCAGCTGGTGATTTATATGGTTTAATGAAGCTGGTGCTTCTTCTTTAGATAGACAATTAGTGGCAAAACTGAAGTGGCTTATTAAGTTGGATGTCAGTTCAGTACCTGACCTACCACTCTTCTCCACTCTTATCAATGACTTCTTTGATAAATAGTAAAAGAAATGCTTACCAAATTTGTGAATGATGCAAAAATTAATATACCCCTTTTTTAAAAAATGAAAATGATCTAGGTACAGTTAGATAAATAGGCTAAAAATATCAAAACTGTATTTAATAAAAACTAGTGTTAAATTCTTAGAAATAGAAGTCAAACAAACAGATATAGGATGGGGGACAGTATTAGGCTTGCTAACAATATTGGTCCCAAAGGTGCTTTTTCAAGAGGCCATCTGGACTTTCTGTTTTTTTCTTTGAAGACGTTTCACTTCTCATTCACGAAGAAGAAGCTTCTTGAATGAAAAGAGAAAAGTCTTCAAAGAAAAAACAGAAAGTCCAGATGCCTCTTGAAAAAGCACCTTTGGGACAACCATGACTTGGATGACTGAGAATCTCCATAGACATTTAACAATATTTGTGAAACATTTATTGGAATACTAGTTAATTGGAATCTGAGCCAGTTTGTTCCAGTGGTTAAGGCACCAGGCTAGAAAGTAGTATAACGTATCAAATATAATGTTGGGGGGGGGGAGAAATTCACTATTTTTTGAATTGGACAGATTCATTTTGAATCAAACAGATCCAGGTTCACCAGGATTCTTATAAACTGGAACACATTCATTTTGGCTCGTGCTAATTATGCATTATTATGGATGACATCTTTGCACCTCGCTGTTTGAGGAAGTTGCACAACATTCTCAGAGACTCTTCTTGCCCTGCTTACAATCTTTATGAACTGTTGCCCTCTGGCAGAAGATACAGTACCATTAAAACTCGGACCACAAGTTTTCTGAATAGTTTTTATCCCAGAGCTATAATTGCACTTAACAATGAACTTAAGGACCACCATCAGTGAGCTGTTGGACAGTATTACTTGGTCTGTTGTGTGGATGCTTGTGTGTTTTTAGGAGGCAGGGAATTTTGGCGGGTGGGGAGGTGTTTGGGGATTGTCATGTGTGTGTGTGCATGTTGAGTCTGGTCTCTGGGTGTTATGTGAATTTTGTTGTGTATATACTGTGTATATACATACAATGACAATAAAGAATTCAATTCAATTCAATTTGGTTTTCTTCAGAAATGGACAGCAGTGTGACAGAGCATGGAAATGTGAGGATCATCACTCAAACAGTCCCACAGACAGGTTCTCTGCCAACACTGGCAGCTACAGTCAGAGTGGTTGGCTCTGCTTCTGCAGCATCTAAGTTCCTACTAACCCATAACAAAAAGATCAAGAATACTCTGCTCAATGTGATTGGGGTAAGGCCCTCTAGATTTGTCCAAGTAAGCCCAAATTCTGTGAAGGCCTCTGCATTTCTCTGTGTCAGACAACTCAGGTCCTCAAGACCGTTCAAGAAAGACCTGTTAATAAATTGAATTATATAAGTAGAATCACAGCGTTTCATTTTTATGTGATTATGCTAGTGACCAAAAAGTACACAAATTTTTATTGGGAGTTCCTTATGTAGAGGGTAAACATGGATTAATCCTTCCTCTCCCCATTCCCGAGTTCTATTCTAATAGAATTTTTTGCATAATCACTAAATAAGAAGCTTATACCTCAAAGACATTACAGTTATTTTTGTGTTAATATGGTTTTAGCAGATATTTTTGCTATTGTACTACTTCTATTGGGTTTGTTGGTAATCAGATATATAAGAACCACCTTGGACTCCTTGCAAAGCTAGAAAGATTTTTGGTTTTGGAGGGCCTTGGAGACAAACTTCTACTTTTTAGCATGGCATCCCTAAAGGATTTAGTATTGCTAGACTCCTCTTAATGGCTTGGTTTTCCTTAACCAATACTCAAAGTTCACTCTACATTTATTTATTTTTTAAAGTGAGGATTGTATTTTTTTAAAAAAAGGAAAGCCAAAGGAGGAGGAGGAGGGAGCAGCACAAAGAGAGCACTGGATGGTCTCTCTCCAGCTACAGCCCCTGCAAATCATCTGTACTGAAATCCCAAGAACATATTTAAGGAGTTAATCATTAACCATTTAATTGAAATGATGGTATTGGTTTTATTTATATTTCGGAGTGTGATTTTCATTTCTCCCCTCCCTTTTTTATATTGCTGTCTTATCCAAAATACTCTTTCTAATAGAGGAAAAACTTGATTTTGTAGGAAATTTCTCATTAAAACTTTTGCCATATTTAGGATTGCATAGTACAAAATACGCCTTGGATTTGTTAGATCGTGGTGCTAATGCTTTAGATATCTAAATATATTACTTGCACCCTCTTTTCTTTTTTCCTTCAGATCATGCAGATCATTTTGGGAGTTACCCATGTGAGCTTTGGCATTGCCCTGACAGCAGCTCAACAAAGCTTCACCGTCACTGTGCAAAGTGGCATTTACTTCTGGATTGGGATCCTGGTAAGCAAACTTTTTGAGAGGCACAAAGGTTTACCCATTTTCAGTCTGTAGAAGCTTCTGCGTGGTTCTGTATAGTTTGAGAATCAGGGAGAAATTAGAACTCCCTCTGCCCTCCAGTAGATAATGTGTTTGTTCAGTACAAACTTTTCCTTACACATTTTTTTTCCAACTTGGTGCTTTCCAGATATCTTAGAATTCAGTTCCCATATCAATGCTGGTTAGAAAGCAGTGAAGTTAAAATCCAATGCAAGCCAAAGACACCAGGTGAAGTGATACATTCTTTCATAGAGAACTTTCTGAGTATATCTCACACAAATTCAACTGGCTTGCCTTGGCCTACCCATAAGGGAAACTGGAATAGGCTTTTTCTCATCTTTTAGTTGCCTTCAGAACTTAGTGCTTGAGTAAGGAAGAGGGATGTAAATCAAGTTAATTAATAAATGCCTAGTAGGGACAGGCTGATTCTAGGAGCACTGGTTCTGCAATATAAAATAAGCTCACCCTTATACCTGCTGTTTGTTTTTCTTTGCTTTTGTAGCTCTTGATCACTGGGTCCTTGTTAATAGAAGTTGAGAAAAAACAATCTGATCTACTAGTGAGTATGTTGCCAAATTTATCAGTCTGGCTTTGTTTTTTTTTTCCCTTCAGTTAAAGCCACCTTAGCATGAAAGAGACAGCTGGCTTCACTACTTCACCATGCTGCTCCCATCCACCCTAACAAACTCCTGTTTGGGTTGATTCAGGTCTCTGGGATGGGGATTGATTTAAGAGATTTAGTAAGTACTGGGGAAAGGCCATTTGAAAGAACTGGATCATCCTGCAGCCCAAAGCAAAATAATCTTGGAGGACAGTGCCTGAGAACAGAGGGAAAGATGCTTGCCCACACTAGTAAAAAGTGTCTAAGCAAATTCAAGGAATTATCTGAATATGCCACCAAGAGAATGGTTAGTGACACGTGTTAGATTGCATCTACAGGAAAACCTGCATTGGATTAAGGGAAGGAACACTACTTTAATACCAATATACTTAAAGAAAACTCAAGGCTGCCTCACATCTGAGATGGAGGTTATTTGAAAGCAATTTTAAAAGGGGAGGGGGGCGGATTCACTGGTGCCTTTTTGCTGCAATTGGACTCAAATGGGAAAAGACTCACACTTGACAAAGATAACTAAAGGGATGTCTGCATGAAGAGCTAGCACCAGTTTACACTCAGCTCTGGACATTTGATCATGTGCCAACCTACTTTGGGGAACTGTGTCTTACTTGCTGTGCATTGTTTTAGTTGAAACTGAAGCAAAACTGTTTTCTACCTTTAAATTATGGTTGCTCCAGTGAGTTTATGGATGGTATAATTTCTTCCTATGAGTAGAAATCAGAATTACTGACATGCTATCATTTAACTATTTTAACTTGTAAGAGGCAATATGCAGGAGAAAAAGAGCCGAATGCCAGATGGAGGAGGGAGAAGAATGGTGTGGGTCATGGAAGGTGTTGGGGGGGAAGCTCAGTTCAGGAGAAATACAGGTGGGTGGGCTGGGGAAGGTGTGTGGGTGGGTTTCTTCTTCCTTCCCCTTTCCCATTTCATCAGATAGTTAAATGGCTGCTGCCAGGGGAGGGGGAGGGGAGGGAGCAAAGGATTGGAAGTCTGTCTGGGAAACTGTCACAGAATGTTGAAAATAAAGATCATGTGACTGGAGCAGCAGCCCATCATTACAGCAGCAGCCAGTACCACGAAACTTTCTCAAATTTCATTCGGGAGTCATGAGTCCTGTATTTTGGATTCATTCTGTCAATTAGCCCGTTTGAGGCACCTTAGTTCAAAAATTGTTGCCCTGTGATGCACCATTTTGCCTGGCTAAAGATCATGACAAGAGTTTTAGTAGTATATAGACAGATGCTTCTAAGAATTACACAGGATGTGTAACAACTAACCTTTATCTAATATATTGATGTAGGTGAAATCTGCTTTCTTTGTCAACGTGATATTTTGTGTAGTTGGACTGGTTGCAATAATCCTACATGGTATTGAGATTGCACAAACTGTTAAAGAAGGAAACCCATGTGACTCAAATCCCAGTTATTACTGCCGAAATTATTCTCAGGTAAATTCCTGACCTTCCTTCATATGTACATAGCAGCAGTTGAAATGATTCTGACATAGTAAGATTCAGACCTTACAAGACTCTTCAACTTGTCTAAATTTGGTATAGATATAAGCCTTATTCTCTATAATGAGATTTATTTTGTTTTGTACTGTTTTTGTGTCTCTTGCAGAACTATAATTAAATTGTGCTACACAAGTATTTTTAACTGGAAACAAACGCACCAACTGAGTTAACATACTACATTAAGTTATGATTTCTTGAATGATTTACCATGATTTTATAAGTAAACTGCAAATAACTAAACACATACATCCTAAGACACAAATTAGTGTTAACAATTCACAGTGGTTGGGTTCACAGTCAAACATTATTTCTGAGTATAATGGCTAAATCCAATTACTGTATTCTTTCTATATTGATTGAGAAACTCATGATATCATTTCTTGAATTTTGATTTATTCAACCTTCCCATCTTAGGATTTATTTCTTTGCAACACTTCCCTGCTTATCATCTCCCTGAATGCAGCATTGAGTATAACCCGTGCACATTCTATGGCGTGCAACTCTTTGCTGCCTGCACTGTTCAGTGGCTACTTAAAGGAAAGATCTCATTTGAAGGGAGGGGCGTGCATCCTGATGGATTACGGCTTTTTCAGTCTTCATATTCATCATAAAAATTTTCTCGATAGATTGGTAGCCAGAAAAAAATAGGAAAACTAGAAATACAAGGAAGAAGCTAACATAAAGAGAAACTAAAAACCCTGAAGAAGCAAAGAAGCCTAATGTTACCACCTGCCTTTTTTGCAAGGGAAGAATAAGGATAATGAAAACATTTCGTCCCATTCCCATCTTGGCTTTTCAAGCAAGGTGGTTCCCTAGGCAAAAGTCTGAAAAAGCTCTTGTGGGAAAGATTAAGCTGGGGCAAGCAGAAGCCCATCCCCTGTGACTTCCTGACTAAGGATCACAATAGGTGACTCCTGTAATCTTCATCTGTACTCCCCCTTTTCATTTCAGAGCGGCTCAGGCAATACTCCTGAGTGAGGTGGTACAAAAAGAGCAAATAAGCTCCAAGTTATCAACATACGTTAGATTAAACTAAGTTTATATCAAGTGTAACTAAATTAAATAATTGAGTAATATTTGGGTTTTAAGTTAATTAATTGCTCTTCACTTCATTGAAATATGAATTCCTATAGTTCCAAACAACTATGATGATGTTTTCAATTCTATGGTTTATACAGGTGAAACTCGAAAAATTAGAATATCATGCAAAAGTTCATTTATTTCACTAATGCAACTTAAAAGGTGAAACTAATATGAGATAGACTCACTACATGCAAAGCAAGATAGTTCAAGCCATGCTGTTTGTGCACCTTTTTCTTCCACACTTTTCCCTTCCACATAACTTTCTATTAATGTGCTTTGATACAGCATTAGAGTGGGACACTTTGAGCCTAGAATATTGAACGTTTTCACAATATTCTAATTTTCTGAGATTGTGGATTTGGGGTTTTCATGAGCTGTAAGCCATAATCATCTCAATTATGACACATCACAGCTTGAACTATCTTGCTTTGCATGTAATGAGTCTATCTCATATATTAGTTTCACCTTTTAAGTTGCATTATTGAAATAAATAAACTTGCATGATATTCTAATTTTTCAAGTTTCACCTGTATAACAGAAGAATTTACAGTCAGGTGGAGTGGTGGTAACCAGCACATTTGTATGTGATTTTGCCCACAGATTCTGTCCTTTGGCCTGAACTCTGTGTTCCTCATCTTTGTGCTTCTTGAAGTATCCATAGCTATCGTGGCCATAAGTAGACTCAGGACTCAAAAGCAAGAGAGCTATCAACCAATGGTGAGGATACAAACTTTTGTCTGAATTACTAATGTAGCAAAAATGTAGTCTTAAATCAGAAGCTTTGAGGGCTATAAAGGAGGAGAGCCAAGTTAATCAATGAGCTAGACAAACTCTGTTATCGAGAGATCCAACCTAAAACTAAAGAGAAATTTGCTGACAGTGAGAATAATTAATTAGTGGAACAGCCTGCTTCCAGAAGTTGTAGATACTCCAACACTGGAGGTTATTAAGAAGAAGTTGGACAGACATTTGTTTGAAATGGTATATGGTTTTCTGCTTGAGCAGTGGATTTGGATTAGAAGACCTCCAAAGTGCCTTCCAACTCTGTTGGAATTCT
This sequence comes from Pseudonaja textilis, assembly GCF_049901715.1. Taxonomy (NCBI): domain Eukaryota; kingdom Metazoa; phylum Chordata; class Lepidosauria; order Squamata; family Elapidae; genus Pseudonaja; species Pseudonaja textilis. The sequence continues at coordinate 226,725,168 of NC_141990.1, forward strand.
GTATAATCCATAACAGCAAAAAAAGCCAGGAAAGTCAGATAGTGTTTTTCATATCTCACAAATATTATTAAATCCACATCACTCTATACACATGACGAAGTAAGCCACAGCTCATGAAAGCTTATGCCTTGTAATAAAATATGTTAGTTGGAAAAGATGCACCAGAACTTCCTTCTGATTTTCAGGCTCTGGGGACTCTCAAATCCTGAACTTCTTTCTGTTACCATTTAGAGATTCCCAAATGTTCTCCAGTCATTTTGATTCTGCTATTTTGGGAATTATGCAGAAAAATGAATTTGCTATTCCTGAGCAATTAAGTGGTTAAAAACTTTTACAGATACTACATTAATCTTTGTGTATGTGTGTGTTTTTCAGGCAACATGAAGACAAGTGGTTTCTCTTCTCTGTCACACAATGCTGAATATTTACTCTAGATGCTTCCCTGGCTTGAAGCAATATGAGTGTGAGCTTCCAATCTTTACCTTCCCAGTAAACCTTCCCTTGCTAAATCCCAAAAATCTGCCTCAACCTAGAAATGGAAAACAAGTTTTGTGTTTGTTTATTATGAGCTTCTTCTATACAGGGCAGCCACCAGTTTATCCTAAATGCAAGGCCTGTCACATTCCCTGTGTTATGAAACATCCTATGTAGTTTCATCAGTGTTCATATCCTGAAAAGCACCAATTGTGATGTGTGCTGGCGGTTCTAAATTTTATAATACAAGGGTTCTACCATCACTTCCTTCCATTTGTAACTCTTTGGGGTCTTCATGAAGAAGAGACAGATTATTTGAAAGTGTTTTCCTCTTCCCCACCATAAGAGGCCATCTATTTGGAATCGCCTTTAAATTTGTATATTTTCTTCTGTATTTTTTTACGAGAGAGAGCTTTTTCTTAGTAGGCTTTCTGAGTTTTTTCAACTTCACTTTTCTTTTTTATACATAACTATTAAAATTTTAAGATGACAGAAACTATCAAGAACTAACGTTTAGAATAAAAAGGAAGAAAGAAAAGAAATAAGAAAAGAAACAGAAAAATTGCAGAAAAGAAATATAAAGAAATTATTTCTGATTTTATAGGTGCAGTGGTTCAAATGCAGTATTGCAGGTCTAACTCACTGCTCATTCCAGGAGTTTGATTCTGGCAGGCTCAAGGTTGACTCAGCCTCCATCCTTCCGAGGTTGGTAAAATGAGGACCCAGATTGTTGGGGGCAATAGGCTGACTCTGTAAAATGCTTAGAGAGGATTGTAAAGCACCATGAAGTGGTATATAAGTCTAAGTACTATTGCTATTGTTATTTTTATAGTAATTCTAAGCATAAATGTACATTAAGCTTTTACCCTACAGTTACAACACTTTACATTTTTTTATAATTATTTTATCTTCTAATCATCAAAACCATGTATGATAATTTCTTTTTTTTTTTTTGTTTCACATAAAAAGTCCATAAAGGTTTCCAATCAGCACTGGGCTGTACTATAAGAAATGCATTGATTAGGAGTCAGAAAGGTAATTTGTACTGAAAGCAAAGAGAGAGTTGTTCTGTTAAATTATTTTATTTTTGTTGCCCCAGGGTTGAGTTTAACTTTATTAAAATAAAGTTAAACTCAACCCTGGGGCAACAAAAATAAAGTAATAAAAGAGAGTACTTTATTATTTTATTACTTTATTTTATTACTTTATTATTAAAGTAATAAAAGAGAATGGGAGATATGTTAGCAACTAATTACCAGGAGGTGCTGCCTTTAGGAAAAAAGGAAACTACCCCTGCCAAAGGAAGAATCATTCAGAGAAGCAACCTATCAGGAACTTGAACCAAATTTCTTAAACCCTGATCACATTGTGATATGATACAGAATTATTTCTGAAGCAAAAGAAAACAAAGGGTTATTGGCTGGTTTGTGCATTCAGCAGAAAAAGAATAGCCTAAACACTTACCTTGGTCCATTATATGCCATTTACCTCCGCTTTCTGTAGCAAAAGCTTAGCATTTAATTCTAATGAACACATTAAATGGTCCATAGATCCAATTTATCCACTCAGATTATAATTTCTACTTTTATCAGATCAATTTTTCTGCTGTTTCACAAGGTCTTGGTTATTTTGCCTTCACAAACTATTTCCATATGAAATGCTTACTTTTTAATTTATCTGTTTTAGAGAAACTTTTGTGCCCACTCTGCTTCTTAGAAGTGCCCGCCCATGATTAAATTTCACAGATGATAAATACAGAGGTGATACCAGGCCCAAAACTAAGAATGACGTGGTGATCCTTTCAAACTGAATTCTTTATTATTTCATACTTATTGATAGAATCTTGCCAGATTGAGGACACTACTATTTGCATCTACCATATGCTATGTGAACAATTTTAGAGAAGGGCTGTTTTTACCCTCTTTCTCTCAACGTAATATTTGGACTGAGTTGTCTCTTAACATCTCTGGATTGCATCCTTTCCCTCCTAGATTTCATGACATCTATTGCAAGCACTTTGATGCAAACCTTTATTTGTAAAGCTATGAAACAAAGAACCATTTCACCAAGTAATCTGTGCTTCAACTCAAAATCATGAATTTTAGGGAGTTTATTTCTTTCGTAATAAGACAGATCTCAGAGTGACTGTATAGCTGCATGTAGTGCTTGTGCAAACATTGTGAGTACTTCCATTTCTACTGTTTTTTTAAAAATATTGAAAAAGGTGCTTCTTGTAATGGAAAAAAGTGAAACAAGTGCCTTTAGATTTCTAAACGATGTAAATATGACTTGTCATGTTCACGTTGATATTTGCATTGAAATAACTATTAACAGTTGCATTAGTATTACTTTGCAGAATGTATGTTAATATTTGTATAATTATCGGAAATATTTCTTGTACTTAATGTAAGTCAATTTTCTAGTCTCTTATTAGGATTATGTAAATATCCAGCTCTGAAAGGAAAACATGATTTATGGAATGTGTGCCTGCATTTGTAGCACTTGCTGGGAATAGTGTAAATTAAATAATCTTTTCCCAGGTTTGTGTATCAGTTATGGATGGCAGCAGCAAGACCCAACGGAAAAGACACTTGTTTTAAGATATTCCTAGCAGATGCTCTGTACATGCTACATACGGTAATCTAGACTAATAGGCCACTGGTTTTTTTTTCACATTGCACAGCATCTCCCTCCAGCAAGATGTAAGGGGAAAAGAGGTAGAACTTTCAGAGGCTAATTGTAAGCAATTTTCATCTTTATTTGCAAGCTAAATCAATTGGATTTATCTCAACTTGGATTCCAGATCACAGATTGCTCTGACAACTGCTTGCCCAGTTCATATAGCTTCCAGCTTTTGAGGACATTGAGAGGTTATAGATAGGTAGGTAAACTCATCATTTTGCTTACCCCTTTTCCTTCTTAATTGGCCACTCTAGTTCAGGCACCATGATTAAGCCAGGCAACCAATGTCTCAGAATGTGGAACGTGTGCCTGGCTGCTCAAAAGAGGTAGCTATAAGAATACAAAAATATGTGAAAAAGGGAAGATTTTCTGATAATAATTATAGATCAATTTTAAACATTCTATTCTTGGGTAGGATAATTGAAACTGTGGGAGCCCCAAAGTTCCAGATGCATTTGAATGAAGCTGATTTTCAGAGCAAATTAGAGTATGTTCCTGAAACTGCTTTGATCTTGTGAATGACCTACAATGGAAATTATATGTGGGAAACTACTTGTTCTTTCTAATATCAGTACTTCATTAATCGTTCTCATGAATCTTTTAGCAACATTTGAGACTATTAATCATGGTAACGTTCTAGGTTTTCTGCCAGGCTTTGCAGAAGTTCCAAATCCTCCCTATCAAGAGGTACCAGAAGGTAATATTGTTTGACACCTAGGTCAGGGGTCTCCAACCCCCGGGCCACGGCCCACTACTGTGGCCTATTGAAACCAGGTTGTGTGAGTGGCAGGCTAGCGCATATTCACATGCAGCTCAATTTCCACAAGCAGTGGTCTGGCATGCATGCACATGCTCACACAGCTCAACATGCACAAATCAAGCTGTGTGCACATGCACCTGTGCTCCAGCCCACTGCTTCCACAAGTCAAACTGCATGCGCGCTGGCCTTCCACTCACTTGGCCCAGTTCCCTCCCCCTCAGCCGGACCACCAAGCTGCAAAGGTTGGTGACCGCTGACCTAGATGATTGATCCATAGTGCTTCAGAGTTCTGTCTTGTCCACTATACTATTTTAATACCTTATGAACGAATTCAGCATGTTGGAGAAACTTGCTGCTTCCCTACCCCAAAAGTTCAATTGGTACCCATTAAATTAGCTTTAATGGGATGAGACAGACACCTTATGTTAACTCAATCATTAATTTATATTAATGGAAACCAGGACACATAATTAAGGCAGAATAACAGCAGATAGCTTGAATCTGCAAAGATGAAGTAAGGAAAGCAAAGGTTCAGAATGAACAAAGACTTTTAACAAAAGTCAAAGATAATTTTAAAAAAGTTTCTTTCAACATATAAATAACAAGGAAGCAATCAAGGAAACAGTCAGTCCAGTAAAGAGAGAAGATAGCAAAGAAGTAACAAATAGTAGAGAGAAAGCAGAGTTGCTTAGCTCATTCTTTGCATCAGTCTTCACACAAAAAGAAACTATAGCCCAACCTATCAAAAATATAACCATAAAAGACAGGCTAAAAATTAAAATAAGCAAGAAAATGCTAAGAGAACACCTGTCTGATCTTGATGAATACAAATCACCAGGACCTGACAAAACATCCCAGAATTCTGAAGCAGCTGGCAGATGTTACCTCAGATCCATTATATCTTTCAAAAATCCAGGAGCACCAAGGAACTACCTGAGGATTGTAAAACAGCTGATGTGGTTCTCATCTCCAAAAAAAGGAAAAATACAGACCTTGGAAATTACAAACCAATCAGCCTAACATCAATACTTAGGAAGATACTGGGAAGGATAATAAAAAAACAGGTCTGTGAACATTTAGAAACAAAGTTATGACTAGAAGCCAGAATGGGTTTGTTAAAAACTCATCATGCTGAACCAATCTTATTTCATTCTTTGACCAAGTGACTAAATTAGTGGGCAAGCAAAATGCTGTGAATATGGTATACTTAGATTTCAGTAAGGCATTCAACAAAGTAGACTACAACCTACTTCTTGGTAAGCTTGAAAAATGTGGGACAGATACCTTCACCACCAGATGGAGTTGTAACTGGCTGACAAACTGTACTCTTTGAGTAGGTCTTAATGATACTGTGGTACATCTGGAAGAAAGTAAGCAGTGGAGTATCACAAGGTTCCATCTTAGGCCCAGTACTCTTCAATGGCACATTATTCAGGCAATTGCCTCTCCTGTTAATTAATCTGACCAATTACTTAAACAAATGAGAAACACATTTCTGAAGATTTCCTTTGCCAGAGCATGATTAAAGGTTCTCAATCACTGACACTGAATTTAGAGGTCATAGTGACATCAAAGAGCATATCATGCTCATAGTGACATTGTGCATGTTTATATAATTATAGACAGTGCATCATCTAACTCTTCTTGACTCTGTTTTACTTAGCTTTGTTACAATACATCTCAACTACTGTAACATACTGTGTATATATGTATATATACAGACGAACACTATACAGAAGCCTGATGATGGCAGATGAGATTCTGCCGAAATATTGCTACAACTTTAAAAGCACAACTATAATGATGTGGGAAAATACCCAAACAAAGCTGAATACCATGTATGTATGTATGTATGTATGTATATATTTTCTTAAGTTTTTGTGGGTACTTACATGTATGGTATTCAGCTTTGTTCGGGTATTTTCCCATTTCATTATAGTTGTGCTTTTAAAGTTGTAGCAAAGTTTCGGCAAAAGCCTGATGGCAGATGAGATTCTGCCGACATGTTGCTGCAACTTTAAAAGCACAACTATAATGACGTGGGAAAATACCCGAACAAAGCTGAATACCATACGTGTGTGTGTGTGTGTGTGTGTGTTCCAGCATAACTCTGGAACACTTCAAACAATTTCAACCAAATGTAGACAGATGACTTACCCTCTGGAAAAAAATACTATGGGGGTAAGACACTTCTAACACCCGGGGTGTGTGTGTGTGTGTGTTAAAATGGCTTCTGCTGTACAGCACAGTGAAGTTGCTGGGCGAGAGAGCTACTACATCTAGAGTCACAGACAGTGCAACAGCGTGAGTCCTGACTAGGATTTTCCTGTCTAACACAGGATTGGGATAAATAAATACCCAGGCAATCCGAGGTTATTAGCTGGTTACTTAAATAAATGAAAATTCTCTTTGCCAGAAGCATGATTAAAGGTTCTCAAGGAAATGGTAATGATACAGAATTTAGTTTTAGCTTTTTATTTTGATTGCATTATTTTATATTCTATTTTTAATATATAAGACAACTTTAGATTGATATTGTTAGGGATACACCCCTAGCAAGATCTGCAGGGCAGTCAGGCAGGCAGGCAAAATATGTGAGATAAGTGTTTTTGTAGCTTACACTCAGTAAACCAGAGGCACAGTGCTAATTAAATAGTTTTATTCCAGCAAGAGTTAAAGCATAGTCAAAACAGTCCATATATCATTCACTTAGTTCAGTCCGTCCAGGGATTATTCAGTTGCAAATTCCAGTGTCGAAAAAAAGAGGTCAGTACACTTACAAATATCAGTCCGGTGATATATCTCCTCGCAGTAGAGAGATATGCAGAACTCACAAACTCCTCTCTTCCTTCAGCAACTCTTCAGTAGGGGAAAAGACGCAGCTAACAAACCATCAACGTAATCCAATCCAGTAATTGTCAGTAATTGCCAGCAAACCGTCAGCGTCTCGTCAGCAATCAATCAGGTTGTCTTGCTGCCTCTTATGGTGGTTTCACACCACACCCAAAATTACATGCTTTGCAGTTAAAGTGACACACACTTAAACTAACATTCATAGCTTATATATATTATTTTACCCAAACTACGTTAGGTGACCTATGTTATACCTAACAGATATAAATAGATAGGTTAAAAATTAAAAATAAATTAAAAGATACTTCTAGTTATCTTAATAACTTTATTCCAGAGAATTAGACATAATATGTAACAACACAACAAATGCATGCATCTCATAATGTAGACCATTGATCCATAGAAAGTTATACAATTATCAGTTTATTACTCTGTGACATATTAGTCTCTCTGCTATTTTTAAGCACTGAGCATTTGAAATATTGAGAATATCAAAATGTCAAAATCATTTTCTTTTCATAAGTTCATAGATACATTTCTTATATATGATACAGAAACAGGATCTGTCTCATACAGTACTTGATCAGATTGGGCAAATTTTCAAAATAAATTTACATTTTTTGCTTTTTCAAACAAAATCCAATGGGTTCAGAGACAAATTTCATATTAAAAACAGATAAGGAATTGTATATCCAGTTGTTCTTTTCAATAAATGAATTAGCTCAAATTTTAACTTTTAAGTTTGAACTAGCTTGCCAAGGCTACAGGAATTGTCTTTTCTTAGACTTTTATAGCATTGTTATTCAAAGTGTTTTGCATATATTATATAAATATATATAAATGCAACAGTAATTATGGTTGAGACCGTAATTCTTTAATATGCTTATAATGTTTCTTCCACAGCCAAGAAACAGAAGTAGGAGGCTCAGGGATGACTAGATATTATTGGTTTAAGAGTTGATCAAATAAACAAAAAATTGTAACTATTTTCCTAATTCAGTTAGTAATTAGGAACCAAGTAAGAAAAATGTAAGTGCTTTAAGTTTAGACTTCAGTCAAATGAAAATAAATAAAATATACTAAATATACTATAAAATAACAAAAGGTTATATTAATGCCCATTAAAATATATATTCTTCTAACAGCCAAAAAATGCCAGTGGTATTTTTAATGATATTTTAATGGATCTTCTTCCACACCTAAACGCTTTCCAGCTGTTTAGTACTTCATACTACAAAACCCAGAATGCCCAGCAAACATGCACGTCGGAATTCTGGCCATACTGTTCCCAAAATATTTACAGGGTATTACATAGCGAAGACGATTGCACTGAATCTTTACCACTCTTGCCCCGCATATGGATTCCACTAAAAGCAGCGGATACCGGAAGTTGTATTCAAGAACAAGTGAAACTTACCCGCTTTCTAGCCAAGGAACCGCTCTAGCTTACATAACTTCCAATGAATAGTGCATTCGCGGAAGGCTGCAGCAAAGAATGTTATCTAGCTCGTAGTTTTGCGCATCAGCGCGCGTCGCATATGGGACGTCATCCGAAAGGGCCCTACTGGAGTCTTCCTCGTGGGGTAGGAGAGGAGGTTGGGAGAGGGAGAGAGAGAGAACGTGTTTGTTAGCTGGGACTGTGTAGTGAAGAGACAAAAAGGAAGGAAATGGCGGCGCTTATCCCCGAGGAGCTGCTGCAAGCCGATCGACTGTCTCCAGACCTGGAACGGGGTGAGCAACTTCAACAGTTGGGGAACGAGGAAGGGGCTGTCGCCTTAGTGGAAGCTGGATCCGGAAAGCTGCAAATAGCTGCTTTGGGTAAGAAGCGGAAGGAGGCAGCGTCTATCCACAAAGGAAAGCCTAAATCTGGGCGGGTATGGAAAGACCCCGGCAAAAAGCGGTAAGAATGCGATCTTGGTCGCCAGATGATCGGACGCAGCATCTTGGAGAGCAGTTTTCTCCACGTCAACAACTTTTAGGATATAAGGACTTCCAACTCCCAGAAATTCCCAGCACGAATTCTGGGAGTTGAAGTCTATCTTAAAGCTGCTTTGAGTTCAAGAGAAATGGGCTGCCGTTTATGTGTATTTTATACCGCTTTGTTAGAAATACTGCGTATTGGTTAGTTCTCCTAGACAGAGTTTATTTTATGCACTTCATGCCTACCTAGTGTGCACAGTAAAATGTTACCCCAAAAAAGATTAAATGTTAATATTCATCCTCAGTTCAAGTTGAGTGTAAATTTTAGAGGGTTTGTATTAAATAACCAACCTTTGGTGCCACACATGAAATAAAATCATAGTATGCTTTTAATGTCATTCTTGTTAGGGTAATGTTTTTGATCTGCAAAAATAGGCTTTTGTTTCATTGGAACTCCTTGCCAAGTAAAAGTGTGCAGGATTCTTATCCTAGATCTGCTTCACATAATATGCTAAATGTTACTAAGATTGTTTGGTCTAATTGCAATTTATGGCTCAGTGTATTGCACCAATTTGACTATTAGTTATTCTGTAAGGCTTTATTAAGGCAAACTATGGCTGTCTTGTATAAGGTGATACCATCTAGAGCTGAAACTAAACTCTTATTTGTAACTGATAATGTAATTTTTGCCATCTCCCCAGGTTTTCCCACATGATCCAGGATAAGCCTTTACATACTTCCTGGCAACATAAAATGAAAATACGTCAGGAAAAGAAGTTGATTAAAGATTTTGCCCAGGAGCTGAAGGAACAAAAACAAAGGGAGCGTGAGGTAAGTAAAATATGTTTGTCTCAAATGTCTGGAAGCAATGTGTCCATATTATTATTAAGTAACTATAATGTATCCCTAAGCATCTCTGCCAGACACCAACTTCATTGGTATTTTTTGTCACTCTAATTAAGTTATGGACTGAATTAGCAAGAAAAGACTAGTGCTAAGTCTGTTGAACTCACACTTTCTGTTCTAATAACTGCACAAGAATTGTGAACAGAATTCCCAAAGGCAGAACAGAATTCACAAAGGCATATGGATTAGATATAGGATATATTTTTGGCCTGCAGAATGATATGTTGTAGCTATTTTGAATTTTGCATCTAAAAGGTTATTTATTTTATTGAAAGTTTAAAATAGGATTGCTATCCTTTTATTCAGGCATACATGCATAACTTTGCTGGTGCTACTATTTTGTAAAGCAGAATATGAATTTCTGCATATCTTTGCTGTTGAATGTTAATAGAGCTTCGTGAAGATCCTACTTATATATTAAGAAAGATTGAATGAAGATCCAGAGCTTGATGCTTGTTTTATTTAGGTTATAAACAAAAAATGACATAATATACAACATGGCCACCCATGGGGAAAAGATAGGCAAATGACAACACTTGCATTAGATGTTGTGCCACAATTTTTGTATTTGATATTGCTGCTACTCATGTTGCTGCTTTGTACCAGTGTGAAAAAACACCCCTCCCCCAATTCAGTCAATTCAAATAAAATAATTAGAGCCAATTTACAAATGCTTTATTCAAAAATTGTTGCTGGTTTGAACTGCTTTTATCTTATGTAAATCCCACAGATATTCTGTTCATTTTAGTGAAGCTGTCAACTCATAGATTCTATAGTCACATCATGTTCTGCTTAAAAGAAACTTCTGAGGACCTCATAAAATGGTAACTTTTATTTCAGCTTACAAGTCTGGAAAAGTTTGATGAGCGAAAACTTTTAAAGTGATAAACAACTCAATAAAGTGTTCTTCTGAGTTACATACTTTGCTACTTATTTTTGAGAGTTATTAATAAAGTCAGTTTTTTGGTTCATAAATCTGTTTGCATATGCTTTTTTTGTCAGTATTTGTACTCTTGTATATTTATGGAATTATTTAGTCAAATTTTTTTGCTGGACTGTGACATATAAGATAGCATGCATAAAAGCCTCTTCCTTTCAGGAGAAAAAACAGCGAAGGAGGGATAACTTAAAAAGAAGACTACAAAATGAGAGGAAAGCGGAGGTTGTGCAAGTGGTGAGTTTGGGATCAAGTTATTTTCATTTAGAAAGAAAATATCCTTCCTTGGTTGAAGAAGAGTGGATTGTGTTTCATAATTAATGTTTTACTTAACTTGGTAGCACATTATAATAGGTTCGGGTCAACAGCAACATATAATAAGTTATGCTTTTTCATTGCCATTAAAGAGCATTTTGAGAATTGGAGGCTGAATTATTGATCCAGTAACTGCACAAATTTAATATCACTCTGTTGCCTCAAATGGGAAATCCTTTGGTGAAATGGAACTGCATTTAATTTTTCTTGTGGAAGGAGAACACAAGGGCCTCAGTACAAAGGCGCTGACAATCCCAAAAAAGTAAAATTATACAATAGTTGAATGTAATAGAATAGAATACTTTATTGGCCAAGTGTGATTGGACACACAAGGAATTTGTCTTGGTGTAAATACTCTCAGTATACATAAAAGATACATTCGTCAGGAGTCAAGAATCATAAGATACGACACTTAATGATAGTCATAGGGTACAATAAGCAATCAATCATACTAGGAAACAGTCAATATAAATTGTAAGTATACAAGCGACAAAGTTACAGTCATACAGTCACAAGTGGGAGGGGATAGGTGATAAGGAGTGATTACAAGATTTAACAGTAATAGTGCAGACTTTATAATAGTTGAACAGGGTTGAGGGAATTATTTCTTTAGCAGAGTGGTGGCTTTCGGGGGGAAAACTGTTTTTGTCTCTAGATGTTCTGGTGTGCAATGCTCTATAGCGTTGTTTTGAGGGAAGAAGTTGAAACAGTTTATGTCCGGGATGTGAAGGGTCTGTAAATATTTTCACAGCCCTCTTTGACTCGTGCAGTATACAGGTCCTTGATTGAAGGCAGGTTGGTAGTAATTGTTTTTTCTGCAGTCCTAATTACTCTCTGAAGTCTGGGTCTATCCTGTTGGGTTGCAGAACCAAACCAGACAGTTATAGAGGTGCAGATGACGGACTCAATGATTCCTCTGTAGAACTGGATCAGCACCTCCTTGGGCAGTTTGAGCTTTCTGAGTTGATGCAGAAAGAACATTCTTTGTTGTGCTTTTTTGATGACGTTTTTGATGTTGGTGTCCATTTTAGGTCATGTGATATAGTAGAACCTAGAAATTTTAAGGTCTCTACTGTTGATATGGTGTTATCTGGTATTGTAAGAGGTGGTAGTATGGAAGGGTTTCTTCGAAAGTCTACCACCATTTCTACGGATTTGAATGTGTTCAGTTCCAGATTGTTCTGGTTACACCACGAGGCAAGTTGTATAACCTCCTATCTGTATGCGGATTCGTCGTTGTCTTGAATGAGACCAATCACTGTTGTATCATCAGCAAATTTCAGTATTTTAACAGATGGATCATTTGAGATGCAGTCATTGGTATATAGAGAGAAGAGAAGTGGAGAAAGCACACAGCCTTGGGGGGCTGTGCTAATTGTACAGGTATCTGATGTGATTCTGCCCAGCTTCACCTGCTGCTTCCTTTCTGTTAGGAAGCTTATGATCCACTTATAGTGTGTTCAGGTACCACTAGTTGGTTTAATTTACTTAAAAGAGTGTCTGGAATGATGGTATTGAATACTGAACTGAAGTCTACAAAGAGGACCCTTGTGTAGGTATTAGAAGATTCAAGGTATTGTAGGATGTAATGCAGAGCCATGTTAACAGCATCATCTGTTGATCTATTTGTTCGGTATACAAACTGCATGGGATCTAATAGCAGATCCGTGATGGTTTTCATGTGAGACAGCACAAGCCTTTCAAAGATTTTCATAACTACAGATGTTAGAGCAACTGCTCTGTAGTCATTCAGTTCCTTGATGGAGGGCTTCTTTGGCACTGGGATGCTAGTAGAGCATTTGAAGCAGGAAGGAACATAGAACATCTCTAATGATCTATTGAAGATTCGGGTGAAGATGGAGGCCAATTGGTCAGCACAGACTTTTAAGCAAGATGTAAATAGATTTTCTGATTTAGGGTCAAGATATTGGTGTGCTGCTGGTTTTTGGCAGCCATGATTGAAGCCTTCGCCTCTCTCCCTCCCAGCCTGAAGTATTAGGAAGGTGAATAGGATCCTGGGGATAGATTCGTCCCTAGCCTGAGTTCAAGTGGAAAACATGACTTGCTAGCTTTGCATGTAAATGTGCTTGAACCAAGTTCCTACATTTCTGCCACAGAGATTCCTTTTGAAAAAGAGCCAACATGAGAGATGCATGCTAGGGATCAAGCCATGAATAAGGGGGCTTCAAGGCATTTGATAAGATCCATTATAGCAGGTGTCTCCAACCTTGGCAACTTTAAGACTTGTGGACTTCAACTTATTCTGGGAGTTGAAGTCCACAAGTCTTAAAGTTGCCAAGGTTGGAGACACCTGCATTATAGAGAACATGTGCTTCTTGAATTGAATTGGTAATGATAGTGTGTCACTGGAGTTCACCTGGCCTTTTCTTTCAATTATCTAGGCGCTGGTCCAAGTGAAAGCTAGTTCCAGAGTCCAAGCTGATAGCTATGTTTCATTGTTAATACTTTACTACCAAGATTATTCAGAGTTCCATACTATTGGGAGATCATAACTATGAACTTTGCAGCATAGAAAAAGTCAGAGGCATACAAAGATGGGAAATCATATAGCAGTACAAGTGTCAGTGTTCCAGCAAACCTCCACTCCAACCAATAACTCTGAGACAGACATCTTCTCAAAAGTTCCTTTTATTAGGATAGTAACTGACACAACTGGGGAATACCGAATCTGAAAGTTCCTGGCTTCCTTGCAATAAGTAAAAACTACAAATCCATCCCCTGCACCCATCATTACATCACATCACATGCCTCAATCACCATCCGTCCCAACTTAAGACTTCTTCTCACTTACGTGCAAAATAACATGACCTTGAATTAGAAGAAGAATGTTATGTCTAACTACATACACTCCAAGAAATTCCCCCTTCCCCAGGCTCAAAATGTGGTAGCATCTGGTCTCAATATGGCTTCCAAAGCTGACAGGCGTCCCCTCTTGAAAAAATCACATCCTGAAAAGTACAATAAAAAATACAACCAGGGGTTAATGCATTGCCCCCTTAACCCCATAGGCAGGTTGTCATAAGCAGGTTGATACCATATGAATGTGATTGTAAATATTTTAGTTTTTATTAAGAGTCGTATATATTTAAATGATTTTTCTCTGCTTTCTGCATAAAAAGTTAAAAGCAAAGAAAGAAGAAATATGTTTTTTTATTTACAAGGTCTTATAGTAGCTGTTTGGGGGTACAGAATACTTCAGGAAAAGAAAAAGTGTGAAAATGTTGGGCTCCCTTTCTTGTTCCATTTACTGTTGACAAATGGAGTATCTGTTGCCAGATGACAAAATGACGGAGCTTGCTTGTGATGGTGCAGGCATGTGCCAATCCTACTTCTACATTTTCTTTGTCTTCCTTTTGCATGTGTAGAGATTAATCTGTTGCTTTTTTAGATGTAAGCACCTTGGAAAAGATTTAATATTCATTCCTTTCTGTGGAAAAAAGGTGTTTTCTATGGAAAATTTGTATTTGGTTCTGTTGTGGGAATTTTGTAAACCAATAGCAATAACATTCTGGAAGCCTCTAGTGTGGTTGATCGTTATTCAGAAAATTTTTAAGTCTTAGATGAGCATGAGATGAGACCATATTTCTCCTTTCTTTTTTAGATTCGAAATCCCTTAAAACTGAAGCGTGCAAAGAAGAAACATTTGCGGCGCATTGAGAAGCGTGACACACTGGCCTTGCTGCAGAACTCCCAGGCACAACTTAAACCAGCCAAGCAATAAGAGAGCGGAAGTCTCTTTGATAGCACATTGAAAGACTTCTTGAAATGCAAAAGTTGAGAGACAGAATCCAGTGTATGAAGAGACGTTGCTATATTACATCTTTTTATTTGGCTTCTCTTGCAGTCAGCAATAGGACATTCCATGCAAAATATCTCATTGTATCCCAATAATTTCTCATCTCATAGCTTTGGCATTAAAAGAACAAATTTGGGGAGGACAGCTGGGATGTTTGAAAATGAGAAAAAGTCCTAAGGGAGTTATTGCAAAATCTACAGCTTCTAAAGACTAGACATTTGAGTATTGTGAGAAAATGTAATCCATATCACATTTTTCTTTTTTAGTCCTGTACTTCCTTGTCACTATTCATCAAGGAAGCAGTTTTACAGCAAAAGATTTATTGGGTTATAGCCATTGCTGTACAAAGGTAGAAGTATACTCCTGTTTTTATCCATTTTTAAAAAACCAAAACTAATTGTGGTTATATTGCTTAATACGTATTTAAATGTATGCATATAAATCCTATTGTGATGTTCCTTCTTGGTTCGACTGTGAGATATATAGCATTTGAAATTCTCTGCAAGTTCTTAAGCCAAAATACTAAAATCATTACTTTCAGGATAGTTCCTTTTACAGGTAATCTTTGACTTACAACCATTCATTTAGTGACTGTTCAAAGTTACAACAGCATTGAAAAAAGTGGCGTATGAATGTTTTCCACGCTTATGACCCTTGCAACATCCCCATGGCCATGTGATCAAAATCCAGAAATTTGGAAACTGGCATGTTGCAAGGTCCTGGCATTGTGATAACCTTTTGCGATCTTCTGACAAGCAAAGTCAATGGGGAAGCCAGATTCACTTAACAACTGGGTTACTAACTTAATGGCAGGGATTCACTTTGTGGCAAGAAAAGTAAAATGAGACAAAACTCAACTGTCTTGCTTAGCAATGGAAATTTTTAATTCAATTGTAGTTATAAGTCAAGGACTACCTGTATTGTAGAACATTATTCACAATAAAGTTATATCTACTTGTGACACAGTTATCTGTTGGGCCATGCTAGGTTGAACAATACAGAAAGGTTTTACACAAACAAAAGGTGCAATGTGAAGGTGATTTCTTTGAGTATCTGAAGATGTTGTACAAAGATTAGATTGTTGCCTGAGAACAGCCAAGCTACATATGGATGAATTCATACATACATAGCATTTTTGGATAAGTGTGGCACTTTTTTTTTAACTAGAAGAATGAAAGATAATGAGAATATTTAAAAAAAGCAAATTACTGAGCAAGGCTGCTGTTTCCCTGAAAATAAGAAATTAGCATTTGTGCGTGGAAGCAAATGCTAGCTGTACCTTTCAGACTTTTTAAAAATGATGTCTAGAAACCTGGCACCAGTTCATACAAACTGTTAGGTTCAGGAGATAACTGGTTTAACTTCTTGCTTCTCTTAAGGCACACCTGGGGAATTTCTTAATCTGTTGTAATAGCAAGAATTATACCCCTTTCATTGAAAAAAGAAGTAATTGCTTTTTACACGGAACCTGGCAACTCCAGTGCTAAGTTCTCTTTTGTTTGTTTTGTCAGAGGATTGTTATAGGTCCAGTTGACTGCCCATTTTTTTTAGCTAAATGAAAGTTGAGATCAAGGCCAGCAAGCTCACCTAATACTTCCCTCCTATTTTTCCCACAACAGCAACCCTGTGAAGTGAGAAGGCTGACAGAGTGAGTAGACAGAGAGAGTGAGTCACACAGTTGGCTTTCATACCTAAGGCAGGACTCCTAGGCCAACACCTTTACCTCTATACCAAATTGGCTCTTATACAATAAGAGTGATCTTTTATTTCAGCATTTTCCCCCTTGTATTTCAGGTTGTAATAGTATGTGGGAATGACTTTGAGGGAAAAGTGGGGGGGAAGCTGTCAAAAGTGGTATCATATAAAAGCTGCTTAATGGCCAGAGAAAGAAACTAAGGAAGGACCTACCCTAAATTGATCTAACTCTCTTTAAAAAAATAAAAACAGTAAGGAGATTTGTACTTTCAGAATTGCAAGGTTCTGTTAACATAGCTTTACAATAAACTATAAGTAGTTTGTCTAGACATGTTTCCTTCTGGTTTACGCTGGAGGACTGACTGACCTGTCTTAGCAAGTGTCACAGTTATGGTGGTAATGAAACAGTAACCTTAAGACCAGTCTTACATTTATTACCCGCACATATTTGAAAAGCACAGTAAAGCTGAAGCAACATCATCAGCACTGTCATTGTTTCTCTCTCAAGTTTTTTATTTTGTATTTACAACAAATCCATCTTTCATTTAAACAGTGTCAACTGGGTATATTATAATTAACATACTTTCCTTGCCAATATAACAGTAATCACATTCTCTTTTTAAGCAGTTATCGGTTACATATTTTATCTTTATAATAATATTTCTCTATATATTCATCTACTTCATTTTAACTTTGTACTTTATTTTCCAATCATTGATAAAATAGATCCCATATCAAACATTAGTATAAACCATTTACCTCTCTTCCTTCCCACTTAAAGCAAAAAGATTAAAATTTTTAAATATCAGTGTTTAGAAATCTAATGTCCCCTTGCCTTCAATTTTGAGAGTTAATACCTTCTGCTGCCAAGGCGGGTATTTCCGATTTCCATCTGCTGTCTCCGTGGGAAGGAAAGTGAGGAGAGAAAAAACTTTCCCTTTACTTTCCACTGCAGCTTAACGATCCTCTGGGAAACAATATATCACTTAAAAAGCCAAAGTTCCAGGGTATTCAGATGTTAATTGTCGTCCCGGTTCAGCCAAAAGCTTTCTCTGTCTTCACTTCCTCCAGCACATAACTTGTCCGGTTGAGAGGTTCTTTGTGACGGCCATTGCTGACCATCGCTCCATCACCTTTGGAAAAGGGAGTTAAGCTGGCTGGGAAGGGGGGGGGTGCGATATCTCCCGACCCCTGCCCAGATCCCCCCTCTCTTCAGCTATCCCTACAGGATAACTATAGCCTCCTAATCCAATTGGATCGAAGGCACTCCAGCAGCGAGCGCAGCAGGAATCACGCACAAACGCGAATTCCTGCTGCCTCCGAAGCCTGTCAAACCTTGTTGAAGGAGACTGCTTGGAGTTTTATAAGATTAGAGATTAAATCGCAATAAAACTTCCAAAAAATGCCTTGGAATTGTGTAATTGAATGTTGCCCCAGGAAGAGAAAGTAGAAGAAAGTGAAACAGACTGTGCTGACTGATTGCTTGATGACTTTGGGACCTTAACTATCTTTTGAAAGACTAAGAAAACATTTGGATTGTCTAAAAAAAAAAATTTTTTTTTTTACAATGGTACCTGTTGAAGAACTGAAAATGCAATTTTAAAGACTAAGAGAGGAGGAAGAGGAAGGCAAGGGCTCTTTTGGATCTATCTTTTGCTTTTTAGAAATGGCGATTTCTGCTTACCAGGAAATGCAACAAGAAAAAGGCTGGGATGATGAAGAAGAAGCCATCTTTAATGGACATATGATTTTAAAAAAGGGTAAAAAGGAGAAGAAAATGAAGAATTTAAGTTCTAAAAAAACAATCAAGAAAGGGAAAAGTAAGGTGAAGAATCGATATAATGATAGAAAGCAACAGAAGGGAGGAATACAACAGAGAGGGGAGACTAAAAAGCTGGAGATCAAGGGGGGGGGGCAAAAAGGTTAGCTTTGATAAGGAAGGAAGGGATAAAGCGGAGGGAAGTTATAAAGGCTTAAAACAAGATGTTAATAAACAATTTTTTTTCAGAGATAAAGGGTAAAATATAATCTAAAGAGAGATTCTGCAAAAGTACACAAGATTGTATTTTAGTATTTGTATTTGAAATATCTGTTAATAGAATACTGTAGGGATTGTGTAATTAATGTTTAATTAACTAATTTGCTATGGAACACTATTTTTAATATACTATAAGATTATTATGTCTTATATTTTAAAATTTTATGTAGAATGTACTAAGCAGAATCAGAATAGAAACTATGTCTAATTTTAAGTGTTAAATTTGGGGGGGAAATAGAAAGGTATCATACTTTAACCAGTCATTACAGGAAAAAGTTTGTGTTAAAGAGAAAGATAAATAGATAATTGAAAAAGAAGGGACAAAAGATACAAGTGTAATGATTTAAATTGAGATTAAATAAATAAAATAGAATTAAGAGAGTGAAAAGAGGGGAGAAGATATATGCAAAATGTAGAATTTTAATAAGATATGAAATAGTATATAAGCTGAGCATGAATTTGATTTACGTCTGTACAAAAAGTTATAACCCGGGGTTAAGCCGCTTTCTAAAAAGAAGTTTTATGTTTTTATGTTATGTGTTTTTTTAGTCTATGTTTGTCTATTGAGGAGTAATGATGTTGGATAAGAACATATGAAATAGTAATAATATGAAATATAGTAATATGAAATATATGAAAGTATTAGTCTAATGAATAAAATTGAACAGAAATAAAGGAAGAAACAGTAAGAAGGTGGAAAACAGTAATAAGATACGAAGTTGAATATATAAGATGCATATTAAATTGTGTGTGGAAACATGATAATTTAGAACTATATTGTACTTAAATGAGATGTCTTATTTGTTTTGTTAAGTAGTTGTTAGAAAGGATGTTTTATGTTCTTATGTCTTATGTTTTGTTTGTGTACTCTCTTTGAAAATCAATAAAATTTGTTTTTTTTAAAAAATAGATCCCATATCATATATTATTCAGTTTCTTCTTTTTCTTTAATTGCCAGTGTTAATCTATTCATCTCTGCACATTCTAACAGTCACTGTTTCTCTTAATGACCAAGTAGCAAGTCCCAGTTGTGGTTCCTAAACAAGGACTGTCTGGATATGTAGTCCTAAGCACATCAAAGCATCATCATGATAGTCTTGGGTACTATAACCAAGCTTATGTATATTTTGTTTCATTCATAATCATTTTGTATGGCTTTATTTTCAAATTAATCCAGTGGATGGCTAATGAGCTATCACAGGTAGTCCTCAACTTACAATCTTTCATTTAGCGACCATTAAAAGTTACAATGGTGCTGAAAAAAATGACATGACCAGATTGTCACAGCATCCTTATGGGCAAGTTATATAAACTCAGATGCTTGGCAACTGACATGTGTTTCCAACTATTGCAGTGTCCTGAAGTCACATGATCGCCATTTGTGACTTTTTCAGATGTCTTCCAAAACTGAATTTGCTTAATGACCCTGTGATTCATATAACAATCATGGTGATTCATGGCAAAAGTTGTAAAATCAGAGACAAATCACTTAATGTTCCAGTTGAAATTGTAGTCATGAATCAAGGACTATCTATAGTATTTTTATATATACAACATTTTTCATCTGTCCTAGAGTAGCAGTAGCCCCATGGTGAGAAAGGCAGCAAATAAATTTAATGAATGAATGAATAAATGAATGAATTGATACTTTCATCTCATATAGGATATTTAAGTTTGATTTATTGGCTTTTAGCAATCATACATACCCTTTTTTCAGACTATAATGATTAATCGTGAACAAGATTATGGAAGGTCAGAATCACTGTAGCAATAGTTGTGGAATTAACAGCCTGAGCTTTCATTAAAATGGCACCCAAAGGAATGGTTGAGGCATCAGCAAACATGGAAAATCAAGCAGAGGGAGAAACATGGCAAGGCAAGACCCAGCATGCGATGCATCATTGACACATAGCTGAGTTGGCTTGGGAAATCCAAGCCAAATCCAAGCCAAATCCAAGTGGTTGGAAAGGGCTGGACTGAAACACTGACAATAACAGCACAAGTAGTAGTTGCATTAAGCACCAGATCCATAAAAGCTGTGGTCTACCACACCAGGCAGGACCCAAGGTGCAGATTATGCAGAGGGGCTTCAAAGACAATCCAACATCTCCTAACCGTGTAATTATAGGAACAGCATATGCTGAACAGCATGACTAAGTAGCTGGTGTTCTGTATTCTGATCCTCCTAAGTCCAGATGGGAGATTTCATACATGGTCATGGAGAATAAAAGGGCTAAGATACCATGGGACTTCCAGACCAACTGTCAGATATTAGCCAATCAAAAGTCTATGCAGTGTTTGCATAATATAATGATATAATCAGTGTTATCTAGAATGTCTAGAGACACAATTTCTTATTTCCCAGTTTGCTTTTTCATAAATGTGATGACCTGGAAACATAGTTCAAACACAGCTATAAAAAAGTGGGATCTAGGAGTAGCTATGTTTAAATGGTACATTTAAGAAGGAAAGGCCATTGTCCCCACAGTCATACTGTATTTTACAATGGGTGGATTAGATATAGTTTATATCTTTCAGTTAATGATTACCACTAAGCGGTTTTGATAACTCAATATAAACAGGCCATGTTAATCAACCAAGACCTCATTCTCAGATTTTAATTTATAAAGTGGTGTTTAGAAGAGCTTGGATCCCAAGCAAACAAACAGAAATAGCAAGCAGATACGTGAGAATTGTGGGAAAGCACTGGAGAAAAGTGAGTTTGGGGTTCTTTGTCAAAACTTGCCTACTATTTGGGGAACTGCTTTTTCATGGGAAGAGTTTTTGTTGTACAGATTGAGTGGTTGATCTAATGTACACTGAAAAGATCAAAGTATCTCAGGAAGTTCATGTTCCAGAGTGAAAGAAACATCCAGTGTTTTGAGTGGGAGGACAGCTACTGAAGTATCACAATCTCACTGGGGAGGTTTCACCACAAAACTAAACAGAGAAGAGAGTCTATTGCTCCATTTTATTTATTTGGTATTGTTTTGCAATCTGCATTGTTAATGTTAAACTGAAAGCCAGGTGAAGTATCAATTGCAAACAGAATGGCAGCATGAAAAAGTTTGAAGTGTTTAGGAAAGACGTTTCTTCTCTTCTTCCATTTCCACTCTCCCTTCCCCTGCACCTTTTGATAGGAAAACAGCTCTCAAGCTGAAGAAAATGTAATAAAAATAAGCGACAAAATACAATAGAAAGAGGCAATATTGTACAAGCTATTCGGAATCTTGCTCAGGGTATTGTGCAGAAACAAACAGCGTGTTTAGTCTTGATTTTAGAGACTGTTGGGAGAATTATCCTTCTGGGTTCAGTTCCAAGTGGAGAAAAAGACACTGAAAACATGGAGGCTGTTTGGAAAGATGGTTTAATGGTGGACAGGACCACATGGCTTGGAGCTCCAAAGAAAGAAGGCTGAGATGCTGAGAGACCCTTGGTTTTTTATCTTCTGTTGGGATTTGAATTGGAGCTTGTATTCTGATTGGTTGTCAGACTCCCATGGGGCCATGCAGGGGCAACTCTGTAGGCTGTCCTGAGTCCCAGGCTTGTTTGAGCCTTGCTGGGTGATGATGAAATGAAAGGGCTTTGGGCAATTCCTATAGCTCTACCTGGAGATCTTTGTTATGTAAAATAGACTGGCCTCAGCCAGAGTAATGGCCCATTAGCAAAGGTGGTTCTGAGTTTCTACTCTTTTTAGGGGAAATATTCTGCCTTTGTAATATTTCCTAGGATATTTCAATTTTCTAGGAGAGGGGTGGGTTTTAACTTCCAACAAAACCAAGGGAAATTGGACATTTGAGGCCACAGAAATTGAGGGATGAAGCCTATGGAGATGCGATAATAGCAGGGTCAAGTATCTTGGAGAATGGTCATATCTGAGAATATTACCTCAAAAGGCAAGGAAATCTCTCTTTCTTCAGGGGTGTCCATAAGTAGTACAGAAGTGATAGAAGTCAAAAGACCAGAAAGGAAGCTATTTAGAAAAGAATGCTTAGTTCAGCAGCAATGCCATCAATAATCTTTACTGCATAAAAAGCATGGGAAGGAATCTGTTGAGAAGGAATCTGTTGACATAGCAGGGATACAGGATTCCTCATTTATACTCCACTTATTTCTGTACCATTTAAATATTAACAATAGGCCTTTAGGCCTTTTTCTGGATTTTAGAAAACATGAAGTTGTGGGGTGCATCCCAATATTCCCTTCCTCATCAGGATGAGATTAAGAATGATCAAATGTCATGAATACTACAAAAATAGGAATAGATTCTCAGTTTTACAACATTAACTCCAGAGATGGATTTAAGCCTTTCCAGGTATGACCTGCAATTTCTGATTATGGATGATTTTGGGGGAAGTTAAAAAATTGGTCTGGAGATGTGATGGGGAGAATGGATAATCCAGAACTGTTTGTCCTCCTGTTAATCTTCTTGTCTATGGCTCTAAACTTCAAATGAAGCAGAAAGAGATGACATGGAAGCAAGCCTAAAAGCAAAATAGGCTGAAATAGACTGACGCTCTGGAATATACCTATATATATAAAAGGAAATACCACTCACACATCATCACAAAATCTCCAGAACTGTAAAGCCTACAAACTTGAAATTTGGCACGTATGTTCCTCTTGGATTCTAGGTGCTCACGAAGAAAGGATTTTTCAAAATGACCATCAGAGCATTAATAATTTTGTATATTATTATTAACATGCTCTGATGCTAAGGAGTTCTATTCCCCCTCCCCCACCTGAAAAGATGCAAAACACAAGCAGAGGAGTTTCACTTTCACTTTCACAGCACCATCAGCTTTAGTACAGAACAGTTGAGCTAAGCCACACCCATGCTCCTTGCTGTCTCCTTCTTGCTCACACAGCAAATACTGTTTCAGTTTCCAAACAGCCCTCAACTCTCTCACACACTGACAGGACGCTAGCCAGATGAATACCATAGATGCCAGTAGGCAGAGCCAGAATTTTTTTCTTCTTATTTTCCTCCCCAAAAACTAAGCCCAATCACATAGTTTTGTAGCGAAGCATGGGTATCCAGCTAGTTGAAAATAAATGGGAACAAAATTGAACTTCATTAATCACCTCATTGTTTAAAATGTTTGAAACAAAGGAATTGTATCTCACAGTGACTTAAGCTCACCCAACATTAGGACCCAAAGAACAAGAGTTTGAATAGGAATACCATTATCTCTGCTAACTTATGAAATATTGCCCATCTGGAGAAAAAAACTGAAGTAGATCTTAAGATAAAAATTATCCAATTATCTCAATTCAAATCCTATTCCAAGTAAATTTTTGTTTAAAACACTATGCAAAATGCCAGTTTCCTAATCAACCAAACTAACCAAAACTACCAGTTACAGAATAATAGAAAGGGCAAGTCCTGTAAGATTGAAATTTGCTTCTCACTCAGAATCAAAGCAAAATGATGATTTCATAGTTGCTGAAACTCAACAGTCATTAAGAGCACAGTACTTGAAGTAATATGACCCAAAACATTCTGGAACAGCAGATTCTGTTTATGCATTATAGGCAAACTTTCATTTATCAAAAAAACAAATCATCTTATCTTGCCTGGAATAGATGACAAAAACCATGGTGCCCTTGAACATTTTGGGTGATAGTGTTGAAAGGTGTCAAAATGCCTTTCTTTCGAGGATTCAATTTTCCCGCTGGGAGAGCTCCGGTGTAAGGATACGGACAACTGCTTGAAAGCTGGATCTTTTTTTTTTTCAGGAAGGCGGGGGACAGCGAGAAGTCTGCGTTCCTGGGCTAGATAGCTTTTTATGGTAAGTCCCTGGTTTTTTTATACCCTTTTCTCCATTTGTAAGTTGATTTTGTGTGAATGTTTGCATTTGTGCTTAATGTTTCAAACCCTGTTTGAGTCTGTCTTTATTCCCGCCAGAGGGCAAACTCCGCGGGGGTGGCTAGATTGTATTATTGGTTTTCTCTAATCTCTTTTAGCTTTAAGATAGTTTTTCATATTTGTTCTGTGGCAATTTCCTGTCTGTCCCTTTTGTAATTTATATTTTGTGTCTTTTGTCTGTTTGTTTTGCTTATTTGGTATGTCCTGTGTTTGTAAGGGTTTTCTAAATTATCTTTTTGTTTCCTTTTCTTATTTGTCTAGTTTTCTTAATTACTCAGGCTTTTGTCTATAGGGATTCTTTAATACTTTTTTGATTCCTTTTCCTATGTAAGTTTGTTTTATGGCTGACCTGATGTTCCCCTTGGGCTTTTCCTGTTTTTGTGGCACTACTGTCTTCCTGAAGTTCCCTTTCCACAATAGCACATGGTCACTTATTCTTAACTAAAAAGTGAATTTGTTTTAGCTGAGTGGGATGTATTCCAAATAGTTTCCAAAATATATAGTTTTATCTACTGTTAAATTGTTTGGTTTGGTGGATGGGGAAGTGGGTCATTCTGTGCTAATTTTGGAAATATAGGAGTTTGCCTGGAATGTGTTAGGAAACATTGTTTTCATGGAATGTTTGAAACTTTTTCACCACTGCCATTTATTATATGTGACTATGAATTTTGTTAGTTTGGTTAGATGGACCATTTTTAGACAGTACAGATTTTTACTGAGAATATACCATAGTTTCTTGGTGGAAGCTTGATTCTTTTTGTATTAAAGCCTGCCGATGCACTATGTGTCTGGTGAGATTCATTGGTCTGGCTGGGTAGGAGATAATACAGTATTTCTAATTGCTTCCTAAAATAGAGATTCTTGTCTGAAACCAGAATTGAAATGTAAGCTCTTTTGGAGTCATTGCTTTCTTGATGCACATAACTGCAGAGTTTTGTCTGTTTTACAGAAGTGTTTCAGCAGTGGTATTAAGGCTCACTGGTGCCCGAAGCACTGACAAATCTTGGTGCCTACTTCCTTTGTACATACAAAGCCATATTCTCAACTTTGTGGTGTCCCCTTTGGGCCTGGTGTCCTAAGCATGTGCTTAGTCTGTTTAATGGTTAATAGACCACTGTGTTTCAGTTAATTCCTCCTTGTTTTAGGTATAGTATATTTTAAGGCATTAAAAGGTTAAAAGAAACTATTATTTATGTAGACATTCTGTAAAGTGACCCTGGGCAGAAAACGGTTACAAATTGAATACTATACCTTATATTTTCCTTTCTTTCTAAAATTGCTCATTCCAGTCCATTAAATTCCATTTCAACTTTTATATCACCCTGAGAATTAGTTTAAGTCACATGTGGAAAATCCAGTTCCCTGTTTTCCAAAATCTTCTCTGGATCCTCTTTAAAGCACTGTTTGCTTCAGTGAAGAGTGAAGAAAAGAATTCAGTGTTCTGCTCAAAGTCTATTTTTTCCTTAGCCGTCAGCTGGCAGGGCAAGCCTTTATTCTGAAGAAGTTTGGAACTGAAAGGTATTGTGTTTGTTGTGGGGGGGAGAGAAACAATTGCACTGTGCCTCTCCATTAAGCCTGAGAGAAAAGAAGGTGGCTACATGAGGCTGGTTCTACAATCAGGCAAATCCAGAGGCTCACTTTGAGGAGCAGGAAAAGGAAGGTGAGAGGGCATGCAAAATGCAGTTCTGTCGGAGGGAGTTAGCTGAAAGGAAAGTTTAACTGTCTTGTTGTATTCTTAGTGAACTGCAAGTCAGGACATTTCAAGTTAGGAATTTTCTGTGGAAAGATGATGTCACACAGGTGTGTATCCAAAGCCACTTGTTGTTCCTTTTCCCTCCTGCTGGTTTTAATAACACTTTGATAATCTTGCAAACTGATCTGCAGCTCAAACCTTTTGATGCTCATAATTTCAGAGTAGGAAATTATAGGTGCAGGTTCACAAAAGATATCAAAAATAGATTAAATATGATTCATTTGAATTGATGTCATCCCACACAAAACTTAGGAGCATTTATAAAAACCTCCAATTGGTCCCAGTTGGGTTCTCAGATAAAGGAGTATCTGAACAAGTTAACAGACACCTCTGAAATACTTCAGCTTTGCAACGCAGGGCTGGCAGAGCAATGTAGATGACATTTTGATCACAGATTGGGGGTGATGTGTGAGAGCGGGAGGTAAGGAAACTGAACAAGCCTCAAATTTAAATGATTAGAAACCCAACTTTCCCCAGGTACTCTCACAAACTGGCTGCTATGGTCCACCTCAGTGTCACGCCAGAAGTCTCCCTTGCTGACTTGCCAGTGAAGATTTATGCCTCTGGCCTGGCGCCCTCTCAGCTTGTGACCTTATATGCATCACTGACAGATGAAAGGGGGGTGAAGTTCGTAGCCAGAGCCTTTTACCAAGCCAATCAGAATGGAGAAGTGGATGTGGCTCAGGCTTCTGCTCTGGGAGGCAACTATACAGGTGTGTGGCCCATGGGCCTCTTCTACACTCTAAAGGCTGAGAAGATGTTCCACAGGCTGCTCAAACGTGATGTGACAGGCAGCCCCTTCTATGTTCAGATTAGCGTCTTCAATTCTGCTGTGGTTGTACCCTTGTCCACACATGAACCACTGGCTACTTGTACTGTGGAACGATGGTATGCAGCCCCTGGAGTGGAACGCATCCCCATTAAGTCCGGCAAGGTCCGGGGAGCCCTCTTTTTACCTCCAGGTAAGGATTCTGATTTCCCTTCCACTTATCTTTATTTCCTCTATCTCTTGCTTGAAATGGAGGGTGCCTCCAAATGTATTTAGGGTAGTAGTGCCTAGACTTCCTGGCAGCATGGAAGCACAGTTGATTTCTGCTTGGATGAGCAATCCCATAATCTGTTATCCCTTTGAGATTAGCCAAACCAGGAGACCATCTTTACAAGTTTGTCTGGATCTATATTTTATTGATAACCACCAAATTTCCCCAAATTTCTTGGTTCCTGGTATCCCTAGTAATTCCCATATAGATTTATAATATTAATTTTCTTGAAGTATTCATCTTTTGTTGACTAGATTGAAAGGTCTGGTCTCCTTCTCTACCTCTGCCTCTCTCCTTTGGATGGAGAATGGCTGTTCTGAAGATATGAGCACAGAGCACTTTTCTCTAAATTGGATCATAATACTGATAAAAGAGACTATATGCCCATGCACAAAGCAAGTGAAGATCTGAACACTTTTTGAAAAAGGGGCACATAAAAATAGAAAGGCATGTTGTGTCACAAGGAGGGGAACAAATGCATCACCCAGATATGCACAGATGTTGTTGGGAAAATTAAAGCTAAAAATGAGTCAAAGTTAGTGAAAATTGTAAGGACAACAAAAAGTATTCATCATATATATCCAAAGGGGAAAAAAAACAGCAATTCATATATGAGCTACGAGAACTACATCTCATCTTTGGTCCAGTTTTTTTCTGAAAAGTACTCCATTGGACAGAAATATGCTCAGGGAACACTTACTGACTTTAAAGGAATTCAGTCTTTTGAATAACTAGATCAGGGGTCTTCAAACTTGGCAGCTTTAAAACTTGTGGACTTCGACTCCCAGAAGTCTTCCTCCAATCATGTTAGCTCAGAAATTCTGAAAGTTGAAGTCCATAAGTCTTAAACTTGCCAAGTTTGAAGATCCTTGGACTAGATCAGGGGTGGGCAAACTACGGCCTGGGGGCCACATCCAGCCCGTTGGTCTTTTTAATGCAGCCCGCCGAAGATTGGTACAGAATTAAGGTTTGATGTGAATGATTGAATGATTGCATTCATTTGATTTTGACTTGTAATGACAGGCATTTCGACACCAGGTGGCGGCCCGTCTGTCAAATGGTAAAAGTCAGTGAGGCCCCTGAGCCAAAAAGTTTGCCCACCCCTGGACTAGATGATTCCTAGACCACCAACCTGCTGATGATCTGGTCAAATCATTATCTTTGAAATTATCTTGGAGAATATGTGAAATACTAAATGACTAAAGCAGTGGTCGCCAACCAGTGGGCCACTGGTAGGCCGTGAGAAAATTTTGTTGGGCCGCAGAGAAATCTCACCTCCAGAGCACGCCCCCCAAAGCAATTAATCCAGGCTGCACAGAAACACAAGGCTGCTCGCCCACATGGCCCGTGGGAACCCTCCCTGCCCACTCACTCCTTACCCGGCAAACTTGTCTGCTAAGTTGCTATTTTTCCTTTTTCTGACAATCATCTGTTCTGCTGTGCTGGGAGATTTAGGTTTGCTAGAAAGCAGGAAATGGTTGGATTTTTTGCTTTCTAGCTAAGCACAGCTGAATCTCCCTTAGGACTGAAGGTTTGCTTGCAGGCAAATTCCGTGCAGACTCACGGCAAGCAAATTTGAGAGACTGAGCTAGCCGATGGCAGATAGATAGATCACTGAATGATTCTGTGAACAACTCAATCTGCCTGCCTGCTTTGCCTCTTATATAAATATAAATATTTATAATATTTATATAAATATTTATAATATTTACAAACAAACCATGCCAAGCCAGTCACATGGCCACCAAGCCACACCCACAAATTAGGCCATGCCCACAGAACCAGTTAGTGGTCCCTGGGATTTAAAATTATGAGTTTGGTGGTCCCTGAAGTCCAAAAGGTTGGCGACCCCTGGACTAAAGGATAAAAATACTGTCAGAAAGGAGGAACTGGGGAACTACAAATCAATCAATTTGGCATAAATATTTGGGATGTTTCTAGAGCAGATCATGAAAGAATTGACTTGTTAGCATCTTGAAGCAATATTTGAACTTTATATATTTACAGTAGTACTAATTTACAATATTTGTAGACCACCCCAGTTATGAGAGTCTATTATCACCCACCAGTATAAGTTAGCCTGTATCAGACTAATCTTTACTTTCTATTAAGTTTGTGGAAATGCTGTAAATACAACACTGAATACCAAGATTTCATCAATGCATTTGACAAACTATGGCAATCTCATCAGCAGCCTGGATTATTGTAATCGACTGACATGTCAGTTTGGATATATAGTGACTCGAAAATCATATTCAGATTTAATCTGAATATTTAATCATGATTCTTCATGAAACTGCAGTGAGATACTGAATTCAGTGCTGCAGACTTCAGCCTGGATCTTACACAATGTAATATTTTTTATTAATGTCTTTGATGAAGAGGCAGAGGGAATGCTCTTTAAATCTGCAGATGACACAAAATTAGGTGAAATAGTTGGTGCCCTAGAAGATACAGATAAAACTGAACATGGATGTAGCAGTTTAGAGAAATGGAACAAAAATGACAGAAACTTAACTGAGACAACGAAAAATCCTTCATGCATCTCACAAATAAGATGTGAGATGCATAACTTTCTAGCAGTACCTGTGAAAAAGAATTTGCAATAGTAGCTGAGTGAAAATTAAATTTGGCTCAGCAATATGACCTAGCAGCAAAAACAAAAAAAAGCAAATGCAGTTGTAGACATCATTAAAAGTTTTGTTCCCAAATCAGAGAAAGTAATGTATTTGATAAAGGGATATTACTCTGTTTTTCATTTCTTTACTTATCCTTGTTTTTTTCTCCCTCTCTGCCTCAACGCCAGGCACTGGGCCATTTCCAGGACTGATTGACCTGTTTGGTGGAGCTGGAGGACTAATCGAATTTCGAGCTGGCTTATTGGCTAGTAAAGGCTTTGCAGTCCTGGCTTTGGCTTTTTTTGCATATGATGATTTACCACAGACTCTGGAAGTAATAGATCTGGAGTATTTTGAGGAAGCATCCAGACTGCTCTTAAAAAATCCTAAGGTATGCCTGAGATTATAGTTTATCTTAAACTTCTTGTTGGGATTCAGGAAAGATCCTAGAGTTTATTCTCTATTTGCTATGCAGAATACTCCGTATATACCAGGCATGCTATGCACCCATCTGATATAACAAGCTAAAGACATTTTGGGCCTGATATGAGCACAGCACAGATCAGTAGCATTATTCTTGAGGGCAAAATGACGAGAGTAGCATTGCATTGCCACTTTTTGTATGTGCATTGTGACATCCCATGCACATACAAAAGGTGCAGGGCTGACCCCTCAATACTGCAATGCTCTTTTGCCATATTGTGGACACCCATGACACCTACTCCGTTTGGTTTTCATTAAAGCATACATTTTTTTCCCTTAAGCTTCTTTACATGTAGCTGAAAAACAAGCAAAAATATGCAATTGAGAGTCGTGCTAAAAGTGTACTGCTTTAAAGAGCTGATTCATAAAAGCAGCAATGTTTTTTGTCAGACTTGCTTGCTTCCTTCTCTGTCATATTTTCTTGTCACATATTGGCTGGCTGGCAGAAAGACAAGGTGACCAATTTTCCATTTTTAAATGGTGTAGATCTACAATATTCTAGCATGTGCACTAAAAGACTCATTTTTTTTATATCTTTGATATTGTTTGTTCTCATTGTTTTAAAGAAGAAGCTGATTTAAAATTTTATATATCTCTCTCTGTGTTTGCTCATCTAGGTAAGGGGTCCGGGACTTGGAGTTATTGGTTTATCCAAAGGAGCAGAAATTGCATTGGCCATGAGTACTTTCTTAAAGGAAGTAATGGCTTCAGTGTGCATCAATGGTCCAACAAGAATGTGTAATACACCACTCCATTTTCATGATGTCACTATCCCTGGAGCTTCCTTCAAACATGAGAAGCTCTGCATTAATGAAACGGGATTGGCATCCATTTTCTACTGCATGGGACATCCTCTGGATGAAACACCTGAAGTATCTACCATCCCTATGGAGAAGACTCAAGGGCACATCCTTTTTGTGGTGGGAGAAGCTGACCAAAGCTTTGATAGCAAGGCGTTTGCTGAAGCAGCCATAGCTCGAGAAAAGAAACATGGGAAAAATAATTGTAGCCTGTTGTCTTATCCAGGAGCTGGACATCTGATAGAACCCCCTGGATCACCAGTTTGCTTTGTCTATCCACTTCGGTTTCTTCCCTTGCCAATCCAATGGGGTGGGGAAATGAAGCCTCATGCTAAAGCCCAGGAACACTCTTGGAATGAGATCCTGAATTTTTTTAAGCTTCATCTTGGACCACTTCAGAACAGCAGTTTATGATAAAAGAAAGGGCCCATTGTTTAGCTTCTTTTAGAATTATGCATTTGGTTGGAGCCATTGAGGCCGTGAACTCCAGTCTTCTTACTCGGTGCAGGTTAAAGTTAAAACATCTTCTTTAGATGAAGAGGATCCCTCTAGCTCTTTGACTAATTAACTGCTCTTGGTGTTAGGAAATTTTTCAGAACATTCAAATAGAGCAGGGGTCTTCAAGCTTGACACCTTTTAAGATTTGTGGACTTCAACTCCCAGAATTTCTCCTCCAGTCTTGTTAGCTCAGGAATTCTGGGAGTTAAACTCCATAAGTCTTAAATTTGCCACGTTTGAAGACCCTTGAAATACAGTCTGCCTCATATGCTTATATGTCCCACAGTTTGAGGAGAAAACGGACATTAGCATTCTCTGTGGGCTTGTTAATGCTTTTATATCCTTTCTTCCATCTTTTGCTTTTCATAAAGCTGCACATGTCAGGATACTTTGTTGCCATTCTCTAAAACTACAACAGCTTGTGTGAGTTCTTAAAGGGTGGAACATTTCCTCCTGAGATTTGGAACTTTCTTCTGGTGCAAAGTAAATTACATTTGCTCATTTTTTATAACATCACAGTGCTATGTGATAGTTTTCAACCAACAACTATTCTAAGCTTTTTTTTTTTTTTTGAGATACTAGTGTCAAATCAAATATCTTCCACCCCATAAGTATTCATCTGAATTATGTTTTCTAAATGCTTAATTTCACCTTTGGTTTACTTTCAAAAAAATTTTTTTTTTACCAGCGGTTTATTTGACTTTTCTAGATAATTCTGACTTTTATTTCTATTCAGTTCGCAACCAGGTTTAACATCATCTGAAAATGTGATAACTTGGCAGTAATTGTAACCAGAAAGAAAGACCATGCATAGGATTTACTGATCCATAGTTTGTTTGATCCATAGTTCGTTGAATAAGCCATTGCTGCCTAATTCACATAAAATGCCAGTGACCATAGAATACAAAATCATCAACCTTTTTACGTTCACAAACCATAATGAAACATAAAGTGATTTGCTTGGATTTGCTCAGTGTGATGTGGGAACTCATTGTCAGCCCCAAGGAACCAAGAATGGCATAAGGAGCTACTTCTGAGTGCTCAGAGTACTTCACCACCAACTGGACAGTCTCAACTGTCAGTTGTCCTTTCAGCCTGCCCCTGCCATCACACATGATGATGTTTCACGGATGAGAAACTAAATGTTTTGTTCTTCTTCCTCGAGAAAAAAACAGTCCAGTTGCCTTTTCAAAAAGCACCTTTGAGACAACTATGACCTGGATGACTGAGAATCTCCACAGACACTGATTACACTACTTCAGAGTATTTTCTTGACTGTTACTTGCCAATAGATATAAATTTTGCCAGACTAAAGCACTTCTCAGTGTGACTATTAGATTTATCCTGTGAGCTGCAAGGGAGGGTCTGCTTTTGCCCTTTTATTACATACCAGAGATTCAAAGCTATGTTGTCTCTTTGCTCCCCAGGAAGGAGCTCATCCTCCTGTGATTCTGGACTACAGTCTAGATGAGATGGTTTATTATTCTGACATGGTTTATTATTGCTTTTAAAGGTGTAGCAACGTTTTGGCAGAATCTCATCTGCCATCATCAGTCTGTGGACAGACACAATATCCAGACAGACACAATACAGAAGCCTGATGATGCTTCCATAAGATTGATTGGTATTTCTTTAGTAGAAGTGCTCAACTGTAAAATGAAGTCAGTAATGGTTTCCCCCCGCCCCAATTCCTATCCCAAAGAAAGCCTCAACCATTGTTAGGATAACCCATTTACAATATAAACAAAAAAGACTTCTCAGCCAAACCCAAAGCTAACTGTTCCTATCTTACATTATTTTATTGTGCGGATCAGTTACTATCTTAGCAAGTAGAAGCACCTAATTGTCCTTGGAAGCCAATATAGTTGGACCTGATTAGTACCCAAGTGGAAATATCCAAGGAAAAGCTTTGAAGACAGGGCATACTTCTTTTTGAGGCAAACAGACACCAAATTGCAAAGCTATCTGTCACACTCTGTGTCCAGAAAATAAACTGACTATTGTCACACAAATGTGGAGTGGAATGGATGATTTCCAGAAATAGGCCTATGTGTTCAAGGCTTCTCTTTCTCCCAGATTTGCATATTAACAAATGGCATCAAGAAAACCTGGGATTATCAATAAAATGGGGTTGGTCAGTTGCTGTAAATTATTCTGAAGGATGTGATTTAGAACTGGATGTATCTAAGTAACCCATCTAGATGGCAGCGCCTAGCTGACCTTGGCTGATCCCCCCCCAAAAGCTAAGCAGGTATGTTCTGCTTAAAAGTATGTTCAGTACTTAGCTAGGAGACAATCATGAAAATTTATGGCAGTGCAGATAGTCCTCAACCTAGAATTGCAACTGAGCCCAAATTATGGTTATAAATTATGCCAGTCAATAATTAGGTCATCACATGAACAACTTGATTTTATAACTTTTTTTGCAGTGGTGGTTGTGAAGGGAATCCATTGGAAGCAAATCTGTTTCTGGCAAAAAGAAATGTCATAAATTGTGCTCATGGGAGCAGAAGTTGCTGTAAACAGCCATAAATATGCCACAAACAGCCGGTTGTGAAGCACCCAAAATGTGATCACATGACCTGAGGCGGAGGGGAAGCCATTGGAACTTAAAATCTAGGTCATAAGTAGAGATGGGAAGGCCTGGAAAAAAACTGGAAAAATTGGGAAGAAAGCAGGTTTTGTTTTTTTTCCACAGCTGTTTGGGAAAAAAATTGGAAAAAAAACCCAACCTTTTTTCCCAATTGTTCCCTTTTATTCCAGGCCTTCCCATCTCTAGTCATAAGTACTTTTTCGGGAGGAGGGTCTGTTGTAACTTTGAACCAGAGGTGGTATTCAGCAGGTTCTGACCAGCTCTGGAGAACCGGTAGCGGAAATTTTGAGTAATTTGGAGAATCGACGAATACCACCTCTGACTGGAGATTTTACAATATCCTTCCCCTGCCACGCCCACAAAGCCACGCCCACAAAACCGATAGTAAAATAAATTGAATCCCACCACTGCTTTGAATGGTCACTACCTGTAAGCTAAACAGAAGTTGAAAAATACTAATGAATACAGCAAAGGTGAAAGCTTCTATTATTGTTGCCAAGAAAATTAACAAACGTGTCTTTTATGTCAGTGGAAGTCAAGATCAACTCAAAGGAGTCTTTGTTTTTTGTGGGGGCTAAATATTTTTGGTTTTTTATTTTTCTATCCTTTCATTCCTTCTTTTGCACAGTGAACTTTAAAATATCAAGATAAGGGAGTCAGTTTTGAAAACAGGACTTTAAGAATCATGATTAGGAAAAAAGAAAGGAACAAGAGTGGAGCCTGAAGAGGGATATTTGGATAGAAGTCTTTAAAAAAAATATTTTAGAATTAAGATAACAACTCTCGTTATTTTAAGGAATCATAGCATTATTATCTTAATTCTATAATTTATATAGGTGCCCAGAGAAACAAATTACAGATAGTTATGAGGATGAAATATAAAAATTGTTGTTTGGACGGGTGAGAAAAATGTGATTTAGCACATTGCTATTGAGCCAAGCGGAACTGAATAGCCTGGTAAAAGCAGATTGGGAACTTCAGGGAACTCTTGCTGAGAGCACTTCAAGACTGGACAGTGTCATAGACACCACAAGGCTAAATTGACCAGATTCAGACTGACAGAAGAATGGCCATCTGATTGTTAACTCTTGAATATTCATTGATAATTGCCCAACCATATTAAGCAGGAAACACTAAAAGGGATTAAATCTGCAAATAAGACTCAGTTAACTTCACAAGGGGTCTCAGGTAGTCTTATTTATGACTACACAAGACAGGAGGGTTTTGATGGCAGAAAAGGCATTATAATTGCCAAATTTTAAAACCAAACCCTGGGCAAGTTTATATTTTGCCCAGTAGAATTCCATCACTTCCTTTGACAAATTCATTCTGTGTATTTAGGTTTTTGTGATAAATGTTTGGATCAGGATTAAGAATT
Organism: Pseudonaja textilis; assembly: GCF_049901715.1. Classification (NCBI taxonomy): domain Eukaryota; kingdom Metazoa; phylum Chordata; class Lepidosauria; order Squamata; family Elapidae; genus Pseudonaja; species Pseudonaja textilis. The sequence goes on from NC_141990.1 coordinate 226,760,597, forward strand.
TCCATTTTCCCTTGGCTATGTTTGCATAACACTTTTCAAGCTTCTGTGAACTATTTTTAACCTTGGCTATGTATTTATTTCTCCCCTTATCCACCCAGGTAAAAGGCCCCAAAATTGGAGTTATTGGCTTGTCCAAAGGAGCTGAAGTTGCATTAGCCATGGGAACCTTCTTAGAGGAAATAGCAGCTGCAGTTTGCATCAATGGTGCCACAAGTATGAATGGTACACCCCTCCATTTTCACGATATCAACATCCCTGCTGTTCCCTACTCGACAGAGGCAATTCTCATCAATGAAATTGGATTGATGTCCAGTTTTTATGTCATGGGAGATCCTCTGGATTCAGCTCATGAAGTCTCTGCCATTCCCGTGGAAAAAGCCCAGGGTCACATTCTCCTTGTGGTAGGAGAAGCTGACCAAAGCTTGAACAGCAAGATGTTTGCTGAAATGGCCTTAGGCCGTGCAAAGAAGTTTGGGAGAACTAACTGTAGCTTATTACATTACCCTGGGGCTGGGCATATGATAGAACCACCGGGATCCCCAATTTGTTTTTTGTCTTTTCTCCGGGTTAGTCCTATGCCCACAATATGGGGAGGAGAGTCGAAGCCTCATGCCAAAGCTGAGGAACACTTCTGGAAAGAGGCCCTGAAATTTTTTGAGCTCCATCTTGGCCCAGCTGGAAAGCTATGTTATGAGAAAAACGTGCACATTTCATAGGTTCTTTGGGTCCACAAGTATTATCAAAATAAGTCTACTCCAGAAGATAGAAATTAGCTTCTCATAATGCAGATGTCATAAAGATTAACTAGAGAGTAAGAATCATGTGCCATGACAAGCCTCTGGAAATGCAAAAAGATGAGTGGTACTTGTCTTGTTTGGTCTATTGTGAATTTCAGAGGATTTCTATACATTTCTATTTCAAATAAAATGATGAGCTAATTATAAATATATTGTCTTTGAAATGAATTATTTGGCCTCTTGAGTAAAAAAATCTCCATAAATTCTCAACATTTTGCATCTATTGAAAACAGCTTGTTTTATAAGCAGCTATCATCTGCAGGATTCCTAATTAATCTCAGGGTAGGATCTATGTAAACCATGCTTGGTTCTATTGGGATACTGACTTACATGCATTATAAAGTTATTCAATCATTTATTTCCATTTTTACCTTCTTACTGTTTTAGTATGATTTAGGTAAAAATGTTAAAGAGATTACATAGTGGCCCGAGGGTTGCAGAAGGCCGTGGCAGCCAAAAACGGAGCTTGGGAGCCTGTTTTCACTGGCAGAAGCACTGCGGGCCGGTCCTTCACTGTTTCCAGGATGGCCCTGCAGGCCAGATCAGACCCCGTGGGCCAGATTCAGCCCCCCCTGGGCCTTGAGTATGACACCCCTGACTTAGTGCAATCCTTAAACTTAATCACAAGTAGGAAAAATGGCAGTAGCTACCATCACCACCACTACATCTCTCATCAACATTGCCATCTCCAGTTGATCCTCCACTTGCTCAAGGCTGAAGGTAGAGGGCTAAGTAGTATAGCTGGTCCTCAACTGTCAACCATTTGAAGATAAACGGCACTGAAAAAAAGTTACTCATAACAGTTTTTCATACAGCCATTGTAGCATCTCCATAGTCATGTGATCAAAATTCAGACACTTGGCAACTGGCATGTATTTATGATGGTTGCAGTGTCCTGGGTCCTGCGATCACCTTTTGTTTCCCTTAACAACTGTGTTACTAACTTAACAACTGTCATGATTTACCAAACAACTGTGGCAAGAAAGGTCATAAAATGGAGCAAAACTCCCTTGTCTAGCAACAGAAATTTTGGGTTCAATTGTGATCATAAGTTGAGAACTACCTCTAATGCATCCAGGGCTGAAGGTCGCGCCCAAAGATCTTTGCTCACAGCTCTCAGAGCAGCAGCGTCTGGGAGTAAGCAAGCCTAGGCCCAGGATCTCAGGCAGCATGAGCAGGTCAGGTCCCATTAATTGAGCTTGATGCTGTGGAAAGGGAACTTCACGAGGACAGTGGTGTCACCCAAGCAGGAAAAGCCCAAAGGGAACATCAGGCCAGCCATAAAACAAACTTGCATAGGAAAAGGAATTTAAAAAAAGGTATTAAAGAAGCCCCTTAGACCAGTGGTCCCCAACCTTTTTGTACCAGGGACCAGTTTCACTCAGAAACACTTTTTCAAGGACCGGCGGGGGTGGGGGGTGGGGGGAAGACGACACTTTTTCAAGGAGGGGGAGGTATCCGAGTTTGGTGGTTTGCTTGCAGACGCTTCATTACCTGACTAGATAACATCTGATGTTGTTACCTAGTCAGGTAATAAAACGTCTGCCAGCAAACCACCAAGTCCAGGGAGGCTCAGGACAAGTCCCTGCAGGATGGCTGAGAAGCCCTGCCTCTCAGCCCTGCCTCCCTCAGCCTCATCTCTCAGGTGTCTCCCTCCCTCCCTCAGCCTTATCCCTCAGGTGTCTGCCTCGTTCCTCTCTCAGTCGCTCTCTTGCTCCTCCACCAGCCCAGGAAGAAACTGCTTCAAAGAAGCCGGCAGGGTGGCTTTTCCTGTCGGCGCAGCTCCTCCGAAGCTCCCGTTCACCCCCACCCCGCCGCCCGCAGTTCAATCCAGTGCTCCATTCTGCCTGCCTGCCTGCCTTCGTTTCTGGTTGTTTCGGAGTAGCTTTGGCTGAGAATAATAACTATTCGCCTCTTTTACTCAGCCGAAGCTGCTCCGAAACAACCAGAAACGAAGGCAGGCAGGCAGGCAGGCAGAATGGAGCACTGGATTGAACCGCGGGCGGCGGGGTGGGGGTGAACGGGAGCTTCGGAGGAGCTGCGCCGACAGGAAAAGCCACCCTGCCGGCTTCTTTGAAGCAGTTTCTTCCTGGGCTGGTGGAGGAGCGAGAGAGCGACCGAGAGAGGAATGAGGTGGGAGGAAACCGAAGCCGCTGAGCCGGAGAGCAGGACAGGCTTTGGTTGCTTCCTCCCTCCCCTTCTTTCATTTGTGTCCTTGATCCCTGATCCCAGCAGCATTCACCGAAGGCGAAGAAAGCTGCCATTTTTATTTTATTTTTATTTTCTTTGCGGCCCGGTACCAAATGATCCACGGACCGGTACCGGTCCGCGGCCCAGTGGTTGGGGACCCCTGCCTTAGACAAAAGCCCAAATAATTAAGAAAACTAGGGAAACAAGAAAAGAAAGCCCTTACAAACACAAGACATGCCAAATCAGCAAAACAAACAGACAAAAGACACAAAATATATTGCAGAGGAGACAGACAGGAGATTGCCACAAAACAAATATAAGAAATCATTAAGCTAAAAGAGATTAGGACGAAACCAATAATGCAATCAAACCACCCCGCAAAGTTTGCCTTCCGCACCCCCCGGAGTTTACCCTCCGGCGGAAATAAAGACAATCCCTGACAGGATTTAAAACATTAAGAAATACAAACACAAGCACTCACACACAAAAGGAGAACAGAGTATAAAAATCAGGGACTTACCATAGGAAGGTAGCTAGCCCAGGAACGCAGCCTCCTCACTATCTCTTGCCTTCCTGAAAATAAAAAAGATCCGGCTTTCAAGCAGTTGTCCGTATCCTTGCACTGGAGCTCTCCCAGCGGGAAAATTCGAATCCTCAGAAGAAAGGCATTTTGATAGCCTTTCAACAATGCAATTTGCTGAAATAGTTTTACTTTATTTGTTATGAGCAGTGCCTATTCTGGGTATGGGCACTGTAGGGATAATCATAAGAAACACACCCCTCTCTTTATTTCCATGCCCCCAGAGAAGGCAAAGAAAAACCATCATAGAAGCTAAAGCAATCCCTGCTTCCCTGCAGAATGGCCTCAAGTAACCTCATTTAGAAGACTGAGACATGCCAAATTGATAGGATTAAGGATTAAGTCAGTAATCCCAAAGCCACACAGAATTTACATTCCCCACTTTTCCCCAGCCTTGATCCTGACCACCACCCAGGAAACCAAACAGGGACAATTAGAGTAGAGAATCTAATCTAGTCATATAACCCTATCAAGTATGTCAATCTCAAAGGTCCAAAAGGGTATAAAAATCACTCTACTCCTCCTGCCAGGCAGTCAACTGTCCCAGAATTGATGCTAAGTCATTTCACTTCTGATTCCTAAATAAATGGAGCCTGTCTCCAAATTCATTGACTCTTGGCATCTTTCTCCCGGCTTGGAACTGGACTGGATTTTTCTTCCAACAGTACTGTGGAAGATGAATAAAGAGTTAGTGGTGTGGATCCCTTTGCACATATAGTACAAGAAATACCTCTATTTGCCTATACAAATTATTAGGCCCAAGCTCAGAGACAAGACAGTAAGCTCCAATTGAGTTCAGTTTTTTTATTTGCTCACACGTAATGGGCAGAAGCTTGCCAAACTACTGTAGGAAGTTAGCACCCACCCCTGTCCTAGAAAAATGAAATATCCTGGGAAATATTTAAACGGCAGAATATTTCCCCTAAAAAATGTAGAAACTCAGAAGCAGAAACTCACCTCAGAAAGGCAGAAACTCAGCACCCCCACCTTTGCTAATGGGCCATTAAGATCTAGGCCAGAGTACTCTACATAATAAAGGCCTCTACCCACATCTTACCACCTGGCCTGGGAAGATTGTATCAGCCAACACTCAGGTGAAGCCATGTGGTCCAGACCAAGCCTACAAAGTTAAGACCCCCGTCCCTGGGAATCTGACAGCCAATGGGATACATTCCTTGCACAGGAACATGAAACACTAAGGTGGGGCACAACAGAGGGCATATAAGGGTCTCTCAGCATCTTGGCCTTCCTTCTCTTTTCCTTCACCTTGGAGCATGTGGTCATCCTTCTTTGGAGCTTCAAGCCATGTGGTCCTGTCCACCATTAAACCATCTTTCCAAATAGCCTCCATGTTTCCAGTGTCTTTTTCCCCATTTGGAACTGAACCCAGAAGGATAATTCTTCCAACACTATTTCTAACTTTCAAGATATATCCTGAGAGATTCTAGGAAGGTTTCTGTAAACCTCTTCCCCCCTTCAGCACAGCGTCTTAATCTAGCCTCTTTCAAGGAAATCTCTGGGTTGCCAAAGTCCTCCCCCTCTGCACATTCCATCACATCAATTGCTCTACATATGCACTTAACATATGCCTACCCATTCTCCCCCATTCCACCACTTTTGCTTTTTTAGGATTCAAAAATTTGAGGAACCATAACAATCCAGTGCCCTTAACTGTCTGGGCAAGCTTATCTGAGAGTAACAGGGAAGCAAAAAATCATCTGCATAAGGTAATATGGACAAGTTCCCATTTCCCACATTTCCTGGAGAAACAAAATTCTTCATTCAGAGCTGGGATGACCTAATTAATACATAGATGAAAGTGGAGCAGTGCAAGCACACATCCTTTAGAAATCTGTATTTTGTTGGAGGTGATCAGATGTCCTCCTGGGATGACCCTAATCTGAGTTTGAATGCCTGTGTATTAAACACAATCATGATTAATATCAATAGCCTTCTATCTAATTTAAACTATAGCTTGTTTCTACTGATAAAAATCAAAAGCAGCACAGAAACCCACAAGGACAACAATTTATTTCTTGAAGGCAAGTTTTACAAACATATTTATAAAATCATACAATGCAAAATTGTTGAGTATTCTACTCTAACCCCTGCCTGCTACTCTGCAAATACATTGTTTCAGTGACTCAATCCTCTAATTTGTTAGCTAGATGTTTTGCATACATCTGGCTGTGATGTTAATCACCTTAATTGGCTTACAATTCCCCAGAGGATTACCTTTTTTTCATATGGGGATCACTAAGGCTTGCACTGCAACTCCTCTTCAGGGAGTTGGTATGAAGAGTTAATGTTATTAAAAAGTTCAACCAAAATAGGCTTCCACCAAACAGCATTAACTTTTAATGAATCTCCATGGGTATAATCTTCTCCTGGGGCTTTGCCTGAGACAAAGTCAGAATCAGAGGTTCAATTTCTTTTAGGGGGGCTACAGGGGGCTACAGAATAAGATTTGGATTAATCTGAGAATTGTCCTGGGTGGGATAGGAAGCAAACAATCTCTTGTAATGATTCTCCCATTCATTTTTTGATTCTCTAGTTTGGAAAAAGTTCTTATGTTCATCCAAATTGGCTTTCCAGACTAATGCTGTGTTTTTAAAATCTATGGCAGTCAGGAGAGAATGCTAAAGAATCATTTCATATATTTTCTTGTACTTTAAGAGTTTATATTCCCCGTTTTTCCTGAGCAGCTCTATGATTACCCATGTGTAATGATTTTCTTTTGCTTTTCTTGCAAAATTGCTGACCATTCAACATACTGCCATAGTCTTAAACTGAAATATCTTTTATGCTGATACATAATAGGCTGTTTGATTTTGGTCAATTTTCCATTCCATTAAAGAATTTAGAAACTACTTCCATCAGTTGCATATTTGATAAAAACAAACACTGAATAATGTAAAACTTAGGATGGAATCTTGCAGCAATGGCACTCAAGCTTCCTCTTTCCAGTCTGTTGAAGAACCAGGGCTAACTTTACTCTGTGGGGTCCTTGGTGCTCTCTCTTGCAAACACTGCTCTCTACTAGCACTGGTGATGTAACCTACTTGGGTAATGAAACATCTATAAGAAAATTAGAAATTTTACTAATAGAAGATATTTCTTTACTCTTTCAACATGTTTTCCAACCGGACACAAATCCACTTAACCTGTAGTAAGCCTCTTTTGCTATCCAAAATGTAATGCAATTCTTTGTCAAATATTTTGTCAAAATCAGGCTGAATTGCAACCATGGTGCATGTCAAGATATAAATAAAATAAAATTACCTTGAATGGTGGAGCTGGAGGAATGGAAGAGGATGAATGTAATATAAAAACCTACCTCTGCCTTGCTGGCTAGCAAACATCTTTGTAATTGAAGTCAGAACTTTATTGCTGGTCCCACCATCTTCAAAAGGGAGTATCTTTGAACAGTGATAAACTTTTTCACTGGAAAAAAATGTTATCTGATTCCAGCATGTTTGTAGCAGCTCTCACATTTTTTAAAATAAATTGCAGAGCTAATCAAATTTGTTTTACTGGTAGAGAAGCAGCTGTTCAAGAAATCTAAACAGAAACACGCTTTGATAGAAAGTACAAGCATATTATGAAATTAAGAATGGCTGCATTCTGGGGGAAAGGAGGAGAATTAGTTGTTTAGCAAACACTTTACATAAATCCAAAGCAATAGCCAGCAATAACCAGGAAACTGATTAACCTCTTAAAATAAACTTTCTTGAAGCAAAAATATGCCTTCATTCAAGTCAAATCTGGCATTTTAGAGAAGTTTAATTCCTCTGAAAAGTGAGGAGGTAGGATGTGATTATTTCACCTTGCAATCACTGGTTTATGAAGTAACAGACTGCTGAAAGCAACCACTGGAAACTCTGAAATTCTTCAAACTCTGTGTAAGTTGTGGAAGAATTTCCAATACTTCAGAGAAGAGCATATTTAGTACAATACAGCATTATTGGATTGATGGTCCCTACTTCCCAAAACTTTCAGCAAGATCCATTCCCACATTGGTTTAACAGACTCATTTCCTGGCAAGGCATTTGGGAGTACAAATATGATATAACTAACATATGGAGGTTCACCAGATTCTAGTGGTAACATTATTTGAGAAGAAGCAGAATTAAAGATAATGATGGTTGGAGGTTCCTAGTAGCAATATTAAAATGAAAGATTCATCCCTCCCGATTTCACATTGCAGAAAAAACACTCTTAATCCAGTGGACATGGGGTGAAATTGGAACAATAAATTCAGGGATCATGGGAAATATGTGTAACTCTCATGCTGTGAACCTGTGTCTTTTTTATTGCACTTGAAAATCCCCTCCGGAGTAGGTGATGATTTTTAGTTTCTCAACATTAATTTTTTGGCCATCTTTTTCAAAGTTTGGATCCTCTGATCTTTAAGAACTTTAGAAACTCTGATCGTAATTATGACTTGTGTTTATTAACATTTAGGCTTTTAGTCACATATCTTTGGGCCATCTAGTGGTCACCTGCATTTTTGCAGGCCAAATCATGACTGGAACAAATATATCAAACATACTAAATGGAAAGATTGCAATCATTTACCTCAGTGGTGTTTAGGGTCAGGATGCAACTTAGAGAAAGGCAGAGAAAAGCAATATAAATTAGAAAGTAAGTAATGTGACCATATGCCCAAATGGTACAAATTATAAAATCCATGAATATAACGGAAAGAATACAATAAACAACATCCTACCAGAAAATAGAGGCTGAAACACTTCTTTCATTTCCAAGCTAATAATATTTTCATCTTCCAATCTTTGGGCTCAGTTTATCACAAAAGAGAGGTATAAATTGGGTAACTCTAAAATTTGCAGAAAGACAAAAAGAGATTCAAGGAAAAAGAAAAAACTCAGGGATGAAATCTAAAACTGTCTAATCAAGACTAAATTAGTATCAAGACAAAGAAAAATGGAAAGCTAGGGGTGGCTCCATGGTGTGGACTGGAGTACTTTGTACATTATAATATTGCGGGCTGCTGATTAATTTCTTTTAAAAACCTATATGCATCATAAAAATAATTTAACCTGCACCCTTCATAACAAATCTCTGGCAGACATAGTTTCCCTGCAGAGTAGAAACAGCGGCACTGTGTAATAGGATGAAATTCAACAGAAGCTATTCCAATCTTATCTTGCTAAATTTGTTTGCCCTAAAAACTTCAAAGAAAATGAAAGTGTGCAGTCTCAGAAAAGGGGGCAGCATAAGGGGTGGGGGTGGGGGGAGGAATGTAAAGAACTGAGACAATACACCTGCTTCTAAAGTCTATGCAAAACTTAGTTTAGTAGAACTGAATTTAGTAGAATTTGCTTCCAAATTTGTGTAGATTGCCTCATTCTTTAATCTGCAATAACTCCTAAAGAAAGGATGAAAGAAAAAAGTGGAAGGGAAGTGTTGTTGGATGAATACTATATGCTTCTCTTTTGGTTGAGTTTTGTTCTTTTGACCCTATCCCTCACTTGGCCTTTGCAGATCCACAGGTGCAGACACTTCTGGGTAAATTTTCATTTCAGCCAATCCACCTCCCCCCTTGTTCTTTTATAGTTTCAGTTCTCCCTCCCTTCTGTTTTTACCAGCAGTAGCAACTTGTTGGTGCAGCATTTGTTTTTTTTGGCTGCTACAACCATGGGCTGGGGTTGTAGTGGCTCTCTAGGTTTAGTAATCCTGGTGATTCTGGGGTTATGTCATGGACAAGCAGACTTTTGGAAAGCTGGTACAGAAGCCATCCAGTATCTCTATCGGTGCGGAGACCATGGTTTGCAATTGCTTGTGTACCCCAGTCCCAGCCAAGCGGTCCGCTTTAAAGTTGTGGGTAAGGACAATAGTCTTGTTTTCCTGCAAAATACTAAATTGGAGTTGTAACATCTCTTGTAACAAGATGACTCTAGGGGCTGTAGGGGACTTCATGTTTACAACACATAGTAATCCTTTTTGGGGTGGGTGGGTGTGGTGGCTACTCCTGTATTTAGTATTACTGAGCAAAAGGACGTGAGATAACTTTTTCCCTGTGAGTGAAGAGTTGATATCAAGTTGACTCAGAATATCTAATTGCCATTTCTACAACTCGGAATTAGATGTAGGCTTTCCTAACAACTTCTGCTGGCATTCTATAGCAGGGTGTTGATCTAAAGAAGCAGCAATTGGAAGGAGCCTGGCAACACTTTTTCCAACTAACAAACTGTATTAAAAGGCATCACCTTAAGTCTTCTTTCACCTCTCATATTTTATTCTCGGTTGTTTATTGGCCAGGGTCACCCAGAGAGTATTGTGGTTAGAGGGATTTAAACCCACATTGCCCTGGGTCTTATATGACATGCTAATTGCCCTACAATTAGTGAACTTGTAAGGCAATTAGCATGAAATTATAGTGAAAAGAGCAAGAGGAAAACAAGCTATTGGCAATCCATGATTCACAAGCAGCTTCCTTCTAACATAATTTTGGCTAGATAATCTGGTTTATTTAATAGGGACAGGAAATTTTACAAGGAAATTAAAGTACTAGGAAAGATTAGCAACTTGTAGGAATGTGTAAGAAATGATTCCATAGTCCTTGGGGAGTGAAATTGGAGGTTTAGAAATGCAAAGCCAGGAAAGCTATTCACAAATCTTAGCTTTTTAAACAAAGCTGCTTGCTATTACTTGCTAAGGTTTCTGTAGTTTCTTTCTTGATATTATTTAATCTAGCATTCAATTCTTGTAGAATTTGTTTTCAGATAAACACCTCCTATAAGAATGCCAGCTCAGAGACTGTCTTGATTCACATAAATGAAGTTTTTCAAATAAACTATAATTAGTTGGTTCCTACAATGAACCACGGTATGATTTACAACCCTTATGGCTGGAATTAGCCATAGGACCAAACAAACTAATTTATGACTATTATAGCCTCCTCTTTCTGAGAGGTAACTTCAACTCCCAGAATTCTCTAGCTGGTATAGTTATCAGAGAGAATTCTGTAAATTGTAGTCCAAAGTTAGTTTTTATTTAACTGTACTGTAGAGGAAGCTGAAAGAATTCATGGAATCTATAACAAATACAAATTTCAGAAATGGTTTTTAAAAATCTCCTTCTAGCCTTTATATCTCTTCAGTATTGGTGGGGTGTTGTTGTGAAGAATATGTAAGTAATCCAAAGAACACATATTTGCAGAGCCTATTAATGCTACTGGATTACTTTTGGATTACTTTTTGGATAAATAGCCTTTGCTAGTTAATGCATTAATTTTTGTCAACAGATGAATTTGGGAAAGTCTTTGAAGTTTCCAATTGTCCCTTCTGTCATCACGTGATCACATCACATAATAGGACAGTTGCCTTCTCTGCTGGCTATGATGGCTGTGGTGTAATAAAGAAGGTGAGACTTTGTTGGAAAAATGCTGGGGGGGGGGGGAGCTGTAGACATATGTATTGTACTTCTGAATTTCTACTTAGAAGAGCTTTTCCCAATCTATCTCCATCAAATATTTTTGGCTGAAATTTGCTCCAAACAAAAACAATGTAGGCTAGAAATTAGGAGAACTGCCACCCAAACCTCAGTAAGGCCCCATGCTGGGAAAGGCAGAAATATAATTTATGTGGTCACCTGGATCTGCATTCCCACCCCCAGCAAATTCAAGGGCAATGCAAAAAGCACAGGGAATCGTTTTTGAAGCACAGAAGCTAGAGTTGCTACCAAACCAATCAGACAAGCAGAGCTTGAGTCCATTCTAAGAAACTAAAGGGACAAAACATATCAGACAACCCCCTCCCTAATTAACATTAAGGTAAAGTGAAGGAGGGGAATTCTGTTACTACAGTATTGTGTTTTTAGCCCTATATAGAATTAGTTTCTTAAGTCTGCCCTACCCTATATGTCTTACAGGTTACCTACAGGGGCTCCCATTATTCATAAATTACAAAGAGGAACAAGTTGTGTTAAAAAAAAATGGAAGGGAAATTCCATACTTGCAAACTACTGTGATTTGGAAATCCTCATCCTAAAAGATGGGAGATGGTTTTTTTTTTACTTTTTTTACTGTTAAAACATTTTCTGAAGCATAGCAATTAATGTAAAAACACCCAAAGAGATTTAGATAAAACTTGAAATAGACAGACAGACAGACAGACAGACAGACAGACAAACAGACATTATATACAGGGGTGGGATCCTACCAGCATAACAACCAGTTCAGTGAGCATGCGCTTTGCGTGCGCAGTACTTGCAAAACAACTTCTCCTGCAAGCAATCACTATCTCCTGCTGATGTGAGGCACTCATATATAGAGAGTCAGGGGTGGGATTCTACCGGTTCAGCCTGGTTCTATAGAATTGGTAGTTCCAATATATGACTACTAAAAGCTTATATTGTAACATGTTGGATTAACATTTTTCTAGGATGGCATACATCACTTGAAAGTCCATTTAGAGGAACTAACAAGGAACGGAAGAGTAGTAGCTGTTCATGAGATCAACATGATCTGCCCCAAGCCACAGGAGCATGTCACAACCCCAGAGAACAATATGCGCCGTGTCAACCAGCCGCAACCTGTTCTAGTGCATACAGGAGGATCCCAGCTAGGCCTGGTACACCATGGGCAGTCCCGGCCCGGTCTTCTTCTGCCACACCAGCCCAGCAGAGTGCATCCAGGACAATCTCAGACTGGTCAACTTCTCCCACTCCAGCCTGGCCAAGTACACCCATTCCACCCTGGCTTAATGCGTCCAGGAGAGTCCCAGCTTGCCATAGTGTGTACACAGGAGTCCCAACCAGGTCATGTGCACCCTGGACAGCTACATCCAGCCCAGCCCAGTCATATGCCTCCAGAGGAATCCCAACCTGGCATAGTGCACCCACTCCAGCCCAGCCTAGTTTGTTCAGGGGAATCCCAGCCTGGCTTAGTGTACCCAATAGAGCCTGGCCAAATGGATCCACTCCAACCCGGTTTATTACAACCAGGTGTATCCCAACATGGCCTCATGCGCCCGGTCCAGCCAGGACAAGTGCACCCAGGAGAATCTCAGCCCGGTCTCGTGCGCCCAGGAGAATCTCAGCCCGGTCACTTGCGTCCCATCCAGCCAGGACAGGTTCGCCCAGGAGAATCTCAGCCCGGTCTTGTGCACCCAGGAGAATCTCAGCCCGGTCACTTGCGTCCCATCCAGCTAGGACAGGTGCGCCCAGGAGAATCTCAGCCTGGTCTCATGCGCCCGGTCCAGCCAGGACAAGTGCACCCAGGAGAATCTCAGCCCAGTCTCATGCGCCCCAGCCAGCCAGGACAAGTGCGCCCAGGAGAATCCCAGCCCAGTCTTGTGCACCCAGGAGAATCCCAGCCCGGTCTCTTGCGTCCCATCCAGCCAGGACAGGTTCGCCCAGGAGAATCTCAGCCCGGTCTTGTGCGCCCAGGAGAATCTCAGCTCAGTCTCTTGCGTCCCATCCAGCCAGGACAGGTTCGCCCAGGAGAATCTCAGCCCGGTCTTGTGCACCCAGGAGAATCTCAGCCCGGTCTCTTGCGTCCCATCCAGCCAGGACAGGTTCGCCCAGGAGAATCTCAGCCCGGTCTTGTGCGCCCAGGAGAATCTCAGCCCGGTCTCTTGCGTCCCATCCAGCCAGGACAGGTTCGCCCAGGAGAATCTCAGCCCGGTCTTGTGCGCCCAGGAGAATCTCAGCCCGGTCTCTTGCGTCCCATCCAGCTAGGACAGGTTCGCCCAGGAGAATCTCAGCCCGGTCTTGTGCGCCCAGGAGAATCTCAGCCCAGTCTCTTGCGTCCCATCCAGCCAGGACAGGTGCACCCAGGTGAATCTCAGCCCAGTCTCTTGCATCCCATCCAATCAGGACAAGTGCGCCCAGGAGAATCTCAGCCTGGTCTCTTGCGTCCCATCCAGCCAGGACAGGTTCGCCCAGGAGAATCTCAGCCCGGTCTTGTGCGCCCAGGAGAATCTCAGCCCAGTCTCTTGCGTCCCATCCAGCCAGGACAGGTGCACCCAGGTGAATCTCAGCCCAGTCTCTTGCATCCCATCCAATCAGGACAACTGCGCCCAGGAGAATCTCAGCCTGGTCTCTGCGTCCCATCCAGCCAGGACAGGTTCGCCCAGGAGAATCTCAGCCCGGTCTTGTGCGCCCAGGAGAACCTCAGCCTGGTCTCTTGCGTCCCATCCAGCCAGGACAGGTTCGCCCAGGAGAATCTCAGCCCGGTCTCTTGCGTCCCATCCAGCCAGGACAGGTGCACCCAGGTGAATCTCAGCCCGGTCTTGTCCACCCAGGAGAATCTCAGCCCGGTCTCTTGCGTCCCATCCAGCCAGGACAAGTGAACCCAGGTGAATCTCAGCCCAGTCTCTTGCGTCCCATCCAGTCAGGACAAGTGCGCCCAGGAGAATCTCAGCCCGGTCTTGTGCGCCCAGGAGAATCTCAGCCCGGTCTTGTGCGCCCAGGAGAATCTCAGCCCGGTCTTGTGCGCCCAGGAGAATCTCAGCCCGGTCTCTTGCATCCCATCCAGCTAGGACAGGTGCACCCAGGAGAATCTCAGCCCGGTCTTGTGCACCCAGGAGAATCTCAGCCCGGTCTCATGCGCCCCATCCATCCAGGACAGGTGCGCCCAGGAGAATCTCAGCCCGGTCTCATGCGCCCCATCCAGCCAGGACAGGTGCGCCCAGTAGAATCTCAGCCTGGTCTCTTGCATCCCATCCAGCTAGGACAGGTGCGCCCAGGAGAATCTCAGCCCGGTCTCATGCGCCCCAACCAGCCAGGACATGTGCGCCCAGGAGAATCTCAGCCCGGTCTCTTGCGTCCCATCCAGCTAGGACAGGTTCGCCCAGGAGAATCCCAGCCTGGTCTCTTGCGTCCCATCCAGCCAGGACAGGTGCGCCCAGGTGAATCTCAGCCCAGTTTCTTGCGTCCCATCCAGTCAGGACAAGTGCACCCAGGAGAATCTCAGCCCGGTCTTGTGCGCCCAGGAGAATCTCAGCCCGGTCTCATGCGCCCCATCCAGCCAGGACAAGTGGGCCCAGGAGAATCTCAACCAGGTCTGGTACACTCAATCCAGCCAGGACAGGTTCGCCCAGGAGAATCTCACCCCAGTCTCTTGCGTCCCATCCAGACAGGACAGGTTCGCCCAGGAGAATCTCAGCCCGGTCTTGTGCGCCCAGGAGAATCTCAGCCTGGTCTCTTGCGTCCCATCCAGCCAGGAAAGGTTCGCCCAGGAGAATCTCACCCCAGTCTCTTACGTCCCATCCAGCCAGGACAGGTTAGCCCAGGAGAATCTCATCCCGGTCTTGTGCGCCCAGGAGAATCTCAGCCCGGTCTCTTGCGTCCCATCCAGCCAGGACAAGTGCGCCCAGGAGAATCTCAGCCCAGTCTTCGGCACCCAGGAGAATCTCAGCCTGGTCTCTTGCGTCCTGGCCAGCCAGGACAGGTTCACCCAGGAGAATCTCAGCCCGGTCTTCTGCACCCAGGAGAATCTCAGCCCGGTCTCTTGCGTCCCATCCAGCTAGGACAGGTTCGCCCAGGAGAATCTCACCCTGGTCTTGTGCGCCCAGGAGAATCTCAGCCTGGTCTCTTGCGTCCCATCCAGCTTGGACAGGTGCGCCCAGGAGAATCTCAGCCTGGTCTCATGCGCCCCATCCAGCCAGGACAAGTGCGCCCAGGAGAATCTCAGCCCGGTCTCTTGCATCCCAGCCAGCTGGGACAGGTGCACCCAGGAGAATCTCAGCCTGGTCTTGTGCGCCCAGGAGAATCTCAGCCAGGTTTGGTGCACCCAATCCAGCCAGGACAGGTTCGCCCAGGAGAATCCCAGCCCGGTCTCTTGCGTCCCATGCAGCCAGGACAGGTTCGCCCAGGAGAATCCCAGCCCGGTCTCTTGCGTCCCATGCAGCCAGGACAGGTTCGCCCAGGAGAATCCCAGCCCGGTCTCTTGCGTCCCATGCAGCCAGGACAAGTGCGCCCAGGAGAATCTCAGCCCGGTCTCTTGCATCCCATCCAGCCAGGACAGGTGCGCCCAGGAGAATCCCAACCCGGTCTCTTGCGTCCCATCCAGCCAGGACAGGTTCGCCCAGGAGAATCCCAGCCCGGTCTCTTGCGTCCCATGCAGCCAGGACAGGTTCGCCCAGGAGAATCCCAGCCCGGTCTCATGAGTCCCATCCAGCCAGGACAGGTGCGCCCAGGAGAATCCCAACCCGGTCTCTTGCGTCCCATCCAGCCAGGACAGTTGCGCCCAGGAGAATCTCAGCCCGGTCTCTTGCGTCCCATCCAGCCAGGACAAGTGCGCCCAGGAGAATCTCAGCCCGGTCTCTTGCATCCCATCCAGCCAGGACAGGTTCACTCAGGAGAATCCCAGCCCGGTCTCTTGCGTCCCATCCAGCCAGGACAGTTGCGCCCAGGAGAATCTCAGCCCGGTCTCTTGCGTCCCATCCAGCCAGGACAAGTGCGCCCAGGAGAATCTCAGCCCGGTCTCTTGCGTCCCATCCAGCCAGGACAGGTTCGCCCAGGAGAATCCCAGCCCGGTCTCTTGCGTCCCATGCAGCCAGGACAGGTTCGCCCAGGAGAGTCCCAGCCCGGTCTCTTGCGTCCCATCCAGCCAGGACAAGTGCGCCCAGGAGAATCTCAGCCCGGTCTCTTGCATCCCATCCAGCCAGGACAGGTGCGCCCAGGAGAATCCCAACCCGGTCTCTTGCGTCCCATCCAGCCAGGACAGGTTCGCCCAGGAGAATCCCAGCCCGGTCTCATGAGTCCCATCCAGCCAGGACAGGTTCGCCCAGGAGAATCCCAGCCCGGTCTCTTGCGTCCCATGCAGCCAGGACAGGTTCGCTCAGGAGAATCCCAGCCCGGTCTCATGAGTCCCATCCAGCCAGGACAGGTGCGCCCAGGAGAATCCCAACCCGGTCTCTTGCGTCCCATCCAGCCAGGACAGTTGCGCCCAGGAGAATCTCAGCCCGGTCTCTTGCGTCCCATCCAGCCAGGACAGGTGCGCCCAGGAGAATCCCAACCCGGTCTCTTGCGTCCCATCCAGCCAGGACAAATGCGCCCAGGAGAATCTCAGCCCGGTCTCTTGCGTCCCATCCAGCCAGGACAAGTGCGCCCAGGAGAATCTCAGCCCGGTCTCTTGCGTCCCATCCAGCCAGGACAAGTGCGCCCAGGAGAATCTCAGCCCGGTCTCTTGCATCCCATCCAGCCAGGACAGGTGCGCCCAGGAGAATCCCAACCCGGTCTCTTGCGTCCCATCCAGCCAGGACAGGTTCGCCCAGGAGAATCCCAGCCCGGTCTCATGAGTCCCATCCAGCCAGGACAGGTTCGCCCAGGAGAATCCCAGCCCGGTCTCTTGCGTCCCATGCAGCCAGGACAGGTTCGCCCAGGAGAATCCCAGCCCGGTTTCATGAGTCCCATCCAGCCAGGACAGGTGCGCCCAGGAGAATCCCAACCCGGTCTCTTGCGTCCCATCCAGCCAGGACAGTTGCGCCCAGGAGAATCTCAGCCCGGTCTCTTGCGTCCCATCCAGCCAGGACAAGTGCGCCCAGGAGAATCTCAGCCCGGTCTCTTGCATCCCATCCAGCCAGGACAGGTTCACTCAGGAGAATCTCAGCCTGGTCTTGTGCGCCCCATCCAGCCAGGACAAGTTAAACCAGAAGAATTTCAGCCCAGTCTCTTACGTCCCATCCAGCCAGGACAGGTACACCCAGGAGAATCTCAGCCTGGTCTTGTGCGCCCAGGAGAATCTCAGCCAGGTCTCATGCACCCAATTCAGCCAGGACAGGTTCAGCCAGGAGAATCTCAGCCTGGGCTTGCCCGTCCCCTCCAGCCAGGTCATGTGCACCCACTCCAGCCTGGCCTAGTGCATCCTGTTGTGTCACAACCTGGCTTAGTACATCCAGGGCAGTTACAGCCAGGCCTGGTGTATCCAGGCGAATCCCAACCTGGCCAGCTTCTTCCACTTCAACCAGATCATGTTCATCCAGGGGAGCCCTTTCCTGGGCCTGTGCATCCAATGGTTATCCAGTCTAGTCTAGGTATGTGAATTTTCTTTTTACTTAAATATTTGTTATTGCCAGTTTTGTACATGTGTAATATGGAGCATTTACTGTCACTCCATAAAAGTAACTTTGCTTTCTGGCTTTATGTTTTTAATTCCTGAATGTGCAGTTCTTATCATACCGTGAAAAAGAGATGGATTTATATAGGTATTATTGCTCTATATTGCTTTTCTAGTTCTTGTTTTTTTTTAATTTATACACTACTAAATCTTGTGTGTCTGTAACCTTTAATTAATTGAAATGGTGCCTCATAGGCTGAGATATTTTCAACCAAATTTACCTCAAATGGGCTAACTTGTAGAATGCTTCTAACATCTGGTACCCATAGCACCTGTGGAATTGAAATCTGGCAAGTTTTATAAAACATTTTATGACATAAAAATTATCAAAGTATTTTATGACATAATACAAAATGTCATGAAACATTTCATATGTCAGCTCCTGATGTCTGACTGCTATTTGACATGGTTTACTTTCCATGGAGATACATTAACAAGTCTTGATGTCCATTGGAAGTTCTGCTATTTTGAAGGCATTGAGGAATCCAGTAAGGAAATATATCTGAAACAACCTAACAAGTCACAGGTGATGTCTTTATGTTTAGGTATAAAGCCCTTTCAGTTTTCAGCTTCTTGTATATTTCTGGCTTTCTCCCTTTGTTCCTTGAATCACAAGAGTTTGTGATGCTAAGCTCAAACCAGACAAAAACATTATGGTTTATTATGATATAGGCATCTAGTCATTAAGGGCTAATTTTTCTAGTTTCTAAACAATATAATTTCTCTTACCAGGTCGCCCTCTAACTCAGCAGCAATGCCAAGTTTTTTCTGGGAGAATACCTTGTGCAGAAGTACAAGGACCAACAGCTTGCCATCAGACTGGTTGCTGTTATGATGCTAGGGATCAGGTGACACCATGCTACTATGGCAACACAGGTAAAAAAAAAAAACTTAATTCTGAGCCTAGGGTCCAGCCATTGCTGTACTTTGAAAGTGAAAATGTCTTGTTTGCTCTCAGCCGGTAACAGGTTTTTTTTTCTCCTTATCCACATTCTTTGCAGCATTTTATCAAATAAGATCATTTTCCAAAAAGAGAGTTTATATGCAATAGTCATATCTTGTGCAAGTTTCATTTTTAAGTTTTTTACATATTATTTAGGATTTTTTGTTAGATTTTTTTATCCCACCTTTTTTCCATATACAACTCAAAGTGGCAAACTTACTCATACTCCTTCCTCCTATCACGACAGCTCTGAAAGGTGAGTTGGGCTGAGACTGAGTGCCTAGCCCAATGTTATCCAGCTGGTTTTTCATGCCTAAAGTGGGACTAGAATTCACTATCTTCTGTTTCTGGACCAGCACCTTTACTGCACCAAACTATAGTGGAACACCAAGCTGGTCATTGGGACAACTATCCCAATTCTCAACCAGCATGGTCAATAATACTAGAAATTATTGTCAACTTGTAAATCATTTCTATGCCTGTTTTCAAGTTGCCATAAACAACTTGAAGGTGGGGGGGAGGGAAACCTGAAGGGGCAGTACGGCAATTAAAACCAGAAGTACATTCCATGTTTGTCTTACAAAGATTGTAGCCTAGGCTACTGGATCTCCTGGCCTCAAAATCCTTTTTCATATGGCTCAATGCCGACATGTTGCTCCTAATAAATCTTTTGGATTCTTTTGAAGCTTGGCTCAAGGCTTATGATTTCATTAGGGCATTCGCAGGAACTCTGATATATTCACTGGGACATTTGCAGATTACACATTGATTCACATTGGTGAAGCTTATTCTAGATACTCTTTATTTTTAATTTGAGAAACATCAAAGCTTCTGTGAGAAAGCAGCTGAGCAGTAGAGTTTCTTCTCCCAGTCTGATGAGATTAAGCGAGAGAACTATCACTTCTGCCTTTTCCTGAAAATAAACAAACCTACCCACTCACCCCAAGAGTTCTTGATCTGTTTGCCTTTTAACCTCTGCAATTTGTGTCTTGCAGTCACTGTTCAGTGCCTTCGAGATGGCTACTTCATTTTGGTAATTTCCAGGGATATGTTGGATTATCCGATTATCCTGGAGAGTGTCAGACTCTCCTATGCCCAAGCAGATTGCAGTCCAATCAGAAAAACAGAATCTTTCCTGGTCTTCCGCTTTCCTCTCACACAGTGTGGCACAACTGTTCAGGTGAGGATGCTGTTTCAGCAAGTGCTAATCTATCTGGAACTTGAAGGATCTTTGATTTAATTATTAGACCATATAAAAATGCTGTTGTTTGTTATCCTTCTAGGTGACTGGTGGCAAATTGATATACGAAAACCAGCTTGTTTCTGGCCTTGACATCCTAAAAGGGCCAGATGGCTCTATTACACGAGACAGTACCTTAATGTATGTTGAGTTTGCCATGTACCAATGAGATAGTTCTCCCTTTAGTTTTAAGATATAGATATTTTTAGTCTTCTAAATTAAGTTTTACAGATTTGATCTTGGTCTTCTTTAGCTTTTGACTGATGTAACTATTTTTCCAGACTATGGACCATGTTAACTGATTAGAATAGGAATGGAAGTCCAAGTATAGAAGATTTCCCACTTTTGGCATAGATTGGTTGTGGACTGCCTTTCAAGTGCATCATTTGTAAACTAAGGTCCATCTTCCATAGCTCATCTTTTGAAAGTATCCAATTGTTAAGTGCAGTTTGATTCACGTTTGTTTAGATTGCCATAAATAATCATGTTATAACAGAAATTTGTTAACTCAAAACCTTCGAAAGGATAGCTATCTACTAAAACTAAGATTCATTTTGAGTATTCTACTCAAAGCAAATGATTTACAGGAAAGTCTCTTCCATCTTGTACATGTAGGCTTCATGCTCGTTGTATCTACAACACTACTGATTTCCTGCCACTTCAGGTTGAAGTGTTTTCACCTCCTAGCCCAGCTCCAATTTTCCAAGTAGGGCCCCTCCGGCTTGAGCTGCGCATTGCCACAGGTACACATGCCTTTATGTCTCATATCAAGACTGCTGTGCATCGCTTTGCCTTGAAAAACCATACAGCCTTATTTTGCCTCTTGTCCCCAGATTCGAGCTATACCTCATACTACTCACAGTATCCTATTGTGAAGATCCTGAGAGACCCTGTGCATGTAGAGATTCGCATCCTACAGAGAGATGACCCATCCCTAGTTCTGGTTCTTAATGAGTGCTGGGCTACTCCAAGTTCAAATCCCCTTGAGCAATTACAGTGGCCAATCCTGGTAGATGGGTAAGTAAATAGAAAAATGCTAATTCTCAAAGGACTGGGTGGTTTCAATGGCAATGTTATACTTACTTTATTTAAAACAAGTTTATATGGCCATCCAATTTAATCAATGTGACTCTGGGTGGCTTACAGAAAATTCAGCACACCTGGTTAAACCAATTAATAAAGATGAAACAATAAAATGTAGATCCAAATGGAAATGAAACCATCACACAATTGGGCCTTCAACACATCACGAGCCCAAGGCTTGGAGAAAGAGCCACGTCTTGACAGCCTTTCTAATGCGTCTTCTTCCCAGATGCCCATTTGAAGGAGACAACTACAGAACCCAGCTGGTACCCATGGGACCTGCTACGTCAGAACTTCACTTTCCTAATCACTACCAGCGTTTCATCATTTACACATTCACATTTGTGGATTCTGCCCCTCAAATGGTGCTAGATGGTTTGGTAAGAAGATAAGCAAAATAATTCTTTTTATATTCAGTTTTTCCAATGAAATTACCTTCTAAGAGAGTAGGGGACAATGTGCACAGTATGCTACTTGAGTGTAATGGGGTGGGGTGGGGAAATCTAGTAACTACTTTTCCTAAGAAAATGGTGTGGTCGGTTTTTTAATACTAGTACAGATCACACATGTTGCTAAGGAGCAGGTCTGAAACAAATCTCTGGAGGGCATTAACCTGGATTTTTAATGGGCATTTTGGGGTGAGACCAATATATTTATTTGTAGCCATCTTTTATTACAAATCTGTTTTAAGAAATCTTGTTTTTTGAATACCTGTATCTAATAAACTTCTCATGGAAGCTGTGCTTATCATATATCTAAAGAGAGATGGCCAAAATAGACAATACCTTAACTGTTAGGGCACTGCCCATTGCTTGCTTATTTGGGTAAATAAAGGAGACTGAAAATGTCTTTTTTAGCAAGGTGTTAATGAGTACATATTTTGGAGATATATCTTAATAGAAGCTATAATCTTGAAAGTAACTAAAATTAGACCTGGCAAGATTGAGGCTGGTCTACTCTATTAACAGACTCGTGTTCTATCTTTTGAAGGTGTACCTCTTCTGCAGTGTATCTGTTTGCCATCCCGCCGATCATGATTCCTGCAGGGTTGAATGTCAAATGCCAGTGGCTTCAAGTAAGTTAGAATGTTTCACTGCCACAGTTTTAAAGGACTTTTCTCCCTCAACTTCCCTCAACATGATCTAGTTTAAGGAAGGATTTTTAAAATCATTTTCAATAATTTAGCATTGCCTGTAAACCTAACTAGGTCATTGCTTATCCATAAAGTCAAATTTTTGTATGAGGCACATAATATATAAAAATAGTTAACATCAATATATCTTGGAATGCATGAAGAAATCAGACATGATCTGGTTTAAGGAAGGATTTTTAAAATCATTTTCAATAATTTAGCATTGCCTGTAAACCTAACTAGGTCATTGCTTACCTATAAAGTCAAATTTTTGTATGAGCAAGGAAGACCATAAGCAATTGTCTCATTTTACTCAGCCTTGATCAAACCCCACTTGGAATACTGTGTTCATCTCTGGACATTGCAGTATAAGGTAGACATTGATACACTGGGGCAAGTTCATAGGATAACTATAAGGTGGTAAGGGGATTGACAAACACAGCCTCATGAGAAATCTGAGGAGAGAAATGGTAGCAGTTTTTAGATATACACTGGAGGAAATAGACTTGTTCTCTTTCAGCCCAGAAGCAGAAGGCAGTGCAAGAATCAGAGGGACATAGATTCAGGTGATTAAATATTAGGAATTTCCTGATAATGCTCATGATGTGACATATCATTCTTTACTGGAGGGTTTCAAACAGAAGATACATAGTCACATGTCCAAAATGTTTTAGCAGTTCCTCCATTGAAGAAGCACTAAAGTTTTAAGGGCTCTTCCAACATTGATTAAGTGCATTTTAAGTTAAAAAGCACTGGTTCTGAAAAAGCTTTTGGAGGAACTCTACTTGTTTCTCTCCATTCAGTGCCTTACTAATTTGTTTTTTTGTTTTGTTTGCCTGTTAACAATATGTAAAAGAACAAAGCTTTTGATCTCATTGCCACTAAATTGTATTTTCATTACCAGTTTTGCCAAAGGCTTTTAGAAAATCCAAATATTGAACATGAGCAAGGTTATTTTCATTCACTTGGAGGTTATTCTAAAAAAGAATGAAGTATTGGCAAATCAACATTTGGCATTGTAAAATCTGCAGATTTTTCCCTTGGTAGAGCCTTATGCCTCTGTGTGCTTCAATTCCTTTTCATTGAATATTGTTGTCACCAGTTAGCCTGATGTTAAGCTTACTTATTTATAATTCCCTGATTCTCCCATTGATTCATTTAAAAAAAAATTTGTATATGTTTAATTTAAACATTCCACCTTTGTTATTTTTTATTATTAACTCAAGGCAGCAAACATACCTAATGCCCATTCCTCTTCTTTTCTCCATAACAACTGTGTGAGGTGGATTGAGCTGAGGTAGTGGTCTTTTGAACTTTTCTATTTTTTTCTTTTAGAACTTTCCCCTTTTGTAGTTAAATGGAAATATATTGCAACCTGCTGGGAATTTATCATTTCTATGTATCTTATTGGAGATCTTGTCCTCTATATCTTAGGAGGCCGTCGGTTTTTGAAGGAGGAAAATGAGACAGAATCCTTGGACTTAGTAAGCACTTATGGAGCTGTAATTTTTCAAGAGAGTATTCATGAGAAACAAGTCGAGTGGAAGAATGGTAAGTAATTACAATAATGAAGAGCCAGGAATTAAAATATATTTAACATACTTCATATTTTCCTCAAAACACTAACTTGGGGTTACTACATTCCTGTATAAAGTGAATGCTTGAAATGCATAGTCATTTAAATAGGAATATTTATAAGTGGATTGGTAAATGGGCACCAGCTGACAATTACTGCTTTTGATATTCCAGAATGTACTGACAACCCTGAAGCTTTTACATTAGTATTACAGAAAAATCCAAGCTGTAAGCATCCCCTTCCCCTCATTCTTTTTACCCCAGGCTGGGGTAATGCTGATAGAATTTGCTATTAATTTAGATCTCAAGCCACTGTATATTCTACAATAGAATATTTTATTTATTTATTTATTTATTTATTTGATTTATATTGCCACCTATTTGCCCATGGTGACTTTATATATGTTATGGAAAGATTAAGGGAGCTTTCATAAGAAATATGGACATTATATTTTATTCAGTGCTATTTCTGTAGCCCCTACAGAATAACCATAATATAGCAAGAAAAATGTTTTTCAATAGCCTTGGTCAAGTGGCAAGCACTTTGTGAGATGACAATAAGTGAGTTACAAACACTTTTCTCTTATCCATAGATGTGATCTCCAGTGAAGACCTGACACTGGTACTTTTGGTGGTACTACCTATCATTGGGATTATCCTATTTATTGCTGTGCTAGTGCTCTGGAAGAAAAGAAGCAGGATGACAAAGCTCTAAATTTGTTATACAGAAAATATATAAATAAAGCTATACCCCAATGGCTTATAAAGAGTCTCTTGATATTTCAGTTCTTCGTTGATTAGATAGAAAATCTGCCATTAAGTGATTACTTCCAGTAATAATTCAATTCTTATGTAGATGTAGATACGGTATCTTCACATTGCTACAATTATGAATACAAGAAATCCATTCATATCAAAATTCATGCTTTGTTCTCTTTTTTATCATATGGATCCTCTTTTGCCCTTACACAAATACTGCATGTTCAAGGAGACAAGCTCTTATTTTAAATAGAGTCCTGTGTTCCTCCTCTAAGCTTATTGCCAGTCCCTCAATATTGCTTCAAAAGGAGGGATGAAATTAAAAGCACCAGCTATGTTAAATGAAGCACAAGAGAGAGTCAAGAAAACATTTCTAGGAATTATTAAGGAGTTTCTGAGAAAGACAATGAGTTATTGCTTGTAATAACTCATGTTATATAAGTTGTAGATTTGTAAACATGCCCTGCGACTATCTGCATAAATGCAACAACGGGAGGAGGGGAGCAGCATCTATTTAGGGGGGAAATTTTCCGGTAGTAAAGCAACACTTGCTTTTCCACATTTTCCAACTTGCCTATGAACTACATCACCAGAAGTGGGTGGAAAAACCACAGTTTGCCATATCTTTGCTGCTATTGATGTTACATGGGGAAACTTAACATTTGGAAGTTGCTTCAGCTCCAATTACTGCTTTCATAACCTACAGCAGAGATGGGCTTTTATTCTTGGAAACCTCCTTTGTCTCTACACCATTACATTTTTGTTTTCTGATACAGAAGCAAGAAGTATTAATGCAAAGATATAAGGTAGTGTAATATTGGGTTTTTACCTAGAGAATTAACTTGTGTGGACACCCTACCTGCACGAATAAAACTAAGTTTTCATTGGGGTTCAAGTTGATAAGAAATAGATACTGTAGGCCATTTTTAATCTACCTCAAAATAACACACCACCTTATGAAGTCTTTTTTCCCCCCTTTCTTTGCCTTTGACACAATTTTTTGATTCATGGTGTCTGCCTGGACTAATCCCAGCAGTTTTCTTGGCAAGATTTTTCCAAAATGGTTTTCCCTTGCCTGCTACTTAGGGTTGAGAGAGAAAGGAACTGGGCCAAGGTCACCCAGCTGGCTTTGTACCAAATAAGCAGTGAAAGGGGGGAATTGTAGTGGGGGGTAATAATCTAACAAAATTGAGACTGCCATTGTCCCCTCCCCAGTCTTTTGGATATGACCAAGATCAAATCCAATTCCTCCTCTTTGCCTAATCTCACATTTTAATTCACTGAATTGTTGCCTAGTTGCTGAAATCTGGATTTCCTTTAAAGACACCCATTCTCATTTTCCAAAGTCAGGAGAAGAAGAAAAACCCTAACCCATCTTGCCTACCTTCCTGAAGGGAGAAGTTAAGTCTTCCTGCCTCAGTGCGAAAGTGCTTGGCAGGAGTCACTCGAATGGTTGCCCTGGAAAAGGCTTCATGGCTCAGACAGGCCTGGGGCTGCCTCAGTGAACCGAGGCAGCTTTTTAATGCCTTTGCTAAAGCAGTAATAGTCACCTTAGGGTTCCCAAGGATGCTAAACTTCACTATATCCCCTAAATGAGATTTACCCCTCCTTGGGTTAGTTTCCTCTGGTGGAGCAGCCAGCTAACCAAGAGAGAGGTGACTGAAGTTGATAATCCCTTTCTCTATATTGAATTTCATTTTATGAGATACGGCCCAGTGTTCTAGTCTGTCAAGATTTATCTGGACCTTGAGCCTATCTTCTTGGGTGTTAGCTATTTCTGCCAGCTTAGTATCATCTGCAAATTTGGTAAGTTCCTCTTCTATTCCCTCATCTAAGTCGTTAATGAAGATATTGAAGAGGACTGGGCCTAAGACGGAACCTTGTGGCACCCCACTGCTTACTTCCCTCCATGTAGATTTAGACCCATTAAGGACTACTCATTGAGTACGGTTTGCCAACCAGTTGCGAATCCATCTAGTGGTGGTGCTATCTATTCCACTTTTTTCTATCTTACTAAGAAGTAGGTTGTGGTCTACTTTATCGAATGCCTTGCTGAAATCTAAATATATTATGTCCACAGTATTTTGCTGGTCTACTAATTTAGTCACTGTGTTGAAGAATGAAATAAGATTGGTTTGGCATGATCTGCTTTTAACAAACCCATGCTGACTGCTAGCTATTACTTTACTTGTTTCTAGATGTTGGCAGATCTGTTTTTTTATTATCTTTTCCAGTATCTTTCCGGATATTGATGTTAGGCTGATTGGTCCATAGTTTCCTGGGTCTGTTTTTGTTCCTTTTTTAAAGATGGGAACCACATCAGCTCTTTTCCAGTCCTCTGGTAGTTCCCCGGTGCTCCAGGATTTTTGAAAGATATGCAGTGGTTCTGAGATGACCAGGTGGTATCATGCCCCGTGGTACGAAACAAGGAACAGTTACATCTGAAAGATCTCAAGGGGTGTCACAAAAAACGAACACAGAAGTAATGACAAATAGACATGAGAGGAAAACACCTGATGGCAAACAACTACCCAAGGTAGTCTCAGGGTTATACGATAGTGTAGTCTGGATGAAGATGATTTGGTGAGTAATCCTATGCGTCCATTTGTTATACCAGTAGTATTGGAAAATCTAACAAGCAAATTGAGGGGTCAGTATGGAGCATTAATCGACACTGGATGTACTAGATGTTTAATTAGTAAAAAAGTGGTTGGTGAATTACAGTTAGCAGTGGAAGAACTGCCCAAACCAGGCATGATATTCCCCTCTGAAAAAAAAATCAGGGCCGGCCAAGAGACCCCATGCCGCGCGCCAAGAAATCGCACACACAACACCAACGCTACACACCCTTTCCAGCCAGTCGGGTGTGGATCAGCTCCAGAGCTGGGTAGCCGCTTCCCTGCTGGCGGGGCTGAGGCCGCCGGCCAGGGAGCGCCCACTGCTTTCCCTTGCCAGGGCTGGGTGGTGGCGTGTTGCCCTACGCTATGTGGCCCCTGCCTGGCAACGCGCTTCTTGGCATGAGGCAGCCTTCCTGAGGCAACGCGGGACTGGAGCCGCACAGAGCCACGCCGGTGGTAGCAACTCCTGACTCAGGAGGCCTCCAAGGGGAGGGGAAGGAGGAGAAGAAGGGGGGGAGGGGGGGGCGATTTCCCCAAAAATAGGAATTCCGATTTTAATTGGAAGAATATCATGTCTGGTATGGTTAGACAAATGATGGGAAGACGGTTTTAGGAAGTTACGAATTGCAGTTGGGCCTAAGTTCCCAAGTTGTAACAACTATAGATGATTCTGAAGAACTACGTTATCCAGAGGAATATAAAGACCTAGCAGATGTGTTTAACGAAAAGTTGGCACATGGATTTATTCAACCCGGGAAATCACATATAGCTGCCCGTTTTGTTTTGTGAGAAAAAAGATGGTAGATTACGTCTTTGTGTTGATTTCCACGGGCTCAACACTATTTGTATAGACAATGTATATCCTTTACCACTGATCAATGATTTGTTAGCAACATTAGCGACTGGCAGGTATTTTACAAAATTGGACTTACGTGAAGCCTACTATAGAGTTCGAATACGAGAGGGGGATCAATGGAAAACTACTTTTAATTGCCCCCTTGGAAGTTTTCAGTTTAACGTTATGCCATTTGGGTTGCAAGGGGCACCTGCTGTCTTCATGCAACTTATAAATGAAGTATTACAAGAACATTTATATCGTGGCATTCTAGTATATTTAGATGATATTTTAATTTATGCCAAAACGATGGAGGAACATGTGGCCTTAGTAAAGAAAGTTCTGAAAAAATTACTTGACGCCAAATTATATGTGAAACTTTCGAAGTGCGAGTTTCACTGTACGTCATTGGATTATTTGGAGTACAGAATATCCAATAAAAGAATAGAAATGGATCCCAATAAAGTCAGAGCTGTAGTTGATTGGAAAGAGCCAAAAACACGAAAGCAATTACAGAGTTTTTTAGGATTTGCGAACTTTTACCGGCAGTTTATTCCTAAATTCGCACAAATTGCTTTACTACTAACAGAATTGTTAAAAACTAAACATCAAGTGCCAAAACCCAGACCTAGTCAACCCATTGTATGGTCACAGGAGTGTCAGCGAGCGTTTGATGACCTGAAAGTTTTATTTGCTCAAGAGCCCATTTTAAAACATCCTGATACAACTAAAAGTTTTGTAGTACAAGCTGATGCAAGTGATGTGGCTGTGGGGGCTGTCCTCTTACAGTATAACATTGATGGACAATTACAGCCATGTGCATATACATCACAGAAATTTACAATCACAGAACGCAGGTGGGCTATTTGGGAAAAGGAGGCTTTCGCCATAAAATGGGCACTTAGTACATGGAGACACCTATTAGAAGGGTTGAAAGAAAAATTTGAAGTTTGGACGGATCATAAAAATTTACAATCATGACAGAAACCAAGAAAACTATCCCCTAAACAAGTAAGGTGGGCTTTGTATTTTAAATGTTTTGATTTCCAGTTGCGATATTTTCCGGGAGGTAAAAACTTCATGGCAGATGCACTATCTAGACTACCTCAATACAATGTGTCTAGAGACAAAGTTATTCAGCCCATGATCTCTGTAGGACTGTCAACTGAACAAATTCAGATATTCAGAAAAGAGATAACCAGAAAGGAATTACAAGAGGTTACAAAAATGGATGTATGGATAAAAACAAATAATAGTGCCTGTTTACATAAAGATGGATTGTATTGGAGAGGGGATAAAATATGTTCCATCAAATTGTAGGAAAAAGATATTATCCCAATGTCATGATGTAAGGCAGGCTGGACACTTTGGATTTTAAGAAACACTTGGTGGCCACATATGAGATCAGACATTGAACAGTACCTTAAAGAATGCCACATTTGTGCTACTACGAAACCTCAAGTAGGAAAACCTTTAGGACTATTACAAACTGTATTGGATCCAAACCGACTGTGGCAAGATATAGCCATGGACTTTATTGTGGAGTTGCCCAACAGTAACGGATATATAGTAATCTGGACTATTATAGACTTGTTTTCAAAACAAGCTCACTTTATACCATGTAAAGGATTACCTTTGGCAACAAAATTAGCCAACCTGTTTATAAAACATGTATATAGATTACATGGCACACCTAGGAGGATAATTTTGGATAGAGGTGTGCAATTCACAGCACAATTTTGGAGAGCGTTTGTACGCCTTTTAGGATGCTCTCAAGGTCTTAGCTCTGCATACCATCCCAGCACCAATGGCGCTGCTGAAAGAGCTAATGCGATGATTGAAAGGTATTTGAGATCATATACATCTTATCAACAGCGAGAATGGGCTGATTTACTTCCATTTGCTGAAGTACCGTATTTCTCACAAAATAAGGGCAGGCCTTATTTTTTTTTTTACCCCCGAAAAAACAGCTAGGCCGTCTTTTCGGGGGTGACTGAATCCCCCCCCATTGCATCCTCAGTCAGGCTGGCGGCAACGGCTTGGATGTTGACCTCGGCATTGGTGGGGCATTTTGTATTGGGAAACCTTCCGCCACCGTTGCTTTCCCTTCTCCCTATGCTGCCACAGCATTTAGAGCAATGCCACAGTGTTTGGCGCAGCCACACGTGGCCAGCCAGGGCTCCTCCCTGCAACCAGAGCCCAGCAGAGACACTCGGCTTCAGGCGCTCCTGTCGTCGCCTTCCCTTCGCCTTCGAAGGCAAAGCCAATTCTTTTAAAAATGACGCCCTACTACCAGTACGACAAAGTCTCCTCTGCCCGAGGGCAGCCCAACCCCACATGGTGAGGCGAATCTCCTGGGGCCGCAGCACAGGATCGGCCTACTCCGGGAGAAGCGCCCAGCCGCCATCCCTGCCTGGCGCCAAGCAGAGCGTGAAGAGCTTCGCCTGGGGCACCCAGTGCAGCTGACAGGCGGGCCCTCCTGCCCGGAGGTGGAGCTCTTGCCAAGGCAGCGAACGCCTCCCCGCCGGGCCCTCCGTTCATCCCGCCAGGGCTGTGCCAGAGCCATGAGGGCTGGGCAGAGCCAAGAAAGCGAGCTGTGGGTGTGCGCCCGCCTGCCAAGTGAAAAAGCTGGGCTGACCCGAGCTTGGCTTCCTTCCCAACTTCCTCCAGCACGAACCCGAAGGGGCCACCAGGAGAGGCCTCCTGAGGCAGTGATAGCGCCCACCCATCCGTGGACAGGGAGGCAAGGCAACAGCCTGAGCCATGTCCTCCTCTGAGCTGAGCCCTGCCAAGTGAGCACCTCTGGCTAAAGCCAGACTAAAACCCAGACTAAACCCAGACACTCGTCCTAAAACTAAAACTAAAACCCAGACACTCGAAGCCAGACTAAAACCCAGAATGCTACATCACAGCCACCTGCTCAGGACATCACATCAGAAAACTCAGTAAATTACACCACAAGAACTCAAGAAGTTGCAACACAGCAAATGACCCAGGATATCACAGCACAAGACCAAGGATAGCACAGCAATAAATCTCACAAGGTCATCACACAACCCATTATCCAAGCCGTTACTACACAGGAGGCTAATGGAAAAGAGATCAAAAAACAAACGACCCAGGAGATTACAACACAGGACCCAGGATACCACAACAAAAGAACTCACAAGCCCATCACACAACCCATTACCCAAGCCGTTAAAACACGAGAGGCTAATGGAAAAAAGATCACTACAAAACAAATGACCTAGGAGATTACAGCACAAAATCCAGGATATCTCCACAACAAAACTCACAAGGCCATCACACAGCCCATTATACCAACAACTCCATCAACCAATCAAGAGGCAGCAGTGCAGCCAACCAGCCCAGCACACCAGCCCCCAGTATATAGAGAGACGGCAGCTCCGATCACACACTGCTTGCACTGGCACGAAGCCAAAAGCACCAGCCTGAGGATGGCGAGTGGGACCTCACCGAAACATCGCCAAGATACTCTTAATCTTACACGGGAAAAAACCCGAACACACCTAGACCTACACACACACACACACACACACATATATGTTGTGGCCCCGATTCCTGAGCCTATGCTGTCAGAGGAAGAAGACCTGGAAGATGAGGAGGAGGAACTGGGAATGCCTTCCTCCCCAGGACCTTCCTCTCTGGCAATGCCTTCCTCCCTGAAAATGCCTCAGGTTTCATCAGACAACTGAGAGGAACAGCCTGAGATTAATCAGGAGGAAGGCATATTGGAGCAGCCCCTGACAGGGAGTAAAGATGAAGAGTGTTGGCTTGATCCTAAGCAGCGTCATAGGGAGAAACGTGAGCGGCAATATAGGAGGCGTGGGAGGGTCAAAGAGTGAACTGAGTCATTGAGCCATACCCCACAGGGGATAAAAGTGGGTGTGTTTTCGGCTGGAACTTTGTACGGGACAAAGTTTAATCTTACTTCAGATTTTCTTCGTGAATGATTTTTGTGGACTGCCTTGACATTTTCTGTGAGTAGACTTTTATTTGTTATCAGTTCGGACTTGGCAGGCAGAGCGTGTTGGAATGCCAAGGATATTATCAGTTCCAAAGAATTAACTCTGTGAAGTCCGAGCCAGCTTGCCTGTCTGTGTTTGTGTGAGTTTGTATTCTTTCATCTTTTGGGAAAGAAGAAAAGTGGGACAGAATATATATATGTATGTATGTATGTGTATATATGTATGTATGTATGTATGTATGTATGTATATGTATATGTATATGTATATGTATATGTATGTATGTATTTGTTTTCTGAGGTTTTCGCGGGTATTTGTATGTGGATCTTTGGTTATTTGGGTTTTCTCCCACGTAAAATGGAAGTATCTAGGCGATGTTTCGATAAAGTCTCATTCATCATCTTCAGGCTTGTGTCTTCGGCTTTGTGCTTCTTGGAGTAATGTGAGCTTGCAGCTTCTTCTTCTTTTTAACTGCTAGTGGGGGTGTGACTTGATTGGGTGGGGGCTTGGCTGGGTTCTGATTGGGTGGGGGTGTGTTCTCATTGGTTGGGGGTTTGGCTGTGTTCTGATTGGCTGGGGGTGTGTTCTGTTCAGGTGGGGTTAGGGTTTGAGATCCTCAAAAAACACAACATTAAAAAAGCATTCTGCACAAACAGAAAAATATCCACCATCCTAAGAAACCCTAAAGACAAAATCAAGTTAGAAAACCAAGGAGTATACGAAATCCCTTGCACTGCCTGCCTCACCACATACATCAGACAAACTAAGAGAAAAATAAGTGCACGCATTGAAGAACACAAGAACTCAATCAAAAAAGAAGAACCGACCTCTTCCCTGGTCCAACACCTCAAAGCCACAGGACATGAGATTGACTTTAAAAATACCAGAACTATCGCCAAAACCGAACACTTCAACAGCAGAATAATCAGAGAAGCCATAGAGACAGAAAAACGCCCACACAGCATGAATAAACGAGATGATGCCTCCCGCCTACCAGCCATTTGGAAACCCGCCCTCATTAACAAATGAGTACCGAACATGAAGAATGACACCAGACCCACACCCATGAGGACCACGCAAGATGCTACCACCACACTTCCACGTAGAAAGCAGACTCACACCCACACAGAAGATGAGACACGACCACGGACCAGAAGCCGTACCGCAGCTGCATCACTACCCGCTTCAAACCCCTCCGACCCATACATAAAGCAAACGGACGCCCACCACGAAGATGTGGCACGATCACGAATGCGAAGCCAAACAACAGGATCACAGCTCACCAGCTCAAATCCCCCGGCAACTAAGACTAACCTGAGCACAACCAAGCCCCCACCTGAACAGAACACACCCCCAGCCAATCAGAACACAGCCAACCCCCAACCAATCAGAACACAGCCAAACCCCCAATGAGAACACACCCCCACCCAATCAGAACACAGCCAAGCCCCCACCCAATCAAGTCACACCCCCACTAGCAATTAAGAAGCAGCTGCAAGCTCACATTACTCCGAGAATCACAAAGCCGAAGACACAAGCCTGAAGATGATGAATGAGACTTCATCGAAACATCGCCTAGATACTTCCAATTTTACGTGGGAGAAAACCCGAATAACCAAAGATCCACATGTATGTATGTATGTATGTATGTATGTATGGTATTCAGCTTTGTTCGGGTATTTTCCCACGTAATTATAGTTGTGCTTTTAAAGTTGTAGCAACGTTTCGGCAGAATCTCATCTGCCATCATCAGGCTTCTGTATTGTGTTCGTCTGTGAGTCAGACTTTCACAGCCGTTTCAGTTTGATATATTTCATATATATATATAGTCAGAAATGGCCACCTCAAAGAAGAATCCGACTGGATAAGATTGTGCAAAGAGGAAAGCAGGACAGACCGGGCTAATCAACAGAGAACATCTAAGCAAGGTACCCTGAATCTAAAAGTACCTAAAGGGATACTTCTGAAAGAAGTATCTTTAAGCGGCGAAGGAGAGAGAAAAGGAGGTTAAAATCCCTTTTTTAACCTTTATATTGACAATTACCAATGGTATGGAAAGAAATTTATATTAATCTATTTTGACACTAATAGGCAACCTTAAGCTAAAATCTAAGTGTCAAAAGGAGAATAAATATTTTTTCTTGGTCATTTTAAAGCCCTAAAAAGGAGAAGAGTGGAGGCAAAAGGGTGGGACTTGGAATAATGGAAAAATGGAGTGCCACCTGGAAAAATAAAGAGGATTAACAGTGAAATATTGAAAAGACTCCCAAGGATACATTGTAACTGAAATCTTATTAAAAGATACAGTAACCCACAGAAAGGAAAAGTAAAGGAAAGAAACAATCTGGGATCATTTGGTGATTT
The DNA here is from genome assembly GCF_049901715.1 of Pseudonaja textilis. NCBI lineage: Eukaryota > Metazoa > Chordata > Lepidosauria > Squamata > Elapidae > Pseudonaja > Pseudonaja textilis. The sequence goes on from NC_141990.1 coordinate 226,794,786, forward strand.
TAAAAAAAGTTTTTGGCATTGGTTTTTTCTTTCTATTTTTACTTAAAGTCAATCGGGTGGTTGTTCAAAAGTGTTTAAAATGCCACCACTCCTGGAGGAATTAAAGATGAGTCTTAAAAAAATAGAAAGAAGATGCAGAAAGGGGAGGAAGATCCTTTGGCTTTGTATTTGAATTTTTTGAAATGGAGATCCTGAACTATGAAAAGCAAAAGGAAAAGCTTCAAGACAAGAAGAAGGGTGGGACAAAGAAGAAGCCATTTTCAATGATCAAATATTGAAAAATGTGGTAACAAGGGGAAAAAGGGGGAAAGGAGTTAAAAGTTTGAGATCAAAGGGAACAGCCAAAAAGAAAAATAGTCTGAAAAAGAAGTATAACAGCAAGAAGCAGAAAAGAAAACTACAGAAATTAGAGAGAGAAGGGTATTAAAGAAGGGATGAGAAAAAAGGGGGAAAAGATAGAAAGCGAAAGAACTTATGAGGGACAAAAACAGGAAATAAAGAAAAAGGGGAAACATACTAGGATTAAAGGTATTTGCTCAGCTAGAAAACACAGAGACAATGGTTAAATTAAGTTAAAAGTGAGGATTCTGCAAAGGTACAAAAGATAGTGTTGTGACAGTAGAATGCTGTAATGAGTCAGAAATGAAATAAGTAAATAATCTATGAGATAAAACTGTATTGTTATGTAATGGTATGTTTATTTATAATTAATGCAATAATAAAGATGAGAGGGAAACATTGCAATTTTTTCTAAAGATTGATAAAATATTGAAAATAAATGTGAAAGATTTATAAGGAAATTTATACCAGTTATTAGAATGAATCTGAATAATTATTTTTCTTATTAATAGTAAATAATTTATAAATCTGTATGACTATCCAATGGTATGCTTATTAATAATTAAGTAATAAGAAGGGAGGGAAACATTTCAATTGTTCTCAAAGATTGATGGATATTGAAAAGAAATGTGAAAGATTTACAAGGTTCATACCAGTACTAGAATGATTTTGAATAACTATTTTGTTTACTAATGTTTATATATATAGATAGATAGATATAGATATACGTATCTATATCTATCTATCTATCTATCTATCTATCTATCTATCTATCTATCTATCTATCTATCTTTTCTTAAGTTTTCGCAGGTACTTACATGTATGGCATTCAGCTTCGTTCGGGTATTTTCCCACGTCATTGTAGTTGTGCTTTTAAAGTTGTAGCAACGTTTCGGCAGAATCTCATCTGCCATCATCAGGCTTCTGTATAGTGTTCATCTGTGAGTCCGGCTTTTATAGTGGTTTCAGATTTAAATTTGGGGCAGCCTATTGCTGTGCCAGAATGGTTTTTTCTTCACCCTGATTGGTTGGGAGTCTTGGTCTGTGTTTATTGGTCTTGGAGTTTGCTGTGTTCTGCTTGATTGGTGTTTCTAATATCTCCTGCCTGTTTTTTGGCTCTTTTTGTCTCTTGATTGGCTGGCAACATTGTGTTACTTTATTGGAGGCCTTTAGTGCATCTTGACTCCAGGTAAATGGACGGCTATCCTTAGTTAGGAAGCTAGATTTCATCTGGGTGCCTGGTTGGGGTGTGTTTGAGCTATTGTTTTTGCTATGTTTTTAGAATTTTTCTTTTTACATTTTCAAGGGGAAGTACCAAGCAGAGTCTGAATGATGAGATTTACATGATATAAAATAGATATTAGAAATTTGAATGTTATAATTTTAGAATGCACAAATTCAATGTTTAATTTCATATGATAGTAACAATAAGATTTAAAGGTGTTGCACTTCGATTGGCAATCACAGGGGGAATTTTTCTTCTTAAGAATGTTGGAAGAGAACCTATGAAATTGTAAAGAAGACAGACGAAAGTATAAGTATAATGAATAAAAAGATGTAGAAATTTAGGTAAAAGAAATACAGTTGAATAAGAAGAAAATGACATAACCATAAAAGAAAATTAAGAGAAGTAAAGCGAGAAATAGTAAGAAGTTGGAAAAAGAGTAATAAGATATGAAGTTGAATACATAAGATGAATATGCATATGAAATGTGATAACCCGGAACCATGCTGTACTCAAATAAGATGTTTTATTTGTTTTGTTAAAACTCAATAAAACTTTATTTAAAAAAAAACACACATTTTGAAGAGCTGTTAAGCTTTGCCCTCTATTCCTTATCAATATCCAATAGCATATTAATGAAGATTGACAGCCAAGAAGCATCAAATCAATCCTACAACATATGTAATATTTGTTGTATCTGGATTTATGACAAACTTTTCAGTGTTGCTCATTTGATGGCTCATTCTATTTTTCTATAGAATTAATACTATCAAGAGATTCAAATTGGTGAGACTCACAATCCTACATCAACCTATCAATAAACATTTCTGCTCCTAGAAAGATTATGAACACTTCAATTGCCATTATCTTAATTTATTGAGGTCTTTACCCAGAATGAATTAAAGTGAATCCATTGGCTGATTCGTATACTCCTTGGTAAAAGATGAAAGTTCGATTTAATATATAGGGAGTCTAACAGAAGCAGCAGTAACTGCATTATAAAGCAGATAGCCTTAACTGGAATGTTTTAATCCTAGCTTTATCGCAACTGTTGAAAGATTTACAACACAATACGATAAAGTGGCAAGTGATAAAAATGTAGCATCCTCCAATGACCTTATAACCACACAGCATTTTGGGGACTTAAATAACCAAACTTCTTTTAAAAAATTCTGGAGAAGTTGATGTGCTCTTGCTACAATCTGTTCAACCTTAGCTATTGCCTTGCAGTTGTTGCTCAGGGTCTGGGAGGCAATACAAATAAAGCCTTTATAGTTCAATGAAGTTCATTCGTTAAATGAAGTTGTGATTTTTTTCCCTAATGTTTCTGAATAAATGTGATGACAAGCTTATAGACAAATATGGCTGTCTCTATTATTGGTATCTGAAATGCACTAGGTGTTTTAATGTCCTGTGACAATTTCTTTAAGTAAGCAGAAAATCCTGAAAATATGTGTTACTTGCTATATGCTATACATAACACACTTGCCAGGATTAATTTAACTAGTTTGCTCAGTAATGTCAAGCTTCTAACACAATGATACATAACTAACCAGACTAAATGAATTCACTTAAAATGATAGATTAACTACTTCGTGGCCCACATAGCAAAGTACTGTCCATTCTAATCAAACAAGTACCAGATTTCACATCTCAAAGAAGTATGCATGCTCCCTATTTGAGGTTGTATTCTAAACATTCCATTTTAATGAATGTACTGCTTTCAGAATGTGCCTATAAATTGAATACTATCTTTAAGGAGCTCATCATCAAAATTGCTGACCTGTGATACCTTCTGATGCATAAACATTCGTAAGACATACAGCCAAATCGTAGGCTGAAAAATATAGTTCAAAATTCAAATGCCTGAAATGTAAGATACCACCCAAAAACATACTGTTATAGTTGAACAGTTTTTTTTAATGAAACTAGAGAGCAGCATACAAAAATCTGCACATCTCCCCCTCCCTTTCTTCATCCTCATCTCTGCCACTATCCCTACTAGAGAGTCAGCAGTGGATCGGTTCTGACTAAGTATTCTTACAGTTACAAATTTATATGAGAAACAAACACAGAGAGGAAAACAAATATATTTAAAACTGAGAGCAATTTTCCATGCTACAGAAAACTGACATCAACAGCTATAATGTACCCGATGTTCCATCAGTCCAACACCCCATGTTTACCCCATAGTTTTTCATTACAGCAAGGAATAGATCCAGCGGCTTTGCATCCTAGAAACAAGTTACAGGCTGTAGAATTTCAGGCTTCTGTCCATGCCTGTGGAAGCGAGGAACTTAGCATGGTGCCCGAAGGCTACTCCTGTTGTCAGCCCACTGTGCTCTGCAGAAAAAAGAAAGGGCAGTCAGACAAGGTATTTTTCATTCTATGATTATCATTCGAAGAAACAGAAGGCAGCAGAAAGAACCAAAGTACTGATGCTAGCCATCAATTCAAATGACAATATTGTACGGCACCTGTGGAGAGTGATACAAAGGCCAACAATCACATACCTGTGAAATGAAGAACTTCTGTCCATTGTTTACAGATGAATACTTGGACATCAGTACCACCCAGGGCCAGATAAGTACCACTCTGATCAAAGATGAGGGACTTCACCTAAAAAAGGGAAAGGCACAGAAAATAGGTTTCTAGAAGCAAAGCATGATTATATTCATATGATCTAGATTCCAGGACATTTCCGAGACAATTTACGTTGATTAAATCTACCCAGCCAATTCAAACAAGTAAAGAGAACGTGCCATAAATTGCCACTTTAGAGGATAAGGGATCCTTGAAATAACTGTCTCTGTTATAAATCCTACATTCTGAAATAGTTTGCCTTCCCAATGTCAGGAATGGTGCGCCTTCCCTATTGATGTTCAGGAAATACTGCTCTTCTGCAGATCCTTCCTGGAATAAATGTTAGTCTATGTCATGACTAAACTAGCCAGTGATAATTTGGGAACTAATGATTTTTTGTTACTGTTTTGATTGTTTTTGTATTGTATTACAATGTAAGCCACCTAGAAGTTGTAGTTTCAGGATGAACACATTTCAGAAGAAACCAAGCTTTCACATAGAGGCAACAGGTTTGTCCCATTCCAAGGAAGGGATTCCACAGCTTTAAAAGGAGCTAGCTGGAATCTGTCGGAAGTGGTATATTAAAATAAAGAGGATTCTAAAATACTGAACTGACAAACAAAATACAAGCAGGCAAACCTCAAAGTTATTATCCAACTGCAGCGTCTTGAAATTCTTCAGCTTGCGGAGATCCCAGAGTTTGACTGAGGAATCATCAGCAGCAGTGGCCAAGTAGTAGCCATTCTCAGAGAAGGCAATGCTAGTAATGGGACCAGAGTGTCCAGGGAAGTTTGCGACATTAGTCCGTTCCTGAGGAAAGCAAGTAATTAGTGGATATTAGAGTGATGTTGTATCCTCCAAAGAAATGCAACTCATGTCTCTTCTCTGCCTTCACCATGAACAGAGACGTGTTCATTCTCCATTCCATAATATTCTTGTATAATGTTTTGAGCTCAAGTTAACATTGACAGCAAAACCTAGGAGGATAGATATTTCAGACAGAACAGATTTCACGAGACTAAAAACTGTTTGAAGGAGAATGAAATGAGCCTTTAGATTTCATTATAGTTACTAATGTTTTCCTAGAATACTTTACATACCCATTTAGATACCTTAAAAAACCAATAAATATATAAACATAATTGTTGCACATATCTTTCAATTATTTGACACTTTAAGTCTTCTCCTCCAACAAAGAAGAGGCCAAGGAGAGTTCCATGCTCTTCAAGATTAGCATAATAACCTTCCCAATACTGGTATATAACAACAACCATATCTACTTATTCACAAAAGCATTAACCAACTAACTAAATCAGTAACGATCTAGCTCTAGTTAAGATACTGATGTACTAAATATTCCATTTCTCGTGCAAAACCTCTAAAAAGATAAGAATACTTTAGAATATGCACGGTCAATGTCAGCAAATCCTTAATAATCAGCCTTGCAAAGTAAAACATTCCAATACTGTCACATTAGAAGCTAATTCTCACCTTTAAGTCCCAGATTTTAATCTGGGAGTCCATTGTTCCTGTCCCAAAAATAAGCCCATCAGGATGGAACTGAGCACAGGTGAGAGCTGCAGGAAAGAATTTTGGATCACCGCCTAAGTGAGGAAGCTCCAACCAGCTTCTCCCCTCCCCCACGTCCAATACATTGAGACCACACTCATTCAAACCTGTCTCACAGCATACTCAATTTAGATTCTAAATGCAAAATCCATACCACAGCCAGAAGTTTCGTCTGTGACCTTGGTGAGAACACGGCCAGTCTGGATGTCAGAGAAAGCCCAATACTATAAAAAGTAAATATTGAGGTTGCATATAAATAGTTGGCTTCAGAAGATCATAACTTTATTATATTGAATTCTTGTTTTTCTTTTAAATCTAGCCTAAAAGATCCTCTGGATTCACTCTCACCTGGTCATCAGAAGAGCTCAAAAGATAATCGCCAGTTGCATGAAGACTCAGCCCTGTGACAGCACTTTCATGGGCTCGTACAACCTGCACACAGGAAGTGCCAGACACTGACCAAATCCGGATAGTAGCATCTGGAGATGCTGAGAACACCAGTTCCTGGAGGGCAAAAAGAAGTCCGACTCCTTAAATACCAATTCTGTAAGACTACATGTAAACCTGGTAAGCCTGATTCCTTCAACAAATGTATGAGAAAACCTCATAAGAGATTCTCTCACAGAAAGACTGCAGAAAATCAAGAACTTTTACCTGAGATGGATGGAACACTACGCTGGTGACCTTCTTTGTGTGACCTTTCAGGGTGGCCAGGATCTGTTCTGAACTCTTGTCAAAGACAACAACATTTTTATCAGCCCCACCTGCAAACAAGACAAAGATCAGAAACCAGAGCAGCTCAACAACAGAATTTACTAACAGAAAGCATTCTTCAGTGGTTCACTTAAAGTATGTATTAATGGCGTAATATTACAATAACATTATGACTGCAGCTTCATGGAAACTAATTTCAGCAATGTGAAATGTGGAATGTAAGCTACTGTCCTTTCCAAAATACACTTAGACCAAAAAATAGAATTTTGGGGAAAAAAGAAAACAGATATCTAAACATACCTGTGAGGATCTTGTTGCTGTCAGAAGGACACAGATCAAGAGCAAGGATGCCAGGAATACTGGCACTGTGCAATCCCTGTTTAAAAACACAAAGTATTGCAATTAGCATTACAAGCCTTCTCATTTTATTCAATGACCACCAAGCGACATGAGGAAACTTTTACAAAAGGTGGGTGTCTCTGTATATATGTGAGGTGTGGGGGTATGTTGGTGTGTGCGTAGTCCATATTTTGTTTGTTGTTGGATATTTGGTGGATAAAAATGTACTGGTAAACTGGAGATACAAAGGAAGCATGCACATACAAGAAATTCTGTATTTTCGAAAGACCCAAGAGTATATAATCTCTCAGACATTCCAGAGTACAGCAATATTTAAAATGTAAAAAACTATCATTAACTAAATGTGCTCCCATCAGGCAGCAATGAGGAAATTCAGCAGCATTGTTAAAGAAGTTTAAGAATCTTCAGAACTCTTAAGATAACTTTCTCAATTGACCATATATTTACCACATGTGAAGCCACCTGCCGGTATCTATTAAGTTCTTCTGGTTTCACCAGTTCCTCTGGCACAGTCTTCCCCCTCTGCAAAAAAGAAAACAAAATTCATCCACTAAGAACACAAACTACCTAAGACAAGCAATCAGATCTCTTGGTTCTGCTGCTAAGAGAATTGTTATGCACATCCCAGAATCACCCAATTCCACACCCATTTAATAAAAAGGGGCACTTGCCTTTTTGCGCTCTGTGGTCAGCACTGTGGCTTTGTCTTGAAGCTGCAAGGCAGAAAAACATTAGAAAAACTAGAAAAAACTATGCCATGATAGTGCCTGAAATTATATTACATACTCAAAGTGGTTCAAAGCACATGTTTTTGCACATCCCTACTACAGAAATGTCACAGTGATTTCTATATTTAACAGCTCAGGCCAATCTATTATAACTGTTTATCTGTAGTTCTGAACCCAAAACATTTCTTACTTTCTGGATAATTTCTGGGGTCATTCCTGCCAACTCTCCTAGATCCATTGGTTCACCAGCACCCTGGAAAAGGAACAAACAAATCGTTTTAGTTGAGAGAAAGATACAGCGTGAAGAAAATAATGTAATTATGTGAAACATACCATAGGATTTGGTTGTGAAGAGGGTATAGCTTGGGGAATAATGAGGCCAGCCTGGGGTTTCAGAGTTGCCAAAGCTGTGAAGAAGGAGATGATTTGGCATGTTTAACACACTTGGCATAATGGGGTCTCTTCTTGCACACCATTAAAATATATATATATATAAATTCTGTGCTGTACCTTCTCTTGCAGCAGTCACCTCTTTGGTGAGACGAGCAATGACACGGCACGCAGCATCATGTTGGTATAGTGCATGAGAAAGTTCCTGGCGTGTAGTCTGGAGCTGCTGGCGCAAAGTGAAACTGTGTAGCATGACAGCATCCTGAAGGAAGTAATTCAGTACATTAATATTGTATGTGAAGATACCTGGACATGCTGGCTTAGTGAATATCTCTGAACACATAGCATGACATCATATGCAGTCCATTAATTTCTGCCTTGCTTTTCCCACTCTCGTCAATAGGAAAAATAAAATGAAAATGGATAGCTTTCATGGCATCTGAAATCAGCGTACTGATTTTTCCGACTCCCTTGTTCTAAGAGCACAAAATCTGATTGTTGATGTTACATGAGTGGCAGAACTTACTCACAATAAAATAAGAATTCTGGATTACTGTATTAATATGTATATATATATATGTATATGTATATTTATATACCCATTCATCTTGTAGTGCCTTCAGGATAGCTGGAATACTGGTAGCAGAAGGAGGCTTAGGCCGAATTGGGTGGGCAACTGTGAATGAAACATATACAAGCATTAATTCTAGCCAACCCCCAATAGTTACCCTCACAAGTTTTTAAACCAGGAGTGTCAAACTCATGTCATCACAGTGGTGTCACGTGATGTATTACAACTTTTTTCCTTCGTTAAACCGGGTGTGGGCATGGCCACTGCGTGACTCATCTGGCCAACAGGCCGCAAGTTTGACAGCCCTGCTTTAAACCATGGCTAGGACAGTTTTGTCAGTTTTAATTTTACTGTATTGTTTAATTTTGCCTATTTTTGCGGGTGGGTTTTCAGTGTGATCCAGCTGAAGGTAGAATTGAAGACTATGGATAGCACTAGAAAAACAAAGAGGCTGCATGCATGCCTTGCGATTTTGAAACCCAAGAAGCTGGAAAAAGTTGTAGAAGGGACATGTTTTATAAAAAATCTGACCACACACATTGATATAATTGAAGTTGGAGACAAACGTTCAAACAAATCAGACAGAAAAAGCAACATGGAAACAATGGACAAAGTAAAAACTGAGAAAATGCAAACAGAAAGATAGGTGGGATTTCTGATTGAAATGCTGGATATAGTCAAGACTTTAGTTAGGGGATGGGCAGCATATAATTTAATAAATATGATTTATATATGTAGCACTTTTTTGAAATTGTTCTAAATGGATATGTTCAACAATCCTTTCCTTATACTTGGCCTTGATATTTTGGAATAATTTTATATCTCACTATAAATTAACAAATATTTTCAAGACTTCCCTACAAGATTGATTTCCAGTCAGGTTAGGTATTCCGTATTCAACAAACTAATTCTCCTGATCATCCTTACCTTTGATATCTAGCAGCTGTTCCTCAGACAGTGGCTGGTTATTCACTGGATCCGTCCCATTCTCTGCAATATATTTTTCAATTAGTCTTCGTTCATAAACATGGTTTGAGACTGGAGACAGACAAGGATGTTCTGGTACCTCATTAGAAACTGCAAGAAAAAAGGTGTAGAAAAAAGATCATTAAAACAAACATCTTCTGTAAACCAAGTTAAACTGTCTTTAAAGATAAATAGGAATAACAGCAGGACCCCCCACAATATGGACCTTCACAAAATGGTTACAAACAAGTAATATTCAATTAGAATATGAAGTCCCAAAAGAAGATGAACAAAATGTTGATTTAATAATATCTTTAAAAAATCAGTAGTCAGCAATGTTATTTATGCAAATCAGATTCACAGGCATTTCTCAAGGCCCATATTGTAATTTGCATTTTATACAATTATAAGTGTAATCCAACAAACTAAGAACATAACTGGAAGGAAAATTTAGAAATGTTCTATTAACAAGATAGAGAAAAAAAATAAAAATAAAATAGATGAAATGTGATAGCGACAAATGTAAATGTCTTCATTGGGGAAAAACAGTTATAGAATGTGGGATATCTAGTTGACAGCAGTATTTGTGAAAAAGATCTGTTAATCATAAGCTAAATACAGGTATGAGCAAGGAAAAATCATGTAGTTGTCAAAAACTGAATGCAAGTCTGTTTTGATGGTAATTTCAAATTAGGTCATTACATTGATTCAGGTAGCTCTAAAATATTGTGTTTGTAGACCCAAAAAAACAAAAAATTCAAAGTAAATGACATGGATAGAGAGAAGGACAAGAAGGATATCAGAGAAGCAGAAATGCTTAGGAGACACTAAAGGAACTGGATATATTTACATTTGGTGGGGGGGATGAATGAGTGGAATAAGATATTTTTCAAGTATTTGAAATGGTTTAATACAAGTCAAGAACTGATGCCTATCATTCCAAAATGCAGGACAAAGAAGCGGCAGAAAGGCAGATCCTAGCTGAGCAGATGAACACCTGAACTAATTACTTAAGAGAGGCACTGGCTCCTCTTTACTGGATGTATACTAACTAGAGCTCGGCGGGATTGAAATTTTCTGTGTGGGAGATGAATGGTTCAAAAAATGTGATGAATATAAAATTCCTGCACTGAGCAGATGGCTGGCCTTGACAGCTTCTTCCACTTCTATATGGATTAGGCAGTTGCACAGTTCATTATAACCAAACTCAGTTTCTGCTTCTAGCACATCCCGTTATTTATAAAAAAAATCTGATCAACTAAAAAAAGCTCCCCAAGATGTACAATCGAGCCGTATAAACTATCTTCCTCTAATAACTGTTCAGTGACCAGGTACCAAATTGTGAAGAAGGGTCCCCCCTCTAACGTTTTAACGGACTGTTGAATCCATTCTTTGGTGTCCTGCCTTCTGGAGAAGGAAAAGAGAGAGAAGGGCTTTTTTCCTCCTCTGACCACCTCTAGCCCCTACCGAGCTGCCTGCAGTTGGCTGGAAACATTACAACCCCTCAGACCTCTCAATATTGGAAACTGGCACAGTTAACCGCCAAACAGCTGCGGCTGTTAAAAGGGGAGCCCCTCTTCTCGAGCCTTCCCCCTCCATGTGAGGCCGCAGCTGTGCGGGAAGAACGAGAGCCGAGGAGAAAGCGGGTCACTCACTGGAGCATATGAGGGACATGGCGCGCAGGATAAGCCCCCTAGGGCTACTGTAATGGTGTAATCCCTCGGTTTAATCCTTGAGGCGGCTTCGGGGCCACGAAGGCCGAGGAGGAGAAGGAAGGTTCGGCTATCTGTAGTCCGCTTCAGCCTTCTTCTTTTTTTAAAAAAAAAAAAAAACGCCACCACGCCACAGGCCACGAAACGCGCGCAAACCTCCAGCAAGAGGCCGGAAACGGAATCTCTCCACTTGCTCACGCCCCGCTAGCGGCACAACCCCCGCAGCGTCACCTAACCGTCCGGAGAACACTATCTATTTCCGGATCCGGAGGACCCTGGGAAAAAAAAAACTACCATTCCCGTCATGCACTTGCTGGGCATAAGGCGAGTCTCGAAATATACTGTAGTAATTAAAAAGTAGATTTATTCAGCGAGTTGCCAACTTCCGGGAATAGGAAAGAATGGAATACAAAAACCGAAGTCCACCTATGTAATGTATCTAGTCAGCCTTGGAAAACAGCAGCATCCAAATTACTTTTCGTATTGAATTTAGATGACTTGATCCCCAGAAACTGCTGGAGAAGTCCCTGTAGTTTTCGTGGGAAAATTTCTTCCATATTCGACATGATTTTGAACAGCTTATTTAGTTTTAAAGTACTGCATTATAATTAGTATCTAATGGATGGAAAGCAAGTTACAAATTCCTACAACTTTCAAGTTGTAATATAAGCCATTTTCCAAATGTCAAGTCCAAATTGGACTTTGTAGGTGTAGGGAGTTGTATTTTCATCACCTGCCTCTTTGGTTAGAGTGCAATACTGCAGGCTACTTCTGCTGCCTGCCAACTGCCTGCAATCTAGCAGTTCAAATGTCACCAGGCTCCAGGTTGACTCAGCCTTCCATCCTTCCAAGGTGGGTAAAATGAGGACCCCGATTGTTGGGGGCAATCTGCTGACTCTGTAAACCACTTAGAGAGGGCTGTAAAAGCACTGTGAAGCTGTATATAAGTCTTAAGGGCTGTTGCTATTGTTGTGTTGTGAATCTTTCACCAATTGGGATAAGACAAGGATTAAAAGAGATCTAGTAAGACTGTCTACTTTATAATGCAGTTACTGCTTCTTCTGTTGGGCTGGATTCCCTAAACATAGCTTGGAACACAGAAGCTTACCATACACTTCCATTAAATTCAACATTTAGCTTTTGTACATGAAGTGATAACTACTACATGGACAAAGGGAAACCACTCCATTTTGCTGCCTTAATGTAGTTTGCACAGGCAGGAAAACTAAGATGTTTGTCCCTGGGTTTGTGGCATCCTCACATTTGCCATTTTGGTGCACGCAGAAAGATTTGCGAGCATAGTGAAAATGACATTACTTTTGTCCCTGCAGTCGGTCATCAGGGTGAATGACCACGGGGGCACTGCAGCAGCCATAACTTTGAAATGGGTTTATAAGTAGCTTGGAGAGGGAGCAGAGGTCTGTAGTAACTTTGAACAGCCATTAAGTGACCAGCTATATCTAAAGGAAAACCAGTAGGGATACAGTTTAGGCAGAGATTTAATATTGCAATCCTTCCTTTCCTTACTTGGAAGACAATCCCACAAAATTTGAAAGGGGAACTAAAGTGAGAATAGGACTGTGCCCCCTGATACTATTACACTGAGACATGCTTAACCTCTTCTGCTTACTTGCACCAGGAATATAAGAGGCAAGCTAACTAACAACTTCTGAGAGTTGTGAAAACTTTTTTAGGGAGTCTTCCAGTTCAGAACTGAAAATATGATATAGGTAAAAGTGAAACCCTTGCAGTTCCATGTTTTCAATGAAGAAGTTGTAAAAAAATTTCTAGCTAGTTTTTCTGAATAAATGTAATGACAAACTTACAGACAAATATGGCTATCTCTGATATTGATATCTAAAATGTACTAGATGTTTTAATGTTCTGTGACAGTTCCTATATGCAAGTTCCCAGGACATTTTTGAATTTTTGCTTGAAGAAAACAAGAGTGCTGGGATTGTGGTAATATAACACACTTCCCAAGATTAATTTGACCAGTTTGCTGAGTTATTTCAATCTTCTGGCCTAACACAAAGATCCATAAATTAATCACAGAGAATGGATTCATCTTAAATGTTAGATTAAAAAAATGATTAACTCCTTTATGGCCCTTGTTTTAACCCAATATAACCAAGTGATGCTTAAAACAATGTTTATACAGAATAAAATGTACACATTTATATATTTAGGAAAAATCAAATGAAACCAAATGAAAATGAAATGAAGGTTATTTGGAAATAAGAGGTCCAGAGAAAAAGGCTAATCAAAACCACACTGGTATCTAGACACAGAAAGGTGCTTTGTGCAAATCAGATCCTGGCCTACATAGCATACTACTGTCTATTCTAATCAAACAAGTACCAGATTTCACATCTCAAAGAAGTATGCATGCTCCCTATTTGAGGTTGTATTCTAAACATTCCATTTTAATGAATATACTGCCTTCAGAATGTGCCTATAAATTGAATACTATCTTTAAGGAACTCATCATCAAAATTGCTGAACTGTGATACCTTCTGATGCATAAACATTTGTAAGACATACAGCCAAATCGTAGGCTGAAAAATACACATTTTGAAGAGCTGTTAAGCTTTGCCCTCTATTCCTTATCAATATCCAATAGCATATTAATGAAGATTGACAGCCAAGAAGCATCAAATCAATCCTACAACATATGTAATATTTGTTGTATCTGGATTTATGACAAACTTTTCAGTGTTGCTCATTTGATGGCTCATTCTATTTTTCTATAGAATTAATACTATCAAGAGATTCAAATTGGTGAGACTCACAATCCTACATCAACCTATCAATAAACATTTCTGCTCCTAGAAAGATTATGAACACTTCAATTGCCATTATCTTAATTTATTGAGGTCTTTACCCAGAATGAATTAAAGTGAATCCATTGGCTGATTCGTATACTCCTTGGTAAAAGATGAAAGTTCGATTTAATATATAGGAGTCTAACAGAAGCAGCAGTAACTGCATTATAAAGCAGATAGCCTTAACTGGAATGTTTTAATCCTAGCTTTATCGCAACTGTTGAAAGATTTACAACACAATACGATAAAGTGGCAAGTGATAAAAATGTAGCATCCTCCAATGACCTTATAACCACACAGCATTTTGGGGACTTAAATAACCAAACTTCTTTTAAAAAATTCTGGAGAAGTTGATGTGCTCTTGCTACAATCTGTTCAACCTTAGCTATTGCCTTGCAGTTGTTGCTCAGGGTCTGGGAGGCAATACAAATAAAGCCTTTATAGTTCAATGAAGTTCATTCGTTAAATGAAGTTGTGATTTTTTTTCCCTAATGTTTCTGAATAAATGTGATGACAAGCTTATAGACAAATATGGCTGTCTCTATTATTGGTATCTGAAATGCACTAGGTGTTTTAATGTCCTGTGACAATTTCTTTAAGTAAGCAGAAAATCCTGAAAATATGTGTTACTTGCTATATGCTATACATAACACACTTGCCAGGATTAATTTAACTAGTTTGCTCAGTAATGTCAAGCTTCTAACACAATGATACATAACTAACCAGACTAAATGAATTCACTTAAAATGATAGATTAACTACTTCGTGGCCCACATAGCAAAGTACTGTCCATTCTAATCAAACAAGTACCAGATTTCACATCTCAAAGAAGTATGCATGCTCCCTATTTGAGGTTGTATTCTAAACATTCCATTTTAATGAATGTACTGCTTTCAGAATGTGCCTATAAATTGAATACTATCTTTAAGGAGCTCATCATCAAAATTGCTGACCTGTGATACCTTCTGATGCATAAACATTCGTAAGACATACAGCCAAATCGTAAGCTGAAAAATATAGTTCAAAATTCAAATGCCTGAAATGTAAGATACCACCCAAAAACATACTGTTATAGTTGAACAGTTTTTTTTAATGAAACTAGAGAGCAGCATACAAAAATCTGCACATCTCCCCCTCCCTTTCTTCATCCTCATCTCTGCCACTATCCCTACTAGAGAGTCAGCAGTGGATCGGTTCTGACTAAGTATTCTTACAGTTACAAATTTATATGAGAAACAAACACAGAGAGGAAAACAAATATATTTAAAACTGAGAGCAATTTTCCATGCTACAGAAAACTGACATCAACAGCTATAATGTACCCGATGTTCCATCAGTCCAACACCCCATGTTTACCCCATAGTTTTTCATTACAGCAAGGAATAGATCCAGCGGCTTTGCATCCTAGAAACAAGTTACAGGCTGTAGAATTTCAGGCTTCTGTCCATGCCTGTGGAAGCGAGGAACTTAGCATGGTGCCCGAAGGCTACTCCTGTTGTCAGCCCACTGTGCTCTGCAGAAAAAAGAAAGGGCAGTCAGACAAGGTATTTTTCATTCTATGATTATCATTCAAGAAACAGAAGGCAGCAGAAAGAACCAAAGTACTGATGCTAGCCATCAATTCAAATGACAATATTGTACGGCACCTGTGGAGAGTGATACAAAGGCCAACAATCACATACCTGTGAAATGAAGAACTTCTGTCCATTGTTTACAGATGAATACTTGGACATCAGTACCACCCAGGGCCAGATAAGTACCACTCTGATCAAAGATGAGGGACTTCACCTAAAAAGGGAAAGGCACAGAAAATAGGTTTCTAGAAGCAAAGCATGATTATATTCATATGATCTAGATTCCAGGACATTTCCGAGACAATTTACGTTGATTAAATCTACCCAGCCAATTCAAACAAGTAAAGAGAACGTGCCATAAATTGCCACTTTAGAGGATAAGGGATCCTTGAAATAACTGTCTCTGTTATAAATCCTACATTCTGAAATAGTTTGCCTTCCCAATGTCAGGAATGGTGCGCCTTCCCTATTGATGTTCAGGAAATACTGCTCTTCTGCAGATCCTTCCTGGAATAAATGTTAGTCTATGTCATGACTAAACTAGCCAGTGATAATTTGGGAACTAATGATTTTTTGTTACTGTTTTGATTGTTTTTGTATTGTATTACAATGTAAGCCACCTAGAAGTTGTAGTTTCAGGATGAACACATTTCAGAAGAAACCAAGCTTTCACATAGAGGCAACAGGTTTGTCCCATTCCAAGGAAGGGATTCCACAGCTTTAAAAGGAGCTAGCTGGAATCTGTCGGAAGTGGTATATTAAAATAAAGAGGATTCTAAAATACTGAACTGACAAACAAAATACAAGCAGGCAAACCTCAAAGTTATTATCCAACTGCAGCGTCTTGAAATTCTTCAGCTTGCGGAGATCCCAGAGTTTGACTGAGGAATCATCAGCAGCAGTGGCCAAGTAGTAGCCATTCTCAGAGAAGGCAATGCTAGTAATGGGACCAGAGTGTCCAGGGAAGTTTGCGACATTAGTCCGTTCCTGAGGAAAGCAAGTAATTAGTGGATATTAGAGTGATGTTGTATCCTCCAAAGAAATGCAACTCATGTCTCTTCTCTGCCTTCACCATGAACAGAGACGTGTTCATTCTCCATTCCATAATATTCTTGTATAATGTTTTGAGCTCAAGTTAACATTGACAGCAAAACCTAGGAGGATAGATATTTCAGACAGAACAGATTTCACGAGACTAAAAAACTGTTTGAAGGAGAATGAAATGAGCCTTTAGATTTCATTATAGTTACTAATGTTTTCCTAGAATACTTTACATACCCATTTAGATACCTTAAAAAAACCAATAAATATATAAACATAATTGTTGCACATATCTTTCAATTATTTGACACTTTAAGTCTTCTCCTCCAACAAAGAAGAGGCCAAGGAGAGTTCCATGCTCTTCAAGATTAGCATAATAACCTTCCCAATACTGGTATATAACAACAACCATATCTACTTATTCACAAAAGCATTAACCAACTAACTAAATCAGTAACGATCTAGCTCTAGTTAAGATACTGATGTACTAAATATTCCATTTCTCGTGCAAAACCTCTAAAAAGATAAGAATACTTTAGAATATGCACGGTCAATGTCAGCAAATCCTTAATAATCAGCCTTGCAAAGTAAAACATTCCAACACTGTCACATTAGAAGCTAATTCTCACCTTTAAGTCCCAGATTTTAATCTGGGAGTCCATTGTTCCTGTCCCAAAAATAAGCCCATCAGGATGGAACTGGGCACAGGTGAGAGCTGCAGGAAAGAATTTTGGATCACCGCCTAAGTGAGGAAGCTCCAACCAGCTTCTCCCCTCCCCCACGTCCAATACATTGAGACCACACTCATTCAAACCTGTCTCACAGCATACTCAATTTAGATTCTAAATGCAAAATCCATACCACAGCCAGAAGTTTCGTCTGTGACCTTGGTGAGAACACGGCCAGTCTGGATGTCAGAGAAAGCCCAATACTATAAAAAGTAAATATTGAGGTTGCATATAAATAGTTGGCTTCAGAAGATCATAACTTTATTATATTGAATTCTTGTTTTTCTTTTAAATCTAGCCTAAAAGATCCTCTGGATTCACTCTCACCTGGTCATCAGAAGAGCTCAAAAGATAATCGCCAGTTGCATGAAGACTCAGCCCTGTGACAGCACTTTCATGGGCTCGCATAAACCTGCACACAGGAAGTGCCAGACACTGACCAAACCGGATAGTAGCATCTGGAGATGCTGAGAACACCAGTTCCTGGAGGGCAAAAAGAAGTCCGACTCCTTAAATACCAATTCTGTAAGACTACATGTAAACCTGGTAAGCCTGATTCCTTCAACAAATGTATGAGAAAACCTCATAAGAGATTCTCTCACAGAAAGACTGCAGAAAATCAAGAACTTTTACCTGAGATGGATGGAACACTACGCTGGTGACCTTCTTTGTGTGACCTTTCAGGGTGGCCAGGATCTGTTCTGAACTCTTGTCAAAGACAACAACATTTTTATCAGCCCCACCTGCAAACAAGACAAAGATCAGAAACCAGAGCAGCTCAACAACAGAATTTACTAACAGAAAGCATTCTTCAGTGGTTCACTTAAAGTATGTATTAATGGCGTAATATTACAATAACATTATGACTGCAGCTTCATGGAAACTAATTTCAGCAATGTGAAATGTGGAATGTAAGCTACTGTCCTTTCCAAAATACACTTAGACCAAAAATAGAATTTTGGGGAAAAAGAAAACAGATATCTAAACATACCTGTGAGGATCTTGTTGCTGTCAGAAGGACACAGATCAAGAGCAAGGATGCCAGGAATACTGGCACTGTGCAATCCCTGTTTAAAAACACAAAGTATTGCAATTAGCATTACAAGCCTTCTCATTTTATTCAATGACCACCAAGCGACATGAGGAAACTTTTACAAAAGGTGGGTGTCTCTGTATATATGTGAGGTGTGGGGTATGTTGGTGTGTGCGTAGTCCATATTTTGTTTGTTGTTGGATATTTGGTGGATAAAAATGTACTGGTAAACTGGAGATACAAAGGAAGCATGCACATACAAGAAATTCTGTATTTTCGAAAGACCCAAGAGTATATAATCTCTCAGACATTCCAGAGTACAGCAATATTTAAAATGTAAAAACTATCATTAACTAAATGTGCTCCCATCAGGCAGCAATGAGGAAATTCAGCAGCATTGTTAAAGAAGTTTAAGAATCTTCAGAACTCTTAAGATAACTTTCTCAATTGACCATATATTTACCACATGTGAAGCCACCTGCCGTATCTATTAAGTTCTTCTGGTTTCACCAGTTCCTCTGGCACAGTCTTCCCCTCTGCAAAAAGAAAACAAAATTCATCCACTAAGAACACAAACTACCTAAGACAAGCAATCAGATCTCTTGGTTCTGCTGCTAAGAGAATTGTTATGCACATCCCAGAATCACCCAATTCCACACCCATTTAATAAAAAGGGGCACTTGCCTTTTGCGCTCTGTGGTCAGCACTGTGGCTTTGTCTTGAAGCTGCAAGGCAGAAAAACATTAGAAAAACTAGAAAAACTATGCCATGATAGTGCCTGAAATTATATTACATACTCAAAGTGGTTCAAAGCACATGTTTTTGCACATCCCTACTACAGAAATGTCACAGTGATTTCTATATTTAACAGCTCAGGCCAATCTATTATAACTGTTTATCTGTAGTTCTGAACCCAAAACATTTCTTACTTTCTGGATAATTTCTGGGGTCATTCCTGCCAACTCTCCTAGATCCATTGGTTCACCAGCACCCTGGAAAAGGAACAAACAAATCGCTTTTAGTTGAGAGAAAGATACAGCGTGAAGAAAATAATGTAATTATGTGAAACATACCATAGGATTTGGTTGTGAAGAGGGTATAGCTTGGGGAATAATGAGGCCAGCCTGGGGTTTCAGAGTTGCCAAAGCTGTGAAGAAGGAGATGATTTGGCATGTTTAACACACTTGGCATAATGGGGTCTCTTCTTGCACACCATTAAAATATATATATATATAAATTCTGTGCTGTACCTTCTCTTGCAGCAGTCACCTCTTTGGTGAGACGAGCAATGACACGGCACGCAGCATCATGTTGGTATAGTGCATGAGAAAGTTCCTGGCGTGTAGTCTGGAGCTGCTGGCGCAAAGTGAAACTGTGTAGCATGACAGCATCCTGAAGGAAGTAATTCAGTACATTAATATTGTATGTGAAGATACCTGGACATGCTGGCTTAGTGAATATCTCTGAACACATAGCATGACATCATATGCAGTCCATTAATTTCTGCCTTGCTTTTCCCACTCTCGTCAACAGGAAAAATAAAATGAAAATGGATAGCTTTCATGGCATCTGAAATCAGCGTACTGATTTTTCCGACTCCCTTGTTCTAAGAGCACAAAATCTGATTGTTGATGTTACATGAGTGGCAGAACTTACTCACAATAAAATAAGAATTCTGGATTACTGTATTAATATGTATATATATATATGTATATGTATATTTATATACCCATTCATCTTGTAGTGCCTTCAGGATAGCTGGAATACTGGTAGCAGAAGGAGGCTTAGGCCGAATTGGGTGGGCAACTGTGAATGAAACATATACAAGCATTAATTCTAGCCAACCCCCAATAGTTACCCTCACAAGTTTTTAAACCAGGAGTGTCAAACTCATGTCATCACAGTGGTGTCACGTGATGTATTACAACTTTTTTCCTTCGTTAAACCGGGTGTGGGCATGGCCACTGCGTGACTCATCTGGCCAACAGGCCAAAGTTTGACAGCCCTGCTTTAAACCATGGCTAGGACAGTTTTGTCAGTTTTAATTTTACTGTATTGTTTAATTTTGCCTATTTTTGCGGGTGGGTTTTCAGTGTGATCCAGCTGAAGGTAGAATTGAAGACTATGGATAGCACTAGAAAAACAAAGAGGCTGCATGCATGCCTTGCGATTTTGAAACCCAAGAAGCTGGAAAAAGTTGTAGAAGGGACATGTTTTATAAAAATCTGACCACACACATTGATATAATTGAAGTTGGAGACAAACGTTCAAACAAATCAGACAGAAAAAGCAACATGGAAACAATGGACAAAGTAAAAACTGAGAAAATGCAAACAGAAAGATAGGTGGGATTTCTGATTGAAATGCTGGATATAGTCAAGACTTTAGTTAGGGGATGGGCAGCATATAATTTAATAAATATGATTTATATATGTAGCACTTTTTTGAAATTGTTCTAAATGGATATGTTCAACAATCCTTTCCTTATACTTGGCCTTGATATTTTGGAATAATTTTATATCTCTCTATAAATTAACAAATATTTTCAAGACTTCCCTACAAGATTGATTTCCAGTCAGGTTAGGTATTCCGTATTCAACAAACTAATTCTCCTGATCATCCTTACCTTTGATATCTAGCAGCTGTTCCTCAGACAGTGGCTGGTTATTCACTGGATCCGTCCCATTCTCTGCAATATATTTTTCAATTAGTCTTCGTTCATAAACATGGTTTGAGACTGGAGACAGACAAGGATGTTCTGGTACCTCATTAGAAACTGCAAGAAAAAGGTGTAGAAAAAGATCATTAAAACAAACATCTTCTGTAAACCAAGTTAAACTGTCTTTAAAGATAAATAGGAATAACAGCAGGACCCCCACAATATGGACCTTCACAAAATGGTTACAAACAAGTAATATTCAATTAGAATATGAAGTCCCAAAAGAAGATGAACAAAATGTTGATTTAATAATATCTTTAAAAAATCAGTAGTCAGCAATGTTATTTATGCAAATCAGATTCACAGGCATTTCTCAAGGCCCATATTGTAATTTGCATTTTATACAATTATAAGTGTAATCCAACAAACTAAGAACATAACTGGAAGGAAAATTTAGAAATGTTCTATTAACAAGATAGAGAAAAAAATAAAAATAAAATAGATGAAATGTGATAGCGACAAATGTAAATGTCTTCATTGGGGAAAAACAGTTATAGAATGTGGGATATCTAGTTGACAGCAGTATTTGTGAAAAAGATCTGTTAATCATAAGCTAAATACAGGTATGAGCAAGGAAAAATCATGTAGTTGTCAAAAACTGAATGCAAGTCTGTTTTGATGGTAATTTCAAATTAGGTCATTACATTGATTCAGGTAGCTCTAAAATATTGTGTTTGTAGACCCCAAAAAACAAAAAATTCAAAGTAGATGACATGGATAGAGAGAAGGACAAGAAGGATATCAGAGAAGCAGAAATGCTTAGGAGACACTAAAGGAACTGGATATATTTACATTTGGTGGGGGGGGGGGATGAATGAGTGGAATAAGATATTTTTCAAGTATTTGAAATGGTTTAATACAAGTCAAGAACTGATGCCTATCATTCCAAAATGCAGGACAAAGAAGCGGCAGAAAGGCAGATCCTAGCTGAGCAGATGAACACCTGAACTAATTACTTAAGAGAGGCACTGGCTCCTCTTTACTGGATGTATACTAACTAGAGCTCGGCGGGATTGAAATTTTCTGTGTGGGAGATGAATGGTTCAAAAAATGTGATGAATATAAAATTCCTGCACTGAGCAGATGGCTGGCCTTGACAGCTTCTTCCACTTCTATATGGATTAGGCAGTTGCACAGTTCATTATAACCAAACTCAGTTTCTGCTTCTAGCACATCCCGTTATTTATAAAAAAATCTGATCAACTAAAAAAGCTCCCCAAGATGTACAATCGAGCCGTATAAACTATCTTCCTCTAATAACTGTTCAGTGACCAGGTACCAAATTGTGAAGAAGGGTCCCCCTCTAACGTTTTAACGGACTGTTGAATCCATTCTTTGGTGTCCTGCCTTCTGGAGAAGGAAAAGAGAGAGAAGGGCTTTTTTCCTCCTCTGACCACCTCTAGCCCCTACCGAGCTGCCTGCAGTTGGCTGGAAACATTACAACCCCTCAGACCTCTCAATATTGGAAACTGGCACAGTTAACTGCCAAACAGCTGCGGCTGTTAAAAGGGGAGCCCCTCTTCTCGAGCCTTCCCCTCCATGTGAGGCCGCAGCTGTGCGGGAAGAACGAGAGCCGAGGAGAAAGCGGGTCACTCACTGGAGCATATGAGGGACATGGCGCGCAGGATAAGCCCCCTAGGGCTACTGTAATGGTGTAATCCCTCGGTTTAATCCTTGAGGCGGCTTCGGGGCCACGAAGGCCGAGGAGGAGAAGGAAGGTTCGGCTATCTGTAGTCCGCTTCAGCCTTCTTCTTTTTAAAAAAAAAACAAAAAAACGCCACCACGCCACAGGCCACGAAACGCGCGCAAACCTCCAGCAAGAGGCCGGAAACGGAATCTCTCCACTTGCTCACGCCCCGCTAGCGGCACAACCCCCGCAGCGTCACCTAACCGTCCGGAGAACACTATCTATTTCCGGATCCGGAGGACCCTGGGAAAAAAAAACTACCATTCCCGTCATGCACTTGCTGGGCATAAGGCGGGTCTCGAAATATACTGTAGTAATTAAAAAGTAGATTTATTCAACGAGTTGCCAACTTCCGGGAATAGGAAAGAATGGAGAATACAAAAACCGAAGTCCACCTATGTAATGTACCTAGTCAGCCTTGGAAAATAGCAAAAGTAATCAAATTACTTTTCATATGAACATTAGATGACTTCGAATGACTTGGAATTATGGCCCTTCGCTGTGTTTAAGGAGGATTGTTGGTGATAGACCATAAACGCCCATAGTATTCCCAATTCGGAGGCAGAAATTGCCATAAACAGGTGAATAGTTAGGCGACAACAGCACTTTGGGGACTGATCATTTTCAACTTTCATCGCCTCCTTAGAAATATTTGGAAGCATTCCAAAGTTGTGAGTGCTTAGGGTGCGCAGATACTTTATTTTCCGTTGCTCTTTTTCATTTACTACAAATGCCTTACGTCACTTCACTCATTGCGGTACCATGCACCCATAATCATCGCAAATCAAATGCAAATAATAAAAAGAACCATCGTGTACCAGATACAACAATCAAAACCTATCAATCTCCGGCCACTTTCTCGCTATCCGCCCTTCGGGTAAGTTTTCACAAACTTTCCATAACGACAGGGTAGGCGCAGCTCTTATTGATGAAAGGAAAGCACTCCGTAGGAGGAGCGCTCCCCCAGGTAAATTTAAAAGAGATTGCGTGTATTATATCTTCCAAAATAAATAACTACTGGAATACAATTCTGAGCATGCTCCGGACTAGGATTTAAAGCGCCTTCCGATACTGCCAGGACTGCATTTCCCAGAAAGTAGCTGGACTTGGAGGCTGGGGCTATTTTTGAATTTCCCCCGAGGGAGAGAGAGAGAGAGAGAGAGAAATTGTCCATACAGCTGGAGCTGCCGGTCCACTCCTTTTCTTTAAACTCTGGACAAAGTAAGTACCCACCCAACTTTTCTCCTCAGCCGCGTCCCGAAGTTGCGGCTCGTCTCACCTTTCCCTCTCGCACGGGATCTTCCTTAGATGCAGCTCACCTGAAGTTTTTGGAAGGAGAAGCAGCTTTTCGCTTTCAGAACAAAGAGATGTGGAGGGAATCACCTTCTACAGCTCACGAAGGTTCTTGCGGGAAAATGTGTGGCTTTCCCGAAGGTTGTGATTGAGCCGAGAAATGAATTTAGAAAAAGAATCGGATCTTGTTCAACTTTCTGGGAAAAAATGTGGCGGTGGAAAACGGCGTGGATTTTACACACAGGTCCTGAGTTTGGTTATGTTTGTTCTTACGTTTCTGGAAACAGGCTATATGAGACAGAGACACCAAGAGTGCATAGAAGATGAATTTGGCTTGTAACTTTCTCTTTATTTGGAGTAGAGTTTTTAAAATAAGTCTATATTCGGTAAGTTTGCCTAGAGTAGGTAAAATCTAGTTGTAGAGTTGTAAGCTTTTCCAAAGCAGACTTCAGGCGTATGAAATCTGGTTGGTTTTCTGGATGAATC
Source organism: Pseudonaja textilis (assembly GCF_049901715.1). NCBI lineage: Eukaryota > Metazoa > Chordata > Lepidosauria > Squamata > Elapidae > Pseudonaja > Pseudonaja textilis. The sequence continues at coordinate 226,819,329 of NC_141990.1, forward strand.
TGGAAATTCTGACTTACTGAGGCTTTGAAGCAAAGCAGCAGTTTGTGTAAGGGAACATTGGTTGCAGCGTGGAGTGCTTCTGAGTACAGTCTGAACAGTGGACTTGATTGTGAATGCCAACAGTTTCACATCCTTTGACTCCTCTTTTTTTTTTCCTAATGGGGAGAGGAGGTTTGCTGGGGAGATACCATAATTGTGGAGCAGTAGAAAATGATAATACAATCAGCATTTGCATTTATCACTGGCTGTGCAATTTCATCTTCTCTAAGCAATAAGTAATAATCTACATTGTTCATAGTAACACCATACTGGCTGTAAAGCACTCTGTGGAACTAATGTTTAAAATCATCTGAAATTTCCAATGAGCGTAAACAGTTGCAGCTTGGCAGCTCTCTAGTGTTATGACACCTAAGCAGACTGATTGCAGCTTAGTGGCCAATTGCTTATTGAGCACAGTTGAAGGTGTCAGTATTAACTGAGGGGGGAGGAGAGAGAGAGAGAGAGAGAGAGATGCAAATAATTACTGATATTCTATATTGCTTGTGATTTATTGATAAGAATGCAGCTAATTCCAGACAAGCACAGGAAGGGAATCCCATATTCTTCAGTCATGACTGATTTTTAGTGTGCCGCTAGGATGGCCAGTATGTCAAGGAAAATAGAAGTACCATAGTTGTTTAACATCCAAAGGAAGACAGGTTTGTCCCATGGAGAGAAATATTCTTGTATTCATGTATGGACTGCACCAGTAGAGGCTAAACCAATTTCGTTGTATACATGATGTACAATGACAATAAAGGCTTTGAACAGTTAAAAATATATACTTTATCTTAATGAATCTGCTCTTTATCATACTTGCAGAAAGACTGGGTGTGAAGACAAACACTGAAAAGATGGTTGGAAAGAAACTTAACTTATGGAATTGCCACAAGGTGATGCTTGCCTCATCTTTGGGCATCATTGTATTGCTGTCTCTCATGAACACCTGTTTCGCCCATGCCCAACACTACCAAACTTCATCTTGGGAAAAGAAGCGTGTGGAACCTGACTTTTTATCTGAAGTGACTCGTTCTGTAAGGAAGACACTGGAGAATTTGGTTGGTAAAGAGAACTTTCTGATGTTGAATGAGGTATGACAGCAATGCTATTCTTATTTTTATATATGTGTGGAAAATAAGTCACATACTAATGAATTGAGTGACACAATTTGGGAAAATATATAATTATATAGTTTTCCAGGAAATTATCTAGAGATAGAGCACTTAATCATGCTGTTAAACAAAAACTTTGTCTACCAATAGCTAGTATATAAGACATCCATAACCTTCAAGTTGATTTTCCAGTCTTTTCAGTTTTTCATATGGTAGGAAGTATTCCAATATATTATCTTCTGAGCACTATTCAGGATTGATTTGCATCCCACATTTGTTTTTTAAGTAGGATTCTTGGCTCAAAACAGCCCAGCTTTTCTTTACACAAATATACAAAAGGATCTAGGAAATGTCTTGTATTGCAGTTTTGGTTAGCTGATTGCAATCTATGAAAATTCTTGATGTTCTCCCCCCTCCCCCCACCAAGTGATGCTATGTAATAGCTTGCAAATAATATTCCATTCAATATTATATTTGCAAAGAGTTAACATAACCATAATCAGATTTAATATAAGTTAGTTTATAAATTAATCTTATTTCTGCAATCAGATTCTCCTTCTCCTGCAATTCTTTTCTCTCTCCCGCCCACCATCAAATCTTTTCCTTGAATCTTTACCCTCATATTTGCCCCACAATTGCCCATCCATTCTTTAGGACACATTTTGTAAGTGTAAGTGTACCCTAGATGTGGAAGAAAAATTACTCTCCATGTTATTCCTGGAAATATTTGTTTGTTTGTGTGTGTGTGTGTGTGTGTGTGTGTGTGTGTGTGTTTGAGTCAGTCTTGATCCCTGGAGCCTGCCTGGAAAAGTCCCTGCAGTTTTCTTGGGAAGATTTCAGAAGTGGTTTCTTCTCTATTCAAAGGGATTCTAAACAGCTTATTCGGTGTAATATAATGACAAACTAATGGATGGAAAGAAAATATAAATTGATTTGTTTCCTCACATGAATGACAATTACAAATTCCTACGCATTTCAGATATAAACCATTTTCTGAATGTCAAGTCTAAATCTTCTGTTTTTTTAAAAAGAACAGATTCGCAGCTAAGTTTTCAAACATCAGACTACTGATTATGCCAAAGTATGTTCCCAATTCAGTGTAAGCTATTCCAAAGTTCAGAAGTAATGCCATAGCTGGTGACTGTATTTTGTGCAAATTACATGAAAAGATTTCCCCATAACTTTAGAATAGTATCACAAAAATTTTCTGGCTTCTTTGACACCCCCACCCCACCCCCCCTTGTTGAGAATGAGTTTACAGGGGAATTTACAGGGGAAAAACCAATGTAGAGGGAGTTCTGTGGGAACAAGGTCTCCGTTTTGCAGAATCCTTTGAGTATAAAAGTTTGTACTGGTGATCATTCATCTTTCACAGATGGTGGGAAGATGAGACTGGTGGTGAAAGCATTGCCATGCCAATAACTTCGTAAAAGCAATTTATACCTTTTTAAAGTATGCTGGCCAGGATGGAAGTCTCATCCTGGAAAGGTTTCCATTGGAATTCAGCCTATCTCTATTTCATTCTCCAATGGCTCTGATATTTTTAGTCACTGGTATCTTTCAAATCTGATACTATATCAACCAAGCAGGCCCTTAGTTTTGCGTATGATTCCTAATTCTTTTTGCCATTGCACATGTACTTTTATGCTTTCCATTTGGTTTACAGTTTTAGTCATCTGTTAAATCTGTACCTGTATCTGTACAGTTCGATTTAATCCTAACTCATTTCAGCACTGGAGGGAGCTGCAGCCCTATCATTTGCTATGTGGCTCAGGTGAAAGACCATCCCCTTTATGGTAAATCGACACATATTTATAGAATGTTTGATAAGTGCTGTCGAAAAATTCTGTGTGTATTTGCTTTCCTTGCAGAATATGTCTGCCATGCTTTGGATAGTTTCCTCTGGAATCTCTTCAGCCTTCTGTGTTGTGGCTCGAATTACAGGGCAGTTTCTTACATCCTTTGGATGGGCTGGTAAGTGACCAGGTTATTGGCCCAATGAGGAAAAAAAGATGGAAGTTAACAGAAGAGGTTAAGCATGTTGCAATCTAACAGGATATGGGACACAGTCCTATTCTTACTTTAGTCTCCCTTTCAAATGTTGTGGGATTGTCTTCCAAGTAAGCAAAGGAAGGCTTGCTATATTAAATGTGTGCCTAAACTGGATCACTACTGAATAGGAATCAGCATGGAGGAATGGTCTGCTTTTTTGCAGCAAAGGCCAGTCTGTTTTTTTTTTTAACCTTAGATTAGTAATACAGCGTGAATATTGTTCATATTCATTCAGGAAGTTATCTCACTAGTTCCTTCAAAGAAGTAAAATGGAACTCCTGGTGATCAGAAAATACTTATGTGGTTTTCATAGTGACAAGGTGAAAGTTTTTCTTCATGAGCTTCTTTTGAGATACTATTCATCTTCCTGATAGCCCTTTCTTTAACAGTTCAATCCTGGGTCGGTTTTTTTTTGAGAGAAACACAAATTGAGCCATTTAAGTTTGCTGCTAAGTATTCCCAATCCTCTTTTGGGAGCTTTTGGGATGGCCTAGCATACCATTGGTAAATCCCTTGCTGCTCGCTTGGCTGCCAATTTTTTTATGACTTTCTGCTAAACTGGGAGAAGGAAAAGCCTTTTTTCCTCCTCCCTATAGGCTTCCTTACTGACATCATTAATGCTTTTCTTTTGGAAGATATATTGCTGATCAGTATGGTTGAGAATGCTACATTGGTGTCTTTTTGCCCTCATCCATAAATGCACTTTGTCCCGAGTTGGAGGTTTGTTTTTTTTCCAATATGAAAGGTCCACTGGATTTTGGTGGAGCCAGTTTCCAAATACAGGGTGCTCAGGATGAGTCTTATGTCTTTCCTGAACTGGTATATAATGTATCTAAGAATACATTTAAATGTGAACAGGTCTATTACATAAACAGTTATCCAGAACAATGAAATTAAAGCTGACATTTGTATATCTCAAAAAAGCTGGAGTTTTGGATTATTATAAACGAGCATGATTGCTAATAATTTGATGCATCTTGGCTTGTTCTCACCACAGGAATAATAAAGTGTGCCCAGGAATCTTCATCCCTGATTTGTTTAGCATTACAGTACATCATAATTAAGATCTGTGATTAGTTGTCCCATAACAAGACAGAGTCTGAAATTAAAAACAAACATTGGCTTCCTGTTCTCGTGTAATAGGAAACCTTAGTTTTATGTTACAGTTGAAGTTTTGTTATGGGATTAGGTTTATAATATACTTGTATACTATTGGATTTAGGTCAAATTAGACTTTGGGTTCATTAAGCCTTTTGGTTTAAGTTGTTGTTGTTGTAGTAGTGAAGTTGTGTCCAACGTATCGCAACCCCATGGACAACATTCCTGTCCTCTACCATCCCCTGGAGTTCATTTAAGCTCACGCCAACTGCTTCAGTGACTCCATCCAGCCACTTCATTCTCTGTTGTCCCCTTCTTCTATTGCCCTCAATTGTTCCCAGCATTAGGCTCTTCTCCAGTGAGTCCTTCCTTCTCATTAGATGGCCAAAGTATTTGAGTTTCATCTTTAGGATCTGGCCTTCTAAAGAGCAGGCAGGGTTGATCTCCTCTAGGACTAACCGGTTTGATCGTTTTGCAGTCCAAGGGACTTGTAGGAGTCTTCTCCAGTACCGTAGTTCAAAGGCCTCAATTCTTATGGTCCAACTTTCATAGTCATACATTCAGGGGTGGGCTGCTACCGGTTCTCCCTGGTTCGGGCAAGCCAGTAGCTAATTTTATGGCTGGTTCAGCGCACTGGCAAATCCCACCCCTGTCTCACCCTGCCTCTCCCAGGAGTCCCCATGCAATACGTTTTGGATCTCTGGTAAGTACAGGGCCTGCACAGAGGCTCAGAGAGGGCGAAAAATGGGCCTCCCGGAGGCTCTGGAATGCCGGAAACAGCCCCGTTTCCAGCCTCCGGAGAGCCTCCAAAGCCCGGGGAAGCCATTTTTGCCATCCTGATGAAAGCCTCCAGAGCCCAGGGAGGGCAAAAAACTTCTGGAAGTTCCAGAAGGCCAGAAACGGGCCAGTTTCCAGCCTCCAGAGGACCTCCGGAGTCCAGGGAGGCCATTTTTGCCCTCCTGGAGGCTCAAGAAAAGCCTCCAGAGCCCACACCGCTCCCCCCCACCCACCGTGGTACAGGAGGCTGACTAGGTCATGCCCACATGCCATGCCCACATAGCACCTGGGCAGAGAACAGGTTGCTAAAATTTTTGAAGCCCATCCCTGCATACATTGCAACTGGAAAAACCATGGCCTTGACTATACACACTTTTGTTGGCAGGATGAAGTCTCTGCTTTTTAGTGGATAAAATTAGCACTAAAGTAAGTGTCTGAGAGCACTGTTTTAATGTCTTAGATTTAGATTAGAGTTGAAGTTATTTTTAGAAACTCGGTTTACAGTATATATTTGCATTGGAACTATAGTGAACTTAAAGTTTGGAATATTTAAGGTTTAAGATTATAATGTAATGTCAGTGTTAATATAAGGGCCAGGGTTAGCATTTTTATGGGTAGGTGTAATTGTCATAGTCCTATTATGTAGCTCCTTTGTGGCAGTGGCAGGATGTTTCTGGCAGGGATGACTAAAAAATTCTGGAATGTACCAGGAATATTTTCTTCCAGGCAGGTCACCCAAGACATAGTGATCATGCTTGCTACCCAAGAGATAATATCAAAATCCTGAATGAGGGTCTGAAGGTTGGGACTGAATGAAGTGGAACAGACTCACCGTCATTCTTAACACAGGTCAATTAGTCTTGGTCTTAGATAGGATTGAACTTTCACAAGACGGTTGTGCTATCTAGGGGCTGCCCTGAACTTACAGCTGGGAATCGAGCAGCCTCTAAATAAATAAGTAGATAAAAATAAGCAGACACCTATATTGGAATGTGGATGACAGATGGAAACTTTAGGACAGCAACAAAGGCATCATTTCATATTAGAGTATGCAGGAGAAGGCAATAGTAAATCACTCCTGTATTTTTTTAACAAGAAAATCACATGGCTAGACAATACAAAGTGATTGATAATATAGTCCTGGAAGATGGCTTCTCAGGTCAGATGTTATTCAACATGCTACACAGTACAAAGAAATTGAATTGATTATATTTTTGAGTCAAAAAGGTGAAAGAGTTCAGTTATAACAGCAAAGATATGGCCAGAGAATGACTGAAACAGATTGTGAACTGCTCGTGCTTAAAATTCAAGTAAATAAAATGGAAGAACAAAGCCAACTGGTTTCTATGATATGTTCTTGAACATAAGCTCATCATTTTCAAGAATCCCAGGAATCTCTTTAATGTCCTGGATTTTCACTGATAGGGAACTAGAGAAGCTGTGGAATGAAATCAAGTAAGTTGCTGGGGTAAATGTGAAAAGAAGCTGCCAAAGATGGAAAACAGAAGAAACCAGTGTCAAAACAATAAAACTAACAAGATGCCAAAGCTAATAAAGACATTACTGTATCTCAGAACAAACTTAACAGCTGGTAGAAGATACAAAAAATAATCTTACAACATTTGTGAAGAGATTAAAGATTGAAATAGATAGGCAAAAACAAGGAAAGTCTTGATCTCTAAATGCAGGAGATTCCAACCATGAACTGGTATGATGTAGTACTTACTGTGCCTTTAATTTTTAACTATAGTCCTTGATGACTGGAACGCTAATCTTAACACTAGCTTAATCTTATCTCCCATGCAAATATATGCTGTAAAACCCAGAACAATACTGCTATTGTAGGCTTAACCTCAACCCCAATGAGACTGAGTTACTGTGGCCTTTTTGGAACACCCTCTCCCAGGGCAGGGGATGTTTTGTCTTTAATCTATATGGGATTACACTTTTTCTTTTGGGACTGGTATGCAAGTTGGGGGGTCTTGTGGGGCTCCTGCTCAATATTGTGTTTGTTGAGCAAGTAGAAATTATGGCTAAGAAGGCCTTTCAACAATTCCATCTTGTGTGCCAATTGTGACCTTACTTGGACCAGGAGACCCTTTAGACCCCACAATTTGGTTACCTCACATATGAACTACCACAATGTATATGGGGCTGCTCTTAGAAACTATTTGAAGTTGCAGCAGGTTTAGAATGTGGTGGCATAAGCAATTATGGGCATAACTTATAAATCTGTGTAACAGCTTTCCTCCTTGAGTTGTACTGATTGTCAGTAGGCTTCAGGATACATTTCAAGGTGCTGGTTATTACCTGTAAACCCTCCATGGCATAGAGGCTTGTTATCAAAAGACCATCTGCCTTTGGTGACCTCTGCCCAGCCTGTATGATTGGACAGAGTTGCCATGCTGAAGATCCCATCCACAAAGCAGTGTCATTTGATAAGACCCAGGAAGTGTATGTTGTCTGTTCCTGCACCATTTCCACCCACCCACCCAGGAGTTATCTGGCTCCCACCATGCCCATGTTCCAAAGAGTTCTGAAAACATGACTCTTTTCCAGGCTTTTGGTTAGAGTAAGAGGTTGGTCTTGTATGTTTGATTGCCTTTCAGTGGTCGTCTATCAGTGTTTAAAAATATATTGTATGATTATTTTTACCGTATGCCACCCAGATATGTGATAGTTCCCTAGTCCTTACACATTTCAAAAATGAACTCATATAAATCTTAAGACTTGTTCAAACATGAGGTTAATCATTCCATTGATTGAAATTTCCTTGAGTGTTTCTGTCAGTGCTGAGAGGAGAGCAAAAAGATGCCCCACCCTCCTTGTTCTCAGTGAACCAGAGAAGGAGCCCAAAGCTTAATAGACAAACAAAGATTTATGGCCATAAAACATGCCAAAGTGCCCACCTGCTGCTCTGTGTATGAGCTACACTGGGACTTCCGGTTTGCTCCTCGTCGGAGTCGGAGCGCAATCCACAATCATGCACAGTTTTGCCCAAGCTCACTTGTTGGAGGGTCCCGATCAGGACCAGAACCACCCTGGTGGGGTGGTGAAGAAGGGGGAAATTGCCTGGAGGGTCGAGGGGAATTGCAACTCCCCTCCCTGACAGGAAAATCCCTCCCAAAGGCAAGCTGCAGCAGTGGTCCTAAAATGGCCACCACGAAGACAACACTCCGGGAAACTAAGTTTTGTGCTGGAGCAGAGAAGTAGCGAGCAGAGTGTGAACCAGACAAAGGACATCACTTTTGAGGTACCCCGGTATTAAAATAAAGGGCTATCTTGGATTGAAGTGTGTGGAAGCAGCAACCAGAGAACGTGAGAAAGAAATTGGATCTTATAAAACTTGGATTGGATTAATTTGGAGGAGAAAATTTAAAGGAAAATACTTTAACACAACAAAGGTTTAGAAATTAAACAGGATAACTATTGAATTATGGACCCTTAAAGGCATAATTAAATGCTGAAATTGAGTGTGTTGAAAAGAAAAGAAATAATAGCTAATGATTGAAATTAGCGAACTTAATAAAAGTATTATATTCAATAGAGAAAGTTAAAGGTAAAAAGACTCGAGAGCGCCACCTGATGGTACAGGAAAACTTCAGTACGTTTTAAAAAGTGTCTGGTCTTCTCAAGAATTTGGAATTTGGAAGTTAAAGGAAAATAAAATAAACTTTATTATTGTTATAGAACCATCCAACCAAAAACTCAAGAGTATGGATTGTTGAAAATAAATTCAAAAGATATTGGCTGAAATAATATACTGGGCTCTGGGATTGAATATATCTATTAAAGAAGAGGATTTTAACTATTAAGGAAGAGGAAAGAAAAGGAAAAAAGGAGAAGATATAATGGGGAAACTATTTGTTGATATAAGATTGGACTTACAAGAGTCAAGATTGGATTTGCAAGATATAAGGGACATGATAAAAATTAAACTTGAAATGTGCATTTATGTACTACAGAAATTAGCAATGGTGACTCAGCATACACAAGAACAAAATAAACCAGAGCGGGAGTTCTATAAAGAAAAAGCCAACATTGAAGGACAAAATGAACAACAATTATTTAAGCAGGGGGGAAAGGAATTAGAATTAAAAATTTGTGGTCTGATGGGATGATAAAAGGGAGAATGGTTCGGAAAACGGACAAAGGGAGAGGGAAAAAGCAGGAAAAGGAAGGGCAAAAGAAAAATCAAAAGAGGGAGAGAGAAAAGTTTAATAACTGGAATGAGAAATGGAGGGGAATAAGAATGGGAAAAAAGGGAATTAAGAGAAAGGACCAGAAAACAAAGAGGAATAGGAAACAAACAAGGATGAAAAGGAAGTACATTGTCCAAAGAGTGAGAGATAATGGGTGAAAAAAGAAGAAGCACACCTTGCTTATCCCAAAAAACAGTCGCCATAATCTTCCTTGCAGAGAACATTTGCAAACATTTTCTTGGTTTTTGGGGGGAGTTTGTGTGCCCCCACTGCATAGACTGCAATTTGGTCTCGCTGCTCACATGTTTGACCCAAGTCTCATCTCCAGTTATGATTCGATCAAGAAATGAATCTCCATCTTTGTCGTAAGAGTACAGAAATGTCAATGATGCAGCCATACACTGATTCTTGTGGTTTTCTGACGGGATTTTTGGCACCCATCTTGCACAAAATTTGTGGTAGCCTAGCTTTTGTGTAACAATTTCATGCAACAAACTGCGTGAAATTTGTGGAAAACTAAGTGAAAGTTCCGTTACTGTGAAACGGCGGTTTTCACGAATCTTGTCATCGACTTTCGCGACCAGTTCATCAGTCACAATGCTCGGATATCCACTCCGCTGTTCATCATGAACTTTAGTTCGGCCATTTTTAAACTTAATGTACCACTGGCGCACTCCACCTTCAGTGATGATGTTGTCCCCGTACACTTCACACAGTTGCTGAAAAATTTCAATCGGTTTATGGGTTTCTGCCAACAAAAACCTTATCACTGATCGCACCTCACAACTCGCGGGATTTTCAATTGCAGCACACATTTCAAACGTTTGCTGTGAAATAATGGGCAACAATACGAACCTCCCACTAGCACGACTAGATGCAGACTGAGCAGCGGACACACAGACCAAAGATGGCCCTGCTAGCTCCGCCCCTTCTTGCTACAGACGAAAACGTAATCTATTTTGTGGATAGCCCTCGTATAAGAATATATTGAAAATAGTACGGTATTTTGTAATGTATAGATGATTTGTAAGGTGTTTGAGAAAATATAATGTGGAATCTGAGAAAAATATATATATTTGTGTTATATACTAGATAAGGAGATTGATATGAAGGTAGAATGAAGGTAGTTAGTTCAAATTGTTAACCAGAGGGGACAATTATATTTACAGATAAGGATTGATAAAATGACAAATGTGACAGAAAAAAGTAATATGAGAAATGACAACAGAAATGAGATGAGAATTTTAGATAACATTGTAAAATAAGATATGAGAATGTATTAATATAACATGAATTGGAATTGGATAAGATAAGGTTAATATTTAACAATAATAAGGATGATGCAATATGAAACTAAACAAATATAATGAACAGGTAACTATGGTCATGTTTGTATTGAGATGTGAAACTTGGAACCACACTGCTTGCCAAATGATAATTTTTTATTTTAAAAAATAAAATAAAAGCAGGGAGAAAATTGAATAATGGAATTACTAGGTATGTTTAACTGATATGGTGGTAGGCATTTGGAGAGAGTTTTGAAAGGTTGAATATAAGCATTGAAGGATTATGAATTAATGTGAAATATATGCATTGCGAGATATGATTGATATTATTAACTTTGCCTATACTAAAATGTATGATATATTGATGCCACGCTATTAATGTATTGTGCATATGCAGATTGAAATAAATTTTTTTTTGAAAAGGAATTAATGAGTTATACCATGAGGTAAAAAAGGAGGAGTTTGTTTGAGCTGTAATAATATTTAACACGTTGAGTGTAGTTGTTCTTTGTAAGTAGCTAGTGAGTTTCTTTCCTGTATGTGGTAACACTTCCTTCTAAACTACCATAGATGTAGATTTATCCTAGTTGAAAATTTGACTTAATTCACCTGGGGTACCATATGGGGAAGGCTGTTATAGTGATACATTGGACTGATTATATTGCTTTTTTTTTCTTTTGTGTTTCAGGAGATGGATTAACACAGTTTCTGAAGCTGAGCCCTGAGCAGGTTCAGGCGTTGCTGCTCTGGAGCCTGGCTGCCCTGATTAGCTATTGGGTGCTCTGGCTGCTGTTCAGCCTGTTGTTCATTATCTTAAGCCGCATCATGTGGGGCCTCAAGCTGGTTCTCTTTGGAGGCTGCTTTGCATTTATTGTGTTTACTGTGCCTGACCATTCAGTACAGATTTTACTTCTATTGGCCTTGCTAACTTTCTATGTTTTGCTGGGTTGGTTGAGTGGATCCTATCGCTCTGATGCACGGCTGGAGGCTAAAGTGCACAACTTGGAGCGCCTAGTGGAGGAACTGCAACAGCGGCAGAAGCGGTCTCCCAGATACCTGGATGAAGAATAAATTTCAGGCGGGGGGCTTTCCACATTTACCCATCTTGTCCAAGAAGCAACTACATTTCTCTCTTTCTTTATCACCTATTTTACTTCTTTTTCAGTCTGTACATATTCCTGGATGGTATCATTTCGCCCACCTCTATTTAGGACAGAAGTCCTCCCTAAAAAAATGATTGCACCTGACATACGATAGCTTCTCAGTTGGTAGTAACATTTAGAAAAGCTCTTTCCCTACTATTGTTTTGTTGTTTTCATCCCCCTTTTTAGGCCCCGTTTTTCCCACTCTGTTTTTCGTGGCAGCTGTTGGCTTCTTTAAAGACAACGGACCTGATAATGAAAAATGCTTATAACTTAAAAGAAAATAAAAAACAGAATTTCATGACTGGGGATATGAGAATGGGTCCTTGGATATGATTATTCTACACTATCATGCTCATATTTATAAAACTCAATGCCTCTGTGAAAGTTAAGGATGACTACTATGTTTGTGATGCTCCTCACAGCAATCAGAACATTGTGTGTGTTGAAGTTGTTTTAATGCGAGCCAAAGATGCCTTTTAAAAGCAGGTTTACATCATTTTCTTATGCATGCCAGTGCTGTGTGTGAGGTAATTTAAGGCGATTCTGACAAGTGGTGTTCACCTGCTGATCCAGAATAGACAAAACACAAGGGAATATACACAAGCCTTGCACAGTATACAGACTGAATTTACTGTATACTGCAAGTAAGCAAAACCATAAATTCAGGCTTGACTTGTTTGCCTATTGAAGAATGGGCCTGTTGTTTATACTACATATAAGAAAATGTACTGTTAGCAACATATTGTTTGCCAATATATATATATATATATATACATATTTTTAAAGCTCCAATTTTAGATTAATTGAATAGTTTGTTACTGTTTTCCAAATAAAGGCTATCTATCTAATCACATCCCATTGTCCTTGGCTGCTTTTTCAGGTTCTAAAAGGAGGAAATATACATGTATGTAAGCTGGATGCAAAAGGGTTGTGAATACACTATATACAAGCCGTGTTGGTATCTTTTTCCTGCAGAATCTTGAAGTGAACTTCTGATGGTGGGGGAAGACAGTGGTTTCTGGTTTGACTTGACAAAGCAACATTTTTTTTTCAACAATTAATGCTGAGCGTACCTGCGCACGCAGGCTGGTTGTTTTTGCAGGCTCATTCTATAAAATATTCAAGGAAGTTTATTTTTAAGAAGCTCTCCAAAGATTTTCTGTACTGGTGTGTAACTTTTCACTAAGCCTGCACCATTGTGTAATGCAGATTAAATGTTTATGGGCTGTCTGTACAGGTAGTCCTTGACTTATGACCACAATTGAGCCCAACATTTCTGTGGTTTAGTGAGACATTTGTTAAGTGAGTTTTGCCTCATTTTATGACCTTTCTTGCCACAGTTGAGTGAATCGCTGCAGTTGGTAAGTTATTACTTGGTTATTAAGTGAATATGATGTCCCCATTGACTTCGCTTGTCAGAAGGTTGCAAAAGAGGATCACAGGACCTTGGGACACAGCAACGATCATAAATACAAAACCAGTTGCCAAGCATCTGAATTTTGATCACATGATCATGGGTATGCTGCAAAGGTAACTGTCAAAAAATGGTCATAAAGCACATTTTTCAGTGCTGTTTGTAACCTCTAATGGTCACTAAATGAACTGTTGTAAGTCAAGGACTACCTGTAATCAGTGGTGGAATTCAAATTGGTTTACCACCAGTTTGGTGGGCGTGCTTTGCACATGGCAAACACGTGCTTTGCGTGCGCGTAGAGGCTTTCCTACTAACTTTCTCCTGCACTCCCCGTTTCTTCAACAGCTGGCATGCAGCAATCTGCTGTGCCACGTGATGTAGCTGAGTGTCAAAAGCAGGAAATAAAGGTCCGTATGGACCCCGGGCAGGTGAGCCCAGCAACTGATCACCAGAGTGAACCGGTTTGCTCCCAGATGATCTTCGGCCGAACCAGTAGAATCCCACCCCTGCCTGTAATAAAGAAATCTTATCTCTTCAACATACCCCCAAACATGTTTACCATAATTTTCACTGCATGGGGAAAAAATGCATTTTCTTTGGAAAAGGTTTTGGACGAGAAGATATGGAAGTGGTAAAAGATTCTACCATCTTTTGATTTTACAATGCAAGGTGATGTAGCCCAGGCAAATGAACAAATCTCAGTAGCCTATTTATCCTTCGTGTCTTTGACTTCTATTTTTGCTTACAGATCATTGAAGTGTGCGCTTGGATCTTCTGCCTGACCCATTTATTTATTTATTTGGCAATCTAATCCCTCCAAATGTGTTGCATTGAGATACTCACAATCTCCAGCCAACATTGCTGATGGCAACTGGTATATAGCCCAAATGGAAGTCTCCAGCTTAGGAAAGGCATATATCAAGTTCTCCAAATGTATTGATAAAAGCCATGTCGCCACTTACACTGAACCGCAGCATAAATATGCCTTGGCCATACTGCTTTATTACTAGGTGAAGAGCTGTGGTGGTGCAGTGATTAGAATTAGTACTGCAGGCTAACTCTGCCCATAACCTGGAGTTTGATCCTAACAGGGTTCAAGGTTGATTTCAGCCTTGCATCCTTATGAGGTCGGTAAAATGAGGACCCAGGTTGTTGGAGACAATATTTTGACTCTGTTAACTGCTTAGAGCCATGATGGCAAACCTATGGCATGCCATTTGTGAGGGCACATGAGCCCCAGCCAAACTTACCTGCACTGTGCATGCGTGCACCACCCATCTGATTTTCGGCCTGTTTGAGGCTGTTTTCACTCTCCCGGAGGCTCGAGGGAAGCCTCTGTTGCCTCGGGAGGCCGAAAAATAGGCCTTCCAGAAATACCAAAAGTGCCAAAACAGGTCCATTTTCAGCCTCCAGAGGCTTCCCTTGAACTTCTGGAGGGTGAAAACGGCCTCCCCCAGGCTCCAGAGGGCCTCCAGAGGCTGAAAATGGGCACTTCTGGTATTTCCGGAAGGACCGTTTTTCGGCCTCCCGAGGCTGCAGAGGCTTCCCTCAAGCCTCCAGGAGGGCAAAAACGGCCTCAATTGGGCTGAAAATCAGCTGGGAGGCACGCACATACACAGTGCAGATAAAGGAGTGGGGCGGGGGTGTTGCATGCGCATACACGCGGGGGGTGCATTGCATTGTGGATGCTGGCACATGCGCACTATTGGCACATCACAACAAAAAGGTTTGCCATCACTGGCTTAGAGAGTGCATATACCAGTATGTGCTATTGCTGTATAGTGTTGTATTGTGATAGCATGCTTACAGGGGTGGGATTTAAATTTTTTAACAACCAGTTGTGTGGGCGTGGCTTAGTTGGTGGGCATGGCTTGGTGGTCATGTGACTGTCTGGGCATGGCCAACTCAACATCACTCACATCGTGGCACACATCTCGCGTGGTCTCTCATGACTATGGGGATGCTGCAAAAGTCATAAGTGTGAAAAACAGTCAAAAGTCACTTTTTTCAGTGCCATTGTAACTTTAAATAATCATTCCACACAAGCAAAGTACCAACAAAGGAGGGGGAAAAAACTCCAAAGAAGTTCCTGAGACAGGAAGTCTAGTTCTGCCAAGAATGTAATAAGGGTTAATGGAGAGGCAGTTTCTGTAAGCAACACCAGAATGTTTCCTTCCTGCCTTCCTTACAGGATTAGCCCAGTAATTTCTTCTAACAACCGGTTCTCTGAACTGCTTAGAATGTTAACAACCGGTTCTAGCGAATAGGTGCGAACTGGTAGAATCCCACCCCTGTATGCTTATATCCCCACTCATATGTGAGACATATACTCTGTATGTGAAACTGAAAGGTGATCCCACCCCATTCCAATTCCATGTAATCTCATGGTGTGCAAAATGTATGTATGGCTGTATCATCCATTAGCTGGGCTAGAAGGACTTAAATGATAGTAAACAGACTTGGTAGAGACAAGATAAAAAGAAGGAATGGGTACAGCAAATTTCAAGCCTATAACTAGCTAGACAGCATATCATTTTCTACCAGCTCAAGGCTAGATGGAAAACCCTTCTACTCAGCAGTGGGGATATGCTGTACAGCTAGTTATAGTTAATGGGAATTGGCATAGTTAGTTAGGAATTGAGAGCTGTCCCCTTAAGGGAATGCATCATGGTAAATGTAGTTTAATGCATCTTGGGAAATGTAGTCCATGTCATGTGGCCACATCTGTAATCCTGATTGGTCACTGAATTGACCCTTTGTTGGGTTGATGGGAGGTCTCTTCACTCTCACCTGGACCTCAGTAGCACACCTGCATCTCTACCCCTTGCTCATTCCATATGGAATGAAAGGGATGAAAGATTACCATCATTTTACACCATAAAGTAAGATATGCAAAGATTTGGACATTGAGATGAATCTTGATGTAACCATGAGTTATATTGAGGATGCCTGATGAACCAATAAAAATACTTTGTATGGATGCTTTGTGGAGTTATCTGTCTGCCTGATATTCAGCTAGTAATTGCAGCGCAGAACAGTAAAATGATGATCTGGATTCCCTCAGTATAAAGACAGTTAATTTGGATGCTTAGAAGTAAAGAATTACTGCTATATCGGATTCCCTATGAAGATTAAGAGCAATTTGAATTCTTGTGACAAAGCAAAGGAGTATTGAAGCCAGGAGTGAATGTGCAATGCTAATCTATTTGTATCTCTCTCTCTCTCCCTCCCTCCCTCCCCCCCCCCTCTCTCTCCAAGCCACACACTTTAAAGCCTGTTTGGATTGCAGGAAGGGGCCAAAATTCCCCCCCTCTATTCAGCAAGAGAAGCTTCTCTATCTCAGGTTACATCTCTGCTAGCGCAAAAAGAACTGATTTGCAAAACAAAGGGAGGGGCCAGGTATTCCCCATCTATCCCTGTCTCCCTCCAGTTACTACCTACAAACTCTTTTTCAAATGCAGATGAAAAGAGTCAAGGTAATCTCTTCTTGTGGTTTAAAAAACAAGAAACTGAAGCTACATTTTTCAATGGCTGGAGAGGGTTTGCTTTTTTCTTTTTCTTCCCTTTCTGATCCTTCTTGCAACAGGAAGTAAGCAATCTAAGAGGCCTCTCACCAATTTATTGGGGTTTATAAGTCATTAGTGAAGAGCAATTTCCACAGCAACAGAGCACATTTCCCCCTCCCCCTGAAGACACTAGTCTGATCCATGCAGGCTATTTGAACAAAGGAATTGCAATTTGGTTTCCTGTCTGCTTACAAGCCGAGAAGTTTTCTTTCTCTTCTCCTTTATTTAATGAAAATTAAAGGATATCAGTTTGCATTGCCAGCAAAGAGAACTTACTTAATCATAACTGCCCTTGCATTGCCTCAGCATAGGTACCTACCAGGCAGTTCCCCTATCAGACTAATTGGCTACCATCAAGTAATAGCCTACAGCACCATCTGGTGGTCAAGTAGAAAATCCCCCCCCAATTTTTTTTAAGCTTCTAACAACCCTGCCATCCAACTCAAGGGTCTAGCTCCACCTCGTGGCAAGTAATGAATTTACAGGAAGTTTCCTAATTTTAACCACTATTCAAACAATGAATTTCATAGGAAAATTCTATTTTATCTACTAGCTTGTGGCAACCCCTGGTAACTTAATCCAAGGGTCCAGCACCACCTGCAGGCCAACCTGTGCTTAGCAACAGTGTCTTCCAGGTCTAGCAAGTATCACAAACAGGCAAATTTGTGCTCTGCACCAACATCTTCCCGACTTCGCAACGCACCCTATACCAGCCAACTTGTGTAGCAAGCAACACTAACAGGAAAATTTGTGCTCTGCGCCAACATCTCCCAGACTTCGCAACGCACCCTATAGCAGCCAAATTGTGTATTGTGCTAGCGTTGCCCAGTTTGGCAATGCACATCTCTAGTGGTCAACCATTGAAATTTACTGAAATTTCTCAATTTAGCCACAAGGTTGCAGTGCCAACTACGTGGTCAAGTACTGAAATTCACAGAAGTGTCTACATTCAGATACCTGCTTGCAGCGCACCCTAGTGGACAAAATGGAAAACCACTACATTTTCCAAATTCTCCTTTTGCCAATTTGAAACATGGCAAGTTCTTCAGCCATGACAGATGTCTCTGATGTACCAGAGTACTCGAACCCTCCACCCACCCTCGAAGTAAACGTGGAGCCTGGTTCCCAAAACCCTCATTCAGATATCCAAACCTCTGAAGAAATGGCAATACCTCAGAAAGCCTATGACCTCAGATGGCACAGGAAGCTTACCCCACCCATGGTGGCACACTTCAGAGAGGATAGGGACAGTATTGCTATCATGCAGACTCATAGAAAGAGCTGGTAAGGATCTGCGATACTCCCAAAAGCAAGTTGCCACTCGAGAGCCTCCTCCTAATGCAGAAGAAGATAGAGGAGCATCTCGCAGGGTGGAGAGACAGTGAAAGTAAGCTTAAATACATACAGTAGAGCCTGGAAGACCCAGAGCTCCAAGAACACATTCATTGCTTCGAGGGGGCGAACAAAGAACACGAAGACTGCATTCAGGAAGGAAAAAACTCCCTCCAGGCTGTGCTCTAAAATGCGCTACAGAGGGAACACGTATCAAGGGAGAGGGCAACATCTGACATAGGTGTTCAATCACAAGCAGCTTCTTCCTACCATTCGAAGAAAGCCTCCTCCCTCCACCCCAAGCCTGCTAGATCTCAAGCAGGCTCCAGCATCTCACAGCAAATCTCTATTGCTGGCTCTCACCATCCTTCCAGAGCATCCTCCCATCACAGTGTCACATCTAAAGCCTCCAAAGCAGCAAGTTACACCAACCGAGCTGCAGAAGCTGAGATAGAAGTGGTGGTAGCAGAGGCAGATTTATGTATCACGATGGAGGTGACATGGCAGAAGGCAGAAATGGCCAACCAACAGGCAGAAATAGCCGAAACTCAGGCCCAAGTGGAGTTGCTCAAACGACAAAGAGACACAGCAGCAAAAATAGCGGGGGTCACAGCATTGCGGAAGGTGGCCAACAATGCCTCCTTCAACTTCGACCTCGAAGAGTTGGGAGAAGAGAGCCCAGACACACGGGTCAAGGCCTACATGGATGAGCAGCACTCACTACGAAATGAGCAGGTGGAACCGGCAAGGTTAGTTAGCAGTCTACCAAAACCAGGGGATCGAAGGGGAGAATCTCAACCACAGCCTCCAGATGCCAGTCACAAGACTGACGTTGTAAGACCTAAAATACGAGATTCACTTCACACCAACAGCAAACCTTCCCCAACTGATGTTGTACAACCTAAAGTCTGAGATTCTCTTTCCAGAATCAGCAAACCTACCCCAACGTCTCATGGCCTGCTGGGCAAGCAACTTAGCTCACCAGTGATTACAACGACTTCTCAACAATTAGACATGCAACCAACCACAATTGCCACACTCAATCCACAGGCAAAAGAGTTCTTGCCACAACCACAAGACAACTCTAATGCACAGCATGGAACCTACACCCGACTTCAAGAGGTACTACCTGCGTATGTGGGGACAGATAACGACCTCCTCATAAAGTACTCTGAAGAGAGCCACGAACCATCCACAGCACATGCCCTCGAGCCAGAATGCTATGCCTATATCATTTTCTACCAGCTCAAGGCTAGATGGAAAACCTTTCTACTTAGCAGTGGGGAAGACTCTTGAGCCTGAGTGTTTTTATTCTTTGTCTGGATGAAAGAAAATGTGTTTTGTGGCAAGAAATATAACTAGTCGCTCTGCCATTCTTTGATGAGCAAGAGAAGACAATCTCTTATGTGAACTGATTTCACATCCAAACATGGAGCAGTTGGTTTGCTGAAAACTTCAAATGATTAAAAACTGCCAGCCCATAAACAGAGCTCATTTATCTTGATGGTACTTTATTCCTAGAAGCTAATGTATGATTCATTCTAGCCATTCATAATTTTGCCTTGGCAAGCCAAAGACGTTAATTGTTCTATTGTGTTCATTTCTCAAGCCGGCCTCATTCATTGTTAAGTAATAGCTTCTTTGTCATGGCTGTTATTTTATTAATATAAATTTTATTTACAGGCTACTTTAAAAAGTCTATTACTAGTCATGCCAATGCAAATAGGTCATAGGGATGGGTCAAGCCACTTTCTTAATCTTGTTACAGTAAAGCAATAAATTTTTCTGCAATTCATATTAGATAATGTACTGTAACCTGTTTATATAGCTGCACCAGCTAATACCTCTGAGCCTTGAAAGCTTAATTTGTCATACAAGCTCCCACAGAAATGATGTCAAGGAGCATAGGCTGCTTTTCCCTGCCTGTATCAGAGCTGGTAGCCCCGGGCCAGGCAGCTCAGGTTTTGCTGTTGGGGAGCAGAGATCCCTCTGTAGCAAGAAATTGTTTATTCCCTCATCCAAATTCAATCTCTGCTTCTCATTATTCTCCTGACTCTAATGGGACCAGATCTATCTCCAACTGTAGTGAAGTAATCACCAACTGCTGAAGGAATGATTTCAGAATCAATTAACTAGAGGTCAGAGAAAAATTCCAGAAGGTCTTCTTCAAACTTTGAACTAACAAACGAAATAGGCATGCTTTTTTGAAATGGCATCTAGCACTGTTGTAAACCTTCTAAATACACCATGTGTATACTTCCTTATAGCCTTTACAAAAACCCTGTAAACAAAATAAATCAGGAATTATCCTTCCTATATTTTAGGGGAAGATAGGTTGAAAATGAAAATTATACTCTGGATGCCATATAGTGAGATCATGGCAGATAGGAATTATTAACTGGGGACTTCCAGATTTGTACCTCAGCCTCTAGACTACTAAACTTTCACACATTAATTTTTCTACCAAGAAGAACATGATCAGAAACATGGGATATTTATCTCCCTTTTCTAAGTATAGGGACTTAGGTTCATGCCATTCATAATTCAATTTCATAATCAGCCAGCAAGAAGTGTTATGATCTCCCTATTTATTAGATACAGTGGTATCTAGTAAATAAGAGAAGTGAAATCATACCTAAATGATCCATTATATAATTTCACTAATTCCATATAGTATTGGTCACTTTAAATAACAATAATGTAGATAATGAAAAAAAATGTTTGGCTTATATTATTGTAAGAATGGAGTAGGACTGGATTCATGTCATAAAAGGCAACAGTTTGGCCAACCTAATCATATTTAACTGTAATCCCAATCTTATGAAAACTGTTTCTCTTTAAAATTGGAGTTGTGAGTGAGTGGTAGTCACCAGATGGACGTTGAGTTTATTCTGCTTGGCAATTATAAGTAGATAATCTATTTCCACATATGGATTGAGTTTTGAAGAACATCTTCCAGTCATAAATCTCATATATTAAACATTCATGTGATTTTTATGGATTCTTGGAAGCATGCACTGATGAGGCAATGAAATGTTTGCAAGCAAACAACCAAGCTCAGAGGACCAAGAACTCTAGAGTTCAATCCTGTGGGGTGTGTGTGTGTGTGTGTTTAATTAATATATAACCTTAAGTTTTCGCGGGTACTTACATGTATGGTATTCAGCTTTGTTCGAGTATTTTCCCACGTCATTATAGTTGTGCTTTTAAAGTTGTAGCAACGTTTCAGCAGAATCTCATCTGCCATCATCAGGCTTCTGTATAGTGTTCGTCTGTGAGTCAAACTTTCACAGCCGTTTCTGTTTTAAATTTGGTGCTAGCCTACACTGTGCCAGAATGGTTTTTTCTTCATCCTGATTGGTTGGGAGTCTTGGTCTGTGTTTATTGGTCTTGGAGTTTGCTGTGTTCTGCTTGGTTGATGTTTCTAATATCTTCTGTCTGTTTTGTAGCTTTTTTTGTTAGAAACACCAGACAAACACCAGACAAACACAATACAGAAGCCTGATGATGGCAGATGAAATTCTGCCGAAACGTTGCTACAACTTTAAAAGCACAACTACAATGACATGGGAAAATCCTGAGCAAAGCTGAATACCACACACACACACACACACACACACACACACTTAAAAAACCTGTTTTTATTAGGGGTGATGGCAAATTTTTACCACAAGTCTTTGTTGTATAAAAATGTATAAAAATAGTCAGGATGTTCATTTGCTGAATGCTGCAATTTCTTATTTGTGTCAACATTAAGCATAATCCATTTACATTTGTTCTTTTCTGTCATTTTTGAACTTCATTCCTTTCAGTCAGCTTTCAGCTTTTAGCTTTTAACCTTGAAATTTCTCTGCATTTAACAGACATTTTATCTTCCCCAGCACTAAATTATTCACTTCACTCCTCTTTTCTGACTTCTCTCTAATTATTTATCTTTGTTAATGATTTCTTGTGTCTTGTAGATGCAGACTTTATTTATTGCTTTTATAACCTCATTTCTTTTCTCCTCCATTCTCTTTCTTCTCCTAGAGCAACATTCTTTGCTTTTTCAGCCAATTCAATTGGCTGAATCTGGGTTTGAAGTTGTTCTCACAATTGACTATCTTATTGTGGGTCATAGGCTCACCAAGGATATTCTGTTAAAAGCAATATAATATGATGCAATAAATGCTCTTCTCTACATCAATCCAAAATTAATTTGCAATTAGTAAAGCATGTTGGCTGCAAACGCAAACTTAGCAACTGGCTTGTATTATCTTCATGTCTTTGTTTGCAAGAAGGAGATTTACATGAAATTAATCTGGTCATTGGGGAATAACTTAATGAAGTATGTTACTACCCGTCTCTCTATAGAAGCTACAACAGTGTATAGCAACACAGGGGTCAGTGATTCAATATTCCCAGACTGACAGAGACAAGTTCCTTCTGAACAGAGGGGTTTCTAAAACTTGCCCTCCAGGACAGCTGAGGGCAGATATCAAAAGCCTTACTACAGCCTAACTGTGGTTATAAAACTGAACCAATTTAAGAAGAACTCATTGTATTTTGCATGGTACGATGCTGTTTCTGTTTGCAATTCTGCATCTAGGCTCTCTTAGTCTAAGAATTGCCATCGCTTGATCTTGTTCTATTGTCAATTTCTGAACCCCATCTCCAATTTGCTAATTCCAGGTGGGTTGGAATTGTGTAACAAAATAATAAAGGTCATGGCGGGAGATGGGGTAGGTTCATTTTGTGGAATTTCTTCTGTCTGGAACCTACAAAGGTGTCTCCACAAAGTCCACCTGGAGCTCAATTCAGTCTGAGGGAGACTTCATCTGCAAAAAATGTGTACAAATGATTTGATCTTAGTAGAACACTCTATCATACTGAGCAGATGGCCTGAGGAAGCATTCTGAAGATCTTAACAGTTTGCACATCTTTAAGTTAGGATCACCTGGTGGCAATTAAGAGACAGAGAAAACTCTATGGCACTTCCTAGTGGTTCTCCAGATTTTGCAAACAAGACCAAACATTTTGGTTGGACCTAAGAAACTATGATTCATCTATGGATTCCCTTATTATTATTTTTCTCCCTTGCAGAACAACACTGCTGCCTGGTTTCCTCTGATTTTGAAATGCTTCAACTTATAGTATGAAAGGCTAACATCCCACAGTGCCTCTTCTCCAACTGGCAGAGTGGGATTGATGCCTTAGGTCAGGGGTGTCAAACTCAAGGCCCGCAGGCTGGATCCGGCCCATGGGGTGCTTAGATCTGACCTGTGGGGCTGGTCTGGAAATAGCAAAAGACACCCCCCCACACACACACAACTGCTTTTGGCCTCCAGAATGCTCCAGGAGGCTGTCCTTTACTCAGAAGGTTACAAATGGAGGAAAAGTAAAATATTTTATCTTGCAGGATTCTGCTACTATAGCCTATATCAACAATGTATAGTTCTAGTCTTCCTATGGAGTCAGTTTCTTGATCTGGTCTCTCTCTCTCATAAGGTGATCAAGTAGATCAAGTAAGTGTTAAAAAAAACAAAATCACAGAAATGTACGCCACCCTATTCTTATAAGTTTATAAAACCATGTCTGCACAGGTCTGTGTCACGCCCACCTTGGCCATGCCCATGCCCCCCACCGCCCTCCAAGTCAAACCCAATCCTGATGTGCCCCTCAATGAAATTGAGTTTGCCATCCCTGCCTCTGGTGGAGAAGGGTAGATGAACAAGGTGGGTGGGTGCCAGAGGGTCTACTCAGTCCCTCCCCTCCAGGTTACAAAAGGCTGGCAGAGTAGAACTTCTCGTGGCTAGTCCTGTCGTCTTGATGTTTTTATTGTATTTAAGACAGTAGGATTAATGTTGTCAGTCAATATTTATGCTGTGTCACCTGTAAAGTAATGGAATCAATTATTAACCAATCCATTATCCTCCACTTAGAGACAAACAACCTACTCTCTAATAAACAATTTGGTTTCAGGAAAAAACTGTTCTGTAATCTGCAACTCTTACATTGTAAAAACATATGGACTACACAACTCAATCAGGGCAAAGCAAAAGACGCAATCTACATAGACTTCTGTAAAGCCTTTGATTCAGTGGTACATGACAAACTACTCCTAAAACTAAAATCTTATGGCATCTCTGGACACCTTCATAACTGGGTAGAAGCATTCCTGTCAAACAGACAACAAATGGTCAAAATTGGGAGCGTCCTATCAAATTCTGCACCTATCAACAGTGGTGTCCCCCAAGGCAGTGTTCTAGGACCAACTCTCTTCATACTTTACATAAATGGCCTGTGTGATCACATTAAGAGCAACTGTGTTCTCTTCGCTGATGATGTAAAGCTATTCAACACCACCAACAATACTGCAACCCTTTAAAAGGACCTCAACTATTTATCAGAATGGTCAAACAAATGGCAACTTCAAATCTCAACAAATAAATGCTCTGTCTTACATATTGGCAAAAAAAATCAGAAAATAAAATACAAGCTGAATAGTCAAGACCTTGTTGATGATCCAAACTCTGTCAAGGACCTTGGAGTACTCATCTCTAATGATCTAAGTGCTAAAGCCCATTGTAAGTACATAGCCAAAAAGAGTTGTTAACCTACTCTTAATGTTTAAGCATTAAGAGTTGTTAACCTAATCCTACGTAGCTTTTTCTCTGGTAATATCACACTACTAACTAGAGCATACAAAATATTTGCTAGACCAATACTTGAATACAGCTCAACAGTCTGGAACCCGCATTACATATCTGATATTAATACAGTTGAGAAAGCCCAGAAATATTGCACAAGAAGAGTTCTCCACTCCTCTACTCATTGCAGAATACCTTATGCCACCAGACTTGAAATTCTAGACCTAGAAAACCTTGAATTATGCTGTCTTTGGTCCGATCTAAGTATGGTATATAAAATCATACATTGCAATGACTTACCTGTCAATGAATACTTCAGCTTCAACCATAACAACACAAGAGCACACAACAGATACAAACTCAAGGTTAACCGCACCAAATTTGATTGCAGTAAATACGACTTCAGAAACAGAGTGGTCAATGTCTGGAATACTCTACCTGACTCTGTGGTTTCTTCCCCAAACCCCCAAAACTTTAACCTTAGACTGTCTATTATTGACCTCACCCCTTTCCTAAGAGATCTGTAGGGGGTGTGCATAAGCGCACCAACGTGCCTACTGTCCCTGTCCTATTGTTTCTTTTTATTTTTCTTATATGTATCCATTTCATGTATTCATAACTTTGTTGTACTTATACCTGTTATCTTATAATCGCTTGACTAAATAAATAAATAAATAAATAAATAAATAAATAAATAAAATTGGGGGGTGGGAACACCGAGAAATAGCAGAGAAATACATCTTATTGCTATGCTATAAGAGAGAGGGTGAATATGAGATTTGAACCGACCTTAGGTTGGAAAATATGCAGATAAGCCTGCTACTATTGCTCTGCTCTCTTGTTGGTTGGTTCAGGAAAAAAGCATCTGCTAGAAACAGCAGAAACGAGGTATGCTAATTTGGTTTGTGTGCTGGGCACTTCCTTAATTTAAGTATTCAGAAATAAATCGCAGCCTGGACAAATGAAGCTGAAGCTACCTGGATGTGTGAGCCCTTGATATGGTAACAGTATTCATTAAGTGAGCATATAGTGCATAGCTAGAAGTCCAGGAGCCAGCAAGGAGATTGTACCAAGCAACAATCACTGTCAAGGTTGTTGCTGTCACTGCTGTCATTCTGGATGGTTTGATAAGCAAACGGGAAAGGATGCAGCTTTTTACAAAACAGAAAACGTTCTAAATTTCTTCACTTGGTTTTTCAATATATTTGCTAACTCAGGATTTTGGACAGAAGCCTACCAAAGTTAGAAATAATGCTTTCAAAACTAATATTAACACAGATTAAAAAACAAGTCAGATAGTATTATTGGCTGGGTTTGTCTATTATGCCAAATATACATGCATGTACATTCACACAAGGATACTTTTTGGCTGAGAATAATTTTGTGAACCCAGCCACCGTGGTTACGAAAAAGTGGTTTTAGTCTGGTTTATAAATCAGGTTACAATGCACAATTAGACGGCATCTCCTTTGAGTCAAGCTGGATTTCTAGTAGCTTCATAAACATGTCCTGTTTCCTTGGTAAACAATGTTATATTGGGTCCGGATCACAATCAGTTTGGTCTTTATTGGGGCTCTTCAGGCATAGACATCCTCCATACTAGATATCTACATTCAACCCTTACATTCAAGCCTTTAATGAGGATTTGAATGCATAGGTCTTGTATTTGATGACTTTATAGGGCACTTAGCTTTAGAGCTATCTTGCCCTGGCTGTCTATAGCTTGAGGGTAGGAGGTCTTATAGAAACTGTGCATGTACACTTTCCTTTTTTCCCCTATATCGCTAGGCTCTCTTTCTAGAGAAATTTGGGGTTTTTCTTGGTATTAGTATAGAAATTATTTGCCATTGTTTTTTTTTCTGGGATGTGTGGGAATCAAACGTAGGACCCAAAGCAAATATTCAAGGCTTACTGCAGTGTTTATTAGAGAACACATGCTGGTGGGACTCTCTTTGAAGAACATTGAACAAAGGGATGCAGTCCTATTCATACATTTCAAAAAGGCGTGAGAGACTAATGTATAAGCAATAAATGATGTAAGCATATATGTTCGTAGGTAGAGGATCTCAAGTTACTATAAGTAATGGACTGTTGGTCACTTCCTGTGCTGTTTCCCTTCAGAAACCAAAAGGGAGGAATAAAAACATTAAAATAGAGGAAAACATCTTCATAAATCAAGAGCATAGGGCAGTTTGGGAATTCCAGAAACACACACACACACACACAAAGTTCTCATTGCAAATATGGGATTGTTCTAATGAGGCTGTGGCCTTTTATCTGTATATATCAATTTGATTTAATTAATTTCATCCATCTAAGAATTGATTTTCTCCATAAGTGTTTTACTGATTTCTAAGTCTGACTCCTGATATTTCCTAGTGGTCTTTCATTCGGGTACTAAGGTTAGTTTATCCTTATCATCAGCAGACAATGAAAGTTTATGATTGAGGTAATGCTGAACAAGGGGCTTCCCAACTCACCTTAACTGTATCAACTCTCAGTTGAACCAACTGAAAGGAATCCCATCTATTGTTAGCTTAAGTGGATGAGCAGCTTTCCCCTATCTGCTGACTCCTAGAATTAAAGTGAGTTAAAATAACAGGTTATTGAAGAATTTCCTGCCTTTCATGGTATGACGTTTTAGTGGACCATTTTTAATCCCTCCAGATCTATCTTGATTAACATAAGTTTATCATGAAGCCAGCCTATTGTCTTCAGTTTAACAAACCATAATTTAGGACAATACTTGAAACATTGTCACTATGTTAAATATGCAATTTCTTTTAATGAATATTTTGTAAAAAAGAAAAGAAACACAGCAATGTAGAGGTCAGTTGTGGACTGGCATGTTAACTCCCCCATAAGCTCTGATGTTGATGAAAGTACATCCAAATCATACAAGGGAAACTTCCTACAACAAGCTGCTGCACCAAAACCAGATTAACACACATTATTATGTAGTGTCTTGTGCAAAACCAATGAATTATTGGGAATTGCTAGGATGTTACAGACCAATCTTATCTAATTTAATGCCCTCCAGATGTATGGAGGTTCATAATACATAATCCATGTCAGTGAAGAATTCCAGGAACGGCAGTCTCAGCCCATCTAAAAGACATCACTTTGAGAAAGACTGGAGACAATGGGGACATCCCATCAGCTGGCTGATCTTTCTCGATTTGGGAACACAGCGGTTTTGCAAAGGAGAGCTTGGGGTCCATTGTTGTTATTGTCATTCCGTCATTCCTCACTTCTGATTCTTTGTGACAGACGGGCATCATCACTTCGTTGGAACTGTTATTGTCAGTCATTTCAATTCTTGCAAGCTCCTGTTTAGGACATAAGAGAGAGTATCCAGACGTCTGTTGGGTCTTTTATCACAAGTCATTTTCCATAGACTCGGCTCTCCTTTTTTTTTTTTTTTTAACTTTCTCCTTTTCTGCCACCGTTCCGCCTGGCTCCGATCGCGATCAATTTCTGCCCAAGCCGACGGCTTCGTCCCGGGGAGGCGCGGCTAGCTAGCGGGACGGTTGCGTCGCCTCGGCTGTCGACAGAAGAGTTCTAGGACCCAGCAGGCATCCAGGCAGGAGCGGAGCCCATGTGCTCCGCTCCCCTCCTCCGCTCGCCTATCTCTATTGTCTGAGTAGCCTGGCGGCGGCAGCAACACCTACAGCTTCAGCAACTATCCGGCCGGACTGCGTTGTGCGACTGGGTCAGCTAGGGGCGGACGCGCACGGACCACAGCTCCGACTGGCGCTTGCCCGAAGCCGAGTTCTGCAGCCGCGCCGGGCACTCAGGCCCGGCGGGGATGGACTTGCGTCCTGCAGCGGCGCGAGTGGGCATCTGAGCGGAGGGAGAGAAGCGGATCGGGTCCGGCAGAATGGGCTCCAGCCGCGCCGCCCCCGAGCTCTGGCTGGTCTTCGCGGTTCTTTTCCTGAGCGCTCCCAGAGGTGAGTCCTGGTTGTTCGTCTGGCTGCTGGCGGCGGAAAAGTTCCCCAGCTCGGTCCTAACCTTAAGGGAACTGATCCTTCCCCGGGAGGGTCTCTGAGTTCGGGTTCCGGCAGGAGAAGTGTGTATGTGTCTGGGGGGCGGGGAGTCTGTTGTTCCGACGGGAATCGGCCAATTCGGGTCTTCGGATTTCGGCCACCTCTGAGACTTGTTGGGTAAGGGAATCTCTTGGTTTTGGCTTCGGAAAACTATCCTGCGTTCCCGGGTGATCACCATGGAAACACTGAACCTTTCTACCCGGCCGCTGTGTGTGTGTGTGTGTGTATTTAAACCGAGCAGCTGGGGCTCGCCGCCGTGGGCTCCCCCTCTCGGACTCCAAGGAACGAATCGTTAAGAAGGTGCCCTCCGACTGTTTGCCAAAGCCCAGAGGTTTCCCCCACGGCGTCCCTCCCGCCCAGGTTGGACCTCCCCCTCTCGCAACCTGGACATCCCCAAATGCTACGGGATTTTAAATTCTTTCCGCCACCTTCTTTACCTGCAGTCGCGGGTTTTCCTGAGAGGGCTGTTGAGATCTTGGAGATGCAACCCCCTCCCCCCCCACACCTGCAGGACAGGATTAAATTTACCTTGAAAGGCAAAGGAGCCGTTTGGGAGCTCTATGATTCAATTAGCTTCCGTAGTCCACGCCTTCTCCCCTTCCAGCAGGGCAGGGTCAATCCCTGAGGAGAGACTCCCTCCTCCCAGTCTCGATGAATGGAAACGGACGCGGCTTCCCCCGGGAAATAAAATTCCCTAGAAAAGCAAATACAGCTGTGCCTTACTGCTCCCTGATAATACTCCGTCCGACTCTCCAACTGGCTGGAAAGCTCATGAAATATGGCTAGAAAAACTCTTCAAATATTATCATTGACCTACTTGCTGCTCTCTGACTTCACTCCCTGCATTCTTTCAAAGCAATCCAGAAAAAAAAATTCAGATCCTCCTTATTTATATTTAGAGCTTTTCTAGTGAGGATAAATAGTTATCAATGTTTATGTTTGAAGAATTAAGACAAGACCCTTCGGTTTGGGCAAAGCAGCCTTCCTTCCCTGCCAGATACCCTCCAGAGATACTAGACTACAACCTGAATCTTCCCTGGCTAACATGATTATCAGCATTAAAGTTCACACATAGGGGAGATACAAAGGCTCAAGAAAAGCTTATATACTTGCTACCCCTGATTTGTTTCTCTTGTGGTATAAATTGTTATAAGAGCCTAAAGACAACAAGCCACATTCCTGGGTTCTCACGACAGTTTTAATTTATTTCTGAGCCCTCTCTGAAGTCATATAAACAAAAGATATATAGCCAGCCTGGATCCCTTAATACGAATGATTGGGATTACATCAAAATATAGTTTGCCTCAATAATACTGAAGAATTAAATATATGGAAATGCTTCCCAGTAATATTCTCAGCGTCATTTTGCACATGTGAGATCATTGTTCCAAGCCATAGATTATACCCTATGTTGGTTTGAATTAAAGACATTTTGGGGCTGAGAGGTATTGGGTTCATTTTATAGTACTGAATCAATCCTTCTGGTTCTCTTCTTAAAAGCAAGCTTATAAGGTAAGCAGGAAAGTTATATTATTGCCTGAAACCTTGAAGGATATATTTTCCAGTAATACCTGACTTTGCTGTGACTGTGAAATGGAGAGCTATTTCAACCAAAGGAAATTGTGTTGTGCAAGATGACATCTGAAAGGTTTTTTCTTATGGCCAACAGAGGAGAGAAAAACGGGCATGTTGTGAGAAATGGACCCAAAATCTATTGCAGAGGAGCTACTCTATTCTTAACATGGAGTGGAAGCCTGTGGTTGGATCACCATGTCAAGTTGATGAGGGGAAAATAGATGAAGAAACACCTATTAGCATAGAAGGGAGGAGAGGTGTCAGAGGTCACAGCCCAGGGGAGGAAGAAACCAGATTGGTAAGGAGTCCCTTGCTCCTACCCTGTCACCCCCCTTTCTGGAACCTAACAGGGCAGGGAGTGATGTCATGGTATCTCTCAACCATCTGCTGCTTCTTCAGAAGGAAATCCTGTAACATAGAATCTGAGGGAGCTTTGATAAAGGGTACCCATGGGGTTCAGCATCTTTTAATGGACTGATTGTTCTCCAGTTCAGAGAAGGGGAAGGGGGTATTTGTTTGCTGCTCTGGCCTCACATTAGACAGAGGAGCAGGTGGAGATAGCAAAATATGTTGTTTTATGGAGCTTGCATTATAACCGTTGATACAGATTTATGTGTGTGCATGTGTGCGAGAAAAATTCATTGTTGGACTAAGCAATTTCCCATTGTGCCTCTGGCCACTAACCTCAATGTACAGTGTATATTGTATACAATATACAATGTACAGTGAAATCTGGATTCTTTCTTATCCTTGCATATCTGGCATACATTGAGGATAGGATCATATAGACAGACAGTTTAACTCATGGTTTTCTATGGTCAAAAATGTAGTGATGTAATTTATATTAATAGCCACACAATTTTAGTGAATAGATCTCCTGCAACAGTTTAGAAAGCTGAAAATGCTCTATAGGAGTGTATCTATAATGTAATGTTTCCAGTTTTCAGAAAATAAAGGCATAAAAATGTTTGGATATGCCTCATCTTTCAAAATTGGGGTGGGGATGAGGGTGGGGTTCTTCCTATTTTTTGAGCTGAGATGTCACATCTATAGCAGTGCTGGATGCTAGAAGAGAGGGATTGTCAGCTTTCATTCAGGAATACGAAACCCTCAAGATGATCTATTATTTGGTAATCTGGCACTTTGTTTCTAACATGGATTAACCAAATGACTTGGGATTCCCATAAGCATCACCAATGCCCAGGCTCTAGCATTAAGACATACGGAGCATCTGATTCAAAGCTAATGCATAGATATCAAGGCTACAGTAGTCACCAATGATAATCTCAGCCTTAATGACTTTTTAATCAGGCTAATAATCAGTTCCTTGGAAGAAGCCTCTTATTCTCAGGTTGGCTTTTCAATTTGATTTTTAACACTGGTGTCCAGTTGAGGTGATGCTAACCCACACCTGCTTTACCTGAGTTTCTGTATATGTCAATGACCTTCATGCAGACGTTCTTATTTCTCCTGAAAGCAGTAGGGAACCTAATAGTTGGAAATTGTAGGGAGGGTAGTCTTTGACTAACTGTCAGGAAAACGTTTATGAAAATATAAAATGTTCAACAATAGAACAAACTGCTTGAGGAGATGGCAAGATCACTTATGTGGAAGGCATTTTAAAAAGGCTAAATGACCAAGTATCATGGATGGTGCAGCTATATCTTCCATTATAGGTCCTGTGTCAAGCAGTGGGTAGGAATACATCTCCAGTCTTGTTCCAGCACTATGATTCTATTTTATTTGTCAACCCTGAAGCTGACCAAACCAAGGCCATTTTGAGGCTTAAGTGTTGCCACGCTGGAGCTGAGGGACAGGGAGGGGAGAATAGAGATAGCTGGGTTTTTTTAGCCAAAACAAAATACTTTCTCCTGGGAACCAAGGACATTCCCACAGGTGGCCGGAGAGAGGAGTAAAGTTTACTAGGCAACTGGATGTCACCTTGATTGGACTATGTGACTGATTGTTTGGGGAAGGGGAAAAACCTAATTAGGTGAAAACTATGGGAACATTCAGAGTCAGTTTTCACCAGCTTGAGCCAATATAATATGTCCAATAAACCTATTCTTTGAGGAACCTATGTCAACTAAAAAGATTCTCCTTTGGTCTTTCTAGCTGCCAGAAAAGGGGAGTGGGGGAAAAACAAGGCATTCCTTAAATGCCTAGATAATCACCCCAGCAGCCCAAAGTTGTCGGAGCATAAGAAGGTTATTGGAGAGCATGATGGATGATTCTTGGAGATGGATGTGTCCCATTGGAGAAGTCATATCCAGGTGGTGGTGGGAAGACCAGGGTTAAGAAGGAAATGTATGATGTAATTTAGTATTGGCTGCACCCAGCTAAATGCCAACATGGCCACTTCTAATAAATCAATTTTCTTTTCTTTGATTTGAATGAGGGTGGATTTGTTGGAGCCCTGACAACCTACTTGCCTCAGAGTTCTGTTTGCTATGGGTGCATTATTTGGAACCCTGACACTACTCCTAAACTGGGCAAACAGAAAAACACCAATTTAGTGGTTTGGAAGGTACAGTAAAACCTCAGGTAATGACCGTAATCTGTTCCGAGAATTCAGTCGTCACCCAATTTGGACGTCACCTGAATTACATGCGCGTAAAAAATGGCACAGCATGGAAGGGGAAATTGGCACAGACAAGCAAATGGCCACAGCTGTGTTTGGTTACCACCCGAGCACCCGTTCGTGACCAGAGATAAAAAATGTTGGTCATCACCGAATTTGGTTGTGAACTGAAGCGCTTACAACCAGAGGTTTTACTGTAGTTTTAAATAAATGTAAGTCTACATTTCATTGGTCTGTATCTTTCCCTTTCAAGGGATGGTAGCTGCAGTGGGTCAATAGGCATAAAGCTCATTTGAACACGGAGGTGATGTGGTGTAATGAGAATAACCCATTTGTGGACTACAATTTTGTACTTGGACTTGCATCATATCTGAAGTTTAGCATAAATATTTCACATATTATAACCTGCCTGATTCTTAATAATAAGGATGGATTTTTCCTGGTTAGAAATGCCTTTTAATTGTTCTTGTCCATGGACACAACCAGGGGTGGGATTCTACCAGTTTGCACCTATTCACTAGAACCGGTTGTTAACATTCTAAGCAGTTCAGAGAACCGGTTGTTAGAAGAAATTACTGGCATAATCCTGTAAGGAAGGCAGGAAGGAAACATTCTGGTGTTGCTTACAGAAACTGCCTCTCCATTAACCCTTATTACATTCTTGGCAGAACTAGACTTCCTGTCTCAGGAACTTCTTTGGAGTTTTTTCCCCCTCCTTTGCTGGTACTTTGCTTGTGTGGAATGACCATTCAAAGTTACAATGGCACTGAAAAAAGTGACTTTTGACCATTTTTCCCATGACTGTTGCAGCATCCCCACAGTCATGAGAGGCCAGGCAAGGAGATGCATGCCTCGATGTGAGTGATGTTGAGTTGGCCACACCCAGCCAATAACATGACCACCAAGCCATGTCCACCAACTAAGCCACGCCCACAGAACCGGTTGTTAAAAATTTTGAATCCCACCCCTGGACACAACTGTCATGGTTATGCATTATTCTGTGCTTAAATCCAAGAAGTGACAGTAGATTTTATATGATGGGATATGTAATAATACCACATTTATTTTGTATGGCATTTAGTTTTATATATTTTTTTAATTAACACACATGGAATAACAGAGTTGGAAGGGACCTTTGACGTCTTCTAATCCAACACCCTGCTCAAGCTGGAGATCCTATTCCATTTCAAACAAACAGTTGTTCAATCTCTTCTTAAAAATCTTCAGTGAAGGAGCACCCATAATTTCTGAAGGCAACCAGTTCCACTGATTAATTGTTGAATTTGCAAGAGGATGAGTGAAGCAGTGCATTCTTTGTTCTGCCCATTTCAATTCCCAGGTCCTGGATTCTGCTAATACATTGTTCGTGCTTGCAGTTAGTGTTGCAATGTGACCTTTGAAGGATGTTGTAATTTCATTCTTACAGTGGAGGACCAAGTGGGATGCTGGATTTGAATCAGGGAAGGTCAGGTCCACATCTCCACCCAACAATGGAGCTCAGTACTTTTTTGGGCAGAGAATTATCTTTTGGATGACCCCATTTTACAGTTGTATTTTGGGAATGAATTAGAAAGATCTTGTGTATTTTTGCAAAAGGAAAGAAACATCAGTGATAAAGAAGTGCAATTTTGGCAGAGCAATTTGGCTTCCTAGAATGCGACATTTGGGCTAGAGTTGAATATCAATTGCCTTTCGAAATTCTCCGATGAATTTGTGGACAGAGAATTGGGCCTAATGATTATCTCCACATATTATCCCTTAGTGGTGATAGCAGTACCGCTCCACAAAAGCCCTGTTTTAGGAATTTCTTTCTAATGTCTTCTCGTTGTATGTAATGGAAGCATCGGAAGCCCAGCAAACTGCAGATTGCTGAAGAGAAGATAGTGCAGCGAAGGTAGTTATTCTCACACAACCTAGGGCCAAATTGTAATTAAATATGTCAAGCACATCATACTCCACCCATTAGAATTTATCCAAAATCTTTCCCAGCCTAATGCTTTATAGAATCATAGATTTCAACAAACCCCAAATTATCAGCATGCTTTGGGACTTCAGGGAGGAGATGATCATGCTGTTCTGCAAATATCAATCACTTTGTAACTATCCCTGTCCAGGCAGCAGCTTTGAACTAGAGAGAAGTGATCATATCAAGTATTTTAGGTAGGATCCAGATGATTTTATTTGGTTTGATATTTGAGCTTCAACATTCCAGAGATCACTAGGTCAGCGATTCCTAAACTTTTTGCTTCCTTAAAAATCCAGACACCCAAATAAAATGGACAACAAAGACAATATTTTTCCATGGGCCATCTACAGTACCTATATATACATACTAGTAGGATATTCGTCAGTGGTGGGATTCAAACATTTTTACTACCAGTTCTGTGGGCATGGCCTGGCTTGGTGGGCATAACTTGGTGGGTGTGGCAGAGGAAGAATACTGCAAAATCTCCATGCCCACCCCACTCCAGGGGAAAGATATACTGCAAAATCCCCATTCCCTCCCCACCCCACTAACCTGCTTTCCAGCTCCATTCTTTTGTGCAGAGCAACAAAAGAAGACCCAGCCAATCAACTGGGACTTGGGAGGCTGAGAATAAATGGGGTGGGGCCAGTCAGAGGTAGTATTTGCTGGTTCTCCGAACTACTCAAAATTTCTGCTACTGGTTCTCCAGAACTGGTCAGAACCTGCCGAATACAACTTCTGATACCCGTGCTTTGCTACAAAACTATGTGATTGGGCTTAGTTTTGGAGGAGAAAAATAAGGGGAAAAAATTCTGCCTTTCCCTACCAGTATCCATCAGTATTCATCTGGCTAGCATCCTGTCAGTGTGTGAGAGCGCTGAGAGCTATTTGGAAACTGAAACAGTATTTTCTGAGTGAGCAAGAAGGAGACAGCAAGGAGCCTGGGTGTAGCTTAGCTCAACTGTTCTGCTAAAGCTGGTTGCAGCTCTGAAACTGAAACTCTTCTCCTCTGCTTGTGTTTTGCATTGGAACAGATTTCAGATGGGGAGGGGGAGTAGAACTCGTTAGCATCAGAGCGTGTTAATAATAATATATGAAATACTAATGCTCTGATGGTCATTTTGTAAAATCCTTTCTTAGTGAGCATCTAGAAGCCAAGAGGAACATACATGCCAAATTTCAAGTTTGTAGGCTTTATGGTTCTGGAGATTTTGTGGTGATGCGTGAGTAGTATTTTGCTTTTATATATATAGAT
Source organism: Pseudonaja textilis (assembly GCF_049901715.1). Lineage (NCBI taxonomy): Eukaryota > Metazoa > Chordata > Lepidosauria > Squamata > Elapidae > Pseudonaja > Pseudonaja textilis. Next base: position 226,855,404 of record NC_141990.1, read on the forward strand.
TCTCCACATGTGGCTGCTTCACTGTTAGGAAAATGCTACCTTTTGCCAGACAAGTAATTTGCAGAGCACTTCATTAGATTTCAGTTAATTAAAACAATGTTTTTATCAGTTTCAACATTGTTGGAAGCTGGAAACATGCCAAAACTCAAAACTCAAATCTAGTTGTATATTACTGTTTCAAATGATTGAGGGGAAGGAGTAGAAACCCTCCAAAAAACTCTTATTAGTCCTTTGCACATTCCGAAGAAATAAAATGGCTGCTTTGAACAGAAAAGCCAAATGAAACTGAAGTGTTGGTCAGAAAATGAGGAAAAGGGATAAAGTACATTATCATGCTGATAGACAGGAAAGCCAGGGCTAGCAGCTTTGAACTGCAAATATTTGGAAGATCATTTGATAAACTCATTGTTATCAAGTGTCATACTCTGAGGCTTGTCTGCTCAGATCTGGGGGTTTTAAGTAGAGACAGCTAATCATTGTTGATAAAACTGAATTTACTCTGGCAGAGTCATCTTCAGAAAGTCTTTAACCTGATCAATAATCATATTTTGACTGGCACTTAATTTTTCCCCAATTCATTTGATTTTGATTATACAAGTTACAAAGTAAAACGGTTCAATATGACACAAACTCAGTGCTACAGTAGTTTTCTTTTATTTTTGTCTTTATCATCTATTATTTAGTAATGAGTCAAGGTCAATTTTCTATTTGTATAAAATATTTTAAGCCATCTTGTCTTCTCAAAGCAATTTAGATAACTACAAAGCATCCATTGAGGGCAAAGAATTTGGATGAAAAATTAATTAAGAATTCCAATTAAAAAATGAAAAAGCAGAATAAAAATATATCAACATTTAAAAAACTAAACAGGATTAACTGTGTCTTCAGAATTTTGCATTGTTTTGTTTTTAAAGAGGACATTCAGGAGACCTTTCCCTATATCCATGAGTGTGATAGTACTTATTAATGAGTCAGAGATAATCTTGATTGGTAGTCTTTTGTGGTAGTCAGAATAGTGGCAAAAGGCTATCATCAAAGTGGGCACAACAACATTTCTAATGGTAATGCCTTTTTTTTCAGGAGTTAAGTTTTGTATGTAAGCTATTCATGAAACCTAAACATGCTTAAAACTTCATTGACAGTCATTTTGTTTGGAACAAAGTGAGAGACCATACCTCTACTTGCTATCAAAATTCAGTTAATAACAATTTTGGGGAACTCTGTGGGTTACAAAAAAAAGGGGGTGGGAGATGCTAATCGTTTCCATGGAAAACTATCTCAAGATATCAGGAAATTACTAGAGATGGAGGTGAAGGTGTGAAGGGCACTGTTGAAATTGGTCTTGGGGAGAGTGCTCTGTTCTGCTCTGGGAGAGGGATCAAGGAGTCCTAGTGGACACTTACTTAAATATGAGCCAGCAATGTACCACACAAAAAAATGCCAATGAAGTCCTGGGTTGCATTAACAAATGCTGTGAAGTGTTAGTACCGCTTTATAATGCGGTATAAGACCACACTTGGAATACTGCAACCAGTTTTCTGCAATCAGTTTTCAAGTCACCACAATATACAAAAGATGTTGAGATTCTAGAAAGAGTACAGAGAAGAGCAACAAAGATGACAAGGGAACTGGAGGCTAAAAGATATGAAGAACAGTTGCAGGAACTGGCATGTCTAGTCTAATAAAGAGAAAGACTAGGGATGACATGACAGCAATTTTTCAATATCTAAGGGGCTGCCACAAAATAGAGGGAGTCGACCTGTTCTCCAAAGCACTTGAAGGCAGGACAAGAAGCAATGCCTACTAGACTGTAGGAGACAGTCTACTATTGACCTCATCCCTTTTCTAAGAGGTCTGTAGGGGGCGTGCATAAGTGCACCAACCCTGTCCTATTGGGTTTTTTTTCTTATATGTATCCATTTCATGTATTCATAACTATGTTTATACTTATACCTGTTATCTTATAATTGCTTGACAAATAAATAAAAAAACAAAACAAACAATGGATGGAAACTTATCAAAGAGAGATCAAACCTAGACCTAAGGAGAAATTTTCTGACAGTGAGAACAATTAACCAGTGGAACAGAAGTTGCCTTCAGAAGTTGTGAGTGCTTCATCATTGGAGTTTTTAAAGAAGAGATTGGACAGCCATTTGTCTGACATGGTAGGGTCTCCTGATCGAGGAGGGATTAGGTCCCTTCTAATTCTGTTATTCTGTTACTCTGTTCTCATGTCATACGGAATATCCATGAATAACCTCTACCTCTAAATCTCAAGATATAATTGTTGCTGTACCCAGGGTTATCTAAAGGATGGACTAAAAGATTCAATAAATTGCGGTGGTCAAGATCACCTGCCCTTTTGAAATCTAAATTGCCATAATAGTTTTATTATTTAAGTAATAAAAGAATTTGTAATAGAGCCTTTCTCCTTAACACCCTCTTCAGACATTCCCACTTCCCCTCAAAAGTATACTGGGTTCCACAATGACTGAAAATATTGTAAAAATGCAGTTCTTCATCTATGTTTTCCCAGCCTCCTGTACTACTGCTTTAGTTGGCTGTAGTCCAGGCTGTGGGCTACTGGGCATGTTTGGGTCCTGGCTGTTTCAAAGGTTTCTTTCTCACCTCCAACAGACTCACACATCTGTCTCTTATGGAACAGCTTCTAAAATCTGGAAAAGATTGTTTGGAAATATACAGTCTTGATGTTCCTCATCTATTCGGCTTTCATCCCCTTCCCTTATCAGACGTTGCCTGCATTGACTTTTTATCAAGCTGTGGGCATCCAGAGAATTATGAGAAGGATGAGAATTGAATTTATATTAGGAAGTGGGAAAAGCAAAATGCAAACACCTGAAATAGAGACAGGATGTTCGTACTGTGCCTTTCTGTGTATCACAAAGGCAGATTTGTTGGCCCTAGGTAGTGCAAATAACTCTACTTATAGCAGGATTTGATTTTTCTTGTACTATTGGGTTGCTTAATCTTTTAAAACCCTTCATTCTGAAAACATGTCAACTTCCCTATAAGCAACTTTTGACAAAATAGCACACCATTATAAAAGAGCTAAGGATTTAAAATAGCTTGTAGCACAATTCAGGGGCAGTTCCTTTGTTGGATTCAGACTTGGCCATTTTTAGATGGAACTCATGGAAATCAGTTGGACTTAAATCAGCCCATTGACCCAAATTTCATTTAGTTCAGTAGGCCTGATCCAAGTGTGACTTAATCTGGCCTCAGTTCAATCATCATGTCACAAGAACATAGGAAGCATGTTCTATAGCCTACTTTCACTTATAAGTGGAATATGTACGAGACACCTAACATCTAGTGTGATTGAAGGGCTAGTATTGGTAAAACTCAGGTTGTATTCTAATCTTAGCCATGTAAAGTTACTGGGTGACTTTGAGCCAGTTATTCTCTCCCTGCACAGCATACCTTGCAGGATTGTTGTTTTTGAAATAAAATGAAAGGAAATCTCCATGTCAGTTACCTTGAATTCCTGATTATTGACACCTGAGTAATTTTTGTTTTTAAAAAGCTGCATGTGTAGTGTTATCATTTGGTTCATTCAATGTGCCTCCAAAAAAAACTGATCACAGTAATCTTCAAGCCATTTTCCAAAAAAGTCCATAGTGAAATTGTGCTACAGATTCTTGTAGAATACAACAGTAGTTCATTTCATAATACAATCGTGAGGATACTTTCTGTGAAATAGGTTAAACTGAATTCATTATACCCTGAGTAATGTGCACTTAATTGAGAAATGTCCGATTGAACTCAGGACACATGTTCATATAAAATTTTAATAGGTATATTACCAACTTCAATATTCAGAAGGAAAATCCTTTAGTTAATCAAAATAATGCAATTCCTAAGAGTTAGTGAAAAATTTGAGGGAACTTCAAAATTTGCAGAACTACAGACCTATGTTAAAAGAACAAGAAAAGCTCACTAAAAAGTCAACATGAGACCACTCTCAATATATTTTGCTTCTATGAAAGTTTGAGATAATATATAGGAAATAAAATAGAGTAAATATATCTTAAAATATTATATGAAATCTCAACAGTAACAATAATTTCATTCATTTTTATTTTTCTTATTAATTTAAGTATATATTTATTCACAAAATATTTAACCTATTTTTCACTGATAGCAGAATCCAAAGCATGGATAAACCATTTTTAAATATAACAAAATATTATCTAGTTTTTTAAAATCATGAAGGTATTAAAACATAGGATAGAAATTCTAATACAAAGATCATCAATAGCAAAACATGATGATGATGACGACGACACAATACAGTTACAACATTGTACTCTCCATGGTACTGAATTAAGCCAATAGGAGAAGTCATCAGTCATTTGTCAGATTCACCAACTGAATTAAAAGTACTCAATTGTTCAGAATATTTTGTCTTCAGTGTACTAAGTCTTACATACCAGGAAATATTTATTTCTATATATGTATATCAGAATAAGGTAGATATACACACGTTTACACATACACATACACATCATTTTGGTATATACCAGAATCAATCTATCGATCTTCTGTCTGTCTGTCTGTCTAATCTATCATTCTGGATTTATAAGCAGAGTGTAATGGATGCAACTATTTACTTGTAAGAACTGATCACTAGGCAGAAATCTCAGAAAATCTGGACTTCATATTTAATGGATGTTCTGCTTAGATTGATTATGAAGTAGAAGAGGTTGTCCATTAAAATGTAACTCTCATCTCCAAGATTGAGATCAGATTGAGGCCACACTCTACATCAAGAGTTGAATGTCCATGGTTATAGAGGTTACATGTGTGATGTATATAAAACACTTGTTGGTCACAATCACAATTTATTCTGATAAGGTCACCAGTTATGGGAGATTAATTGCATTGAATTATTATGTGTCACTGACCCAGGGTTGACTCTTAACAACCATATAAATAACTTTTTATGATGAGGGATTAATCTACACCTTTAGATGGTTGTTTACAGAAGAGTATTGTATTTGGGCTGCAAGAATCCAGCCTGTACTAAATTGCAGAAAACAGAGTGGTCCACATTTCTTTGTCAGATTACTGCAGCGAGATATGGTAGTCCTATCCTTGAAGCCCTACTTTGTTGTTTGAAAGTGCTCTGAACAATACCAATAGAAATTGTTATACAGGTGAATTATTATTTTTAGCATAATAACTTTAGAATAATTGGAGCCAGAGATGGTTCATCTGGGGACCAACTGATTATCTCTGATCCAAGTCGTGAGTTCCTAGTTTTGTCAAAATTACTTGAACACAATACATTCCATTCTTTTACTTAGGGTTTCCCTCCATCTCATAGAAGGATCGGGAATGGGAATGGGGTCTCAAATGTAAGTGTCTATGGAGTGAGGAAGTTACCTCTCTGATGTTGATGGACATAGTTCTCCTGTTTGCAGCGGATTGTGAATCGGATCCTCCTGACATGGTGTATTTGCCAGCTGAATTAAAAGTACTCAATGGCTCAGAGTATTTCCGTCTTCAGCGTACTGACCGTTACTCACCAGGAAATGCTTCCTTCAGCTCTCACTCAGAGACATTCCTCTTCCTTCATCATCGACTTGCAGGAAAACCCAGTATCCAGGCTACCTACCTTCCTTTCACTGCCCAGCAGGTAAATTTGCCTTATAATTGTTTACAAAGATGTTTCAATGTAAAACGGAAACCACAATCCTTAAGTCATATTTGGAACTTTAAGAATGTATAATGGAAACTCATATAAAAGTCTGTTGTGTGAACCAAACCATTGACTTCGTGTTTTGTTACACCCTCTCTCAGGATCCCACCCACAGGAGGAGGTAGAGGTAAGGGGGGAAATGTCAAAATGTGATTTACAACAGAAGTATATATTTGGTGGGGCTTATGTGATGTCACAATGTAATATTTTGACATTTTGATGCCCCCGTGGTTAGGAATAGACACCTATAGTATGTTCCCAATGGTGGCGTAGTGGTTAGAATGCAGTATTTCAGGCTAACTCTTTCCACAGTCTGGAGTTCAATCCAGATAGGGCTTAGGGGTTAAGGTGAACTCAGCCTTCCATCCTCCCCAGGTCAGTAAAATGGGGACCCAGATGGGAGCAATATGCTGACAGATTACTTAGAGAGTGCTGTAAAGCACTATGGGGTGGTATAAAGATCAAACTGCTATTGCTAATTACTTCTGTTCAGTTTTATATTTTCTAAAATAAACTTTTCTTTTAACAACATAAAGTTTTCCAGTCACCTATTGTATTTCTTTTCTAAAAATGCTTATAGTATCCACATGGGATCCAGAATCATGCTTGTAAATTAGAATGATGCTAGCGGCTGCCACTTTGCTCTGTAACTAGTTTACTATTTATATGGTTTGTTTTTTTGTTTTAAAATGGGGCAGGAAACATGATAGGTACCAGGTTTGCTATCTATGGGTACCACACTGAAGATTCCCAGTGTAAGAAATGGCACATTGCCAAGTTCCGTTCTTCCCTGGGATTGTTTAGTGAGATTTTATCCTGAATTCAGATTCTTTTTTCCTTCCAGGAAGTTCCAGCAGATAATTCCCAGTCCACAGATGTTTCTACTACCTGGGACATCCGTGCTGTATCCATTGAAGGCACAGTATCTCCTTATGAGCCTTATGCTCGTGTTCTTTTCCACCTCCAAGGGCAGGATTGGATGTCAAAACGACAACCCCTGCCTTGTGTCAGCCTGCATGTCTTCCATCAGGCCCAGGTTGTGCATCGGGCCTGCCACCTTCAGGTACAGTGGTGGGATTCAAATATTTTTACTACCGGTTCTGTGGGCGTGGCAGGGAAAGGATACTGTAAAATCTCCAGTCAGAGGTAGCATTTTCCGGTTCTCCAAACTACTCAAAATTTTCGCTATTGGTTCTCCAAAATTGGTCAGAACTTGTTGAATACCACATCTGTGCAGTAGGCGCAGTATATATGTTTATATTTTAAAAAATTGTGGATTTTGTATACTTAATTTGTATATGGCTCTTGTATGGCTTGGAAAGTAAAGTTCTGCGGTGGCTGTTTGGCTGCATTCTGTTGGAGACTGTAGAAGTGAATATATGGAAGTGAGGTGAAGTTATGTGGTGCAAGTTGCTTGGAGGTTCTAAGAGATCATGGACAATATATGATGATATATGGATCATCGTGGATCATCTATATAATGATTGAATTCAACAAGCCTCTGGTATGATCTAAGAGCCATGCAATTAATCCCCGGAATCCATGATTCCAGAGTAGAAAAGGTTGATATTTAAGTATTAAATATTAAAAAGTATATAAATATTAAATAATAGCATTCTTCTTGTAAACATTTCTTAAAGCAGAAGTAGGATGCAAAGCATCTGATTGGTCTGGAGCATTGCTTTCTCTTCTCAAATATAAATGCTCCCACCCCTCACCAACAAATGCCATGAAGCTTTTGGCACCTGGCATTTATGTTGCAGCATCCTGAGATCATGTGGTCACTATCTGCAATTTTCTCAGGAAGTTTCCAACAAACAAAGTCAGTGGGAGATGCTGGCATCACTTAACTGCAGCAAAGAAAGATCATAAAATCAGGCATACCTTATTTAACAACTACATTGCTTAATTATAGAAGTTGTGGTCAGAATTGAGGTTGTAAGTTGAGGATTACTTGTACTCCAAAATGTGGAAGTGATCCCTCTGAAGGATCACCTGATTCCCTAGAAAGATAGGAGAAGAGAGAGAGAGAATTGTCACTAAAGTATAAGATAAGTGCTTTCAGAAAAGTATCTAAAAGTAGCAGATAATTGGGGCAGGGACCATAACTAAGTGGTAGGGCACATATATCATGTATTTGCAATGAAATCTTAGTACTCATTGTTAATTGGTTTGGGGAGGCATGATGAGTACCAAACAAACAATGAGTACCAAACAAATTTTCCCCATAAGAAATAATGTAGTGAGTCACAAGGCAGCCAACAGTGACAAGTTCTATCTTGTGGGTTAAGTGCTAAACAAATGATGAGTTCCGGGACAAAATTTTTGCATCAAAATATGTTGAGGACCAAATTCAGTGAGTTTCAAAGCAGTTGAGTACTAAGGTACCAACACTATAAGGTTTCAAGTTTGATCCAGCTATTGCACTCATTAGTGTAAATGTGAGAAGGATATGTGTGTGTGAGAGAGAGGGACATTGGCTCTAGTTTCTCAGGGACCTGTTGCTTATTAGAGTAGGTGGAATTAGGCAAAATAAACCAGGTCATTGCACAGTATAAGGTTTGCATAGCTTGAGGGTGGGCTTTACAATGAGTCAATGGCATGCGAGTTTCTCTCTTTTCCTATCTAGGCCCCACTGGGCATGTGTGTGGTGGAACTAGAACTCCCTCCTCGCTGGTTCTCTCCTCCACTTGGCACTCTTCATCGCAAATCAGAGGATTCAGTCACCCCAACTCTAAGGGCAGAGTTGTATTATAGGCTGGAGGCCACTCTCCCTGGAAAGGTGCAGAGAGATTGTCCCCATGTGCGAACCCAGCAGAGGCCGCATCTGGGTACAGAAAGCTCCAAGGAGCAGCTTCATTATGTGGGCCCTGTGGATATCAGAGTGATGAGCCCTCCACGGCGGCAGGAAGTGTGGCTGGATAACAATGTGATGGTCCGAGTTCCTGACACAGCCCTGCGCCCAGGACAGCTTTTCACTGCCACTCTCCTTCTGCAACAGAACTTCACAGCTGATCTGCTAACTCTCCGGTGAGTGAGGGTTGCTATGCACTTACCTGAATGACAGACAAAGGATTTTGAATTCGAGAACTTTTCAGTCAAAGTAAACACAGTCTTGATAAATAATCATAATTGTGAACAATTAAATATCAGATTGTTTTTAACTGTTTCAAGTTCATTGCAGACATTTCTTAGTTGGGAAATAGACAGTCACTCTGGGCTTCTCTATTATTCAGCAAACTCCTGTAGATGAGATTGAAGATGTGAGAGAGTGGATTGCCTAATTAGTTGATGACAGAGCTGAGATTTACCACAGCCTATGGATTTCTTGATGCCAATTTACTCTCTGGGTTCTCTGATGCAGGCTTTCATCTCTTCCAAAGGTCCTTATCCTTCAAAGACTTCTCTTTGCTCACCCTAACCTTACCACTGAGGCTGTCTTTGCTTCTCTGTCTATGCATCTTTTTTTAAAATTTGTGCTTCCTTTCAGAATCAAGGTAAAGAAAGGATTACAGGTTCTGGCTGCTCGCCCCACCAAACCAGAGGCTTGGATGGCCAAGCTGGACAAGTTCAAGAGTGCCAAACACCACACTGCTTTGATCACTTGTCGTCGTTCTTCTGGCAGTGGGTTAGACTGGAAGTAGGTAGCCTTTCAGGCTCATATTTTCTTCTACAGAATTGCTTGGTTCGCCTTGGGATGAGGCATCAGGTAGCACCTCTGAACGGTTTGTACTGTAATGCATTGGGTGTTTTTCTTTTGAAAGGAAAACCTTGCCCTTATCTACATATACTGTACCTATGAAGAAAGTACTGAACTAGGACTCCATCTACTCTTGTCTCTCCCCATTCTTTGTAAAAGAACAATTCATTTTTTGAATACTGCATCATTTAGTCTGGGCAAAGTTCATTGTTTCCTTAATTTATATAATAACATAACTGTTTCAGTTTGCATAAAATTCCATGTTAGTGATAGAAGGGACAGGTTCTCCTTCCAGCAAATGTTTGTCTGCTGTTTCCTTCTTCACCATCACAAGGACTAAACTCTTGTTGAGCAGACATTGTTAACAGAACTGAGATGCCCTAGAAATAAAGGCCTACACCTAGTATGCTGTGCTATGTCTTTAAGAGCTATTCAGATTGTTTGCATAGTTCTGTAAGTGCCTCAGCGTATTAATTTTCTCTGCTAAATTAGACTTACCTTACTCCTTGTATTATTCAGGCAAGTCTGATTTTCAGATACTGAATAGTCTGGCTGGCCAAGAATCCAAAAAGAGCTAAGGAAGCTTAGACAGAAATCCAAGGAGTGCGTATAGTTGAGATATTCATTCCTTGGATCTCAACAAAAGAACCCTTGCCTGTTGTTCCCCTCTACAGTATTGATTCCAGCTGGATAGCCTCAAAGTTCTTCCCCTCTGATTTTTTTCTGGATAAGCATAATCATGAAGGGAGGGGGAATGAGGAGATAGTTCTTCCTCCAAATCCAGCCAATCATATTTGATCTAGCATCCTGCCTCCCCCACCCCCAGCACCATTTTGCATTTGTTAATATCAGTTGAGAGAATTTGCTTGAAAAATTCTTCTCAAGGAGTTGAGCTTTTAAGAGAAATACTCAGGCCTAGCATGTCATGTTCTTGATAATGATAAAGAGGTACATCATGAGAGAGACTGTCCCCTCTTTCGTTGTACACTTGCCTCTCCAGAGGTCTATAACCTCCCTGGCTTCTCATACTTCCACCAAATTTCAGGAAAAGATATTCTGGAGGTTCTTCTCTCATCAGGCTTTTATCAACTGGGAAGTGAAGACAACCTGGGAGGCTTCAGAGTGAGGGGGAAATTCAACACAGGAGCCAGTGGTAGCACCAGCATCCTGTGCCACTTCCAAAAAAGAATGAGCTCAAAAACAGTACCTAAGAGTAAGGTTCAAAACAAAGCAAAACCAGAGATCTATTTTACAAGGAACTTGCATTTGAGATAAAAAGTGCAACCTCAGTTATGAAAATCATTATTATTATCATTTCAATTAGTACTCAAACTTCTGGCCAAATATCTGCCTTATACTATCTCAACATTTAATTTTTGATAAACAAAGAAGAATTGGCCCAGGTATGCAGCTGAAATATTTCATCCCTTAAGTCTTTTGTAGAAAGTGGGGAGGTGAAATTTTTAAATTTTTAAATTTTTCTGCTGAAAATCGTGGCTTCTCAGAGTCATAAAATGGAGGAGGCTCATGCAATCCATAGGACACAGATTGCTCGTACCCAAGGCAGGAAATAAGAAAGACTTGGAAGAAAATATCCATTTCCCCAATGCTTATTAGAGGCATTTGTGTGATTCTGGTGCCATCCTTGAATCGTACTATGGAAAAGTAGGACAAGATTAGTTGGTTGGGCGTACATCTTGGAGGCATTTCAAGCAACATCTACTGTATATTTCTTTGCTTTGATCATGCTCCAGAGCAGAAAAGGTATCAGAAACTGATTTAATAGTGCTGAGTTTCTGGTTAATAGGCTAGGGGCTAATTATTTGGTATCCTGATGTTTCACCAGTAGCTACAGCTCAGAGATGAAACTGATCTTTTATACCACTACACTTCTTGGCTCCTCAAACTGACTGAATTCTTGTGTGTGCGCTAGAACTAATTTGTAACTGGACTACGTCACTGGTATTCTGGAAAGCCAGTTTCTGATTGGGCTTTTATTCAGATGAATTTGTCTGACCTGAGGAAGTTCCAGAGGAAGTCATTTTTTTTTGTTGGTCTTTGAAACATGCTGCTGTTTATTATATTTCAGATTAGATTGTCCTAAAGTTTATCTGCTGTTGGTTAATTAAGAGCAGTTTTTTTTTGGTATGATGTAAAGCTGGAAACCAGGCTTTGTTAACCTTCTTGTTCAAGTTATTGGAAAGTTTATACATTTCAATAGCTTTTCTAAGTAGACATACTTGATGATTTGACAAGACTGCTTGTACTTTTGTGCCTTTAAACTGAATATTGTGCTCTTTATGTAGAAGCAGATGTTCAGCTGCCACAAATTTTTCATTTTTTTCTTGTCAGCAATATGAGAAATATCTTTTGAAAGTTTGAATGGGTCAGTTTTTTGAACCAGAGAATGCTATTCAACTTTTTCAGCTCCATGATGATCAAGATAAGTGAGGTGGACATATTATTGTTCCAGATGTTCTGTCATCTCCTCAGTTTTCCCTGGGTTCTATGATCTCTTAAGTGTTGACTTCTAACCTCTCCATTTAGGGCAGCAGATTCTGCAGAGTTCCTATATTTGGATTTTCTTGTGGAGAATGGTACAGGTGCTCTGGCCGCTACACGCCCTGTTACCTGGCAAGTGGAGTACCCTGGCCAGGATCCTGAGGCTGAGAAGGACAAGATGGTGTGGGAGATCCAAGTATCGGAGAGAGATGTGCGAGCTTTGGTTCCACTAGTAAAGGTAAGGCCTGAAACTTGGTGGTTTTTTTTTTCTCATGGATAACTTGTAGCTGGATCCTTACACAATTCCCTTGACTCTCTCCAGGAGCAGGAAATTGTGAACACTGCACTCCTCACAGGAATCCCCCAGTCTGTGCCTGTGAGACTGGTTGTGGTTGAAACAGGAGGTGCTGTATCGGAAGTAACACAGCAGATGGGATGTGAATCCTCTAAAAAGCAGGTCCTACAGGTGAGAAACAAATACCGCCATAAAAGCTTCTGGATCAAATCAGCAACATTTATTAAGACTGCAGTCTTCTTCTCTAATTGCCAAATTATTTCTCAGATGAGAGTCAGACTCAGACTCAGAGTTACAAAACATGCTTAATAACATCAGTTAAAAATTTTAGGGGTTGTATTCTCACAAGGTAGGCTGAATTTTAACCTTAGTTAATATTTGAAGTTTTGGATGTTAGCAAATTCAGACAATTCAATTAGTTTATGACTTCTTATATTGTACAACAGAGAGAAGAGGTTAGTAATCAAGTACAAACTTAGCCAGAGTTCCCATTCCAAATCAGACAGCCTGTTTGTGTTACTTTATATTTCCAATTGTCTACTGTATTTATGGAAAAAAATAGACCCTGCATTACTACCTGGAATGCTTTGAAATCTTGGTTCCTAATCCACATAGGTTCCTCTTGATAACACTTCATCTTAATTTTACTCTTTCTCCCCATACATTTTAAGACCTGGCATTCCACTGATCCAGCAAACTCGTGCTCCCTTCTAGTGGTCTCCATCAGTGGCCACAGCATTGTCTTTGTCCAATGTTCTTCTTCCATGTTTTCATGCACGTGCCATTTCTATGGGAAGCTAGAATGAAGCAGAGCAATGTTGAAACTCAAGAAAAATAATTATACCAGTATATCCAATGATAGTGTATGACTTCCCTTATTTCCTTTGGTATTTACAACCCATTTCTCTATAGCACCCAAAAGGCTTCAGTCTCCGACTGATAGATTATAAGAACTCACAACAATTTCCAGCTATGGTTCCATCTTGAATTGTTCTAGAGGAAGACAAAAGAAATAAATCCATACTGAGTTAAGGAATCACTGTGGACATTCTTGCTTTCTTCTAACACTTCCGTAGGCCTTTGGATGCACATCTGTGGACCTGAATGTGTTTTCTAATTCACCTCTAGGTATCAGATGTATGTGATGCTGTCTATGTAGGAGGAAAAGAGAGCCGGGGAGCACGGGGTGTAAGGGTGGATTTCTGGCACCGTCGTCTGCATGCATCATTACTCTTTACTGTCTGGGCTCCACTTTTGCCTTTGCGTATTGAGCTGACCGATACCTCTTTGGAACAAATACGAGGCTGGAGGGTACCTGGTCCAGTGTCTGAGAGGTAAGTGTCATGATTCCAAGAGAGCCACTAACCATGGTTTGAAGGTGTGGCATCCTTCTTCAACTTAGTTTCCCTGTAGATGCCTGTTTTAGAGTTGTAATATGGTTTCTATATTCCCTATCACCAAGGCCAATGCTGATATAGAATATTGGGAGCTGTGACCCCAAATCATCCAGAGGATATTAAATTGAGGAAAGCTGCCTTATGCTTTGTAAATGTGCTAAGTTCTTGCATTTCTTCTGTGAACAGTCCAGCAGAACCAGAAGAGGGTGGAGAAGAAGCTGAGAGGAGAGCACGTGGCTGTCGGTTGCAATACCAGCGTGCTGGGGTCCGTTTCCTCACCCATTTTGTGGCTCACCCTCTAGATGGTGGACGTCACTTGACCTATATGCCAAGCTCTGATTGGCTGCTGGATGTTTCCCATCTGGTGCAGAAGCATGCTAGAATCCAAGACCCTCGAATAGCAACAATGGAAGGTGGAAAGGTGGTGATTGGCCGTGAAGTAGGAATGACCTCTGTGGAGGTAAGGAACATGTGAGGAAAAAATGGGGGGCGAATGATACCTTGCTGAGATGGGTTGGAATGAGATGAGAAGCTTGCTTGGAGCATGATGATAGTTGTTCAAAGGGATGAGCTGTGCACATGCTGTGGATGTTACTTTTGTCTCCAGTTTGGGGAAATGGTGGGATAATATGATGAGTGTGCGTATGAAGAAAGTGACTAAGAAGAGGGATGTGATAGCTTTACAAGCAATCTATGAAACATACTGTACATTGTAAGCATCTCTCTCTCTCTCTCTCTCTCCCTCTCCCTCTCCCTCTCCCTCTCTTTCCCTCCCTCCCTCCCTCCCTCCCTCCCTCCCTGCACCAACCCATCCAATCATCCATCCATCCATTGTCTATATCTATCTGTCAGTTATTGAGGGAAACTCACTCTCCCTATTTGGTCACTTGGCTGGCAAATTAATCATTCCATTAACCATGACTTAATGTTGCAATAAATGAGAAGAAGCATCAAAATGGATACAGTATCTATGCAAAGTCTTCTTATGAAATAACAATATATTCCCTATTTTTTTTCAGGTGCGTTCTCCTGTTTCTGATTCTATCCTGGGGGAACAGACTTTGGTGGTGTCAGAAGAGAAAGTCTCAATTTCAGAGTTGCAAACCCAGCTGGTATCAGGTCTATCACTCACACTGTTTGCAGAACCAGGACATCTGAATGTTTTCACTGTGATGTGCCAAGGATTTTCTGCTCTGCATTCCCCAAAACAGGTAGGGAGTTTTTCTAGCCATTCATAGTATTATGAATTTAATTTTCTATCCTTCTGTGTTACAGAAGCACTAAACTGCATTTTGAGGGTGCATATGTGTCCTTCCATGGCTCACTTAAGCTAAAGTTAGACTTGATAGAAATGTCATGTTGTAATTATCTTCAAATATGGAATCTGTGTGTCTTGTTCTCTCAAAGATTTGCAAAATCTGTTTTATTTGGGTGTCATGACAGGGGATCAATGTACAGCAAGGGTTTTTTGCCATGATGTATAGTAGTCAAAGAAGAGGGATAGAAATTTGGTAAAGGGGAAGCTGTTTCATCGAGTTGGGTGGTGTGATTTACATCTGCTACCAATGTGGATAATGATGCCTTTGTTTGCCAACTTGCCCAACCCACCATTACCATTTTAAGGCAACTTGAGAGCCCAGTTTTCTTTCTTTCTTTCTTTTTCTGCAGGAAGCAGTTCTGAGCATTTGGTTGGTATTCAGTGATCACACTTTGGCTCCAGTAGAGCTTTATGGCTGGCGGGATGCATCTCTCTTGCTTTCTTCTTTGAATCCTGGAGTAATATCTGTGCGGCTGGAAGAGGAACATACTTACCCAATGATCATTGCGGAAGGCCCAGGCCAGGGATCCCTCCTGCAGCTCAGCCTACATTCCCCAGACTCTTGCCGCAAGGGGAAGCATAAGGCTCCCCTTTCCCAGGGGACAGCGTGGCTGGAAGTGAACTTTGGTTGGCACCTCCTGACCACTAAGAGCCCACAGCAAGAAGATCTTCATCAACATGGTAAGGGCCCCTTTCAGCGAGCAGAAGGTGCCATGTCAGGTGAAGCAGTGACTGTTGCAGCCATCACAGAGAATGGCAGAGGTTCAAGGAGGCGTGGCCCAGTAGCACGAGGGCCGCCGATGACCAAATTTGAGGGAGCTGGTATTAGCTCCTATGAGGATATTGAACAAGTGGAAGAAGTGGAGGAAGATGAGATGGTGAAAGCACCTTCAAGGGTGACAGATCTAGAGATTGGAATGTACGTCCTCCTGGGTGTGTTCTGCCTTGCCATCTTTATCTTCCTCGTCAACTGTGTCATCTTTGTCCTCCGTTATCAGCGCAAGGAGCCTCCTGATGCTGGATCTGGCCCAGCCTCTTCTGCCCAGCAGCCTCACAATTGGGTCTGGCTAGGCACCGATCAGGAGGATCTTAGTCGGCAGCTGGATCTGTGCAAGCAACCCTGCAAAGACCAGCCTCGGGGCCCTTCGGTACCCAATGATGGGTACCCTTGCTGTGCAGGACCAGATGGAACTTTGGAGGCTTTGGCCCCAGAGGCCCCAGTTCCACTACCAGAACCAGAAATGGGGGTCTCTGCTAATAATTTGGGCCTGACTGCACAAGGGAACCCAGTGCTTAGCAGCACTTTGTCCAGGAAGAAAGAGGGCAGGGATGCGGGGGGTCGGCGGAAGCGTGTAGAATTTGTGACCTTTGCTTCCCCGTCCAACTCTGCTCCCAGCCCCCCTGCTTCTGGACCAGTAGTTCAGTCCATCCTGGTAGCCAGCGAAGATGACATTCGTTGGGTGTGTGAGGACATGGGGCTGCGTGACCCAGATGAGCTGCGCAGCTACATGGAAAGGATTCGAGGTAGCTCCTGATCTGCCCTGGCCCGTTCATGTGGGCAAACCAATAAGATGGTCACCCCCTTAGGTGCTCTCCTAGGATCAGTCAGCTGAACTCTCTACCTGCTTCTTTTTAAATAAGGGCTCTCCACCACAGGACACCCAGCCTTGGACTAGTTTGTGAGGAGAAAATGAGCCAGAGATATTTCTGTTGCTCTCTGTGTTGCAGATTTACTTCCTTGGCTGCGCTATCCTCTTCATTCTGGTTAGAGGCATCCTCTCCACCTGTTATTCTCTCAGCAGAACTAGCACATTCCTCCTGGGAAGACTGCCCATCTGTGCTCATTGCTCCTCCCTTTACCCCCTTAGGAGGTGAGGATGAGGAGTTTGCAGACTGGAAAGTAGCTGCAGGTGAGAGGTAGGCTGGCTGAGATGTACTGTGGAGGTGATCTAGGGGGCTGATCCAAGACCTCACATGTTACGTTGACCCCCATTGCCAGTGTGTGTCCATTGTGATGGTATGAACGACAAGTGTCTTTCCGTCCTTCCTGTGGTCTGAGCCTGGGGCTCTGCCCCTATTCCCCCCCATCCCCCCCCCCATCCCCTGATCCCTCTGGGCAAGGACAGAGCTCCAGGGAGCACCAGCTGGGCCTTTTCCACCCTGGTTGTTTGCCTGATGTCCTTAAAAGTTTTGTACAATCGCTCATATTTTATACCGTACTATTGGGAGGCTGTCAGGCAAGTCCTTTATTTATGGAAGATTTTTAATTCTTACATTGTTAAAAAAAAAAAGTAAAATAAATAATAACTAAACATGAAAGGTGTGTCTTTTTTGTGCAGTCTGGTTTATTTGCGTTTCCTTGGTAATAGAGTAGTAGTCATCTCTGCTGCGGGGATTAAATCCAGACACCTGACAGTTCTTTTCATTCCGAATAATTGTGGACTTGATCCTAGCCTAAGGCCAGTGTGTCATCACTGTTGCAATGCAGATCCTCTGAATAGCTTTCGGCATAATTTTAGTTAAACTTTCTTTACGAGAAGGTAGTTTAAACTACAAATATGGGTAATTCTTGACTTACAGCCATTCATTTAGCTACCCTTTCAATGTACAGGTAATCCTTGACTTACAACAGTTCACTTAATGACCGTTTGAAGTTACAACATTGTAACTTCTGAAACTCTGCACTGAAAAAAGTGGCTTAGGACTGTTTTTCACACACATGACCATTGCAGCATTCCCCAAACTCACGCTTGGATGCTTGACAACTGACTCACATTTATGACATTTGCAGTGTCCTGGGGTCATGTGATCCCCCTTTGCAACCTTCTGACAAGCAGTCAGTGAGGAAACCAGGTTCACTTAACCACCATGTTCCTAACTTAACAACTGCAGTGATTCACTCAACAAATGTGGCAAGAAAAGTTGTAAAATGGGGCAAAATTCACTTAACAGATTTCTCACTTAGCAACATAAATGTTGGGCTAAATTGTGGTCGAAAGTTGAGGAACTGCTTGCACAATAGCATTGGAAAAAAATGATTTATAACCGGTTCTCACGATGCTTGTAGTATCCCCAGGCTCACTCAATCAAAATTTGAGCACTCGGCAACTGGCATGTATTCAGAGGTGATATTCAGCAGGTTCTGACCAGTTCTGGAGAACCAGTAGCAGAAATTTTGAGTAGTTTGGAATACTACTTCTGACTGGCCCTGCCCCCATCTATTCTCTGCCTCCCGAGATTGGCTGGGTCTTCTTTTGTTGTCCTGCACAGGAGAATGGAGCTGGAAAGCAGGTTAGTGGGTGGGGAGGGAATGGGGATTTTACAGTATCCTTCCCCTGCCACACCCACCAAGCCATGCCCACCAAGCCACAGCACACCATGCCCACCAAGCCACGCCCACATAACTGGTAGTAAAAAAAAATTAAATCCCACCACTATGTATTTATGGTGGTTGCATTTTCCCGAGATCAGGTGATCACTTGCGAACTTTCCAGCCAGCTTCCGATGAACAAAGCCAATGGAGAAAGCCAGATTTGCTAATTGGGTGTGACTCATTTAGTGACCACTTTGCTTAGCAACAGAAATGCTGGTGCTAATTCTGATGTTAAGTCGAGGACTAGTATAAAATCAATTCCTAGCAAAGAACTCTCTATATCAGCATTTCTCAACCTCAGTTTCTTTTAAGATGCATCCCAAGGCAGGGATGGCCAGGGAATTCTGGAAATTGAAGTTCATCCCCCTCAAAATGGTTGAGGTTGAGAAACATTGCTCTATCTAGTTATTTACTAATCTTTGCAAATAGGAGGCAGCTTATAGAAAAGGAAAACACAGAAATGGATTTATGACATGTACGAACATGCACTGTGAGTTGGTGGAGAATGAGAATTGCTAAATCAACATCATGCAGGGTGTAGCATCTAACTAAACAATAGTGCTCAATAAAATTGAGGGCAATAACATACTGGGTGATATCGCTGGTGTCTAAATCGCACAACTGATGTATGTATGGTTGCTGCTTCCCTAGGCTTACTAGTAGCTATATCGGATTCACTTCTCCACCAAGTGCAATGGGGACTTGCAGGTTCACTATTCAGCCCTTGTCCTTTTCCAAAGTGTACAAGCAAGAGAGCTTTTGGAAATGTTGCTTTTCATATCCTTCCACGTTGTTAGTGTTTGGGGATAAACCCCCTAGCAGAGTGTGCAGCAGCAGTCAAGCCAGGCAGCCAAATGAGAATGAGGCTGGGCCCTAGAGTATACACACACTTGAGACAAAAACACTGTTTGTGGTTGTAAATAGATATTTAATTCATACAGAGATTAAGAATAGTCATTCAGTCCATATATCAGTATCCAGTTTATCTATCCAGTTATCAAGTCCATTAAACAGTAAATACAATGTCTTTATCTGCTTGTATATCTTCTTCTTAAGATACCTTCCTCTCAAGTACTAACGCTGAATCCACAGCTCACCAGTAAACAGTCCTTGTGTTCAGTTGTATTTGGTATCTGGCACAGTAGCCTCCAAAGTAAGCAGATAGACCAACACAGCAGACAGCAGACCTGGAACAGTAACCAGGTGCATCCAGAAGCCGGACTCAGACAGTTGCATCCAGAAGCCGGGGCTATTACGTTTCCCCTCCTACCTATATTACTGCCTGCAACCGCACCCACAATGACATTGCAGTTTCTTGTGCTTAAAGCTACAAGACACTTTAATCTAGGTTTACATATTTATTCAACCCAAACCAGTTGGAGTATTCATATACCCAACACACGTTGTATCTGCTAAAATGTTTCTCTTCTATAAAACAGTTTCTAGACTTCTTGCATTTAAAAACTGTCAGCTCCAAGCAAACCTTCCCCTTCTCCTTCCTAGGGTCTCCTCAAATAAAGTAGTAAACTACAGGTCATTGATTGCATTTTTTAAGATTAAATTTCATGTTACTGCTAAAATAGCTTTACCTCTCATCAGTCCTATACGCCTGGTTATGTCTAGGATTATACAAGTGTGGAGAGTACCCAAGATGATCTTGAAAGACAGAAGGAAGATCTGTTACCAAGGCAACAATCAGACAAGTGTGGCTTGAGTCCAGGCCAAAAAAGAGATTTACAAAAGCACCTCAGACAATTCTCCCACTCCCCTCTCTATTCACATGAAGAGGAAAGATGGGAGGCACAAGATTTAGTTATTGTAGCTGTTTTAATAAAAGTAGATTTAGGCCTCATTTGATATCTGTTTTTAATCTGGTCTACTTTATGAGGCTAACAACTAGTGAACTACCAAGCATGAAATTTTAGAGTTAACACTAATTTGAGTTTTAAAAATTCAAGAGCAAATTGAAAGCCTGGGAAACTGAATCTGAAATAAGCAACCCCAATACAGTAGGTTTAATGTTCCAGTCCAGATCAAAAACTTAACAGTACTTTCAAGCAAAGATTTGCATGTCCACAGATGAAGGACAATGCATTATTTATTTAAAAAATAAATGCTGCTACTGGTAATATGCATCTTTAAGATTGAGGTAGGTTGCTGAAAAGGAAACTTCTAGTACCTTCCTATTACATTAACAAAAGTTAGCTATAAATACAAGGTTTTATTTCATATTTGGTGTTATATATTTGCATACTCGAAATACTGCCTTTTGATTGGTCCGTCAATACTGCCTTCTGATTGGCCCGTCAATACTGCTTCTGTTTGGTCCATTTTATGTACTTGTGATTGGTCTGTCTGACGGCGGCAAATTCAAGGAGCCATCATTGGCTGCGAGCCATGAGCAGCCGCGATAAAAGAGGCTGCCGTGGCTCTGTGGCATGTTCAGTCTTGAAAGAAACTAAAAAAGAGCTGAAGTCACACTGGTCTCGAGTCGACCTTTCCTGCGACTTAACATTTGTGATCCCCATGAAATCTACATTTGCAACACTGATATTTGGCTGGAAACTATCAGAAGCTTCTGATGATTTTCACACCCCCAAATTATGTGAATGTCTATGTACAAGTATATACAGTTATGTATGACGTTCTCCTTTTTTAAAGGATTTAATTTTGTTTCCCCCCAAAATGGTTCAGCTCAAAGGAAATTGGAAGTACTAAGAGGGGCAAGAACCATTTTGATGGATCAAGAAATGATTTGTTTCACTTACATTCAGTAGTTAATATCTTAGCTTCAAGCTTCCCATAACTCCACTGTTCATATTGAGTTTCCGGAAAACATTAACACCTCGACTAAGGAACTGGAGTTCTTAGTACCCTGATTAGTTGCCATTGTTGGTCATCTGGATTACTTTATCTTAATTTTCATTCATATAATCTTCACAACATTTGAATCGGTTAATTTTCTACCACAGCCATAGCATTGAACCTCATGATAACTGGAGAGCATGTGTGCCTTCTTGCAGTCCTGATAAATGCGATCAGTTGTTCTCTCAGCTGATGGGACGTTGTTGACGCTCATAGCGGACGGAGATGATCATGAAGAGGATGCATGTTACCGCTTGAATCCCACCTAGGAGGAAGAAATAATAATCCATCCGACATTTGTTGATGTTTCCTAGGTAAGAAAGAGAGAGCAAGAGAGCCTTTAGTATACAGCAGCAGAAAGATGTCTTCTGCAGCCTTCACAGGTCCAGGAATCCCTTGTGTACAACAGTCTTGACAACACATTTTAAAATAATTTTCTCTAAGTCTCCTCCAGTCTACCTTCCTTTACCACAAGATGTTTGGCTTTGCTGGAGAACAGTGAAAACTCTTTGAATGGCTTCTCTATTTTTCTTAGTGGAGAAAGGGGCTAAAGAGTATGGCACATGCTCACCAAAATCTTCTGGGCAATACATCCAGCCATTGGTTGGCAGGGAGAGTAAACTAAGGAGGCCAGATCCTAAAAGAGATCCAACTCCAGAAATGAAGAAAAAAAGACCCATAATTGCTCCTTGCATGGTTCTGGGAGCTTCAGAATAGGCAAATTCCAGCCCTGGAAAAGTAGAAAGAATTCAAAGGATTAGCAAGGTAGAGAAGCACGTTTAAAATAGGTTTAAAGCAGGGGTCTCCAACCTGAGCAACTTTAAGCCTGGCGGACTTCAAGTCCCAGAATTCTGGGAGTTGAAGTCCGCCAGGCTTAAAGTTGTCAAGGTTGGAGACCCCTGCTTTAAAGGATAGTTCAAGAGCTGAAGTCATGATGGCAACTCTGTGTTTTTTCATCTTTTGGTGCAACTAGCTGCACTACATTCGGATCAATGCTGACATAGGAACAACAGGGTTAATAAAACCTTGTTCCCTGGCTTACCCGGAATGCTGGCAAAGATTTCACTGATTCCAATGAGTAAATATTGAGGGATTTGCCAGAAAATGGAGAGTGGGGCTGCAAAGTATTCATCTTTCCCAATTCGTTGTGAGATTGTCTGGTTGTGGTTCACATATCGCAGCCGCTTAGTCTCCAGGAAACCTAGATAGGAGCAAAGCATTTGGACCAGAATAAGATATTGTGAAGAACATTATCATAGATGACGCAGATTTTTAAAAATTAGAAAATAAGTGCTCATATCTTCATAATATTAGGTATAAAATATTTATAGGTATAAAAATACTTACTAGACAACTCATGTCCCATTGGGTTATTCTTTCAGAGATATTTCCTTACTCTAAGCAGAAATACAATGAACAAGGTTGGACAAAAAGCAGGAGCATCTTCCAACATCTTGCTTGCTTCCCCTTTGAGTTTCCATGTGCAAATCTGGCAGGGAGCATTGGAAACCTCCCTTCCCTTCCCTCCCTTTCCCTTTCCTTGTCGGCAGGCAGATAAGTAACTGCTGATGGGTGGGGGAGGGAGGAAGGGATTGTGAGACTGGCTGGAAAACTATTATGGAACTTTGAAAATGAAGATCATGTAACCTCAGTAGTAGCCTAGCAGTGCAGCAGCAGCCAGTAACACTAAAGCAGCCACAACTTCCCCAAATTCCATTCCCTCTGGAGTCGTGGATTTTAGACATATTCTGTAAAATAATCCAGTTGAGGTACCATGGTTGAAAACCCATTTCCCTATGATGCACTGTTTCTCCCGGTTAAAAGCCATGATGAGAGTTTTAGTAGTATATCAATTAAAGTATCAGTAACCAAAACAGTATAGCCTGTTTAAAAAGGAACCACATGATGCACTTCACAGTTCAGCACACTCTGCGGGCTGATCCGCGCCTCATGTGCACAGCTTTAATTTGGTCCAGAATTTGTTCTCATTTCAGTCTATGGTACAATGAATAACCATCTCCAAAACTACAATGTGAAAGTATCTTTTTTCTTTCATGTTCTCAAGTGTCCAGACTGCAGAACAACTAACAACTTTTCAGAACAACTTTTCAGGACAGACCATTCAACATTTTAACTGGAAATCAGGATGCTGCTTTGCTCACATCCCCCACATAAAGCACACGAAGAACTAGAAGAACAGATTATGTTTGGCAAGGATGAGGGATGTAGACTTGGTAAGAGATTGATGGGGTCCAAGGAGATCACTGGAACATCCTCAGAACAGCTATGGGCTGTCATCAGAGACAGGTTGGGATGCCAGGCACTTGAATATTCAGTCCCCGGAGAGTATATAACTATGTTGCCTTAAACATTAATGATCAAGATTCTTAATTACTGAGGCACAGGCAGTACCATACAGAATGAAGACATTGTTTCCCTTGAGTCAGGTGCCTATTAACTACTTGATTGATTGACTCCATTTTTATACTGCCAGACTTAAAAAAATAGCTCCTTACATTATACATCATGCCTCAAAAAAAGATTGAAAATCAATGTAAAAGAAGATCTACAACAATATAAGTGCATCATGATGACTATTCCCTGTACAAATCTCCCCAGGACCCGGGGTGGTACTTCTACTGGTTTGGCCCAGTTTGGCTGAACTGGTAGCTCCAAGGATCATCTGTGAGTGAACCGGTTCTCTCTGACGATCAGCTGCTGGGACTGCCTGCCTGCCCTGGTTCTATTCTGATCTTTATTTCCTAGTTTTGAAGCTCAGCTGCTTCGCGCAGCATAGCAGATTGCTGCACATTAGCTATTTAACACACAGAGAGAGTACAGAATTGCAGGAGAAGGTCAGTAGCAAACCCGCTGCGCACACGCCAAGTGCACGTGCAAAGCACGCCCACCAAGCCACACCTACAGAACCGATGGTAAAAAAATTTGAATCCTACCACTGCCCAGGACTACTTTGTTCTGGAAGGCTAACAATGAAGGAAGTAACCTAATTTTCAGAGGAAGATTATTCCATAATATGGGAGTTACAACTGTCCATGAGCCTTCAATTTGTGAATTTAGGATGCATTAAAAGATGATGGTAGTGCTGGGTGAGCTAGCTTCTTCTACAGAGAAAAGGAATCCTGTAAGTACCCTGGTGCCAAGTGTTACAAGGGCTTATTATAGGTCAAAAATAGCACTTTGAATTGCACCAGGAAAGCTACTGGTAAGTAGTGCCGTAATCGTAAAACAGTGTTAGCTGATTACAGTAATTTTGATTTGCTAATACACAGGCTGCTGTATTTTTCAGTGTAGATGTAGAGCTGATTTTAGAAATTGTTGGGGCAACAATTTCAACAATTACACGAGTAACGTTTTCATACAATGCAGAAATGTTTGCATTGCTTTCTTTTGAGGTGCAGAAGCAAAGGTAGCCAACATTCCATTTAACAGTAAGGAGAAATAGATTTTTAAAGCTTTGTTTACTCTAATATACAAAGGAGAAAGCAAGAAGATGGAAATAAAAAGAAAAAAACCCCACAAACAATAGGAAAGGAAGAAACAAGATGAAATCAGAGGGCTTTTTTTTTTAGCATTGCATTACACTTTGATCACATAGAATAATATTAACCCATCTTTCCTTTATGTCACTAGAAAGCTAATTCAGAAAGAGTTAGCTCTTTCCTATCATTTCCTATCATTTCCTATCATTTCCTATCATTAACTGGTTTCTTTTGCATGTCCAGTGAGACATTGTTTTCCATGTCACTTTTGTTGGAAGAATCCCTTCTGATGCCATCTCTGTCTTTCAAATACAACTTATTCCATGCCTACCATTACTTCCATATCATCTTTTCGACACAGTCTATCCATAGAAGCAAGGATTACTATTCACATTGTTGATACTAACTTCTGATTCCATTTTTCAAAAGTGTCCATCAGTATTTTCAATGTTTTAATGTTTTGTATCATTTTATAAGCCGCAATTAATTAGCTGGCTCATGTATTTTTCTTCTTTAACAAAAATCTTTAGTTCCCTCTAGTGTCTAATTTTTAAAATTGCTA
The DNA here is from genome assembly GCF_049901715.1 of Pseudonaja textilis. NCBI lineage: Eukaryota > Metazoa > Chordata > Lepidosauria > Squamata > Elapidae > Pseudonaja > Pseudonaja textilis. The sequence goes on from NC_141990.1 coordinate 226,880,638, forward strand.
ATCTTTACGATGTCTTGCTAAAAGTCCAAACAAATTTATTTCCTTTGGGAAGGACTCTTTACAATTACAATTAAATTTAAAAAGTGATTAGAAAAGAAAATTAATAAACCAAATGTCCTTTAAAGGGCAAAGATCACATTTAAGAGGAGGATGACTATTCTTGTCTTTCAATTCTCAAAATCTACTGGGGACTACTGTCTTGTGGTCTTCTTGTGAGGAGCAACTATTTAGAGTGCACATGTCCCATCCTAGTGGTGGGATTCAAATTTTTTTACTACCGGTTCTGTGGGCATGGCTTGGTGGATGTGGTGTGGTGTGGCTTGGTGGACGTGGCAGGGGAAGGATACTGTAAAATTCCCATTCTCTCTCCACCCCACTAACCTGCTTTCCAGCTCTGTTCTCCTGTGTAGGGTAACAAAAGAAGATCCGCCAATCAGGAGGCAGAGAATAGATGGGGGCAGGGCCAGTCAGAAGTGGTATTCTGAACTACTCAAAATTTCTGCTACGGGTTCTTCAAACTGCTCAAAATTTCCATTACCGATTCTCCAGAACTGGTCAGAACCTGCTGAATACCACCTCTGTCCCATCCTCTCCTTATATCCAGAGAGGTTCTGAGCAGCTGGTCTACTCATTGACTCTTTGTTGTTTGCTGTAGCCATTGGCATAGTTTTGTGAAGCCATCTCCAGTCTGCCATTTTTCCTCTGGAAACTTTTTTTATAGTTCATTTTGAAAAAAAATCTGATTCTGTGGGCACCTCTTACTGGTGGTCTTTCATCATAACATCATTTTTTACAGCATCCTGTACCTGATAAATTCAGTTCTTCATACATTTACTGCTAATTGAAATCCTACCTTCCATAGTACTTTTTATGGTTTCATAATTGCATAATTCAATATTACATTAGCAGATTTAAGCTATATTTATCTTCCCAAAACCATATTAACAAATGTATGGTCATTAACAAATATATGTATTATATATCAACCTAAAACTGGATAATCACAGGACAAACCCATACCATATATCTAAGTGTTTCCTCCATAATTTTATACTTGTAGAATTATGAAGTTGATAGTTTTTTAAAAAAATGTTCTGATGGGTGCAATAAATATGAAAAAAATATTTTGTTGAATTAAACTTACATTACAACTATAGAAACATTGTTTATTTATTTTATTCCAAACTTTTCACAAATAACCAATACTCATCTTAGTAAAATTTTTAAAAACTATGCTATCTATATACTATATATACGGTACATTCAAAATCATTCAAAACAATTTTAGTACAGCTATTGGGGTTGGATCAAATTATAACTTTAAAAGATGTAATTGAATGAATATACATTCTACAGCTTTAGACATTACAGATTGTTAGAAACTGAATTTTTCCTCTTAAGCTAATTAAAATGTTCAGACAACAAATAATAAACTGATTTTTACAAATATCCAGAGACAGGTTAAAGTCTATCTATCAGAAATACATAATAGCTGTTCCAATTAATTGAATAACTTCATAATTTACTAAATGATAATGGTGTATTAATCACTTTTGGTTTAGAGTAGACCATTCATTCTAAGGAGGATTTGCTTAGGTTTTCCTCATGGCAAAAGCCAATATGATTGTTACGGTTCCCCAGGCCAGGCAAACCAGATCATGATCAAATCATGGCTAGTGTTTCTTTTTTTAGCATCTTAGCCTCCCCCTGCTTTAGGGGTAAGGAATGTGGGATTAGTACAAGCTTATGAATGAAGTGCTTACCTGCTAATAGGACTGAGCCAAGGCCAGAGATCATGCCTGCTGCCATTCTCTTCAGTGCTGATGGCAACAGCTTCTTCTTTGCTAGGAATGGGTCTATTACTCGGTCGTTCAATGGAATGAGGATCAATAGAACCACTACATTGGCTAGAAGGAGCCAGGCATCTGGAAACTGAAGAGAGAGTGAGGAAGAGTGTAAATATTATCCTGCATCTCCCAAACACTTCTAAGATGTTTGGTAATGAATGAAATTCAACCAGTTTCTATGGACTTGAATCTGGGCCCCCTTGCCCCTAGCTCAGCAACTTAACCACAATGCCTATTTCCCCAAGCTTAGCAACTTAACCATAATTCCTTTTCCATTACAGAACAATGCTGCTTTTTGGATCTCTAAAGAGTCAATGAACAAAACTAAATTGTAATATTTATAGATCTATGCAGTTTCACAGATGCTTCCAATACTTGTGCAACTGCTTATATCTTGCAAATCCCCTACTACTAACAGCCAAAAAGGCGTTAAGAGTTGTTAACCTAATCTTACGTAGCTTTTTCTCTGCTAATATTACACTAATAACTAGAGCATACAAAACATTTGCTAGACCAATACTTGAATACAGCTCATCAGTCTGGAACCCACATTACGTATCTGATATTAATACAGTTGAGAAAGTCCAGAAATATTTCACAAGAAGAGTTCTCCACTCCTCTACTTGTTGCAGAATACCTTATGCCATCAGACTTGAAATTCTAGATCTAGAAAACCTAGAACTATGCTGCCTTCGGTCCGATCTAAGTATAGTATATAAAATTATACATTGCAATGTCCTACCTATCAATGAATACTCCAGCTGCAACCATAACAACACAAGAGCAAACAATAGATACAAACTCAAGGTTAATTGCACCAAACTTGATTGCAGGAAATACGACTTCAGCAACAGAGTGGTCAATGTCTGAATACTCTACCTGACTCTGTAGTTTCTTCCCCAAACCCCAAAAATGTTAACCTTAGACTGTCTACTATTGGCCTCACCCCCTTCCTAAGAGGCCTCTAGGGGGCATGCATAAGCGCACCAGCGTGCTTACCGTCCCTGTCCTATTGTTTCTTTTATTTTTTATTGTTCTTATATGTATCCATGTATTCATAACCATGTTTTTACTTATACCTATTATCTTGTAAGCAATTGACCAAAAAAAAGCATCAGGAATGACTACTAGAAGTGATACAAAAATGCTATGACATGTGGATGGAGTTATAAATTGAATACCCACTGATGTACCACTGATTGTTTTAATGTCAGATCCCTTCAACTAGCAAACATTCTCAGTATTCTTGTCCAGACTTGTAAATTGTTTCTCCTCCAGGCAAATAGAGAACATCTGAAATCATATTCTACTCCTTCTAACTATCCTGGATTGATTATATACAGGCAAGAAGCTTTCAGCACACTGTTCCCACTGTAAGTGATTTGCAATAAGCAAAAAGCTTATCTTGATTATTCTTGGACTTTCATCCAGACATTTTAACAGATTTCAGCAGAACATCCTATTTTTCAGTCATGTGAATCAGCCTTCCAGCAAGACCATTCTGTAAACTGGGACAGTCACGTCTGTTAGCTGGAGTAGGGAAAGATGTGTGGTGAATGATCCAGAGATTCATATTAGATATGCTGCATCACATATGTGCAGGACCCTTCCCCCTCTTTTTTTAAATTTTTAGGGGGAGTATGATTTTGGATGTGGTTGTGGTTCAAGATGACATTCCGCAGATTCTTGGCAATAATGAGCAACCATTGCTTCAAGGTTCAGATGAATTGTAGCAGAAGCCTCTTAACTGCAATCAAATATATTTACCAGCTAGATTTAAATTCATGGTGATGGGACTACAAATTAAAAGAAGAAGAACCAATTTATTCTCATCCTGAAATAACAGATCTCTTTGAGAAAAAAATTGAAATCATCAACATTAGTTTTCTAGAATCCTCACTATCCTAGTTATACACACTGTCTTCTAATGTTTCAGCAATTCCTCTATCTGTCATAACCCAACTTGTGGCTTGAGAGAAAATAGAACAGTTTCTCTTCCATCTATATGGTAACCAAAGGCCTATGATCTTAATTAACTATGACATATGCAGTTGATCAGGAGATTTCCTGATTACAAAACTAGGGATTGGACTTGGGTTCTTGGAGACAAGGACAATTGAAAGGATCTGTTTCACACAGCTTCATTCCACAAATGATCATTTTCTTTCTACCCAACTATTGATTTCTTAACACATCTACATTTAGTGGTGGCCCTTTATGTGAGCTGTTGGACACTTGGAGCTTCTCAGTGGTGGGATTCAGCCAGTTTGCACCACTTCAGGAGAACCGGTTGTTAACTTTCTGAGCAGTTTGGTGAACTGGTTGTTGGAAGAACTCATTAGGACAGAGAACTGGTTGTGAAATTATTTGAATCCCATCACTGGAGCTTCTCCATTAGAGGGACCTTTATTATGATTTGAAAGGGCCAACATACTTCGGAATGAGTCAAACGTTTTAGAATATAACAACTCAAACCGACTGACTCGCCTGCCCCATAGCTTACCATATAGACAGTATCTATGGTTTCTGAGAATGCACTGTCATTCATATGACTACTTTGAAAGAAGTTGGGGATGGAGAGATGGAGACCCTGCAAGTAGTAGGTTGACTGCATCTAAAATAAAATAGAAAGTGATATTATTAAAGAAATAAACACAAGACTTAAATGTTTTTCTATACGGAGATCTCCTATAGTAAAACAACATACACTAAACCTGACAAGCCTGAGACATGTCAAACCAATTCCCATATTGTCTCACCTAAAATGTCCGTTGATCACAGTGGCTGGAGACGATGGGAACTGAAGTTTAAACTATTAGAAAGGCACCTATTTGGGGGAAAAATAATGTTCCTATCCTATATCTTTAACAGAGGACCCTATTCTTCTTCATGGAACAGTGAGGCTTATTATTACATGGTAATGCCAGTGTCCTGTCATAGGGTCTTAGTAATATCATAACATGGGTAAGTAGATATGGCAATTATAGGATGAGCTGGAAAGTACAGTTTAGACTATCAACTTCTCCCTGCCCCACCACTCCAGTCAGTATAGGAAAAGTATGAAAGTATCCCTGAGTAATGGTTGTTAATTTTCTGTGTGAACACTTCTTGTAAAAATGAACTCTCTTGACTTGATATTTGGTTCATTGTTGAATTGCTGTTCCATCTAAGAAACTTTCCCCAACATTCATAGATATGAATGTTATTATTACCCATAGATGATTAACACACAGGTTGTCTCATTTAATTTGTTTTTCCTAAAACTTTATATTTATTTGATTTGCACCCCAAATTTATTATTTATAAGTAACTCAAGGTGGTAGACATATCTAATACTCCTTCCTCCTCCTGTTTTCCCCACAACAACGCTGAGAGTTGATTTGAGACTGAATGACTGGCCCAAAGTCACCAATCAGTTTTTCACGCCTAAGGTGGGAATAGTAGACGTGTGTGTGTGTGTGTGTGTGTGTGTGTACCACATTACTATATAGTCTGTTTGATTTTCACTTAAGAGTGTTGTGTTCCATCACACAGGTTGTTCTACTGGCATTCATTCACCCCACCCCTATTTTGTTCTTTTTAGAATGGTTGTGATTGCACTTTTAGCACTCTGTTTCTAGGAACGCTTATTCATCCTGATTGCCTCCTCTGATGAGCTTCTTCTACTGAGGAAACATACTTACATTTGCTAAAATACATTGAAATCTAAAGTATGCAGTAATTTCTTATTTTGGCTTATCACTCTTGCCTTAGCTTTCTTCTTTTTCTGAACCTTTCCTTATGCAGTGTTGCATTTCAACAAACTCCTTAGTTCTCACTGTTCGCTCACTCCTATCCCAGTTGCCTTATATTCTTTCTACACTTTCTGCAACAGTCTCTGCTTACTCAGCAGGAAGCACTCAATTGTTCACAATGAGCAGCTAACAATTTTCAGGACACATCATTAGCAGCCAACAGCTATTTAACAGGTGACCTTTTCAACCCAAATAGCTGAGCACATTGTCCCTACAGCTCTCCTTTCTGATGAACCCTGTTGCCAAAATAGGGAGAGAAAGTGTTTAAGGATCATCTAGGGTAGTTTTGCCCTCTTCTCATTTTCCTTGTTCATGTATCTCTTTAGGATAATTGCTTCTAAATTTTCTTGGCAAATGAAATAACAAGGATTTACAATTCTTTAAAAAAAAAAGACTATAGAAAAAAAACAGACCTTTTTTGTTTTTTTAAGTGCACATTTCATTCAGTTTATTGCAATCATTTATCAATTTTATTGCTGTGCTATAATAGTAAAGAGGCATCAGGGGAGAAATGAAAGTGGCAGGCTTCTCTTTTTCTCTAACCAAATATTTCAGAATGATTTAGAATGCCTAAAACCTGGCAGGTTGATAGCATTGAGGTGGATCTGCCTACTATTTATTCAGTGGGTTTAATTTGAGTTGCGCACGGACTGAAGCCTAATGGAATCTGCCTTCCTGCTAACAACTGGGCGGAATTTATCTGGGGGAAAGAACCAAACTATTTTCATGTTCTGCATGATCAGGCTAGATAGTGTGCGGGATTCTCTCTGAAGATTAAGTAAAATCATGGCTATATCAAATAAATAAATAAATAAACAAACTTGTGAGTATGAAGGAAAACAGAAAAAAAACCCCAGAAAAACAATTAATCTTTCAAGGTTCTTCATCCAATTTAAGTCTATGGAGATTCTCAGTCGTCCAGGTCATTGTTGTCCCAAAGGTGCTTTTTTCAAGAGGCAATTGGACTTTCTTGTTTTTCTCTGAAGACGTTTTGCTTCTCATCCAAGAAGTTTCCTCAGCTCTTGGAAGAGAAGCAAAACTTCTTCAAAGAAAAACCAGAAAGTCTAGTTGCCTCTTGAAAAAAGCACCCTTGAGACATCCAATTTAAGGACATAATTATTAGGTGGAAGATTTGTCCATTTATTAAAAAATAAAAAAATTATGTTTTCACTTCTTAGTATAGGACTCCTCTTAATGCCAACAGTACCATTCAATAGAAGCATGGCAACCCTTTCTTCAAATATTCAGAAGAAAGTATGTACAATAAAATAATCACATTTTGGTTGGCCATGTTATAACTAATGCCTAAGGGGCAAGAATATCCTGCCACACCTCTGAATGTTTCATTAAAATGCTTTCTTTTTCTTTGAAAGAATTTCCAAAGGAAATGTTCTTTGTGAAATTGAATGAGTAATGATATTTAAAAAAACACAAAGGGGAATTTCTTTTCCTGGCATGAGCTGAAATCTTTTTTCAACATGTCTAAAAGATTCTCTCTTGATTTTTTCCCCTCTCTGTCTCAAGACAACATTTCAAAGATGAAATTTGAATTGCCGCAAATGTGCAATCTACAGAAAGCAGCAACCACCCCAGGATTCACATTGTATGTACAGGCTGCCACCCCCAAATTATAATGTTAATTGTCCTTCACCAGAGCATTGCTAAAATTGACAAGACAAATAAATACATAGCATGGAAAAAGTGTATAAGGAGGACTGTAAGCTGGTGATGAAGTACATCTTTTTAATTTAACAGATACTGTGTTTCCATAAAAATAGGACACCAGGTCTTATTTTGGGGGAATGTCTTCTACTGACTCACCTCATGGTAGTGGCACCAACAGTCCCGCCCTCTTAGCCCATTTCTTCTATGGCCGCTTGCCGTCGCTGGTGTGCATCACCACCAGCTTCCGTTTCGTTGTAAGAGGCCTTCTGGAAAGGCCTCTGCAGTTTAGAAACAGATTGATGCCTGTGACACTCTCCAGACTCATTTAGCCATCAGAGACCTTCAGGAAAGGCCTCTGCAGCTGATAAAAAAGTTCCAGATTAACGCACACAAGGCCTGGATATAACTGTTTGAAGGTAAGTACCAGTAGGGCAGCTCCACCCCCACATCCCCACCCTAGCTTGATTTTTATATGTGCACTCACCCCACCCTGTGCACCCTGGAATGGGCAGGGTCTTAAGTAGGGCTTATATTGGGCGCATATGTAACATCAAGGTAGGTCTTATTTTCAAGATAAGTCTTATATTCAGTGAAACACGATATCAGCTTCAACTACTGGACAGAACCTAGCATTAGAACACACATCTTTCAACTGGGCAACGTTATCCTTTCCCAAACCCTCAAAACTGTTCCTTCAGCTGCCTTTGAGGGTCTGACTCGAGTGCAGGAAGGGGGGCAACCAGCTTGCACAAAATTCCACACTTCATACGAGCAAATCAGGCGTAATAAGCAGAACATTCTCAGAGCCTTGTTTACCTCAAGGGGCACCCTGGGGCACAGCCAGACAGCATGCTGAAGCGATATCCACCAGTCCTTAAGCCAGCAGAATATTATGTTTAATATAAAATTTCCTTGGAACAATAGTTGTAGCCATCTGCCAGATTACCCCACTAACCTGTTGCAGCAGATGTGAAGTGCTCCATATCTTTGGTCCAATTAATCAGGCAGAACTTTGTATTGTTAGGTACACATTTCTAAGGTTGAAAGGACAAATGTATCTAAACTGTCTACTAAAAAAGTGGTTTTTACATTTCTGAAGGTGCTACCTCTTTTCTGAGGCACCTATGAGACATAGAATCTTCTAATAATTACATTAACCTGCAAAGAAGAAAAATGCATCTGTTTGAATTTCCTTTTTCACTGAAATCAACATCAAGAGCCTTCTCTGGAGATCCCCCAGGGTGAAACTTGCAAATGGTGAGGAGAGAATATTTCTAAATGGCCCTGCAATCAGGGAAGGCTTGCCCAAAGAAGCTGCTTGTTGGCCATTTATTTTGGTAGTTTTGTTGCTAGGCAACTCCCTTAAACCATTAAAGTAAAAAGCTTCTTCTGATGCTGGATTTTCACTGCCGTACTTGCACGTCTTTAGTTTTAACAAGTTCATTTTTATGCTATTACTGTTTAATCTTACTGTACAATTGCATGTAGATAAATAGATAATGGGGAAAGATGGAATATAAATCCCTAAATAAATACTAAGTAAGTGCTTACTATTAACATGCAAATTAAAACTGGCATCCTCCTCAGATTCCCAGCTAAATGCTGCCTCTGAAAACACAACAAGCCCCTATGCTTCCCTCTGCTGCTGGCGTTATTGCCTGTCAGTCAGGGCATTTTCCCATACGAAAGAAGGAGTGCCTGTAGGGTGGCTACCTGGAAATAAACCATCCAATAGGGGATGAGAGTCAGCAGAACTGGCAGGATCTTTGCCACCACATGGAGGTTGGAGGCGTGTTCATAGGATGATGACCCCATAGGCTGGTTGCTTTCCCCTGAAAGCGGATTGGGTCTGTCTGCTTCCAGCAGGGGATTACTTGCCCTGTAAAGAAAAGGGAGGAAGGAAGATGTTGGGTCTAAAACAACTTTCCCCAAAATGGAGAGCCAGCTCCTAGATAGAACAGATCACATATCCTATAATCCACAGCCATAATCAACAGGAAGCTGTTGTCTGTTCACCGGAGGGCACCAGACAGGGAACAGATTATTTCAAATTATAACAGACCCCCCAAAAAAAAAAACACCCCTCTACTTACAACCCAGATTTGAAGTTCCAATGTCCGATAATAATTTACAATATTTTAGCCAGAAACTGGCATGTGTTGGCCAATGTTTGTTTAATGTCTGCTGTATTTGCTTAATGACCCCCACAAAAAAGTTTGTAACATCAGGTCTGATCATACAGCTCCCATGTTAATGACTGTCCTAACTTACAACTGAAATTGTTGGCTCAATTATAGTCATAAATTGAGGACTACCAGTAGAATTGATTGCCTAGGCAAAAGGGATTGAAACCTTATTGCGAATAATGAGAAAATATTCAGAAGTGGCTCAGGCAGACACCTCTCTAGTTCACTGAATTATTTTTTTAAAAAAGGAGGAAGAAAAGATACATTGCAATCAGCCTGCCTGTGGAGCTGATTTCCTGATCTGATTTACCTAGTGGGGCCAACCTAGTGATAATGAATTGGACTGGCACTGTGGAGACCCAGATTCAATTCCTAGTCATGGAAACATTTTTTTCTTTGCTCAATTTACCCCAAAGGGCCACTGTTGCAGGGTGAAATAGGAGAAGGAAAAACTTGGTACATTGCTAGGGGCTCCTGAAGGAAAGGCAATTATATCTTATAAATAAGTGCTTAAACCTTGTTAGCAAAGGGAGCAATTCTCTTCCTACTGTTCACACTGTCAGAGAAACCTCGTGGGGACAGGACATTGCTCAGTAATTTGGTTCATGATTTGAATGCAAAAATTTCATCTAGCAATTCTGGTCACGGCTGGGAAAATCTAAAATCATAGAAAAGTGATAACCGTTAATGTTTTTCCTGAGCTGGATGGACCACTGCTCTGATTCAGCCCTCAAACATTGAGTTATGGTATGATATTTAACCACTTCAATGAACAAACCACAATTTGTCTGGATCACCCAGAATGCTAAGCCATTAATGCATTGTCTGGATTTACCGATTGTGACCTGCCAAAATAACTTCTGACTGCCTCACCCCAACATATTATTGCCTTTGGAAGAATTCTGGGAATTGAAGTCCACATATCTTAAAATTGCTATGGTCAGGAACACTATCCGAATGCAATTTGCAGATTTCCTCCTCCTTATTTGATGCCTCTTCTTATACAATTTCCAATCATCAAATCCAAATAATAATAGAACAGATCTCTCTCTTTCTCTCCACCCATGGTTTTAACCATGGAGTTTCATTCATCCATATAAGCAGTGGTGGAATTCTTTTTTTTTTTTTACTACCGGTTCTGTGGGCGTAGCTTGGTAGGCATGGCAGGGGAAAGATACTGTAAAATCTCCAGTCAGAAGTGGTATTTGCTGGTTCTCCGTACTCCTCAAAATTTCCACTACCGGTTCTCCAGAACTGGTCAGAACCTGCTAAATACCACATCTGCATATAAGCCAATTAGAAGATGAAATAAATTAAGAGTTCATCCCTTTAGGACAAAATGGTGTAGCTGCAGGATGAGGTGGGATATACCTTAAGCTGGTAAAATGAGCTACATCTTTTCAAACTGCTGTTAAGGATTGCCATTTTATAATGCTTCCTCGTGTATGTTTGGTTTTTAAAAAAATATGCTCTGCAAGCAGAAAGCAAAGTCCATTAGTATTTAGACTAGATTACATCTGGTCTTTTTTTTTTTGGTGACAATTCACAAGACAATTCATCGGCACCATAAAAACAATAAAATCTGTATTTACTCAGTAGTTCTACAATTTCCTTCTCCTGAACATGTACCCAAGTAATTGCAATTATTTGCCTGTTGACCCCTTGCAGGGAGAGTCACAGATTTAAAGAAGTGTATGACCCAGTCCTAAGTTCAGCAAAGCCAAGTTTACTTCAAAGGCCTTGTCCAAGCAGATGGAAATGCACTGCTGAGATTCATTCAGTTCCAATGCATGAAGATAGCTGCTAGCATAGAGATGACACTTATCCTCACAGGCCACCAGAAATATATGACAGTCATAAAGCCACCTTGTGCGAAGTGGCCTCTGTCTGCCTTACCTGGTTTTTAGGGTCACCTTTTGCAATGCTTTGCCACAACAGCTGTTCTGGAGAGTCAAATGCAACACAGTGAAGACTCGACTGCCAGCAGCTGGCTTTGTGATAAAGATGGGGGCAGCCAGAAGGAAGATTACAAGGGCCACGGCCAGACAGACAGCAGGAATGGCATAGCCAATCAGGAAGCCCACATTCTGTTGGATGAAGGCAATCACCAGCAGCGAAAGCACAGCCCCAATGTTAATGCTCCAGTAGAACCAGTTGAAGAAACGTCGGGTAGCTTCCTGGCCACAGTCTGTCACCTGCAATGGAAAAAAAAAATAGAAAGAGAGAGAACAGAATGAGGTTTGATTCTCCTGATTTAGTCCTTAATATGCTAAGCCCAGCAAAATATCTCTAGTTAGCCGATTTTCTCTTTATCTCTCCACTCCCTTCCCTTCGCTTCCTTCTTACATATGCTTCCTTGCATATAGGAAGATATGGAGGTGTACGTTTGATAAAGGAAAGGATAATTGTTGGCTGGTGGGCAAGAGAAGGAATGGTGGGTGGGTATTAAAACCTTCCTTTTGCAAGTGGCACTGCTCTTCCAGCTGTGGAGGAAATAAGTGGCACTGAAAACAGGCCCTTAGCCTTGCTTGTGTAACTTTGCACAACATTCACATCAGAGGTGGTATTCATCAGATTCTGACCAGTTCTGGAGAACCAGTAGCAGAGGTGGTATTCAGCAGGTTCTGACCAGTTCTGGAGAACTGGTAGCGGAAATTTTGAGTAGTTTGGAGAACCTGCAAATACCATCTCTGACTGGAGATTTTACAGTATCGTTCCCCTGCCACGCCCATCAAGCCATGGCCACAGAACCGAATTTGAATCCCACCACTGACCGGTAATGGAAATTTAGTTCTGAGAAACTGCAAGTACCATATCTGACTGGCTCCACCCCCATCTATTCTCTGCCTCCCGAGTCCCAGCTGATTGGCTGGGTCTTCTTTTGTTGCCTTGCACAGGAGAACGGAGCTGGAAAGTAGGTTAGTGGGGTGAGGAGGGAATGGAGATTTTACAGTATCCTTCCCCTGCCAGGCCCACCAAGCCACACCCAGAGAATTGGTAGTAAATTTTTTTGAATCCCACCACTGAGTCACATGTTTGTTTCCATGATATTGCCTTCATATAATCTACAGGTTGTGCATGAAACAACTTTAAATCTTAATTAGGTATACTGGTCTTAAAGCAGTATACCCCCCCAACATTATCCCAAGAGGTGTAAAATCTCTCATGCCTTGCCATACACTAGCTTGGAGGCACAGTCAGCTATTGTGGATCTTATCAGAGACAGGCTGGAAAGCAGAAGCGCACCCTCTGTGGTCACTGGGCATCTTCCTCATCCAGAGTTAGTCTTCTCCATTAACACTTTGTTTCCCAAATTCCTTTTAGAGCAGTCATCTCCCCATCTTCCATTCTGATTTGACACCAGCTTCTCCCCCAGCTTCCAACAAAACAGAGGACAAAAGAGCAGACCACCAACATTTTATTTAGAGTAAAGGAAGTATAATTGTTCTAGTCCATTTAGCCAACCCAGGTCTCCCCTATTCCTGCTGCTGTGCTCTGATCACTGGATTTTTCCCCTCCACTGATGATTTGAAAGGAACAGGAACAAAGCACGACTATCATTAGGGATCAACCCCACAGGCATCCATAGAAACAGCAGGGGGGACAAGTAACAATATGTGTGTCCTCCTGACACAAATCCCATGACCTATATACTTCTATCAGACCTCAGAATGCAACTCTGGAAATCATTTCATGGTGTCATTATACATGTATTGTCATTTTGCTGTAATATTGGTTTGTGTCAATTGGGAAATACACCATTTGGATGTGACTCAGAGACGGGATAGAGATTGACGCAAGGGACAGTAAATTTCCTGACAACATAAGGCCACCATTTTAATTAAACAGTGGAGAAAGACTCTTATGATTTGAAAAAGAGAGATAAATGAATAACTCCAGGATTTCTGGAAACAATGAAAAATTAGCATTACAGAAATGCTATGGGACTTGATTTTCAAAGGAAAAAAAACCCCTATCATCCTGCTTAACAGTTGTCTCTGCTTCCACGCAGCAGATTAACCACTGATTATGATCATTGTTTCCCCATTGTTTTACAGGAGGTTTACTGGGTGCTCTTCTCACCACTCTAAAGATATATTTGGGGGTGGGTGGGTGTCATATGATTCCCAGGATTCCTCCAAGGCTGTTAATCACTCTCACATTTGCATTAAGGGTGCTGCTACTTTAATTACCTGGTCTAGAGATAATTTTGATGGGGAAGAGAGTATCATGATGTCAAGATTGCTAACATTCTTGAGTTCTAAAACTCTTTTGTCCCTCAGAGCTTTGCCAGCCACCAAGGTGTGCCTTTTCAATCCTGGGGTAAAACCCCTTTCATTTTCAGAGGCCTTTTCTATTTTTGTCTAATTAAAACAAAATACTGTTGTGTCTTCCTATAGTCTTCCTGCTTTGAATTTGTTTTAGATGGCCATCATTTAGAAAATGTGTATCAAAAAATATTGCACAACTATGTGAAATCAGTAAACGAAAAATAATGAAAGACATTACATTACATCAAAGCACGTTTTAAAGGCAAAACTCTGAGGCTTATTGGGATAGAACCATCCCAGCAACCCAGTGAAAAATTTAGTAATAATTCCAAATTGCTTGCCTTGAAATAAATAAATAAATAAAGGATAGATCCCAAAGATGATCTCTTACCTGATCGGCACCAAATGGAATGAGATTGGCTTTGACGGAGCTGATGCCAAGGGCCATGATCAGCAGACCAGTGTACAGGAGCGGGGCGCAATATGGACTCGGAAGCTCTTGTTTACACTCGGACATGTCATCTTGGCATGAAGGCTGTATTGGGTATGATGGCATCTCTCCACACAACCAGAGGCGCCCGTCCTGTGAGGCCACAATGGGCAACAGGCATGCTGAGACAAGGTAGAGCAGGAAGCTGAAGACAATAGTCCAGTAGCAGCCTAGGTAAGCATCGGCGAGCCAGCCCCCGATGGGTGAGAGCAGATAGGAGGCACCTATGAAGATCAAAACTGCCTGAGAAGCCTGAGAGCCACCCCAGTTAAAGGTGCTGCTGTTGAGGTACAGGACAAGGTTGGAGACGATACCAAAGAAAGCTGCCCGCTCCAGGATCTCCACCAGCAACACAGCCAGACAGGCAGCCTTTCTGCCCTCAAAGGGAGATGGGGCTGGCCCATTGAGCTGGGCTTCTTTCTGCTTGAACAGGGGTTTGCACTCATCTTCAGTTCGCCGAGAGGCCATGGTGGAGGCCTCAGAATCCTTGTTTGTGCTTCTATACAGATCTTACTTCTTTGCCATTTCTCTCTGGATCTTTCTATGCTGGCTTTTATTTCCTGATCTCTTCTCTTCTACAAAGTCTTTGGGTGCTGCATTCACTTCCCCATTTCTCCCCTCCAACACAAGCATCACATGAGCACTCGTTTCCCTGAAAGGAAACATGCATGTTATGCAGGCCAAGATGGTTTCCTTTTCATGGGAGCCTTTGCTCCTGCCCCTTTTGCAGCACCACCCCTTTTGCATCTGCTGTATACACACACACACACACACACACACACACACACACACACACACACACACACAAACACACACACAGCACTAAACTGCTGTTTTCCTGTATGTCTATCAAGGCAGAACCACATGACCACATAGTTTTAGACAGGACCACCAGCCCCAAGTGAATCGTCCCTAATGTGGTCAGTCAAAAACCCTCTACAGTTATTCCACATCTTCTGCAAAGATTTTTGCATGTATGGACAAAAAGAATCAAGACAGTAAAAGATTCCCACAACATTTGTACTTTTATAAAACCCCATAAATGATTCCAGATTATAATGCAATAAATAATTAAAGTACTGTACTTAGGTACTGCCCTTTTCATTTACTTTCTTATAAGAGATCAAAAATTTGATGTCCATGCTAATTGATCTCACTTTTGAAGATGAAAAGCTTTAAATACTATTTTGAGAAGAATTTTTGAAAGCATAGCTTGCTTTACTCTCCCCCACCCCCACCAAAGTCCCCTGTGCATCGTGGATGGGGGGGTGTTGTGTTCCTGGGAGGGATGAGTGAAGAATATCTGGAGTGAACACCAAGACTAAATATTCCCAGCAGGGTCACTCAAAAAATCATCCCAGCAGCTCAGCTAAAGCAACCAGGCATCGACATAGAATAACAGTGATGTAGGAAGAGGTTGGAGGTAGTTGATCACTTTAGTGACAATGGCATCAATTCATATTGCATCAGACGTAATATTCAACAGGTTCTGACCAGTTCCGGAGAACCGATAATGGAAATTTTTAGTAGATCGGAGAATCAGCCAATACTACCTCTGACTGACCCCGCCCCCATCTATTCTCTGCCTCCTGAGTCCCAGCTGATTGGCTGGGTCTTCTTTTGTTGCCCTGCACAGGAGAAGGGAGTTGGAAAGCAGGTTAGTGGTGTGGGGAGGGAATGGGGATGGAGTAACTTTCCCCTGCCACACCCACCAAGCCATGCCCACCAAGCCACACCCACAGAACCGGTAGTAAAAAATATTTGAATCCCACCACTGTATTGCATGCGACCATTTATGTAAAAAAAAAAGAAGAAGAAAAAAATTAAAAGACAAAACTTCCCCTTCCCCTCCAGTAAGTATAGTCAACATTAACATTAATGCCTGTTAAAATAGAACTAAATACTTCTACATTCTCCATGCCTTACCCTGTTTTCTATAAAGCCATCTCCAAATCTTCAGTTCACTTTATTAATGAGCAAAAGCCAATAACGGTTAACAGAAATAACAACTGAAAGATTTATATCTCCACTTCCATTTAAGCAAATTGCTCCTAATCTCTCTCTTCAAATAACAAAATCCAATCCCAATCAACAAGTAAACATTAATCTTACAAATTAATCTATTACACCTAATTAAACTTTACCACAAATAACCATCATCATCCAATTCCAATTAAAACCAAACAAACATTTGAAGTAGTCCTCAACTTGCAACCACAGTCAGAACCAGAATTTTGATCATGAGTTGAGATAACCAAGTGACCAGATGTGATTCTTTTTACCATTTTTACAGAGTTCATTAGGCAAATTGGAAGGTTGTTAAGTAAATCCATTCTTCGTTAAGAAAATCACACCATCAATCTATTATCCCGAATAGACATTTTTTTGCTGGAAATATGGCAATTCATAGTCACATGACCACACTGTGCTGCAACTATTCATAAATGTAAGCTGTTTGCCGAAATAGAATCATGTGATTGCAGGAGGGGGTCAGAATGACATTTTATGATGGATGAAAGTGCTTTATGGGCCGTAAAGCATTCCTTCTGAGGCCATTGTAACTTTGGTTGTAAATCAAGGACTATCTGTAATAGCAAACCATTATTTTAACCATAATCCAATAAACCAATTATGTATTTTTTCTTCTTTTTGCCAGTAAACTTTAATTCCTACAAATAAAGTTCTAACGTCTGCTTTCTCATTGTCTTATTGTTTTTCTCTCTTGAAATTCTTGTCATCTTTATCAGTCCTTTGTAGTTCCAAGTGAAGGAACTCCAATAAATTCCTTATCATCCAGTATATATCATCCCATTCATCCATCTATTATCTATCTATCATATCCATATTATTCTTTTGGTTTATTATTTGTATATCCTTGTTATTATTTTGTATTTCCCTCTTTCTTGTTTTCCCATCTTTTTTGTATTTCCCCTCTATGTAAGTTCTAAGTTTTAAATCCACTGTAAAGGCCATTTTGACTTTATTCAATGAGGCTTGT
Organism: Pseudonaja textilis; assembly: GCF_049901715.1. Taxonomy (NCBI): domain Eukaryota; kingdom Metazoa; phylum Chordata; class Lepidosauria; order Squamata; family Elapidae; genus Pseudonaja; species Pseudonaja textilis. The sequence continues at coordinate 226,897,889 of NC_141990.1, forward strand.
TCCTCTTCAGTAAAAGCTTATTATTCCATTATATAATTAAATAGTTTGACAACCTCTTGAACCCAAGCATCACATGTTTCCTTTACGATAGACATCTGATACCTTCTAATGTCCAAACTTCAAAGTCCTATTATCAGTTTGTAATGCAAGCAAAGACATTTTTCCCATGAGGAAAGATCCTTTTGATTAATTTCAAAGTATTTCTTAAATTCAAATTAATCTTAACCCTTAATCTATTTTAAAAAATGTTTCTAAAATCTACACTACATCATCCCATTGCTCTATACTGCAAAAAAAAAAAAACCTCTTAAAACTGTATGTACTGTGTGTGTGTGTGTGTGTGTGAATGGAATGAAAAAAAACTTGTCCAGCAAGTGCTAAATTTGTAGTTCTGAGGGTTTTGCAATGTTTTACAAACAATAAGAAAAAAATGTAAATTCCAAAGTGATTAAATGGATAAAACATTCCTAGACTTGACAGGCTCATAGCATGATGAAATCCTGTTACTCATACCTTATTGCAAGCAACCACAAAAAGTCAATTTCTGCTGTCTGCTCACCAAAAACAGCTGTCCAGAGTACATATGGGTTATCTCAAGATCTCTCCTTCATCTGAAGTAAAGCCAGAAGACTATGAGTTCTACTCCCACCTTAAGCATGAAAACTGGTTGGGTGATTTTGGGCCAGTCACTCACTCTTAGTCCAACTCAACTCACAGAGTTGTTGTGGGGAAAATAAGAGGAGGAAGTATGTTGTGTGTTTTTACTGTCCTTAGTTATTTATAAAAATAATAAATGCGGGGTATAAATATAAATAAATAAATAAACCAGTCATAATGTCTGGTTCACAGGAAGTTTACCTCCCAATTCACCATTCCACACAGAAGTGACTTTAAGAAAGCCAGTGAGTTTCTACAATATAATCTTAAACGTATACTCACCATTTTCAAGAAGGAAAGTTCAAATGGAACAAATGGGCTTGGTGAAAAAATTACTAAAGCTATAGAGGCAATATATTATAAGCAATCTACCAAAGTAATAATAATGGAGACTTAACAAAAAATATTAATATTTAAAAAGGAACTAGGCAAGGATGCCTGCTGTCGCCTCTGCTATTTGTTTTGATTTTGGAGGTCTTAAATAGAAATATTAGAGATGATAGTGAAATAAAGGGAATGAAAATAAAAAAGAGGAATACAAGCGTTTGCAGATGATCTGGTTTTTATATTAGAGGAACGATTAAAAACAGTGCTTAAATTGATATAAAAGATTGAAGAATATGGACAGGTGGCAGGTTTGAAAACAAATAAACTAAGATTCTGGTCAAGAATATGGTGAAAAAACAAAGAGAAGAATTAAAAGAGAGATTGAATATCCAGATCACAAATAAAGTTAAATAGTTAGGAATACAATTAACAGCAAGATGTGGAGCACTCAAAGAAGATAATTATTATAAACTCAAACAACAGATTGTCACAGACTTGAAAAAATGGGAAAATCTACAATTATCTCTAATAGGGAGAATATCTACATTCAAGATGAATATATTACCAAGGATTTTATATTTGGTTCAGACAATTCAATTAAACTAGGGAAAGAATATTTCGAGGATTTAAATAAAATAATACTGAAGTATATATGGCAGGGAAAAAGGCAAGAATCAAATTAAAATTTTTACAAGATGCCAGAATAAGAGGAGGTTGTGGTTTACCCAATTGGGAATTATATTACCAGGCAGCAACATTGATGTGGGTGAAAGAATGGATAGCCTTAACGAATACTAGATTGTTAACATTAGAAGATCATGACCTATTATTGGGATGGCACACTTTTTTATGGTATAAGAAAAATAAAACACATGGGTATTTTTGGAAACACTCTATTCATGATGCTTTATTATTAATATGGGAGAAAATAAGGAAACAACATTACATGAAAATACCAGTCTGGTTGTCAACTATAGAGGCATTTGCATATCCAATTGTTATAAAATGGAACAAACAGTAAGATATGGTGAAATATTAAATGAAGAGGGTGAACTCAAATCTAAGCAAGAACTAGAGGAACAAGAAATAGAGATGAATTGGTATTCATTCTAGATATGATAAAGATCATAGGACAGAAGGATTTTATAACGAACTTACTGAATTAGATGGAATTTTGACAGGTACTGATCAGAAGGTGATTAAAAAACTATATGGATATTTACTTAGAGTAAAATTAGAAGAAGAACAAGTAAAAGAAACAATGATTGCTTGGGGGGGAAATTTTGGATATGGGAAAGATTTAGAAAGATGGCAGAAATTATGGTCTCGAAACTATAAAATAACAATGTCAACAGCATATGAAGAGAATTTGTATAAGATGTTTTACAGGTGGCATCTATCTCTGGCAAGAATAGCAAGGAAGTTTAAGAACAAATTGGAGAAATGTTGGAAGTACCATCAGATACCTGGATCATATTATCACATGTGGTGGATGTGTGTGGAAGCCAAGAGATATTGGGCTAAAATTCTTACATGGCTGGGAAAAATGACAAACATCATATAGACTTGAAACCAGAGATACTGTTATTGGGTATCTTACCTGAAGGATACAGAAGAGAATTGATATATCTGATTATATAGGTTTTAACAGCAGCTAGAATTGTATTTGCCAAAAATGGGAAAAGTGGAAAAATTCCGATAGAAAAGGAGGTGATTAAGAAAATAATGGAATGTGCAGAAATGAGTAAATTAACATTAGCAATTAGAGAGCAAGAAGACAAAGAATATTATAAAATTTAGGATTTATTTTATCAATGGCTAGATAAGAAAATAGGGAAATAAAATATAATATAAATATAGTATTATAGTAAAGATAAGATGATGTAATGATATGTTATAACTGATTACAATGAAATGAATGATACTATGAACTAGGTTTTGTAAAAGTTGAGATTTGCTCGAAAAGGATGACGTGAATTTATAATTAAAGTCTAATAAGGAGTTAACAACAATGTAATATAATATGCATAGTTGATCTATATAATATGAATTTTAATAATGCATTTAGAAGGGAAAAAGACTGTTGGTATTGTGCACAAAAGATATGTACCAACCGACACACTGTATAATGGAAAGAAGGTTTTATTTGATGTTTTATGTTTGTATTTGTTAATGTTTGTTGTTAAAATAAATAAAAAAACCTTAAAAAAAACCAAGTTCTTAACTTCACTGATAGAGAACCAGAGGAATCATGAACTTAAAATTGTTAAGGATGAATATGAAAAAAACCCTGCCAAAACTGAAAAAAGAGAAAAATGATGCCAGAACAAATTGTGGAAGCCAAGAAAGACATAAATGTCAGAAAGGAACTTAATAAACAGGGTCAGTATGCTATTAGAAGAGAGAAAAGAACAATACTACAACATCTAGAAAGACAACAAAGATAGAAACAAACATGGAAAAACAAGGGAAGTCTTTGAAAAGAACTCTGAACTCAGAAGAAGGTTTCAACCTCAAATTAGAATAGTAAAGGACACCAATGGACAAATAGTAACTGATTTAAAGGAGATCAAAGGAAAATAGAAAAGATATACTGAAATACAATATAGTAGAGATGTCAATATCCAAGATACCTTAGAACAGCAATCTCCAACCTTTCCAGCTTTGCGGACTGGCTGGGGAGAGGAGAGGGGATGGCTCTCCACAATAGGTGGGCGAGCACAATGGAGCTGCGTGCATGTGCTCACCTACCCGCTGTGCACACAAGTGGAGCTGTGCACACACACTCATCTGCTGCCTCCACAGCCTGGTTCTGAACAGGCAGTGATCAGGTACTAGGCCATGGCCTGCGGGCTCCGCACCTATACCATGATATTCCTTATCTACAAGCACCTCTAGCATTAGAAGATGAAACTATATCAGCACTTCGGTCACTATCAAGTTAAAAAAACTAAACCAATTCTGGAGAATGATACAGTGGCCCAGCCAATTGAAAGAGGTCAATCTACATTCCAACATAAAAAAAGAGTTTTAAAGAGCAAACTATTGTACAATAACTCTAGTAAAGTAATGCTAGAGGATGGCATAATGTCTTCCTGCCCTCAAGAAATATTAACTGTGCTGAGGCCCCCTAGTCATGTTGGAATGGGACAACTTGCTGCAGCCAACTTGCTATGAGACAACTTGCCACTGCCAGCTTGCTGCAGGACAGTTTGCTGCAGGACAATTTAACAATTCAATTTAATTATTTAAAATAAATATAAATTATTTTAATTTTTGTCATTTACATTTCATTCTGAGTTGGCCGTGGCGAATTGTCAAAGACCCTAGGCATGTAGTTCAGTTTCCCTCTCTTTTCTGAGTTCTTCTCTCATTCCTTTCCTGTCCTTTTTTGTGTCTGAAGAAAATATTCTTAGTACCAATTTTTAACAGGACTGATAATCCTCGTAAGTCTGTTTTAGCTAACCATGTCTCAGTTCCAGCTTGCTGCTTGAAAATGCATTACCTTTTGCTGTTGTGGTTATTTTTGTTTTATTTGGGCTTAATGTTCCCCTGTAAAATGTAGGACATATCTTCATTCAAAACCAAGTAAAATTCCACACTCAGTTGTTATCGTACTATATTTCTATGTTTGGATGTGGGTTTTTTTATATATATAAACGTCATTGAGTTATTCATAGTATAGAGGGATAGGAATCTTGTTATAAAATAATACAGTATTAGGAAAAGCAGATCTGGAAACCTTCATAAGGTAATCCAGGAATGTATCATACTTCTAAAAAGTAAATAGTAGATTGATACATTTCCTTTGGGAAGCCGTGGTGATAAATCTGCTGTGAAATGCATGCTTGGAACACCAACTCCATAAAGTGATTTATGGACAAAACACTGCATCATTTTAAATAGCTGATTAAGAGATATGGATTAAACACTAAAGGTGTTGTATGTCTTTACCTATAATTTCCTGTTGGAAATGGAAGACAATCCCAGAAAGTAGGGGACATTTTTAAATGGTAAAGTGGATAATGTGTTCAGACAATTGGAAATGCACAAAACAGAGCTTGCGACTGGCAATTCCCCCTGTGTCAATTAAGAGCCTCCTGCATGCTGTTTCAATTGTCCGATCATGTTATTCTCTTCAGACATAATTTGCTGTATACCAGAATGGTCATTTCACTCTTCAGCCTGATAAGTAAATGTCCTTTGGCCTTCTTTCAAGTGCCACTCTCCCCATATGGTATACAGAATTTCCACCATTTCTAGCTAACATATCCATGCTGACTGAGGATTATGGGAATAGTAGCCAATGCATCAGCGGAATAGCAATAGCAATAACACTTAGACTTATATACCGCTTCACAGTGCTTTACAGCCCTCTCTAAGTGGTTTACAGAGTCGGCATATTGACCCCAACAATCTGAGTTCTCATTTTACTGACCTCAGAAGGATGGGAGGCTTCTGAGTTGTAGCACTAGGATGACTAGAACAGCTTTTCTCAAATTGAATTTGCAGTATGGGTATGTATAGTCAGTCGTGTTTCTACTGATCATTCAACTATTAAAGGCACAGGAGAGAAAAAAATCTGTCTCCTTATATTCACAGAATGTAAATGTTATTTCTACACTGTTAAAACAAACTTGAGGTAAAACTTTGATTGCACTTGTGTTATACTAGCAAATATTGACCAAATATCACAAATACTTCGGTTGGGGGGGGGGAGTTATTTATTTGGTGACATGGATCAGTGATGGGATTCAAAAATTTTTTACTACCTGTTCTATGGGTGTGGCTTGATGGGTGTGGCGTGGCCTAGTGGCCATGGCAGGGGAAGGTTACTACAAAATCCCATTCCCTCCCCACCCCAATAACCTGCTTTCCAGCTCCATTCTCCTGTACAAGGCAACAAAAGAAGACTCAGCCAATCATCCAATCACTCAGGAGGCAGAGAATAGATGGGGCCAGTTAGAGGTGCTATTTGCCAGTTCTCCGGACTACTCAAAATTTCCGCTACCGGTTCTCCAGAACTGGTCAGAACCTGCTGAATATCACCTCTGACATGGATGGATAGAAATAAGAGAAAATATAGAAAAAGTGATTCAATCATTCAGAAACCAAGAATATATAAAAATACTGACTAGTGAATATCTGCCTAGAAAGTTTCATTTTGTTTCAAATATACATTTTAAGCTACATATAGTAAAGATGTGAATAGGAATTTCAGAATACAAATAATTCTAAGAAAAGAAGAAACGAAAAAAGAAAAGTAGAACAATGTTAAGAAGAAAAAAACAGTGTGAGTCCTGTAAATGTATTCTGCAATAGAGTAATTTCGCAGCTGAATGAATTGAAAGTGAATATAAGAGAAAAAGATGAAGAAGCTGCTTAGAACACAGTGGAAATAATTATGTTGCAAAATGCAATGAGAGGACGTGAACTTAATGTTAATGGGAAATATGAAGACAAATGCTTTGTGGATGTAGTAAAGGAAGGAGTAGATAAGAAACTATGCACACGAGAGAATAACAGCTACAAAAATGAGGATGAGAAAAAGCTACTGTATAACATGCGTGGAGAGAAAAAAATAACTGCAAAGCATATAGTATTACACCTACTCACAGGTGCAGCTTATGGCCACTCATTCCCACATTCACAGCCCTGGTCAACTACATTACAACTACACAATCATTTTCAACTGAATACTGAGACACAACTGGTTCTTTGGAGTACAGGGAGACCCAGTGAACTCTCTCCCTCTCCCTCTCTCCCCTCTCCCTCCCCTCCCCTCCCCCTTCTTCCCTCTCTCATCCTCTCTCCCTCTCCCTCTGTCTCATGCGCGCACACACACACTGAGTTCTTCTCAGCTAGGCTGGCAAGCTGACAAGTCTGGATCCAAGCACAAAACTCAAAAAGTGAATGGGCTTAGAATCCCCTTCATTCTCCCCAAAGTCTTTGCTTTGTTGGTTGTCAAGACTGCCAGCTACTTTTGCCTTGTTGATTTTCAAGTCTTGATGGGTCTTGGGGAGTTTCCATGTTCTCAACTTCTTTTGTCTGATTCATGTGACATTTTAAAAAAAAGCTTTACATTTTTTTTACTATCTTCCTGAAGGGATCCTCTAGATTAGGAGTCCCCAATCGGATTGGTACCGGGTTGCAGCATCCCAGAAACCATGCCAAGCAAACAAACCAAGCCCCATCTGTGATATGCAGGCAGCACATCCCCTCTGGTCCGCAGAACAACCTCTCTCCATAGAACTGGTCCCTGGTGCCCAAAAGGTTGGGGACCACTGCTCTAGATAAGATTCAGATAATATTTCTGGCTTTTGTCCATCCTGCTTATGTGCCTACTTCATCTTTGGTATGGCAGCCTTGTCTCACAATAGTCAAAAGAGAATAAGGAATGGTTCATATCAAAGACGCTGACAAAATACAACATGATTTGATTGGAAAAAAAATGTTTTGAAAATAGGTGAAAAAAAGATTAGAAAAAGAGCTTCTAGCAAAGTGAATGCAATTAAGAATTAAATGTTTTGGGAAGAATGCTTAAAGATCCTTAGGAGAGTGAAAATGGTTGTGTCAAAGAAGTAAAAATGAAACAAAAGCTGTATATATATGTAAACACCCAATTGATTAAAAACTGGATGAAAACAAAGTTATCCAGTGCGTCCTGTGACCATGTTGAAAGAGAGTACATGACATGAAGAAAGTTGATAAATGAATATGTTTTGCTTATGTGACCTTTTAATATGTGTGAAAATTGTATGCATGCCTGTGTAGCGTCCTTATACAAAGGGAAAGGTCAAAAGAATGGAGCTGGGGAAGTGTTTGGCATAATTCTAACTGAAAAGGTCTCAGAGGCAGCAATGAACATCTGGGAAGGTGAATCTTAATGCTGAGCAGAGAATATGTGAATCTGAAATTTGGTATTCAGCAGGTAATTGAATGCTATATGAGTATGAGAAAGAAATACATTGACTGCTTATGGATTTATAGCAAGGGAATAAGGTTGAAATTATGAAATGTTTTTGAAACTATGGAACTGAATTTTAAATAAATGAAGTACAAAGATTTAAAAAACCAAAAAAATAATTTTTCAGTCATAGTTCAGTTAAAACCCCCCACATATATTACAATGATTAAAGTAAAGTGAACACAAAGGAAAATATAAAAGAAATTATAGGAGAAAAAAACTCATTTCAGTGAAAGATTGCTTCAATCCTTAAATTTGTCATTAAATGCAGAAACATGTTGCTTCATCTTATTTTAGAATATAAAGGGATTGCAAACATTGATAGACTATGTATTTTGAATCCATTCATTAATAGAAGAATAAATCTCCTTCCATTTACATAGAATTATTTTCTTTGTCAAACCCCAGACTTGATAAGCTGAAGTTTACAATAAAATACCAAAATCCTTTTTAGGAGCATAATTCCACACCACATTTACACTTTTAACTATTACATATTTCCCCATGACTATCTCATTTTTTCTTTATTTACATTGTTTTTGCATTTCTTAAAAACTTAAGATTCTCTCATTTTCCAAAACAGGATATTCCCATTCTCCATTTCACATTTGTATGAAATGTGCAGTTTGGTGGTTGAAAGTGACAACTGATAATAGAATTCAAGTAGGTTGAGGGGAAAGATGCAATGTTTAGCAAATGGCTCACCATTGGGCAGGAGGGTGAGGCAAGGATGTGTGATGTTCTTTTGCATGTTTAAGGTATTTATGGACAAATGCATAAGAAATGTGTGTAGTGGCAACAGAGGTATGTGTGTTGAGAATGTAAATATACATATACAAGTAGCCTTTGACTTACAACCATTCGTTTAGTGACTGTTCAACATTATAAGGCACTGAAAAAAATGTCTTTCTCACATAACCATTGCAGCATCCCTATGGTCACATGATCAAAATTTGGATGCTTGCCAATCGGCATGTATTTATGATGGTTGCAATGTCCTGGGATCATGTGATCACTTTTAGTGACCTTCTGACAATCAAAGTCAATGGGAAGTCAGATTCATATGTTACTAACTAACTGAACAACTGAAGTGATTCACTTAACAACTGTGGCAAGAGCAGTCGTAAAATGGGGCAAAATGCACTTGACAACTGTTTTGCTTAGCAAAAGAAATTTCAGGCTCAATTGTGGTTGTAAGTCAAGGACTACCTGAACATTGTATGCAAATAATTTTGCATTCCTGACTAAAATTCTAAATGGTTTGCAATGAACTTTACCTAGATGTATGGCACAGGTGAGAAATATGGATCTGAAAATTAATATCCTATATAATTGTGTTTGTCAAGAAAACACAAGGACCAATTGCAAAGTATAGATAATTCCTGAAAAATTAGATCAAGTAGTAGAGGAATCTGTGCATCTTGGCAAGACGTTTCAACCTAGAGAGATGAAGAATTGATAAGATCTAAAATACCTCAAGGCTCATAGGTAGCCTACAGCCTGGGAAGAGAAGAGGCCAAAGAAAGGGAGAGAGGAGGGCTTGCTCTCTTTGTTAACTAGTCCACCAACAAGTTTTAAATCAATGTTGTAAACCTTAATTAAAATGGATTTTGAAGCCATATTTAATGTATTCTTCTGAACAACTGCAGTTGCATTGAATTATTAGGAAAAGATAGCAAACACATAATCAATATACAGCCTTAATATTCAGTTTGCACAATGGTTCATTGCAGAGGTGGTATTCAGTAGGTTCTGACCAGTTCTGGAGAACCGGTAGCAGAAATTTTCAGTAGTTCGGAGAACCAACTCCCAGGATTCCTCCTCCAGTCATGTTAGCTCAGGAATTCTGGGAGATGAAGTCCACAAGTCTTAAATTTGCCAAGTTTGAAGGCCCTTGATATAAGGAATGCAAAATACAGTATGATAATTTAAGCCTGATCATTTAGACCTTCAGTAAGAACTTTGAATTGAATTGGTGCATGATCTTGCAGTAGTTAGAATGAAGTATTGCAGGCTAACTCTTCCAACTGCCAGGAGTTTGATCCTGACCGGCTTCAGGTTGACACAGCCTTCCATCCTTCTGAAGTTGGTAAAATGAGGACCTAGATAGTTGGGGGCAATATGTTGATTTCTTTATATTTAATTTTAATCCAATTTTTTTCCACTGTGTTACCCGATTTTCATTACTAGAGCCGGCAGGATATTTGCATTTTCTACTATCAAAATAATGTCATCAACAGGTTAATGATATTTTTTCCTTCAGTTTAAACCATGGCCACCTGCTTTTAATCCAACTTCTCTCAATGATTATTTAACATATTGTTTGAATGAATAAGGCCTTGTCTTACTCCATTACCTGTTTTGCCATGTTTTGTCTGAAATATGCTTTCCTGTCTTGTGTGTAGGCTTCTCATGAGGACTGGGAAATGTTCTGGGGTATCCATCTTTCTAAGGACATTCTGCAGCTTAACATGGCCCATACAATCAAAGATCTTTCTAAAATCAATCAAGTACATTTTGACTTCTTGTTGGTATTCTTTGGCTTTCTCAATTATCCAATGTGCATTAGCAATAATGTTTCTTATTCCTCAACTTTCCTAAAGTGTGTTGGATGATTCTGAGCATTATTTTGGTAGCATGGGATAGTAAGCATAGAATACAATAGTTTGTGCATTCCGTTAAGTCTCTTTTTTTTAATACCGATATGTAGATTAACCTCTTAGAAGTCAAAAAAGAATATTTTCCAAGGTATCATGAATGTTGACATCTCTGCTGTTCAGAATTTTCAGTATATCCCTTCCATCTTTGTTTGATCTTTTTGAAACTGTTAGTTTACCATTTTTTCTTTAGTGCCCTTTGTCTACCAATTCAGGGTTTGAACTTTCTGCGTTTGCAGATCTTTTGGAAGACTTTTGTTCTTTCTTTGTATTTGTTTCCATCTTTGATGTCTTTACAAAGGTCGTTTAATACTGCTTCTAAGAGCTCTCTGACATTCTTTGCTAAGATCCTTCCAGACACCAGTGTCTTTCTTGGCTTTGGCTTCTCTTTGTGTGTATTTTTACCTTTGGATTCTAATATCTCCTTTGTTTTCCTCTGTTTTTTTAATCTTTGCTGGTTTCATTTGAAACCTGTATCCAGGATAGCTTGTCTTTAATAAGATATTTAACTCTCAGATATCCTAACCTTTTATTCTGGTCAGTTAAATTTCCCAGAAAATGTACTTAGTGACACACACAACAAACAACAGCAAAACATTAACAAGTAAAACTTGTACCAGTGGAAGTAGATGGTTCCTCTTCTCCATTAGAAAATCAGAATTAAATTAAAATTCACCCATCTCCTTCCTTCCAAGATACATTAACTTTTACTGTTAAAATATCTTTATGGTGTCTTGTATCTAGTTTATGTTGTGTTTTCCCATCTACTGGAGAACAAAATAAATTAATAAAAATCCCACCCTCTCTTTTCCAGAAACATGCAAGATATTAATTTATATTTAAAAAATATTTTTGCTGCTACCTTCTTTTTTCTGGCTCCCAGCTTAAACAAAGTGAAAATGAAAATCTGAATCCTCATTTAGGATCCCCCTTACGCAAATTAATTTACACTCAATTGCTTCCTCCACTGCCTTAACTCATCCTTGTTTTTCCCCCAACTCTCATTACAGGCAAGAGAATAAAGGTAAAATCAGTACTTTTAAATCTGTTAAAATCTACTATTACTATTACTATTCAAGTAAGGCAGGATACAGCAGCATGAAAAATATCAGTTTTTCTAACATGAAAGTGCACTATGAAATAAACCTGAACTCTAAATACATGTTTCTACAGTTGAATATACTCTAGGAGTTTGTAATGTCCTATTTTTATAGTTATTAACTATGATTTATTCCAAAAAATACTGTCCTACATTTCAAGAATGCAGGCAATGAACTGCTACTTCAATACAAGATATAAATTCAATATTGATTTAATTATATTTAGCCACCCATTTCATTGCAAGGCAACTATGGGCATCTTACAATATTAAAATACACTCTTCCAACTTGTTGATATAATTTAAAAAATAGGCACAGACCAGTTGAAGCAGAAGTGGTATTCAGCAGAAGTGGTATTCTGACTAGTTCTGGAGAACCAGTAGCGGTAATTTTGAGTAATTCGGAGAACTGATAGCGGAAATTTTGAGCAGTTTGGAATACCACCTCTGACTGGCCCTGTCCCCATCTATTCTCTGACTCCTGAGTCCCAGCTGATTGGGACTGCACAGGAGAACGGAGCTGGAAAGCAGGGTGCGGAAGGGATGGGGATTTTACAGCATCCTTCCCCTGCCATGCCTATTAAGCAGGCATTCTGCCACGCCTACAGAACCAGTGGTAAACATTTTTGAATCCCATCACAAGTACTGTACTTATTCTCTTTATTAATCCTCTTCTACTTTTTTTAAAAACAAGGCAAAGGTTTTTGGCTAAATTAAACTTAATGAGGCGGTTTATAAAGGCAGCCATTGCTGGAGGCAGTTAAATGACAAACTGGAAGATGTATACATTCAAGCTGGGTATTAAGTACAGGACCTTCACACTTTGGGTGATGAGTAATTAACATATAATCAAGAGTGACATTTGGGGGATGGGAATGAAGCCCTGGGGGGGTAATGTAAGACAGCTGTGAGGTTACAGCAACGATGGACATATGGGAGAGGGTAAGATATAGATGCAGACGATTTTCCGTTTTGTGGTGCAACACACAGTGGGAGCTGGTAAACACAATTATAAGGTTTTTTATCTAGCAAATTTCTGCTGTAATCAGAAAGGCTGTAAGGCTGATTTAGTCACTTTGCAGATACACACCTGTCTAGGTAGGCTGCTTTCTCTCTCTGCTTCTTTCTACTATTGCTATTAAACCTTTCAGAATCAAACAGATTGGAAAATCAGGCATGATGCTTGATAGTGAATTGACCCTTTCTCCCTGATTCTATCTGCCTGCAGACAATCAACCGTTTGATTTTTTTTTTTTGAATGTTTTGCTTCCAGGGGAATCAATCATTCTACTTCTTATATCCAAAGTGAGGAAAATATCAGATCCAGAGATTAGACTCAATCATACCTGCTGATCTTTGTGGCGGATTAAGCCGCTTCACAAGTTGGTGCTGAAAGTTTGATAAAGTTGACTTCTAGATCTTTGTCACCGAGCAGCAGTAAGTCCATCTTTCAGAATAATCAAATTGATTCCCAAATGCCACAACTAACCCTTCCCTTGTGGTGCCATATTCTTCTGATGTAACTCCTGAGCTTTTGAGATGGGTCATCATCAAATTTCAATGTCAATTAAAAAGATACTCCTTTGGTATTTTTAGCTGCCAGAAAAATGGAGTGGGGGAAAATAGCATATTCCTTAAATGCCCAGATAATCACCCTAGCAGCCCAAAGTTGTCAGGGCACAAGAAAATTATTGGAGAGCATGATTGATGACTCTTGGGGATGGATGTGTCCCATTGGAGAATACACATCCAGTGGGTGTGGGGAAGACTAGGGTCAAGGGGGAATTGAATGATGTATTTTAGTATTGGCTGCATCCAGCCAACACCAACATGTCCACTTCTAATAAATCAATTTTCTTTTCTCTGAGATGCGTCTAGAGACTTATGATTTGAATGGAGGTGGATTTGTTGGAGTCCTGACATTCAATTCCCCTCCCCCATAATTCCCCCGTGATCTACTAATTGAATGATGGCATTGAGTCTTAATTTCTCATTGCCTTTTGTATGCTGAAAGCTTTAAAACAGGAGGACCCTTCCTGGACCTGTAGAGTTCTAAAAATAAAAAAAGCCATTTGAGATGTGTTGCTTTGAAATTACAACCAATTCTTTAAAACAAGAAGAGGAAGAGAGGCCTAAAGCAAAGCTTGAGCAAAGTTCAGGACACATTTGCTATTCACACATCTGACCTTAATCTTGGCAGGCATTTTCTGAACTAATTTAAATAAGAAAGATGAAGTGGGTGGGGGAAACATCTGACATGGAAGCTGCATTCCAAATCATCACTTGGCAAAGGTTGCTCTTTGTTCTGCCGAGTTACATCCAAACAGCTTGATGCTGTCAAAACAGATTGTATGTAACTGGGACTGTGTCCCTATTGGTACGAAATCTATACACCTGCATAGCCTAGAACCAAATTAATGATAGCTGCACCAGTAATGGATAATTTGGCAATGAAACCATCCTATGCTACTTTAGAGCCAACCATGTGCCAATATTGTACCTACATCTGTTTCATGAGGACAGAAGTCAAGCATGTTTACAAAACAGTATGGATTGGACAATAGCAATTAACTGCTGCAGTGTGATTCAAGATACACTGGACATGCACCAGTGTTAGGCTATGTTAGTCTGAATTCTGTATTCTCCAGACTGTAACTTCCAAAACTCCCAGTCAACAAACCCATTGGTCACACTGGGAGGACAATTTCCGAGTGTAATGTATATAGAATTCCGAGATCAATGTATATAGAGGTCAACAGAATGGGAAAGATTGGGAAATGCCAAAGAAAAAGTTGATCCATTTCTTTGCATTCCACAGTAGTTTATTAAATACTTCGAAAAGGTTTTTTTCCTCTCTAAATGAAACTTTTTCCACACACAGTATGAAGACAGGATAACTAAGGCAACAGATCTTTGAGTTCAAAAATGGGCAACCAGCAGGAAGGAATGCAGACAAACAGGTAGACAAAATATTAAATCAGTTGTGTAAATGCCTAATAGACAATTGCCCTGACTGAGCTAATAAACCACAATTAGAAGCTTCATAGAAGATGGGTGGAGTTAAAGAATTCACTAGCCAGTGTACTGACTGGGGAATTCTGGAGTTGAAATCCAAATACCTTAAAGTTGCCAAGTTTGAAAAACACTTCTTTACAGGTTCAGATTTTGGAGCCATTTCTCACCAGCCAAACTTAGCAAAACTCAATTACTGCTGGCCTACTTATCTGTTGTTTGAAATCTTGTTTCTACTTTATGTCATCTGGGACAGGCTAAATCAAATGTGTGCTGTCCGCCAAGGCAGTACAGATCTTTGAAAAATATATTTTGTTTCTTGTAAGGCTTGAGCAAAAGTGCCTTTTTGAAGCAAAACTAAAAAGCAAAGTCCCACTTCTAAACTGCAAAAGGGAGTGGGTGGGGTGCTCTGCTAAATATTCATTTAGTACACGTCTAGCACATGAACCAAAAACACAAGCTCCTGAGATTGAAACAAACCACTCTTCAAAACAGACCACCTTTGGTCTTGTTAAATGGGTGCGGGTGAGGAAGGAGCAGGACTCAGGAGTGCAAAGAAACTCTTTATTTTTAAGCCGGAATCAAAAAGCAAACAAACGTGGTAGGCGCCAGCTTTTTATAGCCAGTGCTGTCCAATACTTCAGCCATTGATGGGATTCAAATCTTCCCACCAGCGGCTGAACCACTGAGTTGAGTCTGACATCAGACTCCACTTTGCATATCACATAACACATGTAAATACAGCGTCATGCATATTTAACAGCTCTGCCTTGAACTTTGTCAAGGCTAATCACTGCCTGTCCACAAGGATTTTACCATACTGTGTGGTTGAATTGTTGAGCAAGTCAAAATTCTTCACTGAAATAAGTTCTGGCCAACACAATCTGGGAGGGGTGGATATATTGAAGGCAGGGATTGGCTGAAGCACAACCAGTGTCACATACTTCTCACCTTTCTTCATATGTAAGATGTAGCCTTTGTGTCAAAATTACTTGGGCATGAGAATCTACCAATTAAAATCTGCTCTGGTACCATGAATTTAACTCCCTCAACAGATTGCAAAGAGGCAGAATTACCATGTTTATTTTTTTCCATCATGGTTCTATGATGAATAGGAAGAAAAAAGTGTCTATTTGTAGTACATAAACCAATGGAATTACACAATTTAAATCATATTTAAAAATTATTTATTATTAAATTTATATGCACCCATTTACTATCCCATACAACTGTGGGCAGTCTAGAATGAGAGAAAATTGGTGTCAAGAAACCAGAAGGTAATACTGGGGGTTTCAGGCCATTTTGATGATGTAAATCTGTTTTTAAGAAAGCTTTTAGACATATCTGGGGGAAGTAATTCTTTTTTTTTAAATAATAGCTGTGGGGATATATATGAAAATGGTATAGGATTTATTTGTTTGTTTATTTATTTTTCCAGTGTATAATATGACTACCTGTCTCATTTAGTAAGCTCAGGTAGAATTAAATAAAGACAATAAAAACACTATAAAAAATAAAATACAGGCAGGTGAGAAACAACAATCCAAATCACTAGCACAACAGAAAAGTGGGATGTAGGCAATATATATGACTTGCATATTTTGCCATATGAGTTTCCCTTTGGATATGACAATAGCAATCAAAAAAGTAGAACTGCATAAGAACAACAGATCCAATTATCAGCATCTGTCCTGAGATTAAAGCCCATCTGTTATCATCCAATAATGATAAATTAAGTGCAATCAGAAATTCCTGAGGTCCATTCATTGCAACTCAGCGATGCATTTTTCATATTGAGCTCTGCTACAACCTTCCCTGTTTCAATCAAGCCCATTGTGTTTTCTCTCCATTGCCCTTATCGTTCCTGCACTGCAAACATATGGAGGTTTTGCAGAGGGAACACTTTCAGCCAGCAGAGCCAGATACTATAATGGCATTCCATGCGCTTCTGAAAACAAGCTGGGAGGAAGGAAGGCTGTTCCTCCCACATATGGGTGCATGAGTGATAATCTGGCACTGGGGCACCCTAGAGAGAAAACATTGAACGGCACGGAGACAACATAATTTTTCATAATTTACCACTGCTTTCTTCTGGCCATTCTCCAACGAACAGGTGTGTTAAGGAACAAGTGGATAGAACATGTAGAGGATTCAACCTGTCAACATGACATCTGAGTCTTTCCCCATCTTTTTCTGTAGTACTGACAAAAGTCCATTGGAGGGCAGCATTTCAAAACTTCCTGGGATTCAAAGCTTCCTGGGGCTAGAGGCCAATGTTAAAATTAAAACTATATGGTGACATCTTTTACCCGCACCTTGTGTTTTCTCATTTCTTTGGCTTAGAAACAGTAAATTAAAAGCTAGTGCATGGACAGTCCAGTAGAAATGATATTACAGAAAAAGGAAATCATTAAGGAGGTAGGATTGAGCTGAATTGAAGGATCTTAAGAAATTGCCCAAAGACATTTCACCTTGGCTTCAAGTGCCCATCTTTTTCAATTAGCGACTGAATGGTTTCTCATTGAGTTTTATGGCAGGAAATGAGGGGATATCAAACCAAAGAGACTATGAACCCAAAGATTAAAAAGATAGAAACAATGGCTGGTTCAAAAACAATGCATGGAATTGTATAATTTCACAATTGACATCAACAATCTTCATTAAAATTCAACCCATCAAAAGGAAAGGGAATAAGTTTATTGCAGAGGAAAAGCAACAGCTAAATGGCGTGTTTCTGAGAAAAAGAAGCAAGATAAAACTATCAAGCCTCTGTATCTCATCGCTTCTCCTGGAGGAAGTCCTAATGCTTGCTTTGTAGCATCTTGATCACCGGTATCATTTGATAAGAGTTTCATTTTGTTCCCCCCTCCACTCCTCTGAATACTCTTTCCTCATTCTGCTGTATTTTTCAGCTTCCTTGAGCTGCCACTCAGTTTAGGACCATATTGACAGTTTCTCGATGAGTGAAACCACAAGTGAGTGAGGGATGTTGCTATATGGAAATTAGTTACAACGTCAGGAGAATGAAACACAAAGCTTGCTGGGGGAATTTTTTTTTTTGCCCAACTCTGAAGATCTTTGTTTTTAATATACACTCAAGAGAAATGGATCTGGTGGAGGTGCTCGTTATGGCCCTTTTCCTAATGGCGGTCAGAAAAGGTACCTCTTCATACTTGCTTATTTCTGCATCTTCATTCCTCTCCAACTTTCTGTTTTTTTTTTCCTTCAGCTTTTTCTAAATAGCTTGCCTTTAGAAGTTGTGGGCTCATCATCACTGGAGACTCTCAAAAAGGAGACTGGACAACCATTTGCCTGAAATGGTATATGGTCTCCTACCCGACCAGCGGGGGCTGGACTAGGAAACTTCCAAGCTTCCTTCCAATTCAATTATCTGTTTTATGTTCTCAAGGACCTTTAGATGAGGCCTCAGCTCAAAGTCAGTATGTCTTTTTATTAATTATTGAAACCTTCTCCTTCCTTTTGGCCTTGCCTTTTGCGATGAAGTTGTAATTGTTGATATGAAGCCTAGGGCTGCTGCTTCTCCATTCTCTTTGTTCTGCTCAAGACAGAAGAAATCAGATGTGACCCCTGCATAGATTGCACGGAAGGGTTCGCGATTAACCCCACACCAAAAGGGATAGGAAGAGAAATGATCTTCATTCATTTCTTCTGCAGTTCTTCAATGGCCCTCAAATTGCTACAGAAGTGAAACGGAAAATGCAATGGAGTAACCGTTAGATGGAAGTCTCCTACCCAGCCCCTAATCATCAATATTATTTCACTGCTCAGATTCCAAACATCACAAGACAAATGTTCTCACTAAGAAGAAAAGGTCCCTGTTAGGGAAAGTGGAAGAAGGAGCAGGCTACATTCTTTGAAAAGTTAATATGTAAAGAGGAGTCACGTAGAGCCCATTTATCACAAATGCAGATTGCAGGGAATTCTGAAGAAGCTGCTTAACAATATAAAATAAGCTAAACGGTTTTGGCAAGAATGTATCTAATCCAGTGCCACAGCCAACAAACCACCGCTGGAAAGTGCACAAGCAGAGGATTCCAGCAAAGATTCTTTTCCTCCTCTCCTATCACTATGCTCTCAATTTCCTCCTGGCTAGGAATCAATAATCCCTGCCAGTTTAGCTTTAGCAGCTTCTCTGTTAATATCTGCTGTTAGGTTTATTCACTACTATGTGTTTGCTTAATCCTCCTTTACGAATTATTTAATTATTTCAGAGATAGTAAATTCCTTAAGGGGCTATTTACTTTTGTCCTGAATCTACTGCCAGCTAATTTTGACAGGTGATTCTTAAATGATAATGGTAAAATCAAACATTCAGTTAATTTTATAATCTTCCACCATCTCTCCTCCACTCCCATAGCCATCATTTTTTCAAAACACTAAAAATATTGTATAATCAAAAAAAGTTGCTCTAAGCACTGAATCTCAATTATTTCATTATCATCCTTTTCTGAATACAAAGAAACATATTCGTTCTTTTGCACCGGCCTGTTCCAGATTTTACTTTCCTGATAGTTCAGGATAAAGAGGGAGAGGGAGAGGGGGAGGTGGGAGAGAGATGGGGGGAGATCTGACAGGAATGAAATTAGGAATATCATTTTGGGGGCATTTTGCTTCCCTTCACTGTTGTCATTTTAATCTTTGCAGCTGGGAAGGATCCTTGTAGATAGGTTCATCTGATATAATTTTCAGAATTTCAATGTATTAGCTATTTTCTACAATGCGTGCTTACCCCTTACTGGTAAAATAGCATTGGTCCAAATAAGATCATTGGAGGACTTCAAAATTTGTGTTCATTGTAAGAATTCTATTTTGTCTCTCCTCTTTGCTTTTTGTACTTTAATAGATACCAATTCATAATGCAAAAAGTTACTTTATCCGTATGTTGCTGAATCACAACTCCCAACAGCTCCAGTTCCCATGGATAATGAAAGTGGGATGTTGGGAGTTACAGTTTGGTGGGAGCTTGAAGGCCTCAGATTTCCTATATTATGCTGTAATTGCACATCCCTTTTGCATTCCTTTTTTTATTATTTGATTCACAAGGTAGAAGAAGAAACTATTTGACTGAGTTTAGGCTGTCAGTGTAGCATGAATTTAAGAATACTGTCCATCTCTAACATGTGCACCAAATGATAAGTAGCAATAGGGACATTTCACTACGTGCAACCTTTTTAAGAAGCTACTTCCCCTGTACTATATACACAACACTTAAGGACAATAATTGCTAAATGAAATAATAAATTAAGTAAATTAAATAATAACTTATGGACAATAAGAGGGGAAATAAACAGAATTCTTACAAAGATTCTGAGGTCCTTCAAGAATCTGTTTTGGAACTAGTGCTAGTATCTGGAATAGCATTTGATAACTGGTACAAGGTCAGTCTTAAAGTGTTGAATGAAGTTCTCTTTGACCATAGGTTTACATGATCATATTCTTCTTAAACTGATCTTTGGCCTAAGTGTTAATCATTTATTTGGGTGGGGTTTTTTTGCTTCCTTTGGAGGTAGAACTGCATTTTATTAGATTGAGCTATTAAAGTTTCTTGTTAGTCTCTTTGGAGGCCTAATGAAACATTACAAATATACATTCAGAGCAACTAAGTCATGCTTTCCCACTTTCTTTGTAGCTGCCTATAGGAAACAGAGATTTTAAAGATCTAAATCCAGATGTCCATCATGCTGGTAAAATAAAGGAAGCAGTCCAGAACAAAAGGTGTGATTTTGGCAGCTTTGTGTTACACCTTTCAACTGCTCTTTAAAAACTAAAGTTGTGTATCTCGCACAAGAATGAGATTTTATTACCTCCTTCTGAGCACATAACTTGAAAACATATTTTTGAGGAGGATATAATTCTGTAATGAGGAAAACTGCGATCCGTCTTTAATTCGCTGAGGGCGATAAGTAAGGTCTTTGCATTTTACAAATTGCTGCTACTTTCATTACTGACCAAATTAGATATTGTCACATTTTATTACCCTTTTTTGGCCTTTTAGTGTACAGCTGATATCTTTTAAAAGTGAACCAACCAGCAAATGAAGAATCTTGATAATTGATGTATTTGGGGATGAAATGGCATTTTTTATCTTTTGCACTCTCCTGCTCCTCAAGCAAAAGGAAGCCTGTCTTTCTTTTCCCATTTATAAAATGGAGGAAATTGCCCACTGGTTCCAGCCCCTCCAAATAATGGGTGAAGGTGGGATAATTCCATCAGAGACTTGTAGTGCACGCACAAAGTTTCAGACTGATGTAACCTCTTTCCCCATGTTAACTTTTATTTCTGTAACTAGCTATGCAGGTACAAAACTAAGTATCACTTATAGTTTGGTCCTGTTGAACTTTGTTTTACGGTACCAGATTTGTTTTTCTTAGTTAATTGTTATTAGAAGACAGTACACCTGATCACCTTATCCCACCAGCCATGTATGCTTCACAACTGCTCTGTAATCCACCAAATCCTACTAAGCTTCCATAATAATTTTTTGATAATAATCCAACCAACATTCTGAAACATTATAATCAATATTTTTCAATTTTAGCAAAGTGAATGTTACTTATAGATTGTGTTCAGGATCCATTCTGAATAGCAAGATTTCATGGTACCGGTTCCTGCTACCCTTAATATTAGTGCCTCTCTTTTCTGAACATCTGAACAAATCAATCCTCTCTTTGAACCATCTTCTGTTTCTTTCAGATAAGACTAAAGAGATATCGGGAAGGATTTTAATGATTATTTGTGGGTTTGAATCTTGATCATGGAGCTACAGTGAAAGTAATTTACCTTTCAGGCCATCAAAATATTGTTTTGCATAACAATAGATATGTATTCCTTTCAGGTTTTCTATCTTATATTTATAAGTCATTTGATTGGTAAAGCTCTGCATTATGAGCTCAAGATTAGACCAGAAGTTTTGCAATTCTAGTATGTTCTGTGGAAATCTCACTCTTCTAAACCAGTGTTTGTCAACCTTGGCAGCTTTAAGATGGGTGAACTTCAGTTCCCAGAATACCCCAACCAGCTATACTCTGGCTGGGGAATTCTGCGAGTTGACATCCACTTATTTTAAAATAGCCAAGGTTGTAAAATGCCATTCTAAACTTGAATAAAATATTCCAGCTAGGAGGGGCTGTGAGAAAATATTGATGTTCCCAGAAATGGTGCCATCTGGTTAATCTGATCTGGCTGATCCAATAAAAGAGATTATCAGAGCAGTGGAATACTCTAATTAATGCTAAGAATTTATCATGACAGAAGCAGCTCGCAAACAATTATAGTCACGGTTAAGGCCATATTGAGTCAAGTGTTACTTTCTGATTGCAACTGTTTTTTGGAGCACAAGATAGGTAAATGTTACGATTTAATCTAAATGTGACTATGTATTTGCCCTAGTTGAGGCATGCAGGCATTATCTATTGGAATAAGCTTTTGAACTGAGAGCTGAAGTAATTAATTCAGACCATATGTTGCAGGATAACAATTGCCATCAGCATGGAATTTTAAAAAATTAAATTAATTTTTAATTAATGCTTAAGAACCGTGGAGATTCAGTATTATGCTAAGTCTGCACACTGACCAAAAATCTAGTTTTATATAAGAAATAAAATTCATATTAGCAAGTTGTGAATGAAAAAAATCAACTGAGCTAAACTTAGTAGAGACAGAAAAACAAGAGACAGAGATATTTACTCAAAGAATACTTAAAATTTATATCACTGTGATCTGTTAAAAATGTTTGTTTATGGAATTTTTATGCCACCCATCTTCCATACAAAGTGATTCTGAGCGGAGGGATTTATGTAACAATCCGCCAAAGTAATGAGCTTTATTTGCTTTAGGGTATGGCAAGAAATAAATATACATTCATTTTTAATAATTAAATTATTAAATACTGCTTTACTAAGATGCACACCAGAGGTGGTATTCAGCAGGTTCTGACCAGTTCTGGAGAACCGGTAGCAGAAATTTTGAGTAGTTCAGAGAACCAACAAATACCATCTCTGACTGGAGATTTTCAGTATCCTTCCCCTGCCATGCCCACCAAGCCATGCCCACAGAACCGATAGTAAAAAAAATTGAATCCCACCACTGATGCACACTTCTGTAGACATTCCAAAGGACGTGGATGAGGCACTCAGTGCCATAGAGTTGCCAAAGATCTTAACAAATACAAAAATATTTCCAAGTTAAGATAAACTTGGCGGTTACGATCAATGGATCATTAATAGTTTGTCGTGTCTGTTGGCATACTCAATGGAAATAGGAGATTTGTCCATTTCAATTGCCTAAAAAATCCAATTAATTAATTAATCAATAAGCTGCCTGACTCTCAATGATTTGGGCTTTTTTCAAATGGTTAAAAACATTTAAAAGCAAGGAACAATAATAAAAAAAACCCATGAAAGGATCACCAAGCAAAGGAACAGAAATGGCAAAAAAACGGCCACATGGTTTGAGGCCCAGCAAAGTTAAGTGCTGCCTCAAGAATTCTGTCAATATGCCAATGCCTTGTGGCAGCAACAACTGTATGTATTACGGCAGGCAACACCAAAAACTTCAAGCCAAGTCTTCATGCCCTTGTCTAATGGCCTATTTACTTTAGAGCTAAAAAAAAAAGCACATTTCACTGGAAAAAGCAAATTCTTTGTTGCCTGTTATGGAATCTAATGAAATCCAATACTGGCATGTGTAAATCTCCTGCTAACTTAACTCATTTAAACTAGAGAGTGATTGTGTGCAAATAATTATATTGTCATCCCCTAGGTTTCTGTTTGAAGAATGAATGGCCTGTAAGAATACAAACATCAGTCGTCCATGCTCATAAAATCCTTGACATTTATACAATTGGAACAAATATAAAGGATGATTTAAACATTGTAAAGATTCAATTTCCTATGCAGTTTTGCAAGTGCCCTGGTACAGATCAGTAGCAGCAGGCTTTAACAATCTCATAGAAACTTCCTCTAACCAAATAAGTCAATGACATTTATCTTCTTTGCAACTTCTTCCGTCTTAGCTTTACAATGGCTTTTACATACTTAATTCATAAGAGAAGCAATGAAAACAAGCAAGTCAGGGATTTTTTTCTATCTGATTTAAAAATATATATTTTGATTATGCGCCATGTCAAATTTTGGACTGATGTCAAGGCACCATTATACCCAAAGAAATAAAAGCAAACTGATTGATTCAGTTGTCCTATTGCTAAAAAAACCCTTACTTAGAATGGGATATAAGGTTCAAAAGGTCATTCAAACATATTTAATCACAATAATAATACTAATATAAAGAGTTGGGTTGGGTGCACACATGATTCTGCCAGATACCAGGATATTTTAAATCCTAAAACAAACCTGTTCATTTGAGAATTGTGATTTAATTGAATTTCATGTCTGCCCAATGAAATTTCCTTCAAGAAATAGGCCCCTTGACAGGAAAAAAAATAGGAGTTTTAATTTGCTTGGAGTTTTTTTATATAAATATAAAACAAAATTAGAGATTGGGTGGATGGGTGGGATTCTGATAATAGGAAAAAAATGTTTGATGCTGATAACAATTTAAATCTTATACTGCTGTTATACATTTAGAATTAAAGCGCTTAAAAGAAATTTGCTCTCATTTCAGTCCATAAAGTTTTCCACAGAATTTATTTACCATTACTTGATATTAATCTATTCTAAGTCAACATTCATGCGAGGGCTTGAAGCAATATAGTTTTCCAGTCTCATGCTTTGGATGCTCTGATTGTGTGCCATTTTCTTTCTTTCACTAAAACTCATGCAAATTTTTCCCCACCAGCAATCTATTCTGGAACCAATTTAGGAGATGCGATTAATAATTCATTGCATTTCTGAGGAATAAATTTTGATGTAATATAGCGGTAACTGAGAAAATAGACTTCAGAACAACATTAATTTGAATTACAGTAGTGATTTCAACCCAGGAATTAAACATAGTTTCCTTCTTTACAAGCTCTTTACAATTATCAAGAAGGGTCAAATTATTCACAGAAAATAAAACTGCACACCAATAGTGCCTACTGTCCCTGTCCTATTGTTTCTTTTTATTTTTCTTATAAGTATCTATCTCATGTATTCAAAACTATGTTTATTCTTATACCTGTATCTTGTAAGCGACTGACAAATCAAATAAATACTAAAAATACTAAATATTCTTATTCATGAGTATTTCAGTAGAATGGCTTTCAATAGAAATTAAAGTATCACTTAATTAGATTTGTGTGCTGAGATGAAAGGTCAAATGTCAATAATGTAAGATTTTTGCTACAGTAATCTGCTTTCTATCTTGGTTGATTATGACTGTCGGGAAAATTTCTGGTTATTGTGAAAAATATTGAGATGGACTCTGCAACACATATAAAAGCAGATGAAGTTCAATTGTACCATTGTCACTATCATCATGTTTTTTACAATATCCCGATGATACTCCTGAGCTGTGTAAATTTACGTACAAGAGTATTCCTGGCAAATCTGTGAGAATTTTTAGTAACTTTTTATTGGATCAGGTCACACAGCAAATACCAAGATAACTTCTGCAAGATATTTCACTGAATCAGTGGAACATGTTTTGTATGAACATAAAATAAATGACGTTTTACTTTGTAGTAATGGAAAATCTAGTTTATAGGATGCCACTATAGGGCATTGCATGCCAAACATCTAGACACAGAGACAGTTTTTCCCCCATGCCATTGCCCTGCTAAACACCTAACTGCACCAGCACTGTCTTATGCCTAAAGATATCGAACCATGTAATAGTGCTGTATTACTATTCTTCTTCTCATAACTCCTATTATTTGCTCCTATTGGTATCTGATCACTTTGTTGGTTGTATCTTCTGGTTTATGATTGTATTTTATGATTTATGATTCATTACTTTCTTGCTTGTATGTATATTGGAGAATTTATACACTGGAGATAAATTCCTTGCATGTCCACACTTGACCACACTCTATTCTATTCTATTCTATTCTATTCTATTCTATTCTATTCTATTCTATTCTATTCTATTCTATTCCATTCCATTCCATTCCATTCCATTCCATTCCATTCCATTTTCTATTCTATTTAAGGGCACTCAACTTAGATAGAAAGGTGATAAATTAAGTATTTTGGAATTAGTGTGCAATTCTAATTGTTTGCTTGTTTGCGAGATTTGAGATTTCTTTTCTCCCCTTCCCGCCTGATGTTCACGAGAAATAGCAAAGCATAAGCTGCAGCGAAATGTATTTTGGCTTTTGATAGTTGCTGAAGTCTGGAACTAAAAGTTGGTCAGGGTGGGACATGAAAGTTGACTAAACAAAAAAAATAGTAGCAATTAACCGTCCTAAAACTATTAATGAATTTCAGTCACATTTGTTACATGGCATTAAGTATATAATGAATATATTTTATAATTTCCTTCTATGATATGGCAAATTGTCTTTCCATACTCATTTTTAGAGGGACTCTACTTGTTTTGAAAGTCATTCTATAGCTTTGTGTCTATATATGTTATATAATAGTCTGGATGCTAAATAGTGGGAAACTGGCCTTCCAATTGATGCTGCACATTCCTATATTTATACCCATCTTTATAAATAATATTGCTGTGTTATATAGTTATATATTATATGTATTATGCTGTAAAATTGTATATAATTCTATAGACTATAATTCCTGGCCATGCTGGATGCAGTGAGTGGGTATTGCAGCCTAGAAAGCCACAGATTTTCCAAATCTGTGATTACATTTTTGCTGGGATCAGAACCAAGGCTTTATCTCAACATTAGACAACCTGTGACCCATGGGGTCATTTTTTCAGAGGTATTTCCTTACAGAGAAACAAAATGATTATGGGCGAGGAAAAAAGCAGTGGAAGCAGGAGTGACTTCCAACTTCCTGCTGGCTCCCCCATCAATTTTTCTTCTATTAAGCTGGCAAGGAGTGTTGGAAATGTCATTCACATGACCGCAGTTGATCACGGCAGCATGGTAACATGGCAACATGGAAACACCAAAGTGCCCAAACTTTGACAAATTTCAATTGAACCGGAGTCAGAGGGCCCAGATTTTGGTTGCATGATTTAAGTTAGCCCATTTGAGGTTTGTTCAAAACTTGTTGCCCTGTGATGCAGCATTTTGCCCAATTGAAGGTTACAAACAAACAGACATAACAGTTTTAGAAGTATGTAGATATGTTCAGCAACTTAACAGGCATCAGCTACAGTGTCAACTTCAGTGGTTTATTCCAATAGTAGATGAGTTCCATTGACTAATTTTTATCTATTTATTTTTACATCACAGAATTTTTTTTAAAAAAATGCTCTATAAATGATTTTTTAAAAAGATTTTGAGGCAATTCAAAGATTCTTCAATATTTTCTGCATGTACAACTGTTTTTTCCCCAAAATTCATTTGGCAATCTGTGCAGTTTAGATTTAGAAATCAGACCACTTTATTAAATTGCAAATTGAGAGCAAATTATTTACAAAATTTGAAATTGATTAGATCATTTCCCATATCCTTATTAACGATTTCTATCATGTTATAGTTGCATTATATGAGCCTTATACAGTCACATCCCAATGCCTAGATGAAAACAGTGTTACAGGCCTAGGAAATCATAAATTTGCTACTACAGAAATTGGACTGGATTTGATCAAAGTTTGAATATCAAATAAACTCAATCGCAGGACAAGGGAAAATAGGGCAGCTGAGGCTCAGAACCAAGGTTCCAGAATGCATTAATATTGTTCCCATTTCTCCATGAAAAGCATGGACAGAAAGAGGATTGGACTGAAATGGCTATGTTAGCTTTATTGAGTCTGCAAATTTATTAGTGCTCTCCACTGACATAGCTTGGAGAATATCTTGGTTTACGGCAGGTTTCCCAAACTGATGTGTACCTCTCTTGGGGAGATTCAGGCAGATGAAGGATGAAGTATTTTTTAATTGTACATTGTTACAATAAATCCAGTTTTCCCAAAAATCCCTAAATCCAGTTTTCATTTCCTTGATTTGTGACTTCAATTGAGCCCAAACTTTCTACTGCTAAGTAAGACATTTGTTAAGTGAATTTTGCCCTATTTTACAATTTTGTTGCCACAGTTGTTCAGTGAATCACACAGTTGTTAAGTGAATCTGGCTTTCCCATTGACTTTGCTTGTCAGAAGGTTGCAAACCGTCAAAAATATGAGTCAGCTGTCAAGTGTCCAAATTTTCATCACATGACCACGGGGATGATGCGACAGTCTAAATGTTAAAAAATGGTCATAGGATGCTTTTATAATTGCCATTATAATTTTGAACAATCCCTAAATGAACTGTTGTAAGTTGAGGACTACCTGTATTAATTTCAAGTGAGTATTATGGTGACAGAGAAAACAAATGCTTTGCTTTTTATTTTTTATGACTTATTAAAAAATAAAGCTTCACAGTATTGTTTTCATTGTTCATATTGGTTTTTCAATTTTTAGGCAAGGTACGTACATTAAGATTACACTAAAGAGTGGTGTGATGGTAAAAAGTTTAGGAACCTCTCTGCTCTGTTCCAGAAGTAGTTCTAGTTTCACACTGTTTCTTAGCAATGACATTTATCTGTACTTAGCAATGGAGCTAATGAATTTGGCCTGAGCCATGGATTTGTAGGGCCCACAACTATTTTGGGGCCAGTGGTTAATTTAGACCAAGCCTTTTGTGGTACAACACCTAAAATAATGGGCCTGAAGGTATATGGAGAACAAACCACTAGAAAAATGGATTTGATGCCACCTGCATTTCCATTTAATTAAAATTAAATATTGTTCTGATAAAGAAAGCCAGTTTGGTCTAGTGGTAAAAGTACCAGCTGCAAACCAAGGCATTGGGAGTTCTAATCCCACCTTAGGTCATTCTCTCTCTCAGCCTACAACATCAGGTTTGGGTGGCAAGCTCTTTGGTCAATCCATGTTGCAACTAATGAATCAACAGTTGATCAAAAAAAAAAAGAAGGAAAAACGCTGTCATTTTCATTTGCAGAAAAATATTAGGAAGAAAAAAAACTTTTAAAAAGAATTACTTTCCTGCTATATATTTGTAGCCTTATGGGTATCTGGGGGGCAGAGAGAGGACAAATGGGCATTACAACATTGAGATATAAATTCTGCCCTCTTTGTACTTGCATTGAGATCTAACAAGCAGCTATTTATCTATCTATCTATCTATCTATCTGTCTGTCTGTCTATCTATCTATCTATCTATCTATCTATCTATCTATCTATCTATCTATCTATCAAATTATTGGCCTGCCCATTTCATAATAAGTGAGTCTGAATGGCATGCAACCATCTGGTAAAACAGTAAATACACAAGACAATCATTAGATAAAACCATTGTCTAATAATTATGAAAAGGAATTAAAAATTATAAAACCAAAACCATGTAGCCAGCCAGAGCCACTTGGGCGGCTATATAAATGTAACAAACAAATAAATAAAAATAAAACAAGAAAAGAGAATAATAGATGACGGCATGTCAATAATAAGGGAGTCACCTCGCAAATTCATCCCTCCCTTGGGCTTCCCAGCCCTGCTGGCATCACCAGGTCTTAAGGGACCTTTGGAAGTTCAGGAGTGATGAAGCCAAGTTTTATTTCTGGTGAAAGAAGATGCCACAATAGGGGGACCACCACAACAGAAACGGCCTGCCAAGTTGGGATGGAGCTAGCATTGGGCACAACGCATATTTTATTGTTTGGAAAAAAAACCCTCTGATTTTAATAGACTCATTATTTTCCATTTCTACTATATCACGTTGTAAAGAGTACTATGGGAACAATCTTTGGAAAATT
Organism: Pseudonaja textilis; assembly: GCF_049901715.1. Lineage (NCBI taxonomy): Eukaryota > Metazoa > Chordata > Lepidosauria > Squamata > Elapidae > Pseudonaja > Pseudonaja textilis. The sequence goes on from NC_141990.1 coordinate 226,927,454, forward strand.
TAAGAGCTGTAAGAGTTTTAATAGCTGGAGTCTTTAGCAGAGCTTGGAGGACAATTACAGTTCTGTCACTTCAAGATGGAAAACGTTTGTCTATTTGTCTCTGTGAAATTTTAGCACTAAGAAAATCTGAGTTATGCCGTTGATAGAACATTTTATTATTATTATTTTAAAGAGTTTCATTTTTTTCTTTCATGCGCATTATTTTACAATACGTTGTTCATGCTGTTTCCTGAACAATTGCTAAATCCTATGATATGCATCATAAACATTTTGCCGATTACTTATAGTTCTTTTCTGCTTTTCTCAACTCCATTGACCAGTGGCCCTCAGACTGTAGTCCATGGACCTTGGGGGGTTGGATTGTGATATCATCACAGGGGGATCCACGATGGCTTGAAGGAAAGCTATGATTTAAATCTTGAGCTAAGGCTTGGTGGTCCATGGCCATGGTTCATGGCCACAAAGGTTATTTAAAGTGGTGGGGGTGTCTGTGGTGAAGAAAAGGTAGAGAACCACTGGCATAGACCAATACATCCTCCTCCAAGTTGTCCTTGCAAACTGACTCCAGTCATTCTGGATTGTTGGTGATGGTCCAGCAACATTTCAAGGGCCACAGATTTCCTTCTGGAAGTGTAAATCCAAAGAAGGCTGCAGTATTACTTGGCCCCAGAAAGCTATGTGTGCATTACTTGCCACATCTCTCTGGAAGCTAAGATGACATGGAGCTGCTGTGGGAGGAGAACCATGTCCATTGCTGGTGGCAAAAATCAGGAGAGTCTGGTAGTACTTTCTCTGAATTTTTATTTTAGTACTTTTAATAAATTTTTTTAGCAATTTTTATTAAAAAGCATAAGCTTTTGTGAGCTGCAGCTTATGCCTTTTAATGAAATTTATTTGTTGGGAAATTTATTAGTTGCTGCTAGACTACTACTGACTGAGCCCTGCTGCACTTCCAGAGAAAATATTCTGTTTTAAGTTTTTTTCAAAGAGAAACATGTATTGCCATCAATCTAAGTTAAAAGAAATATCAGAGGAGAAGATGCCCATTTTCAAGAATCTGTGGTAGTATTGACCAAAAAAGGGGGGGAACGTCATTTGCTTTCTCCTTTCCAGGAGAACTTGTGACTCACTTGATTTTCCAGTCAAAGAAATGTGGGATGGTGTTACTTTCAACACGAAGATGATGAGGTTTAGTAGACTGTCTTAAGTTGATGGGGTCCCCCACTATTTGATTTTTTTACAAGCTTTCAGCTGCCTTTTAAAGCAGAGGTCCCCAACCCCTGGTCCATGGCCGGGTGTCGGGCCACAGCCCATTCAGAACCAGGCCACAGAAGTAGTGGGCGAGTGTGTATGCAGACAAAACTGCATTTGTGAAAGCAGTGTGCATGCACAAAACCATACCCTCTTCCCCACCCCTCTGCTGCCACCACCTCCACTGGTCTACCCAGCCGGAAAGATTGGGGGATGCTGTTTTAAAGGATGGAAGCCAACCAGGTGAAAAAATAAACACAAACACTTTTTCATTTACCAGTTTAATTAGTTGTCTTCTAAGTAACTGTTAATATAAAGTAAGTCACTGTAAACTTATTAAATGAAATATGTAGTGTTTCTTTAGTCCAGAGGAAAGATTACAGAGAAACTGTTTAATGTACTAAGGTGGTAATGTGCTTTAGATCAGTAAATGTTTAATTAGTTTTTAAATAATTGTTAATATAAGCTTTTATAATTGTAAGATTAAATACAACATATGTGTTGTTAGATCTAAAATGTAAAAGAAATGAAAGATTACAAAGAAACTGTACTTAGCATACTAACATGGTGATTTGCTTCAGATCAATAAATTCAAAAAATTTCCTTCTGTATTATAGATGCTGTACTAACATGAAATGTTTTTTCTAATTCTGAGAGCAAAATTAACCTTAGGTTTATATCACACCTTTACAAAAAAGGACATTTGTAATGTTCCTGCTTTCTATTCTTCCTACAACAATACTCCTGTGAGGTGAGCTGGTGTCAAAGAGAGACTCTCTGGCACGAGAAAGCAGGACGCAGGATAGAGTTCAAAAATAGCTACAAGTTTATTCCCATGCAGCCTATACAAAAATCTGATCTACTAATGGTCAAGGCAAATTGGTGGCAGATAAGCGTCAATGGACTTCAAGGGGGGCTGGACTTAGGTACCTTTAGGGGACGTAGGGACTGCAGACTGATGATGCATTTGATCTTGTCCTCAGGCCCATGTCTTACAGAGCCTGTTCCAGACAGGAGGAAAGATCAAGCAGGGATCAGTCTGGAATTGCTATTTGCAAGAAGGCAAGAACTGCCCTCTCTTGAATGTTTTTGAACTTTATCTAGTTTTTCTCAGAGGCAAATTGCCAGCGTGAAAAGATTGCAGTGAAATAGACATTGAACAATAAAGTAGTTAATTTATACTCTATATGTGTGGATCTGGTTATTTGTATGTGATGGTTGGGCTGGGAGAGAGTGACTGGACCAAAGTCACCCAGCTGGCTTTCATGCCTAAGGCAGAACTAGAATTCACAGTCTTCTGATTTCTAGGCCAGCACCTTCAACACTACACCAAACTGGTTTTAGTTCTCTCCCAATCACACTGGACTGGAATCATGCAGGGAAGGTGACAAAAAAAATTCTAAAAGAACCATGGATAAGTATTACTTATTTTTTTAAAAAATGGAAAGCCACCACTCTATGAATTTCAGTTGTCCAACTTAATTATAGTAAGAATGTTGAAACCTTCTTGAGTTTCATTTTATCCCTGCTCTAAATAGCGGACGACTTGGCCTCCTCTTTTGAGTGAGCTGACCTATTTCAATCTGATTTTGCAATGGTCAGATTTGCTCTCACTTTCCCTGACAACCTCAGAACTAATTTTCATAAAACCTACTTTCCACAATGCATGCATATTTGCATACTCTGTAGAAATGCCATTCAAGTCATATCAGTCATTTAAATTAATTTCAGATCATGCATATACTTAGTTTGAGTTCAGATGCTAACTGCAAAAAATTCTGAATGATCTCCCACTGGGACCTGCTTTGTTGTTAATAAAGAGCGATAGCATCTGAATAGTAAAGAGGGTGGGGGGGATTGGTACAGGAAAATAGAAGCTAAAACCTGCCATGATTTACCTGAAATAAGAAGAGAAAAAACTCCAATTGTTCCTCAAGGGCAGACTCCCCTTTAGCACTAATAATATTAAACAGCCTACCTTGGATGATTTTTTTCCTGGGCCTTCTCTTGGAATTTAATGGAAGTGTGGGAAGCCAGGGAGGATGTAAAATCACTAGGGAAAATATATAAATTTCCATCAACTTTATGGCCAGCATTTAAATGCAGAATTACAAGCATATTCCACCTCTGGTTTTGCCGTAAAAGCAAAAAAAAAAAAAAATGGGCAAAGATACATAGGTGGCTAGAAAAGATGATAGGGAAACATAGATTTTAAACCTGAGTTGTTTTTATTAGGTATAATATCAGGAAAAAATTGATAAGAAAAGAATGTATGTAATATTACATGTCTTAACAGCAGCGAGGATTATTCACACAATATTGGAAACATAAAGATATACTGCGAGATGAAGAGATAGTCAGGAAGATACTAGATTGCACAGAATGGATAGATTGACATTGAAAACTAAACAGAAAGAAGATATAGAATATTATCAAACATGGAATCTATTTTACCAATGGTTGGAAAAACAGGTGGAGATTAAGAATGTAGATTTGTATTGTTAAGCACATTAAATACCCAGACATTAAGCACTAAGAAATGTATTTAACAGAAATCAATTTAAAAAAGAATATTCCACCTCTGGGAAAGTCCTCCTCTCCTTTGAAAGAGATGTCTATCTAAAGCAAATTCTCTTTCTTTGCTGATAGAAAAAAATAGAGAATAATTGCTTTGCCAAGCACCCAGTTGGATGGTGCATTTTCTACCCATCCATCTTTCATTAGCTGATTTATCCATGTTGTCTGGAGATTATAAGTATCTGCCTGCCTGCCTGCCTGCCTGCCTGTCTGTCTGTCTGTCCGTCCGTCCGTCCGTCCGTCCGTGTATCTAATCTAATCTAATCTATCATCTATCCAGCCATCTCAAAAATGCATCTCTGAATGATGTACACCTAGTCAACATAAACAGATACAGTATTCTATTTGCAGAGTGCCATTGATAATGGACTGAATGGAACAGGGGTATCAAATGGCAGAGAATAGCCAATATACTCTAAAAATAATTTCATTAAGCTCTGCTTGGTAGAGCTCTGATAATTTAATAGGTCTTATTGGGGCACTGCTTGGAGTCACAAGGTCAGTTGATGTGGTCATTTTTAAAGAGGTTCCACTCTGAACCATTTGCAGGAAAAAACGACCTAATGATGAATACATTTATTCTGGAGTAAGGTTGCAGGAATTATTGACTAAATCAAATGCAGTATTTAATTATTTAGTACTCTCTCATAATAGATTAGCACTTCATTTTCAAAATATCTCTGGTTCTGAGCAGCAGGCAAACTAGAATAAAAATCAGAAATAGAAAATATTTAAAATAAATATGAACTTCTACTGCAGTTTCATTTTTAAAATGAGCACTATTTCATGTAAATAGATGATGATGATGATGATGATGATGATGATGATGATGATGATGATGATGATATTCATGTCTAACTCTTGGCAATTCTCTGGGCCAAGTCTCTCCACATCTTCCGATCTTTATTATTTCTTTGAGTTGTTCTGTGCTCTGGTTGGTGTCTGCTTTGATGGTGTTCAGCCCCCATGTTCTTTGACGGCCTGGTTTTCTTTTACTGCTAACTCTTCCAAACATAATTGCTTTCTCCAGTGAATTCCCCTGCTTTGCATGGACCAAAGAAAATGAGACACAGTTTCCTGATTTTCCTTCTCGTGACATGATGAACCAGAATTTAATTTGAAACAGGTTAAAATATTTCTTGGGGAAAAAAGCGACAAGAATTGTTACCATTTTAATTGCTACCTTTTATACATTATTATGTTGTTTTGTAGTTTTTATTATTTATTTGTTAAATTAATATGCCATCCACCTCACTCTAGAAAGTATCTCTATTAAATGCTTAATATTTGTGCTTTATTTAGTTATTTCTTAATTAAATAATTACTATATTTATATTTAATATGTTTATTATGCCACCCATTTCCCTGTTCAGAAACATAATTGCTAGCTTCTCAAATGTTTGGATCCCGATTGAATGCTAGAGGAATTGAAAGCTTTTATGCATATAAGACCAATTTGATCCCTATTGAACAAATAGTACTGGCTACTAGGAAAAGCCTTCAAAATATTCCAACTGTAAGATTAGGGTTCTTTTTAAAAAGGAGTTTATTACTCAAAATGTACTAAATACTATTTCTCAAATTTGAACAAGTCCTAAATTAGATACAGCAGCTTTCTTACAGATTATTGATGGTTGTTCTATCATTTTAGGTTAAGGATGGAAGTGGTTTACTGTGGTGACATATTGGTGATATTTCATTTTAAATTCTGTTTTAATTTCAGCCCAGCCTAAGCCAAGTGAACCTCCTGCTCTTAGTAATACCAGCAGCAGCAGCACAACTGTAGAACCAGGTAAAAACATGGGAGGGAAAACTTTATTTGGAAAGAACCTTTTTAAACCTATGGTGTGTTTTGCTATAAAGATGATAGGACCTGTCAGGCTCTGGTTCAGAATATTTTTCTTCTTGTTTTCCTCCTCTAAACCTAGATGCGTCTTATGGAGCAAAAAATACAGCAAGTTGTTACTAAGTTAACAACTGCAGTGGTTCAGTTAACAACTATGGAAAGAAAAATCATAAAATGGGACAAAACTCACATAACAACATCTCGCTTAGCAACAGAATTTGGGGGCTCAGTTGTAGTCATAAGTCGAGGGTTACCTGTAACATCATTCTCCAGGTTGATAGGCATATATGCAAGCTTTGTGCAATACTACTACCAGTAGTTGCTCAGCCATTCCATAAGCAAATCATTTATGAATTATAATATATTTCAAATTACACTACTCTATATCTGCATATTTACCATTTTTCAACTTCTCCACAGCATTTATGACCTACATTTCCTTAATTTATTGTTATGGCTTTTCTGTACTAAAACCTTAAAGCTGTTCTGTTTCTATTCATAAGATGACGGGAAATGAAGCAGGCTTAAGAAACACCTTTCTGAATTTTTTCTGTTTTGGCCAAGATGATAGCCTGATACACTTTCCCTGGATTTACCATGAGCCCTGATTGATGGACCTCCCTGTATTTTTTCCATCTTTGTCAGGGAAACAAGTTTGAATCACTTTCATTTCTGTAGGGGATTCCTTGAAAATACATCATTTCTTTTAAGTGAACCTTCTCCATTGATTCTCCCTTATAGCTGACTTTTTTCCATCAGTATCTCTCCAATGGGAAAAGAGGAAAACTCTACAGTTCTATTATTTTTTCTTATCACTAGAGTCAGAAGGGAAAAGTAGCAGAACATTTTCCAGTTGGAGGAGGAGGAGGAGGAGGAGGAGGAAGAGGAAGAGAAGGAAAAACTTCTCTTTCACTGTTCCATTACTGAACTTATCAAAGACAAAGCAACCCATTTCACTTTCTCATTGGTGAACTTGTAAAAATAATATGGCCATGGATGGCAGTGATTGGAAATTGCTCCTGTCACTATACTCAACAACCAAACGGAATGGAGATGTTTGTCTCCGCTAATAGAAAAATGTGTGGACTGACACAAGTTTAAAACACTACTTAGGTGGTGTAGCAGGAAATGGTGTGCAGAGGTTGCCTTTCTGGTGGACCTGGCGTTGGAGAAAGGAAACAACATCACACAGTCCTTTCCTTGAGGAATGGCCAGTGGACTAGGCTCATGCCAAGGCAAGCTAGTAGTGTAGACTAATGTGTCTATAATTCACATTCAAATCTTTAAAAGACTCCTTCTGGCATTGTTTTAGTTCAGCTTCATCCCAAATCCTTTATCACTTCATTTTCAATTCTATTCTCTCTACTGGCTGTTCCTTGCTTATTCTTCTCCACTTCCAAAAGAACTTCTTATTCACTCTGCATTTTCTCTGCTTCTTTTTCTCTTAAATTCCAAGTTTTAATGTCCCATGCGCCACTGTCATTCCTAGAGGAATAAATTTCTTCAGGGGCACAGAATGAGCTGTATGGTTCTCCCAGGCATCTCCTTCGTCTGACTGCTTTATTCTGATCGTTGATGGAAGATAGACTCTTCAGAACAATAGCATTCCAAAATATGATGATGTATCATTGATTTAGAAGTTTGCCTGGCCCTGTCATTGCTTTCCAAAACCCATGTCATAGAGATCAGATGGGGACGGGCTGACCAATTTTTGCTACATCCGTCCCATCTCTTCCTGATTGCCAAGGAATCTAATCTGTTTTCCTGTTTGAAAAATGAACTGCCGAATGAGAAATTATGCTGGTGTTTTCCAGGAATGCAACCCCTATTTTCAGTTGTGCAGTAGCAATCAGTGTGTACCTGGGAATCTGCTGGACAAAAATAGTTAAGTGCCCCACTGGGATTCTTCCCAGGCAGAGGCGTCTACCTCAGCAGTGGTATTTGAGGTCACCTGTGCTCCATGCACACTCACCTCAGTGACATTTTTTATCAAAGAGGCAGGAAGCTGTGTGGGTGGTAGTTTGTGTTTACCCAACCTCACCGATAAGAGGACTGGGGCGGGGAGGGAGGGAGGGAGAGTGGTTTTTATTTCTTTTTTAGTGACCTTTTTGGGGACCCATTGGGTGGTGCTGGGGATTTCTACCACAACCTAAGCTGGTGTGGTCCTTGGCAGATTCCATTTTGGGATAGAAGTAGTCCTTGACTTATGACCACAATTGAGCCAAAGTTTCCATTGCTAAGGAGACATTTGTTAAGTGAGTTTTGCCCCATTTTATGACCTTTCTTGCCATAGTTGTTAAGTGAATCACTCAGTAGTTAATTTAGTAACACAGTTGTTAACTGATACTGGTTTCCCTATTGGCTTTCATCAGAAGGTCACAAAAGGCGATCACATGAGCCCAGGACATTGCAACCAGTTGCCAAGTGTCTCAATTCTGATTAGGTGGTCATGTGGATGTGGCAATGGTTGTGTGAAAAATGGTCATGTCACTTTTTTTCAATGCCATTATTTACTTTGAACAATCACAACAGAAGTGTTGTAAGTCGAGGACTACCTGTATTGTGGACTCGCTAATAGTTAATCCACCTGAGAGCATTCATTTTATCAACCCAACTGAAGAATGTGTATTTGTGATACAAGGGCGGTGAATCATAATATACAGTTCTCTCATATGCCTCTTCTCCATAGTAGTTTCATACCTGCTTAGCTATTAAAAGCTCTGGTAGAAAGCAAAATTGTTCGTTGCTTGCTGCTTTATGCTCAAGTGCCATCTAAAGTAAGGGAAAGCATTTTTTAAGCATTTAAACAACTTCTTTCGAAATGGAGGAGGTATGCTTCTGTATATTGCTCTTAACTGGAAGAGGGGACAAAAGCCCTCTCAAATCCTCAAGACATTTTGCCATCCTCTGCGCCTCATTATCATGAAAATGTCTCTCAGCTAAAATTCAGGTTGGAGTGATTTCCCGACAATTGGATTCTGATGTTTTCAGAACATATTTCAGATGGATCCCCTAGTGCGGTTAAAACAATTGATTTCTTTGTACTTGAGATGGCTGACACAATCAGCACAGAATGAATTGGATGATGATACCTGAAAGAGAAACAATGGGCTATAGCATTTCACATTCTCCACACCCTCTGATCTTTAAAAAAAAAAGAGAGAGCAGTGTTTTTCCACCTTGGCAACTTTTTAAGATGTGTCACCTATGCTGGCTGTGGAATTCTGGGTCTTAAAGTCCACACTTCTTAAAGTTGCCAAGGTTGGGAAACACTGCAATAGAGTCAACTTTAAATAAGCTTTTTTCTAATGGGTAGGTTTTTTTTTTATCAGCAGGAACTTTGATACATGACAAAGCTATCAAAAAGTCAACTGCTTATCATCTGATACTCACTTTACCATCACTTCATTCTGCTGTTATGTGCAGACACTGATGAATGAATATTAAACTTCTGTTGCTGGGAGGGATAAATGTAGTGCCATACTATTACTGCTGGGATGGCCAGTAAAACTTCATGGCATAAATGGAACTATCGCTATCAAGTAATTGCCTGCAAATAGGAAATTAGAAAAGGAAAATATCTTATGGATAATTCATCGTACATTGAATGGTTATAAGATAGTATGAAGTGGAATACAGATAAACTACTGTCTTCTTTCTATAGTCATTTAGAGCTTTCTTCCACTTGTACATAACTATGGCATAAATATACCCTTGCAACATGTTCTTGTTGCGATAGAGCCTCCAACTTGTCCCCAGCCCATGCGAGGGACATACGTAAACTCTCCTTAGCTGTATTGTTACTAACATTGTGTTTTCCTTCCTTATTCCTACACCATCAAGAATGTATGAAATATGTTAGGCTTTGTGCCCTATTGCCTCAGTGGGAAGGCAAATGACTGACAGTGACATGAAACAAAAGTGGTATAGGCAGAACAGAGATCAATAACGGTGGCAGCAAATGTCATGCCTGTGTTGTTCTCCACTGGCTCAAGAATTATTCGTTTCAAATAGCAGTTGGCAAAAAGTCCATGGACTCTGTTCTTAGGCATTTATCCATTTATTTCAGAAATCCTCAAAGTATTACATGTTTCACACCAGTTTGAAATGGTTCCAGGTGAAACTTTCATCATGCAGTTATCATGTTTCATACACGTATTTCTAACTATCCCACAGCTCTTCCATCCTTCCCCATCTCCAAAAATTTGTCAAAAAAAAAAAATCATAATAGCTACACTATGTTTTTTGATTGACATTGTCAAGACTTACATTGCAATTCAAGATGCACGACTTCTGATTGTCTTTAATATCTCAACTTCTTATCTTGCAGAAATTAAAAAATTACGTCTGATGGATGGAGGAAGCAACTGTTCAGGCAGAGTCGAGTTGGAAGTCATGGGTATCTGGGGCACAGTATGTGGTGACAAATGGGACCTGGATGATGCTGAAGTTGTGTGTCAGCAACTTGGTTGTGGTTCAGCCGCTGAGGCTCTCAGTGGCTCTCATTCCCAAAATGGGACAAGACCCGTCCATATGAATGAAGTGAAATGCTTGGGGAACGAATTGTATCTATGGGACTGTCTATCCAAGAAGAGCCATAATTGTGGACACAAAAAAGATGCCGGTGTGATTTGTTTAGGTTTGTGAATGGAACTTAACTAAATTTCCGTTGTTTGTGTTCATGTTTAATTAATGTTCATTGGGGTTGAGGCCTAGATATGGGACCCAGATAGCACCGATAGCTTATGTTGGTGACCTATGGCAGGACAGGATAGGAGAAGTGTAACCCTCCCCACCCTCTGTGCAACATCCAATGCCAGAGGTCATAGTATCCCTTTGGATTGCCTATGGGGGGGATAAGTGTGGGGGGACTAGGGTTGGGATTCTACCGGTTCAGCCCTGTTCTATAGAATCGGTAGCTCTGAAGAGCAGCTGACACCGAACAGTTCTCTCTGAAGGTCTTTTCTTCGGTTGGGCCCACCCACCCGCCTGGGCTCTAAGGCTGTCCTTTATTTTTACCTTAGTTGCTTTGTGCAGCACAGCTGAGTGCCACGTGTCAGCAGGAGATGGTGATTGCTTGCAGGAGATGTATTTTTGCAAGTACTGCACATGCACATGCAGTGCGCTCTCACTGAATTGGTTGTTAAGCTGGTAGGATCTCACCCCTGGGAGGGACACTGTTATACATGGATTCTTTTCTTCCCTGAGCATACTTGCACTCATGCTGTGGTTCTCAACCATTTCTTCACCACAGACCCCCTTTAAATACCTTTTACAGCCAAGGATCATAATCATGCACCACAAAGACGTAACTCAAAATTTAAATCATAATGTTTCTTGAAGCCTTTGTGGCCCCTAAGGGTCCATAGGCCACAGGCTGAGAACCACTGCACTTGTGGATGGATGAGAGTGAAATGTAGAGGCTCTGTATTGTAGGTTCCTGAGGGCTCTACCTTCATGTCCAAATTATTTAACAACTACATGAAAATGACATGGAAGACCATCCCTTGGCATTGAATGTGGTACCATCAATATATAGGTGACATTCTGGAGGCTTTTAGTATCTGGATGGCATGTAATCAAACTCAGATTTAATCCCCAAGACACTACTGATTTGGAAGCCATCTTATAATGTAAATAACTTTGTCTTTAGTTTGGGGCACAATTGTGCTCCTATGCAGAGTTAGTTCCCAGTCATGGCTCCCCTCTTTAAGGGCAAATGAAGGCCATGTCCAGGTGGGCTTGTACACAGCTGTGCCTTATGCATAAGTTGGGATATTTTCTGAATCAAGAGGCTCTATCGTTAGTGATGTCCTTATCACTTCATGTTTGGATAACTGCAATTAATTGCACATGAAATCGCCCTTGAAGATCATCTAGAAACTTTAGTTGGCCCAAATGCATCAACCCAGGTTGTAAGCAGTTTGACTCATTGCATCTACATAATAGCTTTACAGGAGCTGCCCTAATTATCAACATGCTATTGGCTACAATTTAAGCTGCTAGCTATCTTTTTTTTTAATTTTATTTGAGTTTTCACAAAACAAAAAATACAAATAAAACATCTTTTTTGAAAGTAGCGTAATCCCGGGTTACATTTCTTCGTACAGACACAAATTCAATTTCCTGTTCATTTTTTATGTTCTATTCCATATCTTATTACTGTTTTACATTTTCTGTATATCTTCTCCCCTCTTTTAATTTTCTCAATTTTATTTTAATTATCTCATCTCAATTCAAATCATTATATTTATATTTTTTATCTGTCCTGTTTCAATTATCTATTATTTTTTCTCATTAAACAAAGTTTCTCCTGAAGTTACTGATTGGAGTATGACGCCTTTATATCTTTTAAGTTTATCCATTTAACTCTTATTTAGGCTTCAATATATACCCTAAAGTTATAACATTCAATATAATACATAACTTCCATTCGGATTCTGCTTGGTACATTCTTAAAATACACACTATATTCTTTAAAAAATTTTTTTAATAAATATATGTAATTAAAACAACACATTCCATTTCAATTCAATTCTATCATTAATGTTAATATTAAAATCTTAACTTCTTTAATATTACTTTTCAATTAAATATCATATTTCTATGGGAACAATTATAAGCTTTCCATAATTAATTAATTCCCCCCTTCATTATATTTTATAAAACATTAACCAATTAAAATGTTCCCATCCCTTCAAAATTCAATTTTCTCATTTATTTTATTTCACTTATTTTACTAACAAACACTTCACTAAATTAGACTAACTATTTTATCCCTCATTTTAATCATACATTGTTTCCAATTTTCTAAAGTTATTTCTATTACTAATATAACAATACAATCTTATGTACCTTTACAGAATCCCTTTTTCAGTTAAAATTTCACCCATTATCTCTAAATAGGTCCTGTTTCTCTATACCTTGTTCCGGTCCTTTGTAACTTCTTTTCCTTTCCTTCTTCCCCCTCCTCTTCTCTTTCCCCTTTTTACCCCCTTGTCTTTCTACCTCTATTTCTCTCTTCTGTATTCCCCTCTTCTGTTGCTTTCCAGTATTATACTTATTTTTTGAATTATTTTTCTTTTCTTTGGTTGTTTTTTTAAGTCTTAAATTCTCCATTCTCTTTCCCCCCCTTTCCTTTTTCTTCCCCACATAGAATTACTTGTTCATTAAAGATGGCTTTTTCTTTGTCCCAGCCTTCTTGTTTTACAAACGTTTCTTGTTGTTTCTCATAGTTCCAAATCTCCATTTCTAAGAATTGAAAAAATGAAGCCAAAAGAACCTCTCCCTTCTTGTGCATCTTCTTTATACTTTTTAAGTTCCATTTTCAATTCATCCAGAAGTGGTGCCATTGTATAAATTTTTAAACAACCACCCGATTAATTTTAGTCATTCAAATGCAATAACCAAAAATCCAAAGATCACCAAGTAATCCAAATACACGCAAGCTGTTTCTTTTTGCTTTTTTTTCACTTTCTCTTCCTGGGGTTCTACTGTTTAGTTGCAGAGTTTCAGTTAAAATGTATCTTTTAGAATCTTGTTGAAGTTTTACTGTAGATTCTTTTTAATTCCAGGCAGTCTCCTCCCTCTTTCCAGATCCTGCCCTTATTATTCTTTTTCTCTCCCTTCCTACTTATGAAAAAAAAAAATTAGTGTCCAGAAATCTTTATTATCCCTTTGACATTTTATTTTATTTTCAGCTTAATTGCCTGTTGATGTCAAAGCGGATTTTTCCGATTTCTTATTTAAGTCTCTTAGTTGTCAGTATAGGGAAAGGGAGAGAAGGAAAAAAACCCAAATCTTTCCCTTTTCACTTTCCTTTGCTGCTTCCGACTCTTCTTTGGGAGTGATGTTATTTTTTTGTAAATTTAGATTCCAAGGTACCTTAGTTGTTACTTTTGCAATTTAACCCGGTCAGCCAAAACTTTCACTTCTTATCTTCCTCCTGCACATTCTTTTCTGGTCGAGTTCTTCTTTGTGGTGGCCATTTCTGAGCACCGCTGCAACCGCCTTCAGGAAAGGGAGTAATGGCCAGCTGAGGAGGAGAGATGCGGCTCTCCTCAACCCTGCTGGTGGTCTCCCCCCTCTTCACCATCTCTATGGGGTGGCTTAGCCCCGAAACCAGCCGGCTCGGGGCACTCCAGCGGCAAGCCCAGACTGAAACTGCGCATGATTGCAGATTTCTGTCTGTTGCCAAAGGAACTCAAACCAGAAGCCCCACTGCTAGCTATCATTTTTAAAGCCTTTCATGGATCAGAATCTGTGTATTTGTGAGACTGCATGCATTATACAGAATCTGCCTGTCTCATGAATTCCAAAAGGGAGGATGTAGGTTCCTAAGCCAAGGTAAATCCAGGACTATCTCTGCACTACTTTATCAATAAGCCACCATGTGCTGATGTCATCTTAGGCCATAGCTAAAATCACTTTGTCTGAAGATACAAAGGTCTCACTCTCAATAGAGATGGGTCCTCAAAGGAGCCTCACACTTACTTCTTCAAAGATTCAAATATTATAGAAGGCCTGAAGAGGAATGGTAGTGGTTTTGAATTAAAAGTGAGTGAAGCTCTATGGAGAGTCAAAAGGATGCTTTGCAGGAAACAGAGGAGATTCTTTGCCATGACAACCAGGAGATAAATATTGATATCAATTCTTCACTAAAGCATCTTCAGAAAATAGGAGATAATAATAATAATAATAATAATAATAATAATAATAATAATAATAATAATAATAATAATAATAATAGGAGAAGGTGAGATAATGGTATCATTTAGTGTTACAGCACTCTACATCCATAGACCCAGAACTAGCAAAACAAAAAAAAATCCATGGCAGCAATACTACACAATGTATCCAATCTAACTAAATATACTAAGATTGAAAAACTCAGAATCATGGATCTCATCAACTTTTGACTCACTAGCTATTTTCAATTTGATAGACAACTACAGCAATAAATTAGTGGGTCACCTTTGGGCTTACACCCTCAAGACTCATAGCAGACAGGGTAATGTAGAATTTAGAAACTATAGCATTCCCACACATACAACCCAAAGTATGGATCCAGTATGTAGATGACACCTTTGTTGTAATAAAAAAGGAACAATTAGAGAAGACACCTAAAACAATCAGCGTGGTCTTCAAAGGATTAAATTCACAAGGGAAGAAGAAAACAACACATTCCCTTCCTGGATGTCCTCATCAGCACAGGAAATGGCAGCAAATTAGAAACAGATCTCTATCAAAAATTTACCCACACTAACCAAGTGCTTCACTATCAAAGTAACAATGCAACCTCCTGCAAGGGGAGCTGTGTAAGAACTTTATTCAAATCATTTGAATACAAATGCACTGGAGCAACCCAGACCACCAGCAAAAGGAAACAGACCATCACTACACTTTCCAACAAAATGGATACCCACACAACTTTATCAAAAAATGCCTGGCCACTCAACCCATTTCAACACAGTCAATGCAAGCTATAAAAAGGCTAACATTGTCATATGTCAAAAAAATCTCAGGAGCAAGTAACTAAAGCCTCCAAAATATCTTAAGTAAATCAAAAGTTCCAGTAGCCCAAGAATAAAAAACAGGAGTCATCTATAATAAAGAGTCAAAGGACAAACAGACATTAAATAAGACAGGCAGGCAAAAGACTAGCAGATTGTGTCCATGAACACCAACTAGCAGTCAGAAGATTATTTAAATTAGATTTATAGCTACTTTAATTAAAAATTAGAGGAAGATTTGTGTCAGGTTTAATACGAATTATTACAAAATGGTTTTGTGAATTTGTCTTATTCATTGGGGAAAAATAGTGGATTGTCCAATGAAGAAAAATCCTCATTTTCTGAAGTAGTGCTGAATACATTTTATTATCTGGAAGTTTCCACTAATGCTTAGGCAAAATCTTCAGTTTCCTTTGTAATGCTTTTAATCTTGCTTTCTAAAACAATAGAAGATACATCTGATCTGCCCTCTGCTTAATTTAACACTTCAGATTTCAAATTAGCTTTTGTATTGGGGGTTTTATTTTTATAAGCCACCCAAAGTCCGTAGGAACAAGCTCAGTGGCCATATAAATTTTCTAAATAAACAAATACTTAGACTATCATGTCTAGATCATGTCTTCTTTCAGTATACTCTTCTAAAGACTAAAAATATATTAGTCATTGGGCCATAACTTGTAAAACTCAGTTTCCAGATTCTTCAAATCCTTATTAAAATGTAACATTAAAACTGGACTTGGTGATATGCCTTCAGCCTGACCAGTGTAGAATAGAAGTAAATAATTAGTTCTTAAGACCTTGTACTCTGTGCTTCTTTTAACACAGCCAAATACCACATTACCATTTTAAGCAGCAATATTTCACCACAAATCTTTGTCTAGAGCAAAAGATGGTACCTCCTCCTCTCAGAATAAAATTGCTTCTGAAGCCATAACTGCCTTATTTTATTAACTTTGACTTTAAACCTGTTTCTCTCCATCAAGGCCAAAATAGCCTCCAGACACAGGTCAAGACTTTTATTGCATCACCCACACATTCTGAAGTACAAATGTAACACTGAGTATCATCTGCATAGTGATGATATCTATGAGGTAAATCATGACAGAAAAAAAGACTCCATGAATGACTGGAACTAGACTTTATTGAGATAAGTTATAGCAACAGAATCTTGAAACCCTGACTGAGTTTTTCTCTCCCTCCCTTTTATACTAGTGAATTAGTGAGTAGTCAGTCTCAGTTTCTTTCTCACACTTTCTCTGTTTCTCAGGCAACATGTTGTTGCAACCATCATCTCAGCTTAGTTTCTCCAAGATCATCTCTATGGTCTCTGCAATACCTTACTTTAAATACTTGAACAAATTTTCCAGTGTGTTTATGTTACATAAGATAGGAGAGAGCCTGTGGCATCTCATTACTAGCCCATTACAAGGTAAACCAGGGCATGAAAGTAACACCACAGGAAGACTAGAACTGTGCGTTATCAAGATAGGCTATAGTAACAAAATCTTGAGAGTCTGATTGTGTTTTTTCTCCCCTTCCGCTTATACTCTAGTGAATCAGGGAATTTTAAGCCTCTTCTAAATACTCTCTCCCTTCCCAGAACATAAAGAATGCTTCTGTTTGTTTGTTTTTTTGTTTATTGATGGCTGCTGAATATTTGCTTCAAGGTCATCTCTCCAGGTCTCTACCCCCATATAGAAGAGCTCTACAGCTTATCTAGTCCCCCCCCACCTCAACTGACCATACAGAGGAATACTATAGGGTCACTCTCCCCCTTTTAAAACATCATCATCAGTAACCTACAAGAGTAGCAATGCGGGTTCAGTCCCCAACTTTCCATGCTCGGGTTTTAACCCTGACTGAAAAGGACTGTGTTCAACTTGTGAGCCACAAGGAAAATTAAATTCTTTTTACATTTATTGTATCCTAGCTGGCCTTACAGTTCTGATATTTTACTATTCAAGTTGTTAGAACTTTACATTTCTCTCTTGAATTTCATCTGAATAGCTTTGGGTCCAGGGTTCCATTTGTCAGAATTGTTTTGAATTCTGCCCTTGATTCTGCATTTTGTACTGTTAGTCACTTAGTTCTGTGTCATCTGCAAATTTGATAAATGTTCCCAGGTTGCTTTGTTTAAAGTCCAAATATAACACAAAACCTAAGACAGATCGTTGGCATTCTACTTGTGTTGATACAAGCTGATATTTATTGAGTGATACAAGCTGAGCCATGTATTGAGTTTTTGGGGATAATGGCAATTCAATCAACCGTGTCTCTTGCTAACAATAATATTGTCCATCCTGCACTTAAGATATCTTTTCACACAATACATGCATTGTTCTGTGCATTAGTTTTGTGTCCCTGTGGCATCATTCCTGTTCAGTTGCTGAGCTGATTAGTGCTGAGTATTAGCATTAGTGTCGAGTATTTGAAATCTGAATGTCTTTGAAAGGAGGGTCCCCAGCCAGGAATCTGATTTGCTTTTTTGGCCACATTACAGCTCTGTAGAACTTATATAGACCAACCTTTCCTTGCTTACAGAGCTACATCCACACACCACTACTTGGCACTTAGGCTGCAGCCATGCTAGCAGTTCTTTCAAGAGGAAAGGTGGCTTGACAGTTCTTAAGCCTTCAGGGGAGCTGCCAGGATTTTTTGACAGACAGTCAGACAAATGAAATGTGAAGTAATAGGGATGTAGGAGTATAGGCAAATGATTTTCTTTACCTATAATGTGAAATGGGGTGGGTTGTTTTTTTGGGGGGGGTGGGGTTGGCCACTGCAGGACCAGTGAGTATCCTATCCATGCACATACTTGCTCTTTGTTTCCACACTTCAGGTCAGCAGAATTAAAGACACAGGGAAACAGTGGGTGTGTGGCTGTGCTCTTATAAACCTGAAAAGGAAAGGAAAAGAGAAGAGAAGAACAAAAAAGCAGGGAAGATTAATAGAAGTAGATAGGTAAAATAAAGGCAAACGGCAAGGATTAAATTAAAAGACAGAGGCATCAATGCCATCTCTTCTGTCTGCTTACATATCAGTGCTGCATGATGGTAATTATGATTTTTTTTTTTTGCTACAGCATATAATTCATACAATGAGGCTGTTTGGTTTTTCTGGCAAGGGCACATGAGAGGCCACTTGGCAACTGTCTTGCCATCACCATCTGCAAATGTCCTAATTTGCAAATGTGTGACAGGTTAGCCAAAGTAGCTTGTTTGGAAAGTGAGAAACCTGCTATCATATTAGCTATTGTGGTCTGTAGGAGGTTTCAGCTGGCTTTGATTGGAAAGGTTGTTTTGCTCCAACTCTCTGATGTGTTTCATTCCTTTATTGATTCTGGTCTATTGATCCATACAACAATGCTCATGGTGCAAAACCCATACATGCTCTGTGATTCTGAGGCTCTGGAGTTAAGGTTTGCTTTCCCCAGGAGAATTCTGTTTCTTCTTGGAGCACACAATTATTTTAGAATATATAGTCTGGGAAAGCTAAGACTCAGCATATCCTTATTTGTTTAAATTTGAAACTGGTTGGTGAAGATGATGGAACTTGTGGAACTTAATTTCTTTGATTATAGAGAGTAAACTGTGTCTAAATTCACTTATGATTTGTGGTTCAGTGATTAAAAAACAAACCTGTATAATAAAAAAGAGTGAACTTTCTTTTGTAATCAAGGCATAAGAGATAACTATGTAATTTGTGCTTATATTAGCTGCAAAGGAAATCAGAAAATTCTTTTTTCTATTTCTTTCTATTCTTTCTTTCTGCATTTTGACTTTTTTCCGCTTGTCTGCCTTTACCTGTTATTAGTTTGTGTTAGTTTTTATGCTCATTGTAAAAATTTCAATAAAAATCTGACACTGATTCACTTCTTCAGTGTTCATTGGTTTTATTTTTTATTTTTTTGTATCATTTTATAATTTCAGGCTCACTGGCTATCCAGACGCCTACAGATACAACAGAAAGAGAAACTTTGACTTCAGTCTCCCATTTACCCAGTATAAGTAAGTAGAATCTCTTTAAAGTACTTCAACTGCACACAGTGCAGTTGCTTAAATAAAGTCATTGTAGATTGCCTGCTTATGAAGAGCTTGCTACATGCAAATTCACTTTGAGCAGTGCTTTTTCTTTCTTTCTCAACTATATCTTTTATCTTAGTCCCAATTCATCTTAGTGGTATAAAAGCCAGAAGCAAAATTCCAAACTGACTGACATTTGGTACTAGATTGAACTGGTGCTTCATAAGGTTTGCATTAGAATGATCCCTAGAATCATAAATGCATTTCTACAACTCCCCGAATTAATATACAGGTTGTCCTTGACTTTCAACAGTTCATTTAGTGACCATTCGAAGTTACAACAGCACTGAAAAAGGTGATTTATGACTGTTTGTCACACAACCATTGCAGCATCCTCATGGTCATGTGATGAAAATTCAGATGCTTAGCATCTAAATTCATCTTTATGAAGGTTGCAGGGTCCCAGGGTCATGGGATCAGCTTTGGCAATCTTCTGACAAGCAAAGTCAATAGGGGAATCCAGATTCTCTTAACAACCATATTACTAACTTAACAAATACAATGATTCACTTAACGATTGTGTCAAGAAAATTCGTAAAATGGGGCAAAACTCACTTAACAAATGTTTCACTTAGCAACATAAATTTTAGGCTCGGTTATGGTCATAACTTGAGGACTGCCAGTATTCATTTAATTGCTGAAGATTAAACAAGAAATAAATATACCACTTTGGTTTTAATAATTAACATTATTTAATAATCAATAATTATAACTAAAAATGTTGACCTCCCACTCTATCTGTGCAAATCTAATTGTGACCCTGGCTGCCACTAAATGAGCAGCATTGAATATAAGGGTCCTGGAAAGGGAAGGGACAACTGAAAAATATGTTCTGCCCAAGGAAGAAATAAATAAATATGGGGAAAAAAGGAAAGGGAAACAAGAGAAGAGCTCAATCTGGAGCTTCAGTACTGGGGAAAGCTAAAATTTGGTTTGTTTATTACCTGTAAAATGTATTGGCCACTCATCTTACCCAGGGTAACTCTGGGTGGCTGATTGTATAGTTCATATCCTGATATGAAGGCAGCAGCTGAATATCTGGCTAAAGGTATTTAGCAATATATTAATGCAATAAGTGAATAAGGAGAAATTGTTCAGCCTATGTTCTCTATGATACTTTTTCTACCAGATAGTTTTCATTAATCCATGTCCAAACAAGCATAATATTAGATAAAAATAAAAATGAACAATTTTTGAGGAACAAAAAGCAAACTTACAGTATGTTTTTATATTGCCCAACAGTGTAGGAGAACTTGACCTTTTGATCTTGTATTATCCTCCCAAGTAGTGTTTCAGTTGTAATAGACACCTTTCTAAACCAAGATAAACTGAGAAATGAGTGGGGTAAACAACTTGTGTCTCTTTGGCTGTTGTGGTTTGGCTTGCCTGTTTCCAGCTGTTGAAAGTGTTTTCAGCATGGTTTGCAGGAAAAGCCTATGGTGGCCCATGCATGGGAACAACTTCATATAAATGCTACTGTTTAACATACTTGCATCAGATATCGGAATGCAGATGTGTCACGGGTGCATATGATTTCATTGTGTGTCTACCATGTTAGTCTCATCATGGCTTTCTGTGGGTGCTGCAGGTAGAAATACTTGTATTGTTCTATTGTGAAATTGTCTGGTCTTATTGATGCAATCTTTCAGGACATCCTGATAAAATCAATGTTCTTTAATAATCCTCGGGTTTTTCTATAGTGTTCCACATTATTTTTCAGATAAAAGCTACTGCTACTTTTTGACTAGACTTCTGTCAAAGCATCTCCCTTACTCAACCCCATTCTTAGTCTATGTCTTCAAGGTGATGTTGGTACTTACAGATCAGGTTTGTGTGCTTAGCTGGGTATGTTATTATAATAAAAGCAGTACCATAACGTTTTATGGGCATCTTTTTTGACACTGTACTAGAGATCTCTTCTGAATTTTCTGTTCCCTGGATTCTCATTTAATCTGATGTTACAGAAATTGTTTTTCAGATTTTCTTTTTAAATAAAGAAAATATTTGGAGAAATTCTCATGAGTGAAAAGTAAGAGTCGTATATTTTAGATATGAGATGAAAGGGAGTAATCATTTTATTATATTAAATAGAAAATAGAGTAAAAGAGATCCAGTTTGGTCTAGTGATTAAGGCACCAGGCTAGAAAATGAGAGACCATGAGTTCAAGTCCCACCTTAACCATGAAAGCCAGCTGGGTGATCTTCCGCCGGTCACTCTCTTTCAGCCCAATTCACCTCACAGGGTTGCTGTGAAAAAAAAATAGGAGAAGAAAAATGTGTTGCATATGTTTGCTGCCTTAAATCATTTGTAAAAATAATAAAGGTGAGGTACAAAGAAACAAACAAAAATATTTACCCTGTGTCTTTTCCAAAACCTCAAGGCTGATTACCTACAGATTCTGCCCTCATTTTTCTCTGCAGTAAAATCACCCTATGCAGTTGGTTTTGCAGGCAGTGGATGGCTCAGCTTCCCCATATATTTCCCAGAAAGTTTCCATAGCTAAGAGTGGACTTAAATTTTACTTCCTCAGTCTCAATTCTGACACCTGGTAGTCCCTATCTTCCCATGCTCCAGCTAACTTGCAAAGGAAAATATATGAGAGTATTCCCACTACTATTTTCAGATCAGGACAGCTCTGATAGAGAAGGTTTGCATTGAAAGACACAATCACCTCAGCATCCTTGGATAACTTGCAAGCTCCAAAATATCACCTAAAGGCCTTTTAAATACCTTTTAAAGCATCCTGGGATTGAAGTAGAAAAATAAAAACTTATTTTTGGAAGAGAGGTTTGGACTCTCCCTCACATATATACAGTAGGTAGTCCTCGACTTACAAAAAATCATTTAGTGACCATTTGAAGTTACAACAGCACTGAAAAAAGTGACTTATGACCATTTATCACACTTATGATGGTTGCAGCATCCCCATGGTCATGTGATTTATGTCCTTCTGACAAGCAAAGTCAACGGGGAAGCTAGATTCACTTAACAACTACATTACAAATGTAACAACTGCAGTGATTCACTAAACAAATGTGGCAAGAAATGTGGCAACATAAATTCTGGATTCAGTTGTGGTTGTAAGTCAAGGACATGGCTTCAGAAAGCAGCTTTCTTCTTCCATTTTCTCATTTCTATCAATGTTTCCATTTGCAGCTTTAACAACTCCTGAAGAACTGAAAGCAACATCACCAGATCGGAAACTGCGGATCACCTGCATCATTCTGGGTTTTCTCCTTTTTCTGAGCATTGTGATTATTATCCTTCTGCTGAAAAGACAGAAGAAAAATGGTACTTTTCATGTCCTGGGGATCACAAGTGCTGGGGGACGGGGGGGAGAAGTGACTTAGAAGGAATATTTTGTTTATTCATTTGTTCATTCGTCATATTTATATAGTTGCACATCTCGCAAAATTTAATTCTGGATGTCTTACAATTAACAAAATACCTATAGAACAGTAATCTAAAAATAAACCAAGTAAAAATATTAATATTATGATTAAAAAGCAAGGAGAGAACAACATATTAAAAGTTTCAGAACTATGGTGGGATGGGATTTTTAATGTGTCTTATTTAGAGGGCATTGCACTGGAGTAAACTGTGATTTGAAATATAAGCCAATTCCCTTTTTGCTGAAATGAAGTAATTGTGAAGGCTTTCTGCAAAGAATTCCTACAGCTAGCAAGCAACAGCATAAGCTCCGTGCTGTTATAGGTGTGCCATTTCTGAAAACCTCCATTAGGCTAGAACGGAAATTTCAATCTGCTAAAAGAATGTGCATATTTATATAGCTGCACATCTCGCAAAATATAACTAATTAGCCAAGAGGCTGAGAGAGCCTTTCTACAGATCTACTTAATGCAGCCACTAGTTCTCAGGGTCCTTTATATTATCCTGTTTATGATACCTGCATGGTCGGATTTATTTGTATTGGAATATAGAGATAAAAGAAGTGGGTTTTTTTTAATGCAATACTGCTTAAGATTGTGCAACACTTTGAATTTAATTGCCAAAAGATGCATTAGAGCTTATGGGAGTGTGAATGCACCCATGCAGACCACCTTAAAGCAGCCAAGTGACATAGCTCTAATATTCCAAGAAGGGCTGCGGCTTCTTCAACATGTTGCAAACAGTCAAGTGCTCCATTCCTGCTCTAAAGCTCCAGATGGAAATCAAAGTCAAAGTGCTGTTTAGCTGTAATCACCTTCAACCTACTAGTGTCTGGCATGTTGTCATGTGCTTTTCAACTGAAGTAGGCAGATGCGTAGCTAGTGAAGTAGCAAGTGGAATACATAGATCTGTGACAGATGTATATAACGAATAAGATCTTACTACAGACGTGTCCTCTGAAAGCAAGAAAACCTATGGGTAAAAGAAGAGATTGGGGGGCCTTTTCCCAGTGATCTTATATAGTGAGCTTTTGATTTGCAGATTGTGTTATTTCTTCTGCTCCGGTATCTGTCCCCGTCCTGATGAATCACACGGTACAGAAATTAACCACTGGAGGAGATGTCTCCCTCAGCCTCCCCAAAACAGAAGGTATTAAAAGCTCTTGCCTGCCTGAACCCGTTCTCTTATCTTTACTATCTTTCTTCTCACTTTTTTCCTTTTGTTTGCTCCTGGACAATTAATTTTTTTCCAGCTCTGATCAATTAGGCTAGAATTTCATCAGACTTGGTTGTCCATAGTGGGCTGTAGGACACCAGCAGGCAAACTAGCCAACAAACAACTTTTGAGGTTCTCAGGGGAAAATCTGTCCTTTTAAGTTACCAGTAGTATTTGTCTGGGTAGAAAGTCTTCACTGTTCAGCTCTATCCCCAATTCTCAGCCAAATGCTGAAAATGTGCATGTTAAATTCAAAGAATGCTTAACAGTCCTTTCTGTTAGAGTACTTTATGCATGTTTGGGAATTTTTTTTTTGCATCAGATCAATTTTTATTTTAGTTATTAAATATGTATGCTGCCCATCTCCCTTCACAAGGTGCCACTGGGTAGCTTGCACATTATAAAGAAAGTAAAAATAATTAAAATATTAAAACATTAAAATTACACTGATTCAAATATTATTAAAATCAGTATTTGTTGTTTGTTTGAAGCATTGATATGGCTGCCTAACGTAGACAACATGATTCTGGAGACCAAATACAAAAACATAAGAATCAATAAATATAAAAGAACAAGGAACATTAAAAACTAACTAAAGCAAAAAAAAAAAAGCAATTAAAAGTAAAATATATTAAAAACCCTTTAGATTGGGAACTCTGTTCATTCTGATCCAAAAACCCAGAAAAAGAGGCATTGGTGAAAATGGGAGATATACAGAAAGGTACATATTTAATCTTAAAGATACACCCTTTTAATCATCTATTTTCAATGCTGTATTCAAGGAGACGTTTGTATAAATAGAGGAAATATATTAGGAATAGATTCATGAATACAACCAAAACAACTGAGATCAAATATAAATTCAATGTCATGTCAAAAAGATATTTACCCAACAGCAAATAAATTCATATAGGCAGGTTCTGGGAACTTTTCTTAATCAACCTCAATTACATAAATATTAACCCACAATTCCATTCGTTTATTTACAGGACTTATATGTTTACCTATCTCATACTGTGACTCTAGGAGGCTCACAACCATCTATAAAAACATGGCTAAACTGTTAAATAATGAATACTGTAGAGTTATATCATGCAGAATGAGATCCATTTTAAGGCAATAGCCTAGAAACTGGGAGACTGTGAGTTTTAGTGCTGCCCTAGGCACAAAGCCAACTGGGTCTCTCTTTCAGCCCTAGGAAGCAGGCAAAAGCAAACCTCCTCTGAAATCTTGCCAAGAAAATTGCAGGGATTTGTCCAGGCACTCACCAGGAACCAACACTATCTCAGAGGCACACATGCACAGCTGTGCATACGTATACACATAATGTAGAATGTATTTGAGGATATTCTTGTGAGTACAGCATTAGTACATGGACAGGTAATGGCCAAAATAATCTGCTGAAATTACTAGTGGACAAAAAAAATGAACAAGAAATGTTCATGAAAATGTGTGTTTTGTATCCACTGAGTTTCACTTGGATTCAGTTGGATTAAATGTTAATATGCCACAAGTCTCCTTTTATTTCAACATATTAGCAGAGATAATATCACACTTAGATGACAAGCTGGTTGGTCAATTCTTGTCATAATCAATGAACCAACGTTTGGCTGATCTAAAAAATCTACACCTGGCATCTTCAGGAAAAATGCTAAGAAATAAAAAAAAAAACCAGGAGAGATAATACCTCTGGAATATCAAATGTATATTTGCGTTGCCCTGACACGTCCGCCTATGACAGTGCATAATACTGAGGAAAAGAAAAAAGAAGCCTTGCCCTTTAAGGAATAGGCAAAGTTCTTTCCTTTTGTGGATTCAAATTTCCTGGCTGGGAGAAATGCAAAATGATTTGGTCAGCTGCGTTGAAAGTCAGAATCAGTTTATTAATAGGAAGGCAGGTAAAAAGAAATCTCACAGCATTCCTAGGATTAATCTAATAAGTGGGTAAGAAAACCCCTTTCTTATACTTTTTCAGGTCCTTTGATTTGGAAGTGAAGTCTTTGATTTGTTTGTGTTGAATTCCTGTCTCTTTTCCTGGGATCTTGGTTTTATGGTCCTGATCCTTTGCAGTTGCTTGTTTGCTATCATGGTTCCTTCCTGCCATGCCTTTTGGTTTGCTTTTCACAAGTTTTTTTTTATAGCTTGCCATCTATTTGATTTCTATGGGAAAGGATCTTAACTACTTTGTAGGGTTTTTTCTCTGTATCTCATGCCTGTAATTTTCTCCTTCCTTTGTTGTGAAAAGTAAGCTGGCTCTAGCTATTTTAACAGCCCTACTTGACAAAGGGTGGGAGCTATTTTCCTAGAAGAGGAGGAATCGTAACTTCCAACAATATAATAATAAACAAAAAGTGTTAAATGACAACCCTTGATGTGAATTTAAACAGCAGCTAACAGAACAATAACAGTATATAGCATATATAGCATATATAGCATATATAGCATATATAGCATATATAGATATATAGTATATATATATATATATAGTTTATAATATATATATATATATATATATATATATATATATATATATATATATATATATATATATATTTGTTTTCTGAGGTTCTAGGTATTTGTATGTGGATCTTTGGTTGTTCGGGTTTTCTCCTGCGTAAGATTCAAAGTATCTAGGCAACGTTTCGATGAAGTCTCATTCATCATCTTCAGGCTTCTGTCTCCGGCTCTGTGCTTCTCAGAGTAATGGAGATTGCAGCTGCTTCCTCCTTTTAACTGCCAGTGGGGGTGGGACTTGATTGGGTGGGGGCTTGGCTGTGTTCTGATTGGGTGGGGTGTGTTCTCATTGGTAAGGGGTTTGGCTGTGTTCTGATTGGTTGGGGGGTTAGCCGTGTTCTGATTGGTTGGAGGCGTGTTCTGTTCAGGTGGGGGCTTGGTTGTGCTCAGGTTAGTCTTAGTTGCTGGGGGATTTGAGGCACTACAGACAAAATTAGCAAGATCCTCCAAAAACACAACATCAAAACAGCATTCTGCACAAACAGAAAAATATCCACCATCCTAAGAAACCCCAAAGACAAAATCGAATTAGAAAACTAAGGAGTATACGAAATCCCCTGCACTGCCTGCCCTACCACATACATTGGACAAACTAACAGAAGAATAAGTGCACGCATTGAAGAACATAAGAACTCAATCAAAAAAGAAGAAACGACCTCTTCCCTGGTCCAACACCTCAAAGCCACAGGACATGAAATTGATTTTAAAAATACCAGAACTATCGCCAAAACCGAACACTTCAACAGCAGAATAATCAGAGAAGCCATAGAGATAGAAAAACGCCCACACAGCATGAACAAACGAGATGACACCTCCCGCCTTCCAGCCATTTGGAAACCCGCCCTCATGAACAGATGAGTACCTAACATGAAAAAGGACACCGGACCCACACCCATGAGAGCCACACAAGATGCCACCACCACACTTCCATGTAGAAAACAGACTCCCACCCATTCAGAAAATGAGAAACGACCATGGACCAGAAGCTGCACTGCAGCTGCATCACTACCCACTTCAAACCCCTCTGAGCCATACATGAAGCAAACCGACACCCACTATGAAGATGCAGCAGGACCACGAACTAGAAGCCAAACAGCAAGATCACAACTCTCCAGCTCAAATCCCCAGCAACTAAGACTAACCTGAGCACAACCAAGCCCCCACCTGAACAGAACACGCCTCCAACCAATCAGAACACGGCTAACCCCCAACCAATCAGAACACAGCCAAACCCCTACCAATGAGAACACACCCCCACCCAATCAGAACACAGCCAAGCCCCCACCCAATCAAGTCCCACCCCCACTGGCAGTTAAAAGGAGGAAGCAGCTGCAATCTCCATTACTCTGAGAAGCACAGAGCCGGAGACAGAAGCCTGAAGATGATGAATGAGACTTCATCGAAACGTTGCCTAGATACTTTGAATCTTACGCGGAGAAAACCCGAACAACCAAAGATCCACATATATATATATATATATATTGTGTGTGTGTGTGTGTGTGTGTGTTCTTTTCGTGGGTATTTATATGTATGGTATTCAGCTTTGTTTGGGTATTTTCCCACGTCATTATAGTTGTGCTTTTAAAGTTGTAGCAACATTTCAGCAGAATCTCATCTGCCATCAGCAGGCTTCTGTATTGTGTTCGTCTGTGAGTCAGACTTTCACAGCCATTTCTGTTTCAAATTTTGTGCTAGCCTACTGCTGTGTTCAAATGGTTTTTTATCTTCATCCTGATTGGTTGGGAGTCTTGGTCTGTGTTTATTGGTCTTGGAGCTTGCTGTGTTCTGCTTGATTGGTGTTTCTAATATATTCTGTCTGTTTTGTAGCTTTTTTTGTCTTGATTGGCTGGCAACATTGTGTTCCTGTATTGGAGGCTTTTAGTGTGGCTTGGCTTTGAGTAAACAGATGGCTATCATTTATTAGGAAGCTAGGTTTCATCTGGGTGCCTGTTTGGGGTGTGTTTGAGCTAAAGGTATGGGGGGGTGGGGTCTGTTTGTGCCCAGGTGGCACAGCAGTAGGCTAGCACCAAATTTAAAACAGGAATGGCTGTGAAAGTCTGACTCACAGATGAACACAATACAGAAGCCTGATGATGGCAGATGAGATTCTGCTGAAACGTTGCTACAACTTTAAAAGCACAACTATAATGACATGGGAAAATACCCGAACAAAGCTAAATACCATACATGTAAGTACCCGCGAAAACTTAAGAAAACACACACACACACACACACACACACACACACATATATGCATATATAAAATCCCTTCTAGCCATCATAAAAATCATAAAAGTGCTTAATGCTAAAAAGAAAATCCTTGATAATCCAACTAGCTTTTTTCTCTTGAAATCCATGTTTCGCAATATTGATAAATCCCTTTAAATGAATTAGTTTTATGAGCACATCCAAGGGCCATCCATGATAATGTATGGTAATTACATGTAGTCCTTGACTTACAACAGTTCACTTAGTGGCTACTCAAAGTTACAATGGCACTGAAAAAAGTGCCTTATTTTTTCACACTGCAGCATCCCCATAGTCACATGCTCAAATTCAGACACTTGGCAACTAACTTATATTTACGACAGTTGCAAGGTCCTGGCCTCACATGATCAACTTTGCGGCCTTCTGACAAGCAAAGACAATGGGGAAGTCAGATTCACTTAACAACTTAACAACTGCAGTGATTCACTTAACAACTGTGCCAAGAAAGGTCATTAAATGGGGCCAAATTCACTTAAGAAATGTTTCACTTAGCAACATAAATTTTTGACTACCTGCATAATGAAGATTTGTTTTGAAATTGCGACTCCAGTCTTTTAAAGAGCCAGTCCTACACCATAGCAGAGTATTTTAGGTGCTGCCTTTTCTAAACTCTGCTGGTTTCCTCAGACAATTGTTTCTCTTCTCTCTTCCATAAACAGATGTGACCCCTTCAGCAGCCCATGAAGACTCTGATTCTGATTATGAAGACTATGATTTCAGCAAGAAGCCCCCTGTGCCTCTCTCTAATTTCTATAGTGAGCAACCCCCCTTGGCTATCTTTCTCCCCAGTTTATATGCACTTGAATGTTGTGTTATTCCAAAGACTGAGGCAGTCTGTAAGATCCTTTTTCTTCAAAACTCAGGGTCAACCTTCATTGTAGTTTCTATGATGAAAAAGAACCAAGGAAGGATTTCTATTAAAATTGTACCGAGCTATAGAAAGTATTTTTCCTTCAAACCTGGAGGTGTTCTTCCTGGGTTTAGGGGGGAAAAGGCCTTCTTTCCCAAGATAATTACTTCTTCCCCAGACCTTTATTTTAACCCCAATCTTGGGTACATACAGTCAGAGCAACACATGTAAAATGGCCTTATTTCCTGGCAATTATACAACTGTCTTTAAGACACATTTTAGACATCAGTCAATAACGATGCAGAAATTATACCTAAATATAATAATCAGACATCTCCATTCTGAGATGGCCTGCTATTCCCAGTACTAATTGTGAGCATTCTGTCTGATAAGCAATCCATTAACCAAACAGTAAGACTTGCTGCAGAAATGGCAGTGTTTCATTAGGTTCTGTTCTGTTGCATGGATCAAAAGTGTGCAGTTATTAAGGAAAATACCCAGCATGCCCTGCCTTCAACCATATAGAGTAACCAAAACTCTTAATGGAATAGGGGATTTGATGCCTATCCAGCATGATGAGCACCATAAACAGATCTTCTATTTTTATTTATAGATAGAGAAAGTGAAGGAGCATGACAAGACACTCCCTTCTGGCCAGCAGATCTCTTTGTTCATCTGCTGATATCAGACCCAGCCCAAAGTGACCTAGATTCTAGACTTAAGTCCAGTCAAATTCAGTTCTTTATTTATTCATTCACACCAAATAGACAGAATCTTGCCAGACTAAATCTATCCTACCCTAACACTAATGGATGTACCCTAGGAGAGTCTACGAAGGGACTATCCTAAATCTCTTCCTTTCTCTACAATCCCACTCCATGCTGTGTTGTCCCTTGTCTTTTCCCCCTTTTTGGAATGTGCTCCCGCCTTTCTGCAAAATTGTCACTTCATTGTAGTCCATCACAACATCACCCTTAGCAGACAAAATCCATTACATCTCAGCAGAAAAGAAAATTTCTGATGGAATGGCGATTCCTTGCAAATGCTGCAGATTGACAAGTGTTATCAGAAATCGGATATATTTAAAGATCTACAGCAGCCTGATGTTAAACAGGGTTTTAATTGTACAATCACAAGGCTTGAGCAATAGCTCATTTCCTGAAAGTGATATTATCTCCCAGCATTAAAACTTCTAAGGAAATAAGCAAGGGTGTGACGACCCAATTCTTCCCTCCCCGCAAGATCTATTTTTAAGAGTTTAATGGACTATTACTCTGTTTTCAGCTTCTTTTCACTACCAAGTAACTGGTGACCAAGTTTCACCACCTCACAACTTCCCCAAACTGACAATGCGCCAGGAGACCAAACATCCCAAGGATTATCGACAACAGGGTGAGAGCCGTTTTTTATCTTTTTGTACCATATCCAGTTCTTCCTCACTGTTACTATATCCAGATATCTTTCCACATTTTATACCCTCTGGGATAGATGAGGATCCATTGGTTGTTTTTAGCACTGGGGCAGTTTAGCTAGTTCCAAGATCCTGGATTATTTTTTATTATTCTTTTTCCTTCTCTGTTGTACGAAGTGTTTGGTAGGACAAAGTTTTTTCCAATCCATAGCACCTTGGGATGGAACAATGATTTCCATCCCTTGTATTCATCATTTCAAATTGGCAGAAGTGGTGGTGGTGGGAATCCTTATAGATTACCTTCTAATAGTATTTGAGAGTTTGAGAAGTGGAAACAATAGCTGTATAAAACTGTCCTTTAGCAGCTTGATTCGGATTCTGATATAACATTTGGGAGAACCTATGCTGTGGTGTTATTACTATCTTATACTGTTATCTATGTTTCCCAGTCTTTGCCATTCAGATACATTAAGAAACTGAAGCTCACCCAATTTCCCAGCTTTTAACTATATTATTGCCTGAAACTGCAGTCTACATAATCCAAACATGTATCTGAAAGACACAAAATTGGGAATGCCGATATGGGTTTCCCCATCTCCCACCTGCTGTCTAGCACATCATTTCCCAATAAAATTAGATCTCACATGCAATACTTAAAGGTATCAAGTGAGGTACTAATACCACTCTATAAAGCCTTAGTAAGACCACACCTACAGTACTGCATCCAGTTTTGGTCACTACATGATAAAAAAGATGTTGAGACTCTAGAAAGAGTACAGAGAAGAACAACCAGGATGATTAGGGGACTGGAAGCTAAAGCATATGAAGAACGGTTACAGGAACTGGGCTTGGCTAGTCTAGTAAAGAGAAGGACCAGGGGAGACATAGCGGTCTTCCAATATTTGAGGGGCTGCCACAGAGAGGAAGGGGTCAAGCTATTTTCTAAAGCACCAGTAGGCCAGACAAGGAATAATGGGTGGAAACTGAACAAGGAGAGATTTAACCAGGAAATAAGGAGAAACTTTCTGACAGTAGAACAGCTTGCCCTTGGAAGTTGTGGGAGCGCCATCAGGTGAGACCTTCAAGAAGAGATTGGACTGCCATTTGTCAGAAATGATGTAGGGTCTCCCACTTGGGCAAGGGGTTGGACTAGATGACCTATAAGATCCCTTCCAACTCTGATTATCTGTTAAGGTTTTAGGGGATTTTAGGGACAATTTTTTAAAAAAAGCTTCCAAAGATTGCTAAAGCCCCTGACTTCATTATTTTGGGTTTCAGGTTTGGGGTGGGGGAGGAAATGATTTTTCCATTTTAACTATGTATGAGTAATCTCAGCCAAGTAGGTACTAGTAAATCTTTTGTCAAGAGAAAGCATGTAAAGACAAATAACAAGCTATGCAGATGCTGGCTTTCCTTTTTTTATAGACAACTAGCAGAAATCCTTGTATGTGTACTATTGTTTCTCCACAATAGTAACATTTTTATGTCCCAGGAACAATAACCAGTCATTATTCTCTTGTCATTGAGCATACTCAGGCTTCATTCAGCTGATTTGCCCTGTCAAATAAAATCCTCATTTGATGCAATAAGTATTAGATATTAGATGCAACTATCAATAGATATTAATCATGGTGGTTATATATTGCATCAATATCTGAGGAAGTATACCTCTCAATGGAAATTCCCAAGAGGATGGCCATGACTAAAATAGCTGTTGTTGTTTTCCATTTCCTCTGTCACATTTTAGTCAATCATCTCTACATTCACTTCCCTATTTTTAAGACTATAAAAATGCAACTAAACTCTTGGAAGATGAATGTGCAAGAGACTGCTTGAAATTAGTGCCCTCCCAGTGTTTGGGACTTTAGCTGCCATATGGGATTGAAATTATGGAAAATGAAGTCCAATATATCAGGAGAAAACTAGTTTGGGACAAGGTGTAAAAAAACACAAATAAAATTAATTAATATTCATCCCTTCCACACACATTTATGGGCTATGCTTTATGGATATCACACTCCTGTATTCCCACATGACCATTATTTTTGGAGAAGCCTCTACAATAATAATAAACTTCTGGCTTAGTGCTCCAAATAAAGTACAGTATTGCATCATTTTCTAGGGAGTTTACTTATAAGAATTCCTTTTGTTTTTCTTGCCACATGGATCCTGAATTTTTCTCCTCCCTCCTGAAATCAAGGAACAGTGTCTCTTTGCTGCTCTTATTCTACTCTCTCAGATGTATCTGAGGAGCAGTTTTGTAGCATCTCCCACACAATGCTTATTGTTTTTCCTTGCTACCAAATAAATGGGCTCTAGTGAAGAATGTTGGTCAGATCACAGGTGGTGGTAGTTGTTGCAATCTCCTATTGTTGTTGCAATCTTCCACCAGCTGGAGGAACATTGGTCAAAATCATAGAGTACTTTAGCAGCCACTGGGCATTACTCATAGGACACAGCATGCGTGCTTCAGAAGGGCAGAAATTGTAGCTCTGTGATTCCATTCAAAGACTCGGGGTTTTCTCCAACAGATCTTACTGCTGAAGACAGTGATAGCACCTCTTCTGGAGATGCAGATTGGTATGAGAATATCCACAAACCGCAGCAACAGGTGGAGCAACAAGGAGAGGAACCCTCCTTTGCAGGTGAAGAATGGATGTCTTAAAAGCAGGTGCACAGCCTTTAATTAGTCAATTAGTGTGTTGTTAATAGAAGATATTGCAATGTAAAATACCATATATATGATGGTATTTTAGTTTGCAATATCTATCTAGATATCTCTCTACATGTACATGTACATCTCTATATCTATATATATCTACATCTATCTATATTTATCTATAACTATATATCTATATCTATCTATATCTATATCTATATATCTATAATCTGTTGTCATCCTCATGTAAGCATAGGTCCTTCATGTTGCAGTCGTCTGCTTGTGGCTATAGCCACAGCTGGGTGAAATATCCTTTAAAGCAGCTTTGCCCTCCTGTCTCCCTCCAGATGTGCTGGGGTTAGAATTCAAGGAATTCTAGTTCAATGGGAAAGGCTGTTCAGGAAGGGCTTGTCAGAGCATTCATCTCTCATAGCAATACTTTTCTCCCATTCATTCCAAAAGATTACTTGGCTATATAATTAGATCACCAGATTTCTCAGCTAATCTCCTAACCACCTTATTCTGCAATACTGCCTTTTGGTTCTTGGATCCTGAGCTGATTATTCTTCTCTCCTTTTTTTGCTTCAGGCTTAACAGTTTTTGCCAAACCTTGGTCAAACAGCTTGACTGGCTCTGGAAATGATTCATTAGATAGCAGTGAACATCATAACATGTGATCCTAAGGCCCTGGGCTGCTGAAAGGAGACAGCTTCATGCCTGGCCTCTCCTACAAAAATGGCTAAGGTTGGCAACAATATCCTGAGAACTGAGAGAGACCATTTCCCACATTTTCAGCCTTGAGGACTCAGCATTGAAGAAACAGACCAGAGGATCTCAGGATCTTCAGCAATTGCAAAGACGCATCAATGACCATTTCCCTCCCTGGTTCAATGAGAAATATGCCACCCTTATAAAGACACATATTTCTATCCTACCCTACCATGGGAGAACTCTGTGGGGGGTTAGGATTAGCACTGAATTCTGAATTTGATTCCCCTTATTTGATTTTGTTTTGTCACACAGTGAGGTGCCATCAAACCAAGATGCAATTTCAAAATACTAGCTAACACAAATGAGCAGAATGATCCAGCCACATCACCTTGTTAGGATGTTGCTGCCACCTTTTCAGGACCTCTCTTCCAGGAACCAAGAGGCCAGTTTTGTCTTTGAGGAAATTGTTAGCTTAAAGGCCTGAGGCTGCTTAGTGTTTTTTGGGAAGCAATGGGATTCTCTCATGGATGAAATTAGATGCCAATGCTGCTTCTCTCTCTTAAAAGATTCTAAAAGGACAGTGTAGGTTTTTAATATTGAAAGCCTAAGCTATGAAATGCTAAATGTATGGCAGAAACTGTCAAGCCATTCAAATTATGTGCATATGTGCATGAAAAATTGCACTGCCTTGTATTTACTATGTATGGGCTGTTATCTTCCCACATTTTCCAATTTTCTAATCACCCCCCCAAAAAAACCAAGAAGGGAAAGATTAAGGAAATCTATACTTAAGCACCTCATGGTGATCAATGAAGAAGGCCTAAGCCAGGGGTATCCAAACTTGGCAACTTTTAAGACTTGCAGACTTCAATTTCAACATAGCTAGGAATTCTGAGTGTTTGAAGTCCACAAGTCTTAAAGTTGCCAAGTTTGGATACCCCTGGCCTAGGATGTTTCCAAATCGAGTTTGTGCATCTGTGAGAGAGGCAGAGCAAGTGTATCACTAGGTTTCCCCATTTGTAAAAGGTAAGGGAGAGATCCAGACATCAACTCTCCTATATTTCCCCACCTCTTGTTCTACTAAGGAAGGAGACACAGGTTGTTTAGACCATCTCTTTTTATTGGTAACTCCTCTCAGCTTGGAAATGTCCTAAGTGACCCATCAAACAAGACTAGGGCGACCATGTATCATCTACAAAATCTAGAAAAACCACTATATGACAGCAAAGAGACCATTTTATGTTTCTTTGCTGCCATTTTAGTGTCATGGATTATTGCAGACAGAATGTAATTTGTCTGGCTTTAGCCTAGTATCTTATCTGCTGTGTAACCTTTGCAATTATGGCTTGGAAAGGATGGTTTATACTTTGATGTACTGCAAGAACTAGCCTACCTTGGTTAATTCAGTAAGCCGTATTTAGACCAATTACGACTTGGTATGCCATGCCAAAGTAATTATAGTATGGAAAACTTTCTTTTTGTTCTTGTGTACAGGAAATGGGTAGTGATGTTCAGCCCCTTCACAGCAAGATCACTGTTTTTCTCTGGAAAGCCTCTGAGATGTGTGTAACTCTGTGATTTAATGAGCTAGAAGTAGGACAAAACACTGTTCAAAAAGCATTTGTTTGAATGTCAAGTGTGAAGCCTCTCAAAACAGAGTAAGGTGCACAGTTGCTAGAACAGGAAGACTCTAACAATATAAGCATAATATATATACCAGTATATATATCTAAAGGAAACTGTATGTATTCTTATTACTCATTCTCGGAGTATAAGCAGCATTGCTGCATTTGTGTAATTATCTCACTAGAGAAAGAGAGAAAGCTTTGCCTTGGGTTTGGGCATCTTTTTTTTAATATCCTTTGCAGATTTTGCAAGTGGAGAAGACACTGTGACCTCAAATAGAATGTTGCAATATGATTGGCACCTGCGTTCATTCTATTTGCTTATCCCTAATTACATTTTTCCTGATCTCACCCTAGCTTTTTTTATTATGAAGCATCCTTTTTCTTCATTGGATTGATCTGAACCACACCTGCAATAAGATGCCTATGCATGTTGATTACGCACTATAAAGTTGGCATTGACTTTTAGCAACAACATAGGCAGATTTTTTTTTCATGCTGATCTGTCCCTAACCTGTTGCTTCAGATCTTCCACCAGTGTACCCATCCCCACTATAAAAAATCCATCCCCAATACTCAGGGGTGGCCTTCAAAATTTTTAGCAATGGCTTCTCTGCCTGGTTGCTGGGTGGGCATGGCCATGGTGAGCATGGCCTAGTCGGCCTCCTGCACCACCGTGGGGAGGGGGCGTTTTTGCCCTCCCCGGGCTCTGGAAGCTTTCCTTGAGCCTCTGAGAGGGCGAACACGGCCTCCCTGAGCTCGGGAGGCTCTCTGGAAGCCAGAAACAGGCCCATTTCCAGCTTTCCCAAACTTCCAGGAGGCCCATTTTTTGCCCTCCCCAAGCCTTCATGCATGCCATGCACTTATCTGCATCCAAAACGGGCTGCGTGGGGACTCCTGGGAGGGGGTGGGGCGGGGTGGGCAGGGCCAGCCAGGAGTGGGATTTGAAGATTCTCTCAACTGTGCAGAATCTTAGCTAGAGGATCTCCTGAACCCCTACAAACCCCCAGCAGCCCATCCCTGACAATACTTCTAGTCATTCCCTTCTTTTCTGTTCCACTTTTCTCAGTATTCCCAGCATCAAAGAACTGGGTTTCTGCATAAAGTGTCCAAAGTAGGATAATTTGAGCTTGGTCATTAGTGCCTTAAATGAGAACTACGGGCTGATTTGCTAAATGATCCAATTGTTGGTTTCCTTAGCTGTTCAGTGTTTTCAAGAATCAGTTTCAATACCTAGTTCAAAAGTGTCAATACTGTTTCTATTAAAATCTGGGCTATGCATTAGCATGGCAGTATTCTTTTCAGGATCAATTGCTCATAAACAGAATAAAGGACAGACAAACAGCATGATCTCCTACGGTAATAGTTCTGGTGCTTCTAGATAACTCCCTTGATGCCTAATAGCTCTATACACCAAATAACATTCAAATACATATACATACACACATACATATACTGGACAAAACAAAGTACTGGCATATTTATTTCCACCAATACCCTTTAGCATCCCAACATTCTGGCTGCTAAGTCAGTTTCTGGGCAAAGAGGTAGTTTAGGATTGGCGATCTCCTTCACTGAAGCCATTTTTTTGTCTAGACAAGTCTCTTATGGCAGCCATTTTGTGTGCCCATCCCCTGCATGCTGTCAAACTGCCCACCAGCCCAAAAACAGTTAGTCCGATCTGGGATGCATGAAGTGCTCTGATGTCTTCCTTGTGGTCTTCTTAGAAGCTTCTATGGGAAACGGAATAGTAGACTTGAGAAGCCTTTGATCTGACCTAGTCATCTTTTTCCTATTTTTTTCCCAATATAAATGATAAGGGATTGTAAATGATTGGCAGGAAGAGTTACTTCAAAGGAAAGGAATGTTCAGTAACACCAAAAGATTGAATGAAGACAGGGAGTGAATATTGAGTCAGTAGACATCTATATAGTTTTTCAATACCAACACCCAAAAGGGAGCTGAATATTTTACCACCCAGCAGAAGTGCTGTGGTCTCATACAGAATAATAATATGCACATCACCTCTCAACTGCAACTTATTTATATTGAGAGTCACCTTTTCCATCTACAGAGAGAGAAAGAATCTCTACCAGTTAAGCCCTTTGAGTTGATACCTAAAAAAAGATTTGTACAATTCAGAGGAAACCAATCCGAATGTTGTACAATAATTCAATGGAGAAAACTGAACAAAACAGTCTTTGGGGTCAAAACAGTTCTCCCCTGCCTGGAGTTTAACAATCCCCACAGAGGGAGTTAGAACGTGTTGGCAATTTAGGATTTTAGACATGGCTCTGGAATACCAATTTAGTGTACTTGGAACAACTCCACCTTGAATAAAATTCAGGGTCTATTTTGTTGGCTTCTTTGGTGTTTTGGATTTGGGAACAAAAGGTACCTTGATGAAGAAAACAAACCAATACTGGGGTGTGGAGATGATTGCATTAAAGAGTTTTAGAAAGATGCTTTGTTCATCTTCCCTTGTGTGCTCCAAAGCAACTGTAGAAAGTTAGCACCCACCCCTCTCCTAGAAGAATGAAATATTCTAGGAAATATTAAAAAGGCAGAATATTCTACCTCCTTGGATGAGAAAAGATGAAACATGCTCTTGGAAAGCAGCCCCCGCCTTTGTTAATAGCCCCATTAGATATTTTCGTGCCAGCTTATCTACAAGACAAAAGACCTTCAGCTCCAGGGTGATAGGATTGGCCCTCACTCAAGATCCAAACCAGGACAAAGCCATTAAGCTATAATAGGAATTGCCCAAAGCCCCTTCATTACATCACCCAGCAAGATCCAACCAAGCCTGGGACTCAAGAAAACCCACAAAGCTACCCCTGAATGACCGCATGGGAGTCTGACAACCAATCAGAATACATTTCTTTCACAGGACAGGAAGTAAGTTCAAAGCGCAAGAGAGGGTATAAATCTGTCTCTTACCCATGTGCTCAATTGCCCAGGACCTCAAACCATGTGGTCCTGTCCACCATTAAACCATCTTTCCAAACAGCTTCTATGTTTCCAGTGTCTTTCTCCCCACTTGGAACTGGACCCAGAGGGACATTTCTTCCAACACAACTTTTCCCAATTGTTTCCAAACTGCTGCACAGCCTACTGCACTAATCAATCTTTAAAAAGTTACAGCCAGAGACATGGACAGGAGCAAAGTATGTATAATGTGCATAATGCTGTGGAAAACTAGATAGGGGACATGATGCCTTTTTATATTGTTTTTATTGGTTGCTCTGGGCTGCCGAGGATTATCATGTGAAGTGGGCAGCCTTATTGGTTCTTTAAATAAATCAAATCAAATAAATTAAGAATGTCCTTTCTGCTGTGGACCTTGAGATAAATTAATTGATGGGAGACTCACCAGGCATAAAAGGAAGGGCTTCCTGTCATAATAAAACTATAGAATTTGTTTTCATAAGATCTATTTAAAAAGTAGTGCATACCAGACAAATGAACAAAAAAGACTATTAATAATTAAATAGTCTTAATGGCTGCATGTCCTTCCTCCTCCTTCCCAAGACATTCTGCAATTTCTCCGAACCTCTGTTGCTGTAGGGCATTCAACTGAGGTATTATTTGAGCATTATCTGCTTCTGATCTTCTACAGAAGGCACAGTAGGAAATACAAAGCTACAGTAAGTCGTGTCCACTTTGCCATATGCACTTATCCGACTTTGACTCGTGAGAATAACTTTGCTAGATTAGACAAGAGCCTGCTCAGACATAAACTAACAGGAAAACATGGAGTGGGTGTTCTTTCTGTTTGGTGAATGGTATGATACTGCCTCTGAATGTGAAGGAATTGAAATAGAAAATTGAAGCTTACAGTCATTGGTCACAGAATGGGGACTCTTGTTGCAGTATCTTAAAAACTTTTTTTAAATTTATAACATGCCTCCCCTCCCTCCAAAACCAGAGCATGAACTAGCCTCTATTAAAATTAAGCTAAAAGCTATAATTGTACAACTGCTATAAATTCAATATGCATATACAGAGATTTATAGCCACCAACATAATTACTACACTTAGGAAAGTATAAAATCTTAAATCAACGTGATACCCTACAAAAAATATCTAACAAAACTAAACTAAACTGAATTCTGAGATTTGGACCCATGCTAGAATTTATGGGGGATGTTCTTCTTTAGTAGAAAAAGAAGGAAAGAGAATGTGTGAAATTTCCAGAAGGGTGCTTTGATTTTGCAGTATTCTACCTAAAACATAAAAGGAACAGGGTGGCTCAGTGGCTAAGATGCTGAGCTTGTTGATCAGAAAGGTCGGCAGTTCGGCGGTTCGAATCCCTAGCACCATGTAACGGAGTGAGCTCCTGTTACTTGTGTCTGTCAACTTCTGTCAACCTAGCAGTTCAAAAGCATGTAAAAATGCAAGTAGAAAAATAGGGAACACTTTGATGGGAAGATAACAGCATTCCATGCACCTTTGGTGTTTAGTCATGCTGGCCACATGACCATGGAGACATCTTCGGACAGCACTGGCTCTTTGGCTTTGTAACGGAATGACCACTGCCCCCTAGAGCCAGAAAGGACTAGCATGTATGTGCGAGGGAACCTTTACCTTTATCTAAAACATGAAGTTGAAAAGGATTCCTGTCTTCTATATGCAACTCCTATACATATACAACTTATACATTTACAACTTATACATATACAACTCTTCTAACATTTCTCCTAACGTTTTATTACCACAAAGCAGTTTATGAAACGGGTGAAAGTTAAACAACTGCCTGCATCTTTCAGCTGAAGAAGGGTCAAAACAATTGGTCTTCAAAGGTCCTTCCTCCTATAAGCAGAGGCCCTGCAGCTCATTGCCATCTAGTGGTCAAGGCTACACAACTATTGAATTGGATGCTGATTTCACTGCAGCGTAACTTTGCTCTTTGGCCAACTCTGCATGTAGTTAAAGTTGATCTGCGGATGCCGCTGCTATTGCTGGGCCTATTTCACTAACCCCAAGTTGCACTGGAGGGTGGGAGGATAGATGACATGATTTGCTGTCAGGAGAATTGTGCTGACAATGAAGTTTGAGAAAATAACACCACAACCATTTCAGTCGGTTCAGCAGCTTTCACTATCTTTGCATACCTAGTTATTAAAAAGAGACACCACCCATGTCAGTGCAAATGCAAACTACTGCATGGGGAGATAGATGTAGATGGATGGATGGATGGATGGATGGATAGGGAGAAAGAGAGGTGTATATGCATATATATTTTTTCCTTTCTGTTACTTTATATTAATTTTTATAGACATTTGTGTGTGCATGTGTGTAAAATTTAATGTATATGGAAGACACATATGGAAGAAAAAACTAATATAAAATAAGAAAAAAGAAAGAAAAAGATCAACTAGAAAGCTAAAAGTACAAGAAAGGTAAAACAAAAATAGGAAAAAAAGATACAAAGATGTAGCTTCCAATCTTCTTTATAGCAATTGTAAGCACAATTATAAATTTGCTTCTTATTTTATGGTTACAACATAATCTCTCCTTTCTATAATCTATCCTGTCTAATTATCAAACCCATAAATCCTAAAAACAATTTAATGTATTCTGTAAAATGTGTAAGGTTTTACACTTAGAAAAACCAAATGTACAGTTACAGAGTAGGTTAAACTTGGCTCAACAGTAGTGACTACAAGACGGATGTTGGCGTCCTAATGGACAATCACTTAAATATAAGCCAGCAGTGTGCTGCAGCTGCCAAAAAATGTCAAAGGCAATCTTAGGTTGCATTAACAAAGGGATAGAATCAAGATCAGGAGAAGTGATACTACCAGTTTATAATGCCTTGGAATAAGACAAGACTTGGAATACTGCATCCAATTTTGGACATAATATAAAAAAAATGTTGACACTCTGGAAAGAGTGCAGAGAAGAGC
The DNA here is from genome assembly GCF_049901715.1 of Pseudonaja textilis. Lineage (NCBI taxonomy): Eukaryota > Metazoa > Chordata > Lepidosauria > Squamata > Elapidae > Pseudonaja > Pseudonaja textilis. Next base: position 226,969,275 of record NC_141990.1, read on the forward strand.
AACAAAGATGAGTGTGAGAACTGAAGGTAATACATATGAAGAATAGTAGCAGGAATTGGTTATCTCTAGTGTAGTAAAAAGAAAAACTAGGAGTGGCATAATAGCAGTGTTCCAATATTTGAGAGGCTGCCACAAAGAAGAGTGGGGTCAATCTATTTTCCAAAGCACCAGAAGGCAAGACAATGGATAGAAACTAAGTAAAGAGGGAAGCAACCTAGAACTAAGGAGAAATTTCCCGACCGTTAGAACAATCAGCCAGTGGAAGAGTTTGCCTTCAGAAGTTGTGGATGCTCCAACACTGGAGACCTTTAAGAAAAGCCTGGACAACCATTTGTCTAAAATGGTATAGGGTCTCCTGCTTGAGCAGGGGGTTGGACTAGAAGACCTCCAAGGTCCCTTTCATCTGTTACTCTGTATGTAACAAGTTCTATTATCTTTAGCAACCATCCCTTCACTGTTATTGCCAAATCTTTCCATCGTTGTTCATACAATAATCTTACTATAGTTACAAGGTATAAGAACAAAGTTCCATGATTTTTTTTTTCAGCTGTTTATCCTTCAGTCCCAAAAGAAAAACCTGTGACCTAAATTGTATATTAAAATAGTCAGAAACAGAATTTTCTAGCTCTTTTTACATGTCCACCAAACATGATAAAATGTCCTTTCTTATTCACATTTCTAACATAAATTTGGAGAAAGCCCAGCTATAGCTGTCAAAGGTCATCTTTCCATCTATGACAATCAATGTGGCTTATTTTTCATTATGTTGCTCCAAATATTCCAAAATGTCCAATACATTTCTAATATTGTCTTTTAACTATCTTTTAGATTAAAATCCCACACTGATCCCCATGAATTCTTGCAAAATTATTTCAGTTTATCAGCTAGAATCATTGTGAACAACATATAGTTGTATTCAATAATGATGTTGGCTTACAATTTATTTTTAAAGTCAAATCTTGTCCACGTTTCAGTATTAGTCTCTTTCCAACCTCTCACATCTTTCTTCCCTGTAAGGTAGAATTCACTGTATTTTGTAAAGGTTGAAAAAGTTCATCCTCAAAATATTTATAATAAAAACCTGAAAATTCATCTGCTCCAGGCACCTCTCCTGGCTTAATCTTTTTTATAGCTTTGGAAACTTCCTTATTATTATAGGTCTGTTCATAATCTGTCTGTGTTTTTCTGTAATCTTCAATAAATTTTGTTTTTTGCCATTACTGATTTTGATACTCAGGAAGGAAATACAATATCCTGCCCCCCACAATGATTTATTGTGTCATGGTAGATATTATATAGAAACAATACCTCAAACCACAATATTTAGCCTTTAGAAGACTATTCTTTTCCAGCTAGTATATCCACTGTGATTGAAAATTCTAAAGTAGCAAAGAATAAGATATATTAGAAAGTTCTGATTTTTTTAAAAGTGCTTTTTCTTTTTTTAATTTGCTTGTGTGTTTTTAAAAAGTTTAGCACTTTGAGGGAAAGGGAAGGGTGAAAGAAAGGCAAAAAGAAAGGGGAAAAAGGGTTTCACACACACCCCAGTAAGGCCAAAGAATTTGAAAGAATACAATAAATTTTGTAAATAGAAATGGTGACAGTTCACAAAGATTACTAGGTGCAGATAGAAATGCATACTATTTCCATAGCAAGGAAGTTAAAGCAGGAATGGTTAAATTGAACATTTTATTTAAAGAGGAAAATATGTTTTTATTTGGATATAACTTCTGGAATTTGTGCTTGTGAAGAAAAAAAAAGAAACTTGATTTTGTTTTTGTTGATTAGAAAGAATTGGTGTTATAGAAATGGCTAGTTACCTATTAATATGTAAAAGCAAAAGATTGAGGTTGGAGTGTGTATTTATCTTGTACTGCATTAGGAAGAGTTGGAAGTCAATGCTCCTTTTTCTTTCTTTTTCTCTTCCTCCGTGTATTTCACACCCACTTTTCCCCACTCTCTTTCCTTCCCTTAATTTCCTATTTTTTCTTTTCTTTTCTTTGTATTTTATATAATAAAAGTAAAAAATGGGAGTGGGATTCTAAAGTAGCTATGTTGTGCATCAGTTTTAATAAGATAGTGTCTGCAGTCTGTAACATTTTTACTAATTGATGACACATCTTTCAATCATCCTTCCTAAGAGCGTTAAATGATTGCACCGGATTACAGCTTTAATAAATGAAAATATTTTTGCTGTACTGTTCTGATACTGAAAATTGCACATAAATACATTCCAACTCCCCTCATCATACGAGCTACAACAGCAGAATAACTATCCTATTTAATACAGCAAAGCACAAACTATCTCAACAGAATTTCATCTGAGGAGGAAAAAAACCCCACCCTTTTCATGCTTTGCAGAAACCGTTCACTCCTTTTCTTCAATGCCTGGCCACACAATGTTCTTTTGTCAGACTGCAAAGGTAGAAACTCCCATTCAGCCCAACAAGCTCCCCCCCACGATTCTGTTATGTGGGACAGAATATGGTGCTCTCTGCATTGATCTTAAATAGAATATCTTGCCTAGGATTCTTCTCAAAGTGCTACCCATCAATCCCTGAGCCAGCAAAAAACTCTATCAGCGAGATATGAGCTCTTCTCACTAGCAATCCCTATCCAGCCCCAAAACAATGCTGGCAAACAGTGCTTTACTTATTCACAGTGCAGGAATTTGCTAAGGATGGGAACTGGTTGATTCTCCCAGTTTTGTTTCCTCCCCAAAGTCATCTGCAACCAGCAGAAAATACTCATCACTCACTTCCCTTAATATGGATTGGAGAGGAGGCACATTTTGATAGATACCGGTAGCTGTTGTTTATCAAATTTAGCCATCTGTCAAACTTTGTACAAATGTTATTTATGGATGTAGTTAAAGGAAGCTTGGATGTTAGCTAATATCAACTGATGTTTGGGTGGGGTTATTTTGGACATGGGCTTAGATTTATTCCTGAAGAACTTATGTCATACTCAAAAGCCATCCAAAGAACAGCCAGCAAGACACAGAGAGTTCTGCTTGTGACCACACTGCTGATCAGCTCCTTGTAAATACATTTGTAGAGCTTGTTTTGAAAGACGCAAACTTTTGTCTTTCAAAAATAGAATGACTCCTGGGAGCAGGCTTAGAGAGCAGGGAGTAGGGACCATGTCCACACCTGTCTAAATAGCCAATAGATGCCCTGCTGATTTTATCCTCTAGGATTCACCTAACCATGTGAGCAACCTAACAGTCAATGAAATGTGCCTCATGATATTCATGACAAAAATTAAGACCATGTAAGAGGAAAAGAACTCCTTTAAAACCAGAACAGGTAAGAAGACTGCATAAAATATGTTACCAAGGCATGTCTGCACCATGTTAGATACAAATGAGGGAAGACTCTTAATCATAATGTAAGAGCTCTAGAATTACTGTGAATTAATACCAGCTCTGCACACATTGCAACTCATGGCCTACTTTATATAAGAAAATGAGGGATGGCATAAATTGCATAGATTCATTAGTCTTCCATTTCTGATGAGGTCTTTAGATAATTTATAACAAATGTCCCTCTCAGAATTCACAAGACAGAATATTATAATTATTACCTTGCGAGATAATAATTTTCAAGGTTATATTACATTTATTTAAGGAAACTCAATTGAATGTATGCACAATGCACATCCAAACCATCCCACTGGCTAGATTGTGAACCAGTGCCAAACTGTCTCAAAAAGTCAGTGAACTAGCAGTGCTAAGATTTGTTTGATCAGAGAGAGTGAGAAGACAGATGTTGCACATAGAGTAAAAATTGTTCTGTTAACACTCAGCAGCCTGCATACTAAGGGTGCTTAATCAAAGGACACAAGACTAAATCAAAACATTACTGGAGTACCAACTGCCTTATCTAGATTTTTTTCAAGCCTGCTGTACTCTTCTCAACACTATTTATGGATCAGTTGCTTCCTTGACATTGTAGTCCCCCATTTCACACATGTCTCTTAGATTCAATCTTTAAATCACTGACATCTATTGGACTGCGACATAGAAGGCATGCATGTTTATGCGAATGTGTGATCATTCACAACCATAGCATGAAAGGGCCAAAGGGAGGGGAGCAGAAAGTGGCTGCAAAGAAAGCAACATTGGTGCAAACCAGCTTTGGCAGAAAATTCCCCCTCTGCCACATCCTTCAGCTATTTATCACCTCTGATAGGTTCTCATAAGACAAAGAGAGAGGGAGGGAGGGAGGGAGAGAAATGTTGCAGCAAACCACAAAATGAAGGTTTTGTCTACAGGAAGAATTGAAATAGAAACAGTGAACACCTGTGGCCTAGAAATGCAAAGTACAGAAAAGAAGGATAGGAAGCGCCCATTCAAAAACTCAGCATGTAACCCACAATTGCCAGAAATAGGGTATGCTATTCTTATTGTTGGTTTTGTTATATTAAAAGGCTATTTTTATAGTACACTTTTGCTCCCTCCCTGCTTTTATACACATACACATAAACCAAATATATCTGTAACACTTGACCTAAATACTTCTGCCTCCCCTTCTATGTTTCTTCAAGGGATTACCTCATGACTTCTCATAGAAGAACAGGGTTTCCCAACTTTGGAAACTTTGACTGGACTTCAACTCCCAGAATCCCCCAGTTAGCATCTTGCACTATAGCTTTCATCATTCACAGTCAACAAGGCTCTTGCCTGATGGGGCAAAGAAGCCATAGCCCAAAGCATCTGGAGGATGTTGGCTTAAAGAAAGCTGGTTCAGTATTCATTATATCTTCCCATTGCTAACCTTGTGAACTTTTGGGGAATATTTGGTTTTCCTGCCTTTACTGATTCTCAGCACAGATACCTGATGAAGTGAGAGGGGTTTTCATACTGTGAACACTGGAGTCAAGCAACTGGTGGCCCTTGGGTTGTCACCAGCCTCGTCTGAATGACATAGAAATATAAAACCAGAAGGGACTATTTAGATCAGGAGTGTCAAACTCGCATGGTCATGGTGGTATCACATGATGTATTGGGACTTTTTTCTGCCTTTGCTAAACTGGGCATGGACGTGGCCAGTGCATGATGCATCCGGTCCACGGGCTGGGAGTTTGACAGTCCTGATTTAGATGATCAAGTCCAAACCCTTGGGTGACTTTGCAATAGTTTCTCTCTCTCACTTCACAGGGATGTTGTTGTGGGAAAAACAGAAGGTAGGAGCATTGTGTTGTACAAAATAAAATGTGTCCTTGTGGGTTTTACTCCACTAGTCATTGCCAATTATAGGGGGCAGTGCTAATCTCTGTTTCAAGACCATTGAGCCAGCACTGTCCGAAGATATTTCTGCAGTCATATGGGCAGCATGATTCACAGAGCGCTGTTACTTTCCCACCAAAGTGATACCTATTTATCTACTCACATTTGCATCCTTTCGAATTGCTAGGTTGGCAGGAGCTGGGATGAGAATAGGAGCTTGCCCCGTTGCATGGTGCTCAAACCTCAAACCTGGGCTGCCAGCTTTCCAGCCAACAAGCCCAGCATCTTAACCACTCAGCCAAGGCACCACTCTACAAAATAAAAAGCAGGATATAAATCCAGTAATAAATACATATAAGTAAATAAGCAAATTCTCAGTCTAATGATGAAATCTTTCTGTAAGCATCTGGTAATTCAAACTCCCCCTCTGTTGGAGGCTGCTGTGAGAGGAGTAAGGAAGCCTCTGAATCTGGACTGTTTGATTGACCCTGGTCACCAGCTGGCACACTTCCTCCTGCCAATTATCCATAAAGTACTGTTGCTGTCCAGAGAAAAAAAGCTGCCACCCATCTGTGACATGTAAAGAGGTACTTCAGATGCTCACTGAATATTGGCTCTGTGTGCCAAGTACAATTGTAAATGTAATTCTTATGACTGACAGATTGCCCTTTTTGGATTTTAAACTGCTTCTGAATTTCTTAAGAGAATTGGCACCTGGTATAAAGGAAACAGATGTTCCAATTGAGGAATGGAACAAGTTGCGTGGTTATTTGGATCCAGGCAAATGTCTTCCAGTTCTTTACACATAACAACTTGTCCTTAAGCATGATTTGTTCTGTTGAGGATTGATTTTAAAGTTGACAATCAACTAAAGATTATTAGTCACTTCAGATCTGTAAACTTCCATTTTCAACAGTATTATCCAAAGTTCTAAAAGAAAAAAGAAAGCTTTGGACCGCTTGTAGTATATTTTTGAAATAACATTTTATTAATTAGAAAGGAATTTTTTTTTTTAAAAAAACAACCTTCTTTCTCATCAAAATTTAAAATTATGGGTTTTGCTTTTAGTAAGTCAAACAACAGCAGTCCAAGATATAGAGCTATGTTGCCACAGACCAAGGAAAATGTTAAATAAAACTACTATTTTTGCAATGGAAATAGTGGAAATACCACTTTTGCATGATTAAAATGGTCACATATGGGGCTGTATCTTACACTGCATAATTTGTGCACCGAGATAATTTGTTCTGAAAATTCAAGTACTAAACAAAACAAAAAAATCTTAAGCCACTGTCCGTTTCACACAAACTTGGTGGACAGGTTCTCCTGAGCACAATCTGGATCAGTATTTTTCAAACTTGGCAAAGGTAAGACATGTGGACTTTAACTCCAGAATTTCCCAGTCATGACAAATTAACATTGCCAAGTCTGATAAATGCTGCTCTAAATCGAGATTATAAATCAATATGCATAGATATGACTCTCTGGGGATTCCAAATATACATTAAAACTTGTTCAAACATTGCTGTTGTGCAAATGAATAATGCAATGCTATTATAGCATGTGAGAATTGTTAGATCGGGTAGATCGGCCCCAATGAGAGACGCGCGACCAGTGTACTTCAAGCTCTTATTTTATTGTATAGTTCGGTATAGGACCTTGGAGCCGTGGCAGCCCTTCATATAGGGACTGCTCGCAGCTTGCCGGCCAATGACAGGGCTTTGAATCTCCCACGATCGGCTCGGCCAATCGCGGTTGATTCTTAGAAAGCCAATCACGGCCGTTCAGTAGACCAATCGGGAAATGGCCCGTATGGACCAATCAGATTTCATCTTTTGGAGTATGTTAATACAGAACAAGAATGACCTTGAGGAACAAGAGAAATAGGTGCTGCTTAGGAAATGTTCAGACAAGAAAGCGGGGAGCCCATAGTTAGTTAATGGTCAGAGAAAGAAACTTAGGAAAGACTGGCCATAATGGATCAGGCAGCAAGAGCTTTGCACTTGCAAGACTCTCTTAATGTAGCCTTACAATAAATAGATTTAGCTCATCTTGTTGTGCTTCTTGTCTGAAAATCCCTGGGAGGGCTGATGAATCTCCACATTGGGCCATCCTTTAATAGAATCTCTTTTTCCCTGTTGTCGGACCACTGGCTCTAAGAAAGAGAATTTCATACCATACAGGCAGCTGCAGGAGAGGATGAATCGTCTTCCTGTTGGCCTCGTCACTAAATAAGGTGCCACAGATTCTTCCCTACATTACCGCAGAAATTTTTAATCATTTGTGTGTATAATTTATTTCCATGTTTTTAGGTTTTGCTGTTTGCCCCTAAAGCAGCTGTGTGTATTTATCACACAGTCAAGTATCTACAGTGAAAAGACAGGGGAAAAAGTGACCACCACCCCATTCCTCCCCCTGGGAACAGGACTATCCTTGCAGTCCTGTCTGGAGAGAATTACAGAGAGATGCATGTTTCTGTCTTTTTGTCACCCTCCTCAGAGATCTCTGTCCTCAGACCCAGAAGCTACTTTTTAAGTGTAAAAGAAAATAATAATGGAACATAGGAAGTGATGAGAGGAAACCCAGAGAATTCAAAGAACCCAGAGATGACCACAGTGATGCTGGAGGACACAATTACCGTTTATTATTTCATTTATTTGCCTGATAGCAGATCTTTCTGCTCAGACAAGGGTGGAAGGCAGGTAACAAAATTTTACAGCCCTGTAATACAATACTATTTATAGTAAGATCAGTAATGCCATAATCATAGGCACCGTTACAAAGGTTCTAGTAGGCTATATGGCAGTGGTGGCTTACCTTTTTGGGCTCCTATGCCAAAAATTGTGTATGCGCTTGCACGCCTGCACTCGCATGGCAGCACCCAGAAGGTAATGTGGGCCCCCACACATGCACGCGTAATTCCCACACACCCACCCACCCCCTTACCTGCACTGTGCCTCACAGCTGGTTTTTGGCCAGTTGGAGGGTTTTCAGCCTCCCAAAGGCTTGAAGAAGGCTTCTGCAGGCTTTGCAGGCCGAAAACTAGCCCCGTTTTGTCACTTCTGGTATTTTCAGAAAAACAGGAAGTGATGAAACAGGGCTAGTTTTGGGCCTGCAAAGACTGCAGAAGACTTTCTCAAGCCTTTGGGAGGCCGAAAAAGGCCTCAAACCAACTGAAAATCAGCTGTGAGGCACACGCATGCCCAGTGAGGTAAGTTTGCCTGCAGCTCACGTGCCAGCACAAATGGCTCTGCATGCCACCTGTGGCACACGTGCCATAGGTTCACCATCATGGCTATACGGTGACACTGCCAGGCTTAATGGAGGCCTAGATGAGTTGACAGTTGGACATGCTCCTTAGCCTCCTTAGTATTCTTGCTTTCTCCCTCTTTCAGTCTTCGCCTTCCATCTCTCTTTTTATGTCTTCTGTCTCCTCTTTTTGCTTACCACTTTCTCCTGCCTTCCCCATGCACCTTCCTGTGCAGTAGCATCTTTTCCTTGTCTCTCTCTCTGCAGTAATTAGATGGACTCAGACACATTGCAAAGAAAAGCTTCAGTCATGTCTGGCATCTTAATTTCCTCAGAATACCCCCTAGGCTCATCAGGAGGAGGCTCATCAGGAGGAGGCTCATCTAGAGGCACTCTAGGCAAACGAAGACACCAGGAAAATTGCAAGAAGCTTGATCTCTTCTGTGTTGTTGTGGGTTTTTTAAAAAAACAACTACACTTTAAACAAATGCACATGGGGGCTGTACTTGAGGCTGAACAATAATCTGTACCCAATGATTTGACTGATGTTGCCGTGCAAAAGGATGCAAAAGTTTGCATTTCCAAATGACTTAGAAAAAGCTACTATGGTGGTGTTTCTCAATGTCAGCCATTTTAAGCTATGAGGACTTTAACTCCCAGAATTCCCTAGCCAGCATGCATCACTGGGGAAGTCCTTGTAGCTTAAAATTGCTGAGATTGAGAAACACTGTCCTATGGAAAATATTGGAGAGCCACTTCTAGCCATTAGAAACTATACCAAATAGTCTACTATCTTTGCCAGTGTAAATAATTTTAAAATATCTTAAATAAAATAATAAGGAACTAATCACACGACATAATATTCTCCTATATGCATTCCAATGTTTTTGAAGTGACTTGCCTCCGTCCAAGTCCTTCCGAGGTAATAGGTGTGGCTTCATCTTGGATGACAATAGGACAACCATCACATTTTTAATATGGGCCAGAAAAATCTTCAGAACATTTACAATTAAGACTCAATTTCACTATTATATAACCTTATATCTCAAGTTCATGTGCACCCTAGGGTTTTGTGTATGAGCTCCAGAGCTTCCCCAAGTGTTACTGCTGAACTATCTTTCTGCAGAAGCTCCAAAGAGGGATTTGGAAATGCAAATCAGCTTTCTGAACAGGTTTTGTATTAGCATTTTAAAGGGTATATTTATTTATTTAAGGATGTATAACTAACCAGAATACAGGGGTCTACCATCGCTTTCATAAATGAAAAGCAACATATTAATAAAAGCTCCACAATCATATCAAGTATAATACATAGTGAATTTAGCAAGTTTAAACACACATAAAACAAAATAGAAAATCAAAGAAATAGCTCAAGCTAGCATATCCATTTTTCATCTCTCAGTCTTTCCCTCTTGTTTCTGCTCTTCTCCCCTCCCCATTTATCCTCAATACAACCCTTTGAATTATGCAAAATTGATAAATAGTGTCACATTCGGATGAAGCTTTATTTGCCTGGCTCTGCATAGGATAAAATCACGTTTCTAAGCAATAAATCTCACTGGCACTACCTTTTAGAATAAAGCATACCTGGAAGTAGAATATTTTTAAATATGCAAAGCAGTCCCAAGCAGTAAACCCTCATGAGAATTATTGAAAAATATTTTATTGAAAATAGTGTAGAAGGAGAATTGTGTTAGTGCATGGTCACCAAACAAATTTCTAAAGGAGTTTGGTGCCACCATTTCTGACCTTTTTTTTTTTTTTGAATAAAAAATGCATTCAGGAACTGCAGGTCTCTTCAACAGATGCACAGAGCAATCAGACTGATATGGAATTTCAATGAGGATGGGGAAAGAATCACATAGATGTAGGTTTTGTGTGTGAGCCAGATTACAAGTACTGTTTCAATCAGCAATTATAAAGTGTTAAATACCCAATTGCCTGACATCTTTTGATGATGTATATGAGTTTTGCAATCTCTCACTCAGTGATGGAGTAAAAACCGATTTTCTCCTAAAACAGTCACTTTGAAGTCTGCTATTTAATGTTCTGCCAGTCTGATATGTCTTTTTGTTTCTTCTGAGTCCTGATGTCAAACTTGTGTCCATTAATTCTTTGCATAATTTTTGTCCCATTTGTCCTACATAAACTCTGGAGGGGCATTGCTGGCAGATGATGGAAGATTTAATATTCCCATTGAAGAAGTCCAAAGCACGAGACACAGAAAGAAAAATGCATCATGGCTCAAAAACACTTATTTGAGATTCCTAACTCAAACTGATTTTAAACTAGTTTGCCAGAGGGGTTTCTGCAATTAACAAATGTTGTTTATTAATTTGTCATCACATTTTAGTTTTAGCATAGCATCAATCCTTTCTCCCTTTATTTCTCAGGAGCTTTGAGAAAATCAATAAACATTCCACGTCTTGCCTATGGGCTGTGAATACGGAATGTTATCAGTTCTGACAATTTTCAGATTATAATGTAGGATAAACTAATGCACTTGTAGCATGTCTCCAATGTTCTGCTGATCTGACTAGTAAATCTCCATATAAACAGGACTGAAAGTGGAACGTGAATATTTATTTTCAAGTTTCCAAAGCAATCTTTTCACACAAATATTTGATCAAGCAGCTCAATAAAGCTGCCTCAAAAAGGATACCTCAGTTTTTTGTCCTGAAAATCTTGCTGTTTTTGTGTGCAGCTTTACACATGACAGAATTTATTAACTCTACATCCAGTCAGAATAAAGGACTGCTGGAATGAAGGAAATAAGGTTATGTCTGTATTGTCATTTCTCCTTAGCCCTCTTTTTTTTTAAACATTATACGCCACATTACCTAGTGGAAATAAAGGTGGCATGCCATACATCTAAGTCTACCCCAAAGCTTTAGATGGGACTTGATTAATCAGCTACTCCCAGAAAATGAAGAACCATTATTGATCATAGCATGGACTGCCAATTGATTATAGATCTATTTCATGCTCCTAGTTCTTCCCTGAAGTTGCTTTCTCTGTTTGGTATTACAAGTTCAAATAAATATGGGCCTTTTCCTCTCACTGCAGCTTTTTTCCTCTAGTTTTGGACAGGCTATTAAAACTCTTTTTGTTCTGCTTGCCCTTCAAATGTTTTTTTTTAATGTTTTGGTTCTGTTTTAAAGCATTTGTACTCCTGGCTCCATTTTTTCTATTTGTGAACTTTTAGAATTCTGCCCTGTTTTAAAACTTTATATTGTACATTACATTGGCCTTTGCTCTGATAAGGTCACTGCACAGTATGGTTTCAAATCAATATAGAAAGTTAATGTGCCCCCAATATCCAATCACGATAGGTAGGTGTGAGTCTGCAGAGTCTTAGCTAGCAACAAATCTGAGCATTGCAACGAAAGAAAGCTTGCATTTGTGCAAGGGGAAGTTCCCAGCAACATGGATCAAGTGTTCATTTTCTTCCTAGTTATAGGACTACCTCTGGGAGTATCTAAGCTCATCCTGGTGATTCGAATTGGACTGATGCATAATATAGTTGTGATTCAACTCATGGGAAAGTCCTAACTCCAGCTCAGTCCGTGGTATTTCTAAAAATACCAAGCCACTTCAATTTACCAGAAGTACAATTTACCAGAAGTACAAGATTTGGGATTTTGAAAGTCTATTGATAGCTGGAGTAGAAACAGAAGACTACATTTTTATGAATAAAGAACATAGATCTGGCTAGTATAGCAGATGAAATGTTAGTTGTGGATCACAGTTTAGCACATAGGTAAATTATGTGCTTATAATGAACCTAGGTGAGTTACACAGTCTCCATGTGTACTCTTAGCGGTTTGACAATTATAGTAATAAATAGGTAAATGCTGGATCTTCCTAGGAGCATTCCAACAGCTAATCTGATTGGATTACAGCTCTAAATATATTAAACTTGGCAGGATGCAGAAGCCACCAATCCCTCAAAGAACTCTTCTCAAAGCAAGGAGGGAAAACTAATGGGGGTTGAGGTAGAAGAGCATCAGAAGGACAGATAAAGCAAGTGTCATGAATGAGACTATGGTGAAATATAATGTTAGTGCAACTGGGAAGGGTTGCCCTTGTCTGAAAGGAAAAGGCTACTGTGCCCTATTAGATTACTCAACCCAGGTCCAAATTATGTGAGAACTGTCTGTTAGAAATGTTTTGGCACTGGATTTTCCCAGATGCCTAATGAGCATTAATGCTGGTGAACAGTCACTTCACACTCAGCTTTTAGATGTTTTAACATTTTTATTTATTTATTTATTTTGTCAAAAGCTTACAATACAATAGAAATACGAATCAACATAAGTTTAAATACAAGAAATAGGAACTAATAATTGGGGACAATAGGACAGGGACGGTAGGCACGATTGTGCGCTTATGCACGCCCCTTACAGACCTCTTAGGAATGGGGTGAGGTCAATAGAGGTTAGGTTGAGGGTAAAGGAGTGGGAGTTTGAGCAGGTGGCAACAGAATCAGGTAATGAGTGCATTGACCACTCTCTTGCTGAAATCGTACTTCCTGCAATCGAGTTTGGAGTGGTTTATATTAAGTTTATATCTGTTATGTGCTCTTGTGTTGTTGCGGTTAAAGCTGAAATATTCATTAACTGGTAAGACAATAATAATAAGATATAGGAGTGAGTTATAGAATTAGACTAGACATAGGTCGTCCTAGGGTAACCTTTCATTTAGTGACCATTCAAACTAAAACTGAGAAAAGTGACTTATGACCATTTTTCACACTTACAATTGTGTAGCATTCCCATCATCACATAATCAAAACTTGTATGTTTGGCAACTGGCATGTATTTATGATGGTTGCAAACTCCCGGAGGTCATGTGTTCACTTTTTGCAATCTTCTGACAAGCAAAGTCAATGGGGAAGCCAGATTCACTTAACCACATGTAACTTACTGAACAACTGCAGTGATTCACTTAACAACTGTGGCAAGCAAGTTTGTAAAATGGGACAAAACTCACTTAGCAATTATCTCACTTAGCAATGGAAGATTTGGGCTCAATTGTACCATAGTTGTAAGTCAAGGACTGCCTGTAAATAGTAGCACACAAAAAGCCATTTGTGTGATGACCCGGAGTGTACACAAATGTAACAAAATCCAAAACATAAATAAATGTCCTTTAATGCCTCCAACTTGGCCCCACTGTTCAAATAATTCTCAGCTAGAGATAAAACTTATTCAAAAATAGTTTTCAAAAGAAAGCAATACAGTCTGAACTTAATGAGCAGATAGTGGTGAAATAAAACCCAAAACAAACGACAATGAAGGAAATTCCACAACAATAAGTAATTACCAACTGCAAGGTGATAGATAACAAGGCACAGTCTGTTGGAAGGACGCCAACTAAGATAACTTCAGCCCAAAATAAAACATACTTTGCTTCTGGCAATGCTGTGTTGTAACTGTCTCTCTTATATATTATTCTCCCCAGCTGAAACCAATGAGGAGGATCATGGCTGCTTCCTCTCTCGTAATCCTAGTTGTTTCCTTCTCTGTTCCTCCCCTGCGTATCCTAGGATGAAGAGGGGATGGGCCTGGTTCTTCCTCTGACTGCCCAGCCGGCGGAGCCACATCTCCACTCCCTGTCAGCTGTTCCTCCTCTCCCTCAGAGTCCGACTCTAACAAGGGCATGACAATTTGTTTCCTTCTAAGCAATCTGAGGACTTGTGAAAAGTTCCCCTGAAATTTCTCATCGCTCAGAGGAGAGGCACAGAAAAAAAGGACCTCACCTGCTCAGTTTCATCTTTTCATTTAGTTAAAATAATGACCCCTTTTATCCTCATTCATCATCACACTAAAGACACAGAAAGTGGTGCCCTGCCATAGATGCAGGCTCAGTCTGCTGTTTACATTGTCTTGTCTTTCTCCAGCTGGCCACTTTGAGTCATGCCTTGTCACATTGATATGGAGATTGTAATTCCTGCAGTTGCAAATCTCCAGATAGAAATATTCCATTGTTTAAGGTGAATTACCCTGGGCAACTTTACAGAACAAAACAAGTGCAAGATAGAACCGTGTGTGTGTGTGTGTGTGTGTGTGTGTTGGTATATATTTTATTGATACATTTTTAATACAAATAAAAAAGAACAGTTTTAAAATGGCTTCCTAGTTTCATATTTTTTGTGCATCAGCCAACAAACTGTAAGGAAACAATTCACTAAACATTTTAGCAAGAAAGCCCAGGCAAAACAACAGACCTAAATCACTGGAATAAATCAGCAACAGTCCTAGGCTGCATTAACAGAGGGACAGAACAAGATCATATGAAGTATTAGTACAACTTTATACGGCCTTGGTAAGACCACACTTGGAATGCTGCATCCAGTTTTGATCACCACAATATAAAAAGGATGTTAAGATTCTGGATAGAATCAGAGTAGAGCAACAAAGATGATGGGGTGGTGGGGTCTGGAGGTTTTGAAGAACAGTTACAGGAATTGGGTATGTCTAGTTTAATGAAAAGAAGGACTAGGGGTGACATGATAGAAGTGTTCTAATATCTAAGGGGCTGCCACAAAAAAGAGGGGGGGTCAACCTATTCTCCAAAGCACCTGAAGGCAGGATAAAAAACAATGGATGGAAACTAATCAGAAGAGAACCAACTTAGAACTAAGGAAAAATTTATTGACAGAACTATTAATCAGTGGGACAACTTGCTCCCAGAAATTGTGGGTGCTCCAATACTGAAGGCCTTTAGGAAGAGACTGGACAGCCACTTTTCTGGAATGGTATAGGGCCGTGATGGCAAACCTATGGCATGCATGCTGGAAGTGGCACACAAAGCCATCTCTGCTGGCACACGAGCCGTTGACCCAGCTCAGTTCCACCACTCATGTGTGCACCTCCCACCAGCCAGCTGATTGTTGGGTATCTGCCACGCATGCATACAGGGCGGGGCATATGTGGAGACACGTCAACATGTGCAGGGGGTTGGGGGAGCATGGGAGGTCACGTGCGCATGCACAGGGGCACAGGGGGGGTCATATAGGCATTGCATTATGGGTACAGGCACGCATGCGCGCACCCTTTCAGCACACAACAAGGAAAAGGTTAGCCATCACTGATATAGGATCTCCTGACTGAGCAGGGGGTTATGCTGGAAGACCTCCAAGGTCCCTTCCAACTCTGTTATTCTCTTATTTTGAAATGTTTTCTGCAACTCTGAATTCAGCTGTCACATGTTAACAAGCAGAAGAATTCGGCTTCCAGTTTGAAGGGCTTCAGTGACAGACAGAAATCCGCAATTGTGCGTGGTTTCGGTCTGGGCTTGCCGCTGGAGCGCCCCGAGCTGGCTGGTTTCAGGGCTAAGCCACCCTGTAGAGGTGGTGAAGAGGGGGGAGACCACCAGCAGGGTTGAGGAGAGCCGCATCTCTCCTCCTCAGCTGGCCATTACTCCCTTTCCCGAAGGTGGTAGCAGCGGTGGTCAGAAATGGCCACCACAGAGAAGAACTCAACTGGAAAAGAATGTGCAAGAGGAAGATAAGAAGTGAAAGTTTTGGTTGACTGGGTTAAATTGTAAAAGCAACAACCAAGGTACCCTGGAATTTAAACTTACAAAAAATAACATTGTTTTCAAAGAAGAGTTGGAAGCAGCGAAGGAAAGGGAAAAGGGAAAAGTTTGGCTTTTTTTTCCCTTCTCTCTCCTCCCCTATACTGACAACTAAGAGACTTAAATAAGAAATCAGAAAAATCCGCTTTGACATCAATAGGCAATTAAGCTGAAAATAAAACAAAATGCCAACGGGATAATAAAGATTTCTGGACATTAAAAACTTTCTTTTTCATAAGCAGGAAGGGAGAGAAAAAGAATAAGGGCAGGATCTGGAAGAGGGAGGAGACTGCCTGGAATTAAAAAGAATCTACAGTAAAACTTCTAAAAGATACATTTTAACTGAAACTTTGCAACTAAATAGTAACCCCAGGAAGAGAAAGTGGAAAAAAAAGAGCAAAAAAGAAACAGCTTGTGTGTATTTGGATTATTTGGTGATTTTTGGATTTTTGGTTATTATATTTGAATGACTAAAATCAAACGGGTGGTTGTTTAAAAATTTATACAATGGCACCACTTCTGGATGAATTGAAAATGGAACTTAAAAAGTACAAAGAAGATGCACAAGAAGGGAAGGGTTCTTTTGGCTTCATTTTTCAATTCTTAGAAATGGAGATTTGGAACTAAGAGAAACAACAAGAAAAGACTGCAAAACAAGAAGACTGAGACAAAGAAGAAGCTGTCTTTAATGAACAAGTAATTCTATGTGGGGAAGAAAAAGGAAAGGGGGGAAAGAGAATGGAGAATTTAAGACTTAAAAAAACAACCAAGAAAAGAAAAATAATTTGAAAAATAAGTATAATACTGGAAAGCAACAGAAAAGGGGAATACAGAAGAGAGAAATAGAGGTAGAGAGACAAGGGGGTAAAAAGGGAAGAGAGAAGAAGAGAGGGAAGAAGGAAAGGAAAAGAAGTTACAAAGGATCGGAGCAAGATATAGAGAAACAGGACCTATTTAGAGATAATGGGTGAAAATCTAACTGAAAAAGGGATTCTGTAAAGGTACATAAGATTGTATTAGTAATTATATTAGTAATAGAAATAACTTTAGAAAATTGGAAACAATGTATGATTAAAATGAGGGATAAAATAGTGTAATTTAGTGAAATGTTTGTGAATAAAATAAGTGAAATAAAATAAATGAGAAAATTGAATTAGGAAGGAACGGGAACATTTTAATTAGTCACTGTTTTATAAATTATAAGTGAAGAGGGTGGGGGGAATTAACTATGGAAAGTTTATAATTGTTCCCTTAGAAGTATGATATTTAATTGAAAAGTAATGTTAAAGATCTTAAGACTTTAATGAATATTAATATTAATGATAGAATTGAATTGGAATGGAATGTTGTTTTAATTATATATATTTATAGGGTTTTTTTTAAGAATACAGTGTGTATTTTAAGAATGTACCAAGCAGAATCCGAATGGAAGTTATGTATTATATTGAATGTTACAACTTTAGGGAAAAGATATAAAGGCGTCATACTCCAATCAGTAACTACAGGAGAAATTTTGTTTTATGAGAAAAGATAATAGATAATTGAAACAGGACAGACAAAAAATATAAATACAATGATTTGAATTGAGATGAGATAATTAAAATAAAATTGATAGAATTAAAAGAGGGGAGAAGCTATGCAGAAAATGTAAAATAGTAATAAGATATGGAATAGAATATAAAAATGAGCATGAACATGAATTTGTGTCTGTACAAAGAAATGTAACCCGGGATTACACTACTTTCAAAAGAGATGTTTTATTTGTATTTTTTTTCTCTTTGTGAAAACTCAAATAAAATTTACAAAAAAAAAAAAAACCAAGCAGAAGAATTCAAGCCACAGGTGCTGAGGAAAAAAAAAGTTACAGTGGAAAATTTATAAGATCTTTCAGAATCACTTTAACGCAGTCTGGTTCCCCAAAAGTACGTGTGCAAACTGGTGTAATGCAGCAGCAATAAAGATGATTTGCAAAATCCCCTTTTCTGTTCTTGCTTCAGGATAATGCTGCACTGAAAACGTTCTTGAAAAGTTAGATCAAGGCCAAAGTGCCTTTCGTTCTCCATTCTGTATCAGTGGCCAGCCAGGTGAATTCAGATTGCTCTCATGCATTAATGGTGGTGAGGGTGGCAGGTGGGAGCATTTCTTCTATTGTCTTGACCCATTGTTCTCTGCTAGCTTTGTTCTCTGCTAATGCTGGGGGGGGAACCTCAAATAATTAATAATAGAGATTAAGAACAGTCATTGTTTAGGTTTTTGAACTGTTTTGCAAAGAAGGCAAGTGTTTGAGTGCTAAAGCAGCAGGCTATCTAATACTTCCCTACTTTCTTCAATTGTAATTGACTAGCTGAGGTACATCTAAATACACATTCCAGGACTAGTTTTATCATCAGAGAAAATAATTTCCATGACTTGCCCAAACCCTTTCAGTTAGCCTTCTGTCTTCTATGGAAATCACTGTTTTGTCATAATATTGAAGTAAGAGAAAATTACTAGTTCAGTCAATTTCTAATCCAAGAAAGAAGAACAAGCGACAGCTGCTCTATTACAAGCAACAAATACCTTGACCTCATTCTCACTGAGAATATTGCAATGCAGTTCAACAAAATCTAGACCAGTGGTTCCCAAACTTTTTCAGTCCACCGTCCCCTTGGTGCTACAAAATCATCCTCAATGCCCTCCACCCAGGGGCGGGATTCAAATTTCTGTGGGCATGGCCTAATTTGAGGTGTGGTTTGCTGGTAATGTGATTGGGTGGGCGTGGCTTACTGGTGACATGACTGGGTAGGCGTGGTTTGCTGGTGACATGACTGGTGGCGTGGCTTGCTGATCACATGACTGGGTGAGTGTGGTTTGGTGACTGGCAAACCAAATACCAGTGGTCCTCACTTAATGGCCGGTTGTTTAGCAAGTGTTCTAATTTATGACTGGCCTCCCCAGAACTACTTGACCTGTTTTTGGAGTTTTGACAGCCATGCACACACATATACACATACTCCCTTCCAACCCTGCTGGAGCAGGTCATTGGACTAGAATCAGCAAAGCCTCTCTGATTAGATTCTAGTAGTGAATAAAATCTAATCAGAGATTCTTGTTGATTTGTTTTATTTGTATTTCTTTATTTTATGTTGCTGAATTGCATTGACATGTGTGTCCCTTCTTGTGCAGAACCCAGAAGCTTTTGTGATTCTTTGCAGCAAAAATTACTGACCTCTGGCTTTGCTCTACTTTTCAAACGTGCCGGCATTGCTGTGTTCTAGGTGCTGGCCCCGCAGGTCCATCCCATTGAGCCCGCTGCACTTTCTTTCCCTTTACTCTTTCTCTTCTTCCTTCTTTCTCTCTCTCTCTCTTTCCCTATCTCAGGCTCACCCCATTGACTTCGTGCACCACTCTGTTTGGACTTGCTTGGGCAGGTGCCTCCAGTGCAAGGGGCTCAATGGGGTGGAACGTGGTGGCGGCAGGTGTTAGATCTTGGGAAAAGAGAGACTTGAGACCAGCGTGACAGTTCAGCTCTTTATTTTGTTATATAGGTCTGTGCTGGACCTGCGATCCACGGCAGCCCTTCTTATAGAGATTGACGACGGCTCGCAGCCAATGACGGCTCTTTGAATCTCCCACGATCGGCACGGCCAATTGCGGTTGATTCCTTATGAGCCAATCACGGTAGCTCTTCCCACCAATCACAGAGTAGTCCGTTTTGGCCAATCAGGTGAGGGTATTCCAAGAATGCTAATATGGAACAGCAGGATGTTAGAAAAAGAGAGCAAAGCCACTCTGGCTTTGCTCTCCTATTCCCAACGCTGCGTTTGGGGCGAAGCTCCTTGCACCAGAGCATGATTCCATACTTACCACACTCCTGTCTCTGCTTGGACAGAACCATCAAGGCACTTCTATTGGATTGCCCCTTGTACCAAGGCTCTGATTTAATATTGCTGCCTCCTCCTCCTCCTCCTCCTCCTCCTCCTCACTAAATGCATGGATTGACCTCAGATATGGATGTTACCTTTTTCTACTGGTGGATTAATCTGTAAAATGTAATATAAACTGCCCCTTCATCACAAGGACACAGCTTTAAAGATATAAAAGTCTGCCCCCAAGGGATACTTGCTCCAGGCTACTTTAAAATGCTTTAAAGCCCGGTTCACCTTCAACAACGCTTCCTGGAACTTTTCCTTGTAGTACTGAGCTCCTTGGCTTTTATTTTGAAAACCAGAACTCTTGGGCTTCAGTGCTGGATTTTAAAAGGCAAGCAGCTCCTCAGTATTACAAGTGCCAGGAAGCCAATAAATTAGTTAATTAAATAATACTTTTAAACTACTTTATCTCCCAGCAATCTGGGCTGAAGCAGAACTAAACAATATCTGTTTTGTTTTCTGAATAGATTTTATAGGAAGGAGGCTTAATTTCACATGCGCACACACCAGCCACTTCCCACTCGATCTACCTCATTTAGGAAGCATGGAGGATGTCATCAGCAACAGCAAAACTCCAAGTGGGATAGGCTGGGGGCGGGAAGGGAGGAGGAGAGAAAGGTATTTTTGCTCCAGGCTTAAAGCCCGGCAGCTCCAGAAACATATTTTCAGCCTCATCAGAGGTAAGTGGCTGAGAAGGGAAGGGGAAGAGGCGGGACCACCCAAGGGCATGATTTGCCACTTCTCCAAACTGAGCAGAATCATAACATCCGGTTCTATAGAACGGGATGGAACCAGTAGAATCCCACCCCTGCCTATATCATTCCAGACAAGTGGCTGTCCAATCTCTCCTTAAAATCTACAATGAAACACTCACAACTTCTGAAGGCAAGCCATTCCACTGGTTAATTGTTCTAGCTCTCTAAATTTATCCTTAGTTCTACTGTAGGTTGGTACTCTCCTTTATTAGTTTCTGTCCATTGTTTCTTGTCCTGTCTTCAGTTGCTTTGGAAAATAGGTTGACCCCCACCTCTGTGGCAGCCCCTCAAATATTGAATTAGTGCAATCATGTCACCCCTAGTCTTTTTTTCACTAGACTGGACATACCTAATTCCTGCAACAGTTCTTCATACATTGTAGCCTCCAGCCCCCAAAATATCTTTGTTGCTCTTCTCTGCACTCTTTCCAGAGTCTTGACATTTTTTAATAACATGGTGATCAAAACTGGATGCACTATTCCAAATCTGGTCTTGCTAAAACTTTATAAAGCAGTCTAATACTTCAGGTGATTTTGATTTTATCCCTTTGTTAATGCAACCTGGGATTGCATTGGCTTTTTTGGCTGCTGCCGCACACGGCTGTCTCATATTTAGGTGATTGTCCACTAAAATTCCAGATCCCTCTCATAGTTATTGCTATTGAGCCAGATTTCACCTAATCTGTACATTTGGGTTTTCTTGATTAGGTGTAAAACCTTACTTACTTATTAAATTTATACACCATACAACTCTGGCAGTATATACATGGAAAACAAGTGTGGATAAATTATTACCTTTATTGTCAGAGTACAACCTGTGTACAATGAGATTGGCTAAATGAACAGTGAAATAGGAGCTGGTGATGCAGTTCTTCTCACTACTTCTGAAAGGCCAGCATTAGAAACTAAGCCCTCCACAATGTGGCTTCACACATTGTGAACAGCAGTGGGATCCTACCTATTCCACTACCAGTTTGGTGATTGCACATGAGTGCACGCACAGCTAATGCACATGCACAGCTTTCTCCACACCAGCTGAGGCCTGCAGTGTCAATCAGCTGAGAGGATAAAGAAGAGAAAAGTGGAGAGATGGGTGGGAGGGCTGATCCTGCACTTTTCTCTTCTTTCTCCTCTCCGTTGATCATTGGAGGCTGTTTTTTTTTTTACTATCGGTTCGGTTGAACCAGTCTGAAGCGGTAGCATATCACCACTGATGGTGAACCATTTTTGTACCACAAAAAAAATCAATTGAAGGCTGCAGTGAATTACAAGGATTAAGACAGGAGGCCTTTGACTTTCTGCCTTAGGTGTTACTTATAGAATTCTATAGCAAAATGGCTGCCTCTGCCTACATGCACAGAACTTCCCCATCTAATTTTCATGCAGAAGGAACTAATTATCATGCAGAATGAACTAATTATCATGCAGAATGAAAGGTCTGCTCCCACAGTAATGTTTCCATGAACTTGTCAGTATTTCATCTGAGTTTTATGGTCCAGATTCTGCTTCTTCTATTTACCCTCCTTGCTCTGGTTTTAATGTCTGTTGAATGTAGGCATTCCTCTTCATCAAGTCCCATCTGTAAAAATGTTGTACTGAGATTTTCCAGTGATTTTATTCATAACCCTTTAATTATGCCCTGTGCTTTATTCTGTGCATGCTCATCACTTAGTCAGTAGGTAATTAAAAAAAGACAGGTAATCAAATAAATAACATGTAGTTGGAGAAAATCAGCTACTTAAGATGATTGCTTCAAGTAAGTGCTTCTAATTGAACATATCCTGATCTTTTCACTTCTCGCTACAAGGAGAAAAATATCAACACTGTGTTACAAAAACTCATTAAGAAAACTATCATAGGCAGCCAGGGATCTTTGAAAGAGATGGATAGAGCAGAAAATCAGGGACCAGATGTAGTTTTTTCAAAACTGTGGATGCAACCTCAAAAAATCCAAAACAGGAGGACAGGAATTAGGGAGGACATGACTTTGTAATACATTCCAAAGAAAGACCCTTCATAGCATATGTTACCATGAATAAAATTCATCTAGTCAAATCCTTAAAGCAAAGGCATCTTTTGCAAGGCTTGTATGGCACAGCTGTTTCAGAAGCCACTCCCAATCTTCTCCACATGGGTGGAGTTTTCCCATGTTTATACAATCAAATAATTATATTAACTGCCTCAAATTAAATTAGCATTTAATCAAATTTAACTTTTGTCCTGGTTCTGTCAAACGCATGGTTCAAAGATCAAGTGCAGCTGTGGAACCAAAAACAATTGTTGATCCCCAGTCAACATGAATCAGTTCAGATGGTTCTGAACACAATAATCTCTATTGGGTTTGCAACTATAACCAGTTTCCTTTTCTGGCCTGTAGAAAATGCATGTCTATATTCAAAAGCATACATTTATCAGAGCCCTCTTTACACTTCTGGCCTGCTGACTTAGCTCCATCAAAGCCTTGGGAAAATTGTGCAGTGTATATGTTATGAACCACTCTGCCCCCCCCCACACACATACATATACACACCCTGAAGAATTAACAGGATCAATAAAGCATCCTCTAGCCAGGTCTATGCAGTTTGGCAATGTGGGAAAAATCGATGAGGTCAAAACTCTTGTCAGTCATTGTGCTGCCTGCCTGTAGGCTGATTACAGCCTACGAGGGGGGAGGTCTGAAATTAGCCCACTTTCATCTGCCTTCTTCTGGCAACTAAGTGCATAGCCCGAGAAATTTCTATTCTATTTTCTGTTACAGCACATTGTATTGTAGGTGGCATGATGGCTCAGTGATTAAAGACACTGAGCTTGTCAGCTTGCAAAGCCGACAGCCTGGGTTTGAGACCCTAGCTCCTCAGCCAAAAAACAGAGATGAGCACCACACTCTAGAATTGGACACGACTGGGCAGGGCAACTTTTACAGATACTGTGTCCTTTTTTTGATGGTTCAGGAGTTGCAGTTTAGAATCTGGATGCTGCCAATGCAGTCCTGTTCTATCCAAATCCATAGGCAGATAATGATGGAATGTCCTCAGCAGAGGTGGGTATTCAGCAGGTTCTGACCAGTTCTGGAGAACCAGTAGCAGAAATTTTGAGTAGTTCAGACAACCAGCAAATACCACCTCTGACTGCAGGTTTTACAGTATCCTTCCCCTCCCACACCCACCAAGCCATGCCCACAGAACCAGTAGTAAAAAAAAAATATGAATTCCACCACTGGTCCTCAGCCTTTCCCTTGATTGTCCTACCCTTCTCGACCTCTCTGTTATCACAGCTGCCTTGTATTTATTCTCTTGAACGAATGGTGATCAAAAGAGAGATAACGAAACAATAGCTTATCTGTGTTTGGCGTTTGTGCTCATGAGGAGACATTTGAAGATAGCCTCTGACTTTATTGCAGTTCAAGGTTGTTGTTTTTAAAGACCTGTTCTTGCTACCGTGTTGGATCTGTTTCATTAAAATCATTGAGACTATTTTAAATTTTGAATATAGTTACCTTCTTTGGGGAGATGCTATATAGATATCAATGTGTATTACTTCCCTTATTTTTAAATGTGGTAAATTCACCCCCTTTCAACCAGCAGCTGGGGAGCTGACCCTTTCCCCCAAATCTTAATGTCTTATATTAGAACTTTCTCTGCTGCTGTCCACCCAACCTTGTGTCAATGTTTTAGCATGGAATTGCTGCCTCCACTAACAACTTCTATCCTGCCTTTACTGCTTTTATTTTAAGTCAGTTCCAGGCACCTGACTTCCCTTTAATAGAATGGGGAATATATTTTATCCACCTTGTGACTGTCCTTGGATAGTGTCAGAATAAAGATGATATTATTTTAACATCAGCTCAGTTAATGACAATTTCAGCTTGTCTTGCACAGAGGGGGGGATTTGTTTGTTTAAAAGTCATTGCTAGGGTAGTTTAGTGCTGCGACTGGGTGCAGGTAGAGAACTTCAGCAAACATGAGAATATCTAAAAGGGATATTAAAGGATTGTGAACATAATTTTCAGTGCTGTTTCCACGTAAGCTTCGGAATGAAGGCTTGTGCATAGTTTCTGCCGATTCAGATTGTGCCCCAGTTGTGCTGCTCTGAAAAATGATTTATAATCAGCTGTTGCCCTGGCGACCCCACTGGATTTCATTAGAAGCATTGCTGCTGGTGCTAAATTTAGAAACAGCCAAAGAAATGAAAGGAAGGTCTTATTTGAGAATGTCAAGGGACCAAATAAATGTAATGTTAAAAAGAAAAACCAACAACCTTATACATACTCTGTGTCAGAAAGGTTTTTTTTCTAATAATGTGAAAATGCAAGTAAAGCAGAAAAATGCTCCATTTTTACAATGGAACAGAAAGGGTTGCACTGCAGGGGACTGTAAATGAATGTATGTCCAAGTGAGATATGCCCATACAGCTTAGAACAACACAGAAGAAAGCATGCCCTACTTACAAGTTTTTATACAACTTGCACAGAGAGGGTTTTTTAAAATAAAATAAAATCCTGAGTAAACAATGATTTAGAGAGGCAGTTTGGTGCAGTGGTTAATGTGTTAGCCTAGAAATTGGAAGACTTTGAGTTGTAGTTCTGCCTTAGGCACCAAGCCAACTGGGTAATCTTGGGCCAACCTCTCTCTCTCAGCTCTAGAAAAGAGGCAATGGCAAACAACTTCTGAAAATCTTTCCCAGAAAACTGCAGAGACTTGTTTAGACATTTGTCAGGGATCAAAACTGTCTTGAAGGTACACGATGTATGTGTGTGTATAAATAAATAAGTAAATAAATACATAAGTTGTTTTGTAGGGAAGATCTAGAAGACTTAGTACATAAATATGTTCCATAATACATTGTGATGATCTTGATGTATGTGTGGGTTTTATGTATGAGTGTGAGTTGTGAGGCCTATTTGAGGGGGTTGGATCTTTGAATATTTGGAGATATTCCCTTGAAATTGCTGTCCTAATTTGGTTTGATGAAACCACCACCAACTTTTCCAGAAAGGAAACATGAATTCAGTTTGCCAGTTGCAAATCCAAATATGTTTTCCCTCTTTGCAATCTGTCTGAGGTGCAATTTGTCATCTGCTCAAGCATGGGAAGCAGAGGTTATTTTGAGCCCTCCCCTCCCTACTCCACCCCCACTGTCATGGCAAATAAAGAAAGTCTCAAGCAGCCTCTCTAAAGATAATCTTCTAGTTTATAAGTGGGTCAGAGCTTCTCACCACACAGAAAATGGGGGTGGGTGCACCCTTGGCTGACAGATGCCCGGAAAACTCTCACTTTAGGTCTTTGTCTGAGGGATCGGTGCCTTATGACCTTGTTGTCTGTGTTGTATGTAACACATGTAAAGCCTGTAATAAATGGCCCTTTCTGTCATGGGAAATAATGAAATAATCAATAACTCAGACTGGAAGGAAGTTCTGGTCTCTTAAAATAATAACCCCAGCCACTTACAAATACCAAGGAACCCTACAGAATTGCATTATTGTAACTAGACAAAAGTGCATATCTTATCTACACACACACACTTGGCAAAACACCTCCATGGGTATATTCAAACTTCAGTATACGGTTCTTTTCATTTTCCTCTTTCCCTGAAGGCGGTGGGAGCTCAGGATCTCTTTTGTAAACATCAGATTCTTTTGAAGAACTTGAGACACATTCTTTGTTCAGCTGAACTGAAATAAAACCACTGTTCAGAAATGATGCAAGCAAGTCTCAAGCAGCCTCTCTAAAGATAATCTTCTAGCTTATAAGTGGGTCAGAGCTTCTCACCACACAGAAAATGGGGGCGGGTGGGAGAAATTAAGCAATTATTGTGTCACTAAAACCAGGATAGTGGAGTGACGGAAAATAAAAGAACAAAACCCGATTTCAGATTTCTGAAATTCTACAAGTCTGGTTTTTCTTAGAAGGCAGGGAAGCCTTCAATTCAACCACTACTATCTGGATACATGCATAACATTAACCCATCATTTTCAGACAAAGCTGACTGGGTGGACCCCAGCTGGGTGAGTGATTTTGTGCTTCAGACTGGAAAAGATGAAACATTCAAGGGTTTTTATTTCTGCATCCAATTACTGAATTCTTTTATTCCTAGGCATCAAATAAAGTAATAGGCAAAATATAAATGGTGGGAGATATTTTATAGAACTACAGATTAAGTATGCTGGCATTTGAAAGTTAAAATTAATAAAACTAATACCTGCAACCATAATCCATTATTACCAACCTAACTCCTCGCTTTTTAAATAGGAAGGGGGAAAAGACCTTACAAGCAGCGGGAGCTTTGCAAATGCCCTAAATTACCCTAACCCTAACCCTGATGAAATTCCTCACCTCTGCTTGCTCCTCAGTGGCCAAATGGGGACTTTGCCTCATCCAGCCGATTGGCAAGACTTCCTGTAACTTATGTTCCTTTATGGGAGACATGGGAAATTTGGAAGGGAATACATCTAAACAAAATTGGGCTATTTTTTTAAATAAAAGTTGGCCAAACAGGTAAGCCTGTTCAAAATATAAAAACATAACAGCATAAATAAATATTTAATGTGAATACCAGTGCATTAGTGCATGGGCATATACTATCAACCAATCTTTTAGGTTTTTAGGTATCACCAGAATTGCAGCAATTTGAAACAATAAAAGTCTTGTGGCCTACTGAAGAAAAAATGTCTAGGTAAGCTGTTGCTATCTCGTTATCACTTTTTAATTAGTCATTTACTCTTGCTTTTAAGCAGAGAGACAATTAAGTCAGGAAACAATACTAGATATTGACAGTGCAAACTATTAGTGGCATTTAGTACAATTAGTGTTTCTAAGCATCTTATCCTTATGAGCCTCCCTTAGAATAAGGGAGGCTCAGCCAATCTCATTGTATACATGTTGCACTCTGATAATAAAGGTTTGAACTTTGAACTATTTTAGCCTAGCCTAGTCATCTGGGGTGGGATGCTACTGGTTCTGCCTGGCTCTATAGAACTCGTAGCTCTGAAGAGCAGCAGACACCGAACCAGTTCTGTGTCTGCTGCTGTTTGGCCCACCCGGGCTCTGACCTGTCCTTTATTTCCTGCTTTTTCAACCTCAGCTGCTTTGCGCAGCACAGCTGAGATTGAAAAAGCAGTAAAAAACTTTGAAACCTTTTCAAACGCTGTGTACCCACATGCAGCACTTATCAGCTGTCCGGGCAGCACAGCTTAAGGCTTATTACACACGCGCGCAGTGCGCATCTGGCGTGTGGGTGCGCAAAGCGTGCTTGTGCATGCAAAACATAATCACCAAACCAGTAATGACACTGGCTGAATCCCACCCCTGCCTAGTCTACCCTGTCCTGTCCTGCCTTGCTCTGTCTTGTCCAAGGTATCCTTTTAAAACCAAAACAGCTTGCAACAATCCAGCCACTCTGCCTTATTCAGACCCATCTCCTGCTTGCATCCAAACAACTGATTTGCAGTCTATTTAAATATGGACATTTGGGATAACAGCTGTAAATTAGTTAATTGACATTGACTCTTTTGCTGGTTTTAACAGCCATTTGTTTTCAAACAGGCATTTTGAGAGCTATTTGTTTATTTATTCTGCAGAAGTGAAAGTCTGGAGATAATCAAAGCCAAGGGTGTTTACATTGAAAACAATATCAGGAAGTTTATGGATAAAACTTGAGGGATGAGCAAGTTTTCTAAAACATCCTGAAAACACTAGGAGGAGATGGAAACGTTACTTCTCAATTGCACTTTTTCAGGCTGCAGTTCCTAACCTTTCTATCTCAGGAAGTGAATTCCGAGGGAGATGAAGGAGGGAGGGAAAGATGGGTATCATTTGGGAGGAAAAACTCCCGACTTTATATTATCGGTCTCCTGAGGTAATAAAAGAGGCATCTCACATCTGAGGTGGCACTGAATCTGTATGCAAACAAACGTCAATGTGGACTAAGAAAAGACAGGGCCTGGAATGTTTATTGTGATCTTCAAGAATCTCCTTGATCTTTCAGTGAGATTCGCTTTCTTTGTGAGACTCTCTGAAAGGAGATGAGCTTTGATTGCATTAAAGCAGCCTGAACTTGAAAGAGCAGCCTGCAGCAGAGCCCTGATGACCTTTCAGGAGCTTAGTATCTTAGGATCAAGATGAAACAGATGCGTCTCGGTTTAGAAATGGCCTCTCTATACCACATTAGTAGCTTTGCCCTGATTAAAGTGTTGATTTTCTCACTTGCCTCTGCCGCTGTATTCTGCTGATGAGCGAGACTCCCGGGCAGATAAGACTGAAGTCAGTTCTGCACAGTTGCACTGAAAGGTAAGCTGTCCCGACAGTGTTGTCTGTGAATTTCCTGTCATTTTGAGCAAAAACCTTCCTTGCCTTAAGCAGAGACCACAGATTGAGATAATCAGAAGTAAATATAGAAGGAACCAAACACACACACACACACACACACACACAAAACACATAGGCAGGCACAGGAAGTGTGAGGCTATTTATTGAAACAAAGGCTGTTATTTTTGTCAGGAGGCATGGGCCATCTTGGTGGCAACACTTGCGTCAATGCTGTTCCTTTGCCTGCTTCCTCAGCAGATATCATGGGCCAGGACCCTAATTCTAACCCTGACTTAATATAATTGAGGGTGAGCTTTAATGACTTTAGAGCATTAGCACTCTCAGGAAGAATGTGCACCATTAACCTGGCTGCAGCTCATTATTGTCTATCATTGGTACATTACACTGGAGTATTTCCATTAAGTGTATAGCAAAGAGGAGTACCGACAATGTGGGTTTCAGCCAGAAAAACAAATCTTCATGGTATTTCACTTTGGGAGGGGAAAAATGGAATATGGAATTGTCCAAAAAAATTATTGGTTTTATAAAATTAGCCTGGGTCAGGCTAAGGAATTAAGTATAAATATGAGAAATAAAATAAATAAAAGAATAACCTCTACTGCACTGCCCAACTAGATGTATCCTGTGCTTATAATCACAGAAAGAGAGAGTTAACAATAGCAATGTTACTGAAGCTAAGCTATCCTTAACTAATCAGTTAAGCCATGATAATGTGCATTCTTCCAGTTCTTGGCCCAGCGTATTTTGTGCTGCCCCAATGTCTGAGCTGTAATCTTTATTAGTAAGCAGGCTCAAGGCTCATTCATAAGTGGTCCTGTCCTTAGAGTACCCTCTCACAATGTATGTACATTGATTCATCTGGCTTTGGTTTTTCTACTATTTATTGTGAATAGCTGGTAGGACAAACATAACTAATGGCTCTCTTTTAAGTGTGACAAGGAAGCCATGTCCAAAAATACACAGACACCTTGGACAGAAACTTCAGCCATCTTTCAAGATCCCTAGCTAATTGTTTGCCAGTGAAGAAATACTTTATTCATTTGAGCTACTTTGAACATTGGTCTTTCAGAAGACTGAAGAAGTGTGTTCAAAAATATGTTGGTGATGTAGAAAGGACTTCTGAGATAAAGCAGGATGAAAGTTGTTCCCTCAGCAACAACTTTATCCCAACTTCCACCCCATCAATATTTTAGTTGGGTTGGTTTTAATGGGCTTTCAGAAAGCAGATAGATTTAAGGTTACCAAATGCCCAGCAGAAGGACATGTCCTCCTTTTTGTCCTCATATCAACCATCTGGAAGGCATTGCCTCAGTAGTGGTATTCAGCCAGTTTGCACCACTTCGGGCGAACCGGTAGCAAAGATTTGGCAAGGGTCGCCGAACCGGTAGTAACTTCTGGGTGGCCACGTCCCCAATCCAGTCAGCCAGTCACTGCTCGCTTGTTTGCCTGATGCTCACCCGCCCAGTCACTCCTTAAGGTATTGGGGCTTTCAAGAAGAGATTGGTCTGCCATCTGTCAGAAATGGTGTAGGGTCTCCCACTTAGGCAGGGGGTTGGACTAGATGACCTATAAGGTCCCTTCCAACTCTGATTATCTGTATCTGTATTTCTTTTTTTTTAACCTCTTAACAATCCCCTCGCTCCTTACTGCTTCGCCCAGGAGGCTTCCCTGAGGCCAAGAAGGCAAAAAATGGAGGAAGGGGGTGCAGACCTAGAGCCCAGGGAAGCTTCCTGGGAGCAAAAATGCCCCCCTCAGAGACTCCTCTGAGGCCAGGAAGGTCCCAAAATGGACCGTGGAGGGGTGCTGCAGGTCCCTCCTATGCTCTGTTTTTTTTCTCCTTCCTGAGCCCTAGGGGAGCCTTCTGGGAGCAAAAACGCACCCCCAAAGGCTCCCCTGAGGCCAGGAAGGCCCAAAAAATGGGGTGGGATGGGGGTGGTACTGCCAAAAAAAAGCCACGGTCACCCAATCACATGGCCCTGCCCACATAGCCACGTCCACCTAGCCACACCCACAGAACCGGTAGTAAAAAAAATTGAATCCCACCATTGCATTGCCTGCTTTTTGAATGTCTTGTTTGTTTTCATTTTGAATTGTTTTCACAACAGTAGTCGTTGAAACTTTCTGGTTATTGTCATCTTGTAAATTGTGTGCTTTTCCCCCCTCTTGTCCATCAAAAGACCTCATAGCCTAGTTTTATGTAATTTATTTCCTGGTTCCAGCAATCAGTTTCAACCTTGAAATCTACAACTACTGTTCTCCACAGATCATATGACTCATCATATGGTTTGATGGTGAAACATGAAAAGTGTGTCATTGATGCCATAATCTTTCTAAGTTATATTCTTGAAACTAAAGATCTGCTGGAAAAACATTGAGATGGAATAACCGGTCTTTCTGAGCCTGGAAAAATAATTTCATATACAGGTAGCCTAAGCAGATTTTTACGGGCTTTTTGCTGTAATTTTTATTGTAGATATGAAGAAAATTAAACAGGGCATTTTCCTTCCCTTCAGACCACAGATTTGGCCTCCTTATCTGTATCCTCCTTTGTCTGTTGAGATAGTTGGAAACTTTAGGTCAGTGATTCTTAAAGTATGGTCCAAGGAGCCCTGAGGAGCTCTCATGACCATTTCAGGAGACTACAAAAATCAAAATTATTTGCCAGATATTGATATTTACAAAAACATGTGTGGAAATTTACAACAACAACAAAAAAACACCCTGTAACCCTGAGGCCATGATATAATGCAATATCTGTATCTCTCTGCTCTGAGAGCTTAACGGAAAGGGGATTAAATATACCATTCTTATAGAGTTCCTATTGTTTAGTTCTCTTGGTTCTCTTTACAGGAGCAAAACAATGGTAATCTGTGGAGCCGCCCCATTATTATCTGCAGACCAGGACTTCATTATGAAGGGTTGGACAGAGCATAAAACTAGTGAAGAACTGTCAGAACAAGATCAACACAAAATGGTGGACAGAATCTGATGTATTGACAGACGTTACGGTTTTTTTTAATGCTTTTGAATCCCGCACACTGATGCCCCTAGCGTACAGAGATTGTTTGCAATAGGCTTTGCTCTGGGTCCTGCGCGAGCACTTATTATCCTTAACTCAATGAGCTCTGTCCTGCTCCTAGAAATATATACACTGTATGAGCTGAAATCTGACTTTTGTAGTTCCCATGGCAACCAGAAATATTGAGCAGCCTATCTGTGGTTAACTGTTCATTAGTCACAAGTGAAACGGTTGCAACACAAACCTACCATTTGGGTAGTGAATGCTGTTCTTGAGAGACTGATGATGTGCCTGATTGCCTTTCTGGTTACCTTCATTTTTAAATTTTGGTCTTCCTCATCAGTTTCCTCAAAGAGATCTAGCCTCTTGGACCCTTCCAAATTAGGCAATGCTGAACATGATCCCATCTATTCAACTTTTGGTTTTCTTTATGCTAGCTGCAATTCATCTGTCCCTCTCCCTCTCCCTCTCTCTCCCTCTCTCTCTCTACCATTCTGTTTCAGAGATATCCATGTTGGGGTACTTTTGTGCCTGCTAAGTAAACAAGAATAAGGGTGGATGTTTTTGTGGTCTGATAGTGTGAATCCCTTTGTGAAGGAAGCTGGGGCCCAATTCTAAACCATTAAGTCTTTAAAAAGACACCTAGTGAAGTACGCTCCAAGCCATTGTTGAGAAGTGACGCAAAAAAACCACATCAGGAGGGAGAGGGAGAGGAAAAGCACTCAGTCTTGCTCCCTACCCCCTCCCTTCAACCATAGCAGGTAGCAGAAAAGCCACGGCAAGGACAGAAAAAGGGGTGCTTGTATTGCATCGGATGTGGTGGAACAGACTAATGAGATTCACGCATCTTCTAGGCTTTATCCCACTAATGTTGGTGGAGATGCGGGGTGAGTAATTTTACAAGACTACGCTATCTGCACAAGTTCAAATCTCAGCAGGGGAGTATAAATCATGCAGAGGCTTCTATAAGGTCCTAGTTGATAAACTTAAGCTCCAGCCCTTTCTGGACAAAGACAAGACAGACAGTCCTATTGGGATTAATGTTGTTGAACTAGGGGTAACTGAGGACTTCAATACTTGTGAGAAAGATTAAGAAAAAAACTGAGTTCTTACAGTTTTCTTCTATTTGGAAAGTTTTCAGACCCTGACCCATTTCTGGGAGAGTTGCATGTAGTGTTCCCATATCTTCTTGCTTCATCTGGCAAGAAATTTGGGTTGGCTGTGTGAAACCCAGGAATTCCAATATCAGTTCTGCGCAAAGCCCTTTGTCTCATATGCTCTGCTCCATCATCAATTCCTTCCCCTACTGTGGTGGGGTTAGGGGCAGCTGAATTTGGCGTTTTCACTGCAGGGTTCCTATCTTAGATGTTCTTCTTTGTGACAAAGTACCTATTAAATCCCCTAGGGCTTTATTTAAAATATTCCATTTTAAGAAGATTATGATTAATTTCTTTTCATGCATATGAAATGTTTTAAATTGCTAGAAAGTTGCTGCTGCTATCTATATTTTTCACAAATTTTGTAGGCTAACTTGCTAATGACTTCCGTTATTTTGCTACTAGTTTTAAACTATGTTTTGAATTGCTAATATTTTAATACAATGCTGATAACTTTTGATAGCTGGCTACACAATAAATTTGGGGGTAGAGGCTCATATATTGATAGAGAGCCTTCTTCAGGGCACTGTGAATGAATGTAATGCCTCTGAGATTGCTGTGGTTTTGTGGGGTCAGTAATAGGCTAGTAAATATCAGAGTCTCAGCATGAGCACATATAGGTAGTCCTTAACTTGCAACTATTTATTTAGTCATCATTGAAGTTACAACAGCACTGAAAAAGCTTACTTATGACAGGCTCTCACAGGACCATCACAATATCCCCATGGCCACGTGTGTGGATGTTTGGTAACCAGCATTTTTTTTTTTTTACTATGGTTGCAACTACAGCCAAGCAAAGTCAATGGGAGAAGCTGGATTTGCTTAACTACTGTGTCAAGCACCAGCTATATTGTATTTCTAAAAACTTTGAAAGTTTATGAAGATTTGAACAATATGCTGAGATCACTCCGCTTTCTAGGGGAAAGAAATCTAGGTTCCAATATTAAACACACAAGCCAACCTAGTCAACCTAGTCAAAGAAGGAAGATTGATGTGAAAATGCAAGTTAATACAGGATGTAATCTATGTGAGCGCTGCAGATCTACCCACCGTATAACTGCAGCCATTAAACTGAGCTGTAATTAAATATGTATATAGTCTGGGAAGAGATTTGTTGCGAATTCTTGCTACTTATTTGTACCAAGTGTTGATTCATTTTGAACAATATAAACCTGTCTTCCTGTTAATATATCCACCCTACCCAGTCATTAATCAAAAACTCCTTTATCTGTTCACACCCTCATTATATTTGAATTAACCAGAGATCATGAATTGTGTCTACTGAAACTTGGCAGGACTAGCAGAAAATGTATTTCAGCACAAGGCTGCACCAGTCACTCAAGCTACCCACAGAATATAATTATTGTACACTAAAAAAAAGAGTACCTGCTTACTGAAGATGGAACCGTGATGTTAGTTACAAGTGGAAAATCAGAATAAGGAAATCAAGTCAGTTCTTGAATTAATTGCAGTGGGAGGGGGAAAGGCAAGGTAGGCGGGTTTTTTTTCAGTTCTAATCTAAGCAAATTGACTCCACTACATGTCCTGCAAAAAGTGAATTTATATACTTGCCATGGTTTACATTTAACACCTTTCCTTTCCTATCCTATCCTATCGTTCCCCCTTTCTCCTTCCCTTTCCCCCTTTCCTTTCATGTTAATGCAAGCACGGTTCCATAACAGTTTTGTATATGGAATACAACTATACCTTGAAAATATTATCTGATAAACTGATCTTATCCAAAGCCAAGGCATGAATTGAATGAGAAAACTACTGTTTCTCATAGTAATGTGTTTTTAAGGAAAAACAATTTTATTTTCTAATTCCTATTGAGGACCAAATCAAGATGGTAGCTATGTTAGTGATAAGTGATTGTAACATACATACATACATACATACATACATTTATCTATCAAATTTATAGGACTGCCCATTTCACACAGTGACTCTAAACAACATGTAACAATTAAATAAAACAATAAATATATTAAAAGAATCATTAAAAGCAGTTATTACTGTCAGAGATTACAGATGGATACCAAAAATTCATGTTTAAATTCAGAGTTTTGTTTTCAGTTCACATCACTGTCTAGTTCATCCTACTTCGGCAGAGAGATAAGAATGTTCCCATAATGTACTGCTCTTCTGGTATTCTGTAATTCTCTACAAAAAAACCAATGTGTTTGGGGATACCATATGTTGATTTTTGCATCTTTGGTTTGTCATGAGGCAAGATATTTCTTTTCTCTTTACCAAATATAAACTTCTTGTGATTGTATTTAAAATGAATGTTTACACTAAAAATGTTAAGCATTTTTGGGTGAAGAACATTACGCTTCCATTATTATTTAAAATAATAACATTTAAAGTAATTACTTTTTGAGCTCCCTATCCTTGAATATATTTTCAAAAAAACCCTCTTCGTTATATAAAAAAAAATCATTTCCACTGCAGCTGCTGGTTGTTGTTTTGTATATGCAAAAAGTTTGCCCCACTTCACTAAGGAGCCAACAGGTTCTAAAATATATATGACATATTTATTTTCTTGGAGATTTTTTATGTTTATAACTAAAATGCGTATATTTATCACACCATATATTATTCATCAGGAACACAGTTGTATATAAATAGAAACTCAGATAGTGTGATTCTATCTTTTTAAAATTTGCATTGGCTGAGGATGATCTTTATTGCAAAAACAGAAAAGCAGAACTTTTTTTTAACAATATATACTATTATAATTGGGAATGCATACCTAATTTGTATTAGGCATGCATTTCCAATTATTCCCACCCATATGATGTCTCTGAATACTTTTTAAAAATACCATAGAAATTATAGCACACAAAGAAATTTCTGAAAATGGAAAGTGATTTGTTTCTTTGCTATGATTAATTTTGATGATGCTTGTGCAACATCACTATCTGTATTTCTTTTTAAAATATCTCATCTATTTTTTACCTAATACTTGAGGAAATCAAAACCTGATAAATCTATAACTTAGACAAGTAAATGGATACTCAAATGTATTTTTCTGGGTGCATGAACATGCATTGTATGGGCATGAATCTGCCCAGATGTTTTTTTAAATCAAATTTAAATATACATTTGGCAATGGTAGGAGACTCACCTTGGCGAAAGACTCTAAATTCTATAGAAAATATAACTTTGGATAGATTTATCTGAGTGTAAAAACACTCAGCAAATGCTATTACAGCAAAAACACTAAACCCTTTCTGTGCTAGTTGGCACTTTCAATACCTCTCCTTGCCTGCCTCTTTTTTCCCCGTAAAATTTGAAGTGATTGTCTACATTTGAAAGGGAAGAAAAACATTTGTGTGTTGTTTGTAGAAGAAATGCAGCATGTATGTCTATATAGATTCTCAATCATCCTGGTCATGGTTGTCTCAAAATTGTTTTTCCAAAAGGCAACTGGATTTTCTTGATCTTTTCTTTGAAAACATTTCACTTCTCATCCAAGAAGCTCTTCAGTTCTTAAAAACACAAGAAAGTCCAGATGCCTTCTGGAAAAAAGGACCTTTGGGATACAGCATGAAGATCTAGTCACACAAGTATTCAGCACACATTGGTGGAAGTGAGGTATCTCTCTCTCTCTCTCTCTCTCTCTCTGGGGAGCAGGTTTGTTTATCTTTTCTTTAAAAAAAGAAATTTCATTCAAGCTCTTCCAAGCGCCAACATCTCCTGCTTGAAAAAAGCAAAGGATTTCTTCAATCATTTTTAACTGAATGAGGCTGTAGAGACTGCAAAATGCAAGCATTCTGGTTGCTGTGGTTTTAGCCATGCCAGGTGTGGATGAAAGGCAGTCTTGCATAGGGTCCTCGGTACTTATAGACAACAGCATATTGAGCAGATTAAATTAAAAAGAAAAATGCTACAATGAGTAATGTCAGCCAAATATGAATGTACTAACCCAGACCTTAGAGCTGGGCCTGCCTGCAGGGGCCTCAACAGAAGGAACAGTAATGATAAAGCAGATGCAGACAGATGATGGGGAGAGGAGCAAACGGGTAGCAGTGTCCGCAGAGAAGTCAGAATGGCAGCAGCAATGGCACAATTGAAGCCTTGCTCCATTTCATATGAGCGATTTGCCATATGAGGGGGAGAAATGGCTATTCATAAGAACACTCATTGTGATTTTTCTTATGCTATTGTCTTGATGCTCTGAAAAGTCCCCTTAATCAAATTACTATTTTCCAAAAAAGGTAACCATTTGAATTGGAGCAAGTGAAACAGACAAATACCATGATTTACATCTTCAAGTAACCTCCCCAACAAATTACACTACAAATGTACAAAAATACTGCAAGCTTCATCTTTTTTTTTTGCACATTTCTTATTAGTTTTAGTTGAAGTATTATTTTTCTCATGTAATAGGGTTTTTATATACAATATTTAAAATTATTCTTGCTAAAATCAAGTGTACTATAAAACTGATATCAATCAGAATATTTTTTGGCATATCAGAAGTTCCTTCTTTACTATTTTTTCCCACAATTATAAAGAGCAATCACTAAGAATTTGCTAAGAAAATCATTGCTAGAAATATTCCTTCAGCAGTCCATATGCTCATTTGTTTTACAAATACCTCCTTGCCTTTTTCTGCTCTACTACAAAGCATTGTTCATTTTCAGAAATAATAGCAGGAATAGGGGTTTCACATGAAGTTTTCTTCTTGTTACTTGTCAAGAGTTTTGCATTTTACTACCAATGAAAGTATTTGATGGGCAGAGTCCAGGAAGGGCACTTTCTCTGCTCCCAGAGATGAAGTGGGTCCCATTCTGCTGGCCTTTCAGAAATATCTGGAGACCTGAATCTGCTTATTTGCTTGAGGCTCGCAAGAGGAGCACTCAACCTTGGGAATTGGTTAGTGCCTTCACTGTCATCTCCCCACTCTTTAACTTTAATCATTTTCTTCTGGTTTTAACTGCCTCCTAGTAGGACATATTTACATGGTTCATATGTTTCTAACTGTACACTGTCCAGAGTCACTCTGTGAGCAAGATGGGCAGGTTCCAAATTTGATATATTTATTTTTATTTATTTATTTAATTTGTCAATTGCTTACAAGATAATAGGTATAAGTATAAACATGAGTAAGAATACAGGAAATAGGTACAAATAAATGGGGACAATAGGACAGGGACAGGAGACACGATGGGGCACTTGTGCATGCATTTATATACATTTATATGATATATAAGTAGATAAACATGTATGGTATTCAGCTTTGTTCAGGTATTTTCCCACGTCATTGTAGTTGTGCTTTTAAAGTTGTAGGGACGTTTCAGCAGAATATCATCTGCCATCATCAGGCTTCTGTATTGTGTTCATCTGGCGAACACAATGCAGAAGACAAACACAATACAGACAAACAAAATACAGAAGCCTGATGATGGCAGATGAGATTCTGCCGAAACGTTGCTACAACTTTAAAAGCACAACTACAACGACGTGGGAAAATACCCGAACAAAGCTGAATACCATACATGTAAGTTCCTGCGAAAACTTAAGAAAACATAGATAAACATATATATACATTTTTAGGCAGTGATAACTGGCCTGCTAACAACAGAGCCGGAGAACCCAATATGATACTAGTGGTCCACCTAAAAATTATCAGGTTCTGAAGCCGGATCCTTTTGAATAATCCACTTGCTCAATTCATATGCTATGTCAATCTTTCAGGGTAAGTAAGAAACTGAAGCAGCAGAGGAGTGCTCTTTATTGGTGAAGGGTAGACAATGAGCATCTTGAAAAGGTTTTCAAATGATCCCTTCTCATCCTTTCTACTTTCTCAGGAGTTAGTTGCTGTTTCTCCTCCCTTAATTGCTATCTTCTCCCTTCCAAAGGGCAGATTTACATACTTTCACACATTGCCGTGTATCAGCCAAAGTATATACCCCTAGGATTTTTCACTGTAGATCCTCAGAAAAATTGCAGACTATGGGAACCATTTGCACTTCAGTTTGAGATGCAGACAACACAGACTCATCCCCAACAGCCTGTGCCTGTCTTTAACAGTGAAGGGACACAGGACAGAAAACAACTTGCAGCCAAGAAGGTTCCACACACATTTGCACTACTCTGGTGATACTGAAGTGGCCTCAACGTCTCTCTAAAAGAATACAAATTCCCAGTCAGAACTGAAGAAACTTCTTGGATGAGAATCGTAATGTCTTCAAAGAAAAACAAGAAAGTCCAGTTGCCTCCTGAAAAAGCACTTTGGGACACCATAGCTGGAAGATTGAGAATCTCCATAGGCATGTAGATCCTCACGTTCCCTGAAAACATACTCTTCAGCATAGGTACATCTTCCAAAGCAGTGTGCAAGGACCGATCCTATTATTGCATAGAGTGCAAACTGCAGTAGTGGATGCCACAAGGCAATAAAGTTTTGAAGGAGAGTGCAGTATAGCACGTGTCCTAAACTCCCTAAGCTCACTTGCTGCCTTCAGGTGTAGTAGGACCAAAATCCATTTTTAAAAAATCAACTCTCAGTCAAGAATCTCTGATCTTTTGTCCAGGTAGCAAAATATTTCAGGCTAGCTTTAGCAAAGTGCAAAAGTGTTGCAATTTTGAATAGATCTGTGGATTTCCCCTATGTGCGCAGAACTAATCTTAGCAGGTGTGGCTTTTCAGATCTCACCTACACACCTCATCATCTCATCTCTCTAGTCTTCCTATTGTTCCCTTTATCTCAATGTATCTCATCTGTTTGGGGAATTCTGGGAGTTAAAGTCCACACATCTTTCAAGCTGCCAAGGTTGAGAAACACTGCTTTATCTCATTCCAAACTATAAGTGAGGCAGCTTAAAGTCGTACTTAGCTGCTCCAGTTTTAAAGTAGCATTCCCATTTTCCCCCCAATATTCTATGTGATGAACATGATCTATGATGCCAGTTAGAAGGTAAGATCCTATTGGCCACTTTAGGCTTCTGCAGGCATACCCCTCCTCTCAAGTTGCTGGTACTGCCCTCCATGGCCATTTTGTGTTGGACTACAGAACCTGGTATCCAAAGAGATACCTGCCCACTGCTTCCTTGCAAACCATGATTCAGGCAGAATGTGGACTGATTATATACAGATTTGTGTTTTAAAAAGAGGCTCTGACAAAAGATAGTGCTAGACAGCACTAGTCCTGTACTGCGAAGAAGACCAATTTAGTAGAAAAGAGAGCTAGGTTCTGCCAGCGTTTTTTGTTAGCTCTGTCATAGATATGTGCAATTTCCACAGCTTTTGTCAGCATTAAGCTTTACGTGGCCGTGTTTTAAAAATATCTTTATTTAATGAGGTAGGGATTTGAGCTACTCCCACATTATTTTGCAAAATTCTGAGTGGATGTGGCTGTAAGGTCACAACTGCAGTCATTGGCCATTTACTACAAGCACACGCTTGGTCCCTTACTTGCAGTAAACCATAAAATAGAAACATTCAGTAATACCATTGTTACACATACTCATTCCTGTTAATGGAAATAAATACTGCATATAATTCCAGAAGCGCAATTCTGCATGTCAATAAACAGACAATAGTGTTGAAGAATTTTACGGAGACACATTTCTTTTATAGCATTTTTATTGGTCCTTAGGAGTTAATAAGATGAAGGAGTGATGCTGGAGAAGGAGATGTCTCCTATACCGCCTGCTCCACCCAACCTTTTCTCCATAAGTGTGATCTGGTGTCAAGCTCTTTGAGACTGTCCTAGAATGCTGTCCAGAACAGGAAACAGATTCTACAAGAAGACTAGACAGTTTGGGGTACTTTCTTGTTGGTCACCTCCATGACTTCCTATATTGCAAACTCGGGGAACAAGAAGTACTTGGACGTTTGAAGAGATCTTTATTGCTCATAGCTAAATAGAGCAGAATATTGAAGGAACCACCTGATATACTAGGAGAGCTCTTTGCTTTTTTATTCTGCATACTCTGCCATGCCTGTGATCTATCTACTGGATCATTTTTGTACAAAGGACACATTAATCTTCTTTCAAAAATGTACCAGAGTCATATTCAGAAGAGATTGACAAGGAATGGCCATAAAGGCAATTTGAAAGATGGGTAAGTAATTGGTCCAGGCTTCTACCGGTACTTGCATTCACCCAACTACCCCCTGCCACACATTAAGGAGAGTGATTGCTGGATGCATTTTCCACTGGGAGATGATGTGGACAGAAGTATAAACCAAGCTGAGTGGTTCCAACTAACTACTGCCCTTAAATTGTACTGCATTAAAAATTAAGGACAGGGCCATTTGCCAGCCTCTTTACTCAAACAGAATAGAATTCAATTGCCAAGACAGTACAATTCTTGCTAATATATTTTTATGTCAATTCCAGGATTAGAAGAAAGCATATTAATAGAGCTATTATGAAGCAAAGCAATGAGTGAACTGCTTTGGGAATGGGCTCTTTCAATCATCATGTTACAACAGAGCCTTAGAAAGGTAGTACCACAGCTTTCAGGAAGTTACGTTCATTTTATAATATGTGGGGTAAGCTCTGGATGGATTTGGCCTGGATGGACACATGTAGTAGAACTTGGAATTTAGCCAGTGATGTTCTGGGGAGGAAATGGCAAAAGGTGTAGCCAATGACAGACTAAAGAGCTAGTGAGTGGACTGGCTCTTTAATAATTCCTCTCTCGACAAGAGAGGACTTGAGATATCCCACTAGTGCTCCAGACTGCTGCCCTAGATGATGAGACTGCAAGATAATGGTCTCTAGTGGGTTTTTAGCACCGGGAAATCAAGGGAATAGCCCTCCTGCTCAAATTATGGTTGGTCCCTTTGAAAGGACACTGTCCACATAATTTCTTTTTTTAATCATTTTTGGAAATTGCTTGTCATTTGCTTCCCAGCTATTAGAAACCTTTGGATCAACACATTTTATAGTGCCAGGTGAGTTTTCTTCAATTCTTAATGATAGAAATACAAAATTAAGGACATTTTAAAATGCAATAAATAGCAAAAAGGCAATTAAAACTTTGATTTTAGAAAGTTACTAATGGATCATTTGAAATAAAGTGCTGGAATTAATTATAAAGACCCCTTCCCATGGGATTTCTTTTTTTTTTTGAAAAAAATTCCTTTTCAAAAATGTAATACAGGTAGTCAACTTGCAACCACAATTGGACTGGAAAATTCATCATTAAATGGTGTAGCCATTAAGTAAGGCATTACATGACCCACCCAATATTATGACCTTTTACATCACAGTGATTAAGAAAATCATCATGGCCATTAAGCAAGATATCATGTGACTGTGACTTGAGACCTTCCCTGCTGCTTTTCCTATTAACTTTGC
The DNA here is from genome assembly GCF_049901715.1 of Pseudonaja textilis. Lineage (NCBI taxonomy): Eukaryota > Metazoa > Chordata > Lepidosauria > Squamata > Elapidae > Pseudonaja > Pseudonaja textilis. Next base: position 227,011,822 of record NC_141990.1, read on the forward strand.
TTGTCAAAAGCTACCTGGAGAGGTTATAAATAATGATCATATGATCACAGGATGCTGTGACCATTATAAATGCACAACAGGTGCCAAGCACCTGAATCATGATAATGTGATCATGGGGACTCTACCAAATAAGTGCAAGGACTGATCATGTTACTTTTTTCAATTCCATCATAATTTTGAATGGTTGCTAAACTAATGGCCATTAAGCAAGGGTTATCCATAATATAAGACATTAAAAATTGGACACTTGAGGGAAGTAGATTAAAGATTATAATTAAAGGAGAAGAACACTCAAACTCAATTCACAATTACAAATTGAAGCCGAATATTGTAACATTGAACATACTAAAGGATATTTTTGAACAATGAATCCAAAAGTTAATTTTAAGAATGTCTGCCTCTATAGACAGCCCATGTCTAATAGATGTCATGAAAGACGAACAAGTTTTATCTGACAAGATTGAGAATGCTTTGGAAATGGATTTTAAATTGCAGGCTTCAATTAGAGATGGAAAAATATGTTACACTGGACGTACAAAACAAACTGACTGATACTTTAATAATTAAAAGGGATATGCAAATAACAAAGTAAGAGGGTGATCTGGATAACTTTCCTACATTAGATTTGCAAAGGAGACTTGTTAAAGCTTTGAAGAATTTGAGTGAAAAGGGACAAAGAAAAAGGGAAAAGAAATAAAGTACTGTACTGGAAAATTATTTGAAGGGACTAAAGATCAAAATTGTTATAAGTAAAGGGAAGGAATACAAAATTAATTTATTTAACCAAGTTAAAATAGAGTTTGTTATCTGTTGCAACCCTTAATGCACTTTTGCCAACATCAGGACTGAAATGATGAAGCTTTAAGCATTAATTTAGAGACAAGAAATGGGATATGAAAGAAGCGATAATTTGTTGTATTTAAAAGAAGGTGATAAGTTACTAAAATTGTTTGTGCATTGTGATAAAAGCTAAGTCACTTCTCTTCTCTTTTTCTTTTTCTTTATTATAGTCTTATTTTTCCTTCCTATTTTTCTTTCTATTTTTCCTTTCTTTTCTCCACCTTTGATTTTTTTTCTCTTTAATCTTTTTTTTTTAGATTTGTAGCAGTTTTTTTGTAATTGCAATCTTTAATAAAATTACTGTTAAAAAAAAGAACTTAGCCAGTGACATGGCATTATTGGACATTTCTTTTTTAATTCTATTTTAGCAAGATGCTTATGACAAGGTTAGAATTAAGTTTGGAAGTAATAATAAACAGAAAAACCACTTTGCATGAATATTTGTCATAATTTTAAAGGCAAAGTTTTCTTGTTGCATTTTGTATGTTTCTCTGTTGTGCTTTAGGATTGTAAAATACTCTGAACTTATAGAGTTAAGCTGCATGCAAATGCTTATATGCATACATGCCACCTTCAAAGCAACATGCATACTGGTTAGCACACTCTTGTCTTCAGCCTATTTCAGTTCTACTTTTTAAATTTTATATTACTTTTTTTTCCCAGTAGGCACTTGTAACAGTGGACACGGTAGAAGTCCTGAAGGTTAGTAATCTACTTCATCACCAGGTTCAGTTTTAGGGTCAGGACAGAGCCTGTTCCTCTAGCTCTTTCCTCTGAGCTAAAGGAAGTATATCACATATGGCAGCAGAACAAGAGAAACTGTAGAGAGTAAGGCAAGATCCTGGGTGACAGATCTTTCATATCTCCATCAAGGTCATCTTTCTTACTTCTCACAAAAACAGTGGTGGTTGATTGAAAGTCTGTTAGCACCTTCCAGCATCTACTTCTCTAGAGGAAAATATTATTTATGTCACAAGGCCTATCTTATGTCTCTTTCTTAAGCCCCTTAAGCTATCCAGGCCAGGGGTGGGATCCAACAGGATTAACCACCAGTTCGGTCACTTACGAGGCTCGGTGATTTACGATGTGCTTCCCTGCACGCTGCCTATGGCACGCCTGTAAATCGTCATCAGCATACTGCGTGCAGAGAAGCAGCCTTTCAAAAAGCCCTTTTTTCCTGCTTTTTAAACTGCAGCTGTGCCTCGCATGGCAGCTGAAGTTGAAAAAATCAGGAAATAAAGGACAGGTAAGAGCCTGGGTGGGTGGGTGAGCAAAAACATCAGCAGACATAGAACCGGTTCTATGTCTGCTGCTCCTCAGAGCTACCGGTTCTACAGAGGTGGACAGAACCGGTAGAAACCCATCCCTGATCCAGGCATAGAATAAAATTTACTAATTTTGTAGCATCTCTGTGTAGAATGAGGAGGGAGCGCCATTTTATTTTTTTTGCCTCAGGCACCAAAATGCCAACCCTGATTAAGGAGCAAGTCTGAGCCCAGTGGGAATTATCTTATGTAAATATGCATAAGCTTCTCTTGGATCTAATTGTCATGAAAGTATGGGGAAATATGTTGATTGGTAAGCTTGTGGCAAATCTCAGTTCAGATTTCATTTTGTCTGAAAGGAAAAAAAGCAAATAGGTATGTCTTTTTCAAGACAAATAATGTTTCCTTTTTCCTTTTTAGTGACGGTTGTGAAGCCCAGCTCCTCTTAAATATTGAATACTGTAGGCACCTTTTCTTGTCATATTTTCATAATAAGGAAAGGAATAAGATGTATAATGTTAAGGACTATGAAATCCCATTTACACTGCCTAGCCATGTTTAACCATGGTTTAATAAATAAATCTTAATTGGTCCACAAATCTTACCGAGTCTAAAGCAAACCAATCACTTCATACACATGCGGTCCCAGCAGTGCTGAAAGGAAGAGGGGAAACTCTGCAATATATCTGCCGGGGTCTCAATAATACCTTTTTTTTCCTATCCAGAAATGGATTTGAGGCTTAATGGTACAGGCTACAGATGTTCCGGGTGGCTGGAGGTGCTTCATGCAGCCATGTGGAAGAGGATTGACAGCAGAAATTTTACACAGCAGAATGCAGAACTTGCCTGCAGAGAACTTGGTTGCCACTTACCCTTCGGGATCTTGCAACCATATGTTGAAGACTCAGAGAAGCACGAGACTTGCTTGATGACCTGCCAAAGGAATGAGACAGCTCTCAAGGACTGCATAGCCTGTGATTCTCATGGTTTCATCTCTCTGGGTGTGTTCCTAGTTTGTCAAGGTATGTGCAACCAACCCCTTTCCTATTTGCATGCTCTCTTTGAACAAAATCTGGGTCACATGGGGACAGCCGCTGGGAAACTGATGTTGTGATCTAGTTGAATTGGAAACCAGTCATAGAGGACCGTACGTGGATCTTGCCTATGTCTTAGGAATTCAGTGCAAGAATCTTGAACAGCTGCTCTGCCTAGCTTCAGGAAGGTTACTGCATTATGTGCCTTGGGCAAGAGACTGTGAGCACTGCCACACTGGCACTGCTTCCCTTCCTTGATCCTTCAAAAACATTTGGAAGAGGATCTGAGGCTTGTGGGGGGTTGTTGTTGTTGTTGTTGTTTTGCAGTTTCCCAGCATCAGAGCACTGGGGGTAGGAAGCAGACAAATCACGACCTCATAATGTGTTGCTTCAGATCTTGTAGCCATAAAAATCCTCGTGGTTCCATTCCACACAGAAAGGATAGAAAGAAAAGATATTAAGTATGGGTAATTTTCAGCAGACTCCCTATACCCGGAACAGAGTAAGCATAGACACCACTCAGTTCAGTTAGCACATAATAAATATAGTTTGACATTTATTTTTTTAAATTCAGCATCCTTCAAAAACAGTAAACTGGCAATACACAGCAAAAGGAAAGCAAAAACAGAGAATGAAATATGATCAAGAAATAAAAAGGCAAAGGACTTGATGTCAACAATCAACATTAACATATATTTATATATCAAAAAGGCACAGAGCTTCCCAGAGCAATGGAAATGATATAGTGGGCAATTAGCATGGTACTAAATTAGCAGCATGTTATTATTAGCACTAGTACTAAATACTACTTTGCATTAGTACTTAAAACAGTATTTGGTTCTCTAGATGTCAGCTTTCCTATATATACACACACAGCCAAAGAATAGAGATGGCAAATAGCACATCAGCTGGTCCTTCTTCTATTTTGCACCATGAAAAAAAGACATGGGTGGACAGGGGTAATGCACCCAATATTAGGGACCCAGACTGTCTCTTTGAGGGTTCTTATTTGTATCCTTGTTTACTTGCCTGGACTATTGAAGGAGAGGAACAAAACTGTCAAGCAGGTTTTCCTCTGAGGTGCATGATGCATCCTGCCCCCCAGTTCAGTCTGAAGTAAGTTGGGTCAGCTGCCTAAAAGAAATGAAGGCACAGAATACACAGCTAATTCAGATGTGGCATGAAAATCTCATGCAGATGTATCTTACGTAGGTAACCTTGAACATTTCCCAAAGAAAAGCTGAATAAAAATACTGTATATAATAATTTTTTCATAAAAGAGAAAAATAAAAATGGATACAAATTAATAAATCTCAATATGATTTTAAAAATGTGAAGTCTAGTTAAGGCACAATGAAAGGGACAAAATGAATAACTGAATTAATGTTCGACTTGCTAGCAAGTTGTGAAGCCAAGATTATAGCTCAGTACTAAAGAACAAGTTGAAGTGCTACAGAAACTTTATCCCTTGTTTTATTAATTTAGGTGCAATGTTAATATAGATTGCTAGTCCATGTATGATAGCCATACACTAAATAAAAGAAATTTATCTCTTGGATTGAAATCTTTCTTTCTAAAATGCTTTGGATTATCTTTATCATTTCAGCTCCTGTGCAAACCACCACGATACTCCAGCCTACAACAGCACCAATGATGACTTCCTCAAAACCCCTTGGTAGGAAAACCCAAATCTTTGCTGATGATGGTAGTGACTTAAAATTATACTCGACCTGACTTCCAACAACTTTGAGTAGTTATTTTTAGATCATTCACAACAACATGGAGGCAGTAGAACTTTCTCAGTTGTCCCCACCCTTAAAACATTTCAGAATAAAATATATATATTCTTCAATTAAAGTATCTTGATTGTCCCCACTTTTGTTAATTTTCCTCAAGGCTATAAAACAAAACTGCCTTGTGACAAGGTTGGCTAATGCTGATAGAGTTAATATTCAAAACAGCTGGAGAATATTAGCTGTCTACACTTCATGTATTGTATCTAAAGTATTCATAAGGAGGTATTTATGGTTTTCATTGGAAAAGTTAAAATATGAACACAAAACCTTGAGTTTGACATTTGTACTGTTAATCATACTACTGCTACATTACTTGATCAGTGCCTTGTGTTACCTTTCACAAATCGCCCAAGGACAAAGATTGAAGAAGGAACCTTCTTGTGTTTAGGGATTTTGGAGCCAGATGTTGAAGTCTACAAGAAAATGCTTTGCCTGAATTTACAAAAATGGTGGAATAAGCTGGTATATCCAAGACACAAGGATCAGAACAGGGAAAGGTCGCTGCATCACTGGGAGAAGCTGTAGTGTGAGAAAAGGAATCTTAGTGTGGGTGACTGCTCAGGAAACACACAAGAGTGCTTAAGCCTAACCCTAGTTAGATGTTCAGGTGAGCAAACCTTACTGGGAGAGAGGAAATCCCTGCTCTGCTTTTCATTTGTGCTCATCATTTAAATTACACAAAATTGGTCTTTCACTGCAATTATGGGAGGGCAATTTTGTACGAAGTGGTTGAGTAACGCACTCGAATTCTGGAACTGTAGCAGCTTGTGGAGGAATGATTACATTTTCTAGTTTCCCTCCCCATTTTTAAAAAAGAAGTTCCCTGTAGTCTTATTCCATGAGAGGGGTTTTATTCCTGAAATGCTGGATCTACTACTTTCTAAAAATATGGGTCTGCTTCTTCCCATAGTACAAACAGTAGCATCCAGAATTCTACAAGCTCAGTAAAGCCACTGATATTATGAAGGTTAGTTCTTTGTTTCTTGAGCAATCGGAAAGGGAGGTTTGAACTATACAGGCAAGAAAACTGTTAGCCTAGTATTCTGAACATTGATGTTCAGAGGTAACCTAATGGGTGACAGATGGTATGTAGTAGATAGTATCTAAATGATACTTATAATGGAATAATTCCAGTACAGGAATTCTTCCTGTACAGCCAGGCTGAATGCTGGAAGGAAAAAAAATGAAGTTATACAAAAAGGAGGTGGGGGGTGGATGGGAATCATTCTGGTGCTGAAATATTGAATGAGAGGACCTAAAAACAATAGCATTTCTCTGAAAATGAGCTTGTTGCTATTGAAGATATAGAGTTCTTTCAGATCTAGCTGCAGTGCCAGTATCCATGTGAAATGAGTTATCATCTGCTGATCATTTTGCATCTTGACAGAGGCTTGCAATTATTAGCATTTTCAGTATTTCAGTGTCACTCACATTGTATTTGTGGGCAAGGAAATATTTCATGGCAGGAAATGTAACTTCTGCAGGGGCAATGGATTGCACTCTGTGCCTCAAGGAGTGCCCTATAATCCTTTTCAAAGAGACTTGATCCATGTTGATTTACCCTATGTTATCCTTTTGGGAATCCTGTCGCAACAGAACTGCCAGCAGTATGTCAGCATTGGGAATTTAAAGGACAATGGAGGGCTTCTAAATCATTTCTGGGCCACCCTGAAAAGACTGCAAAAATCATTGATTGGTAGATGATTCTTTCTGAGCTTTTGACTCACAAACCTATAGATATGATTATTTTCATAGCATCTTGATAACCAAAGAGAACTGCAAATAATCCAGAGAGCCTGATCAAGTCTTCAGCACATTTTCAACTTAAATTGGGAAATGGAAAAATCTATAATCTATAGGATTTTCTGTTTCTCCAGGTCAAGTTTTGAAGTCCCATAAGTCCAGTTCAGAGACTGTCTTAGGAATCCTGCTTGGTCTTGTTCTTATTGCTGGTCTTCTGATCATCTGTGCTCTTCCTACCTACAAAAAAATTATGAAAAAATGTAAGTAAGACTGTACTGCTAATAGAAAGAGATTGTCAGAGTCTGTTTTGGGCCTCACTTTTGTGTGTGTGTGTGCTCTTACAACCATGTCAAAAATGTGTGGAAGTCCAGAAAAAAAGCAGTATGACATGCTTTTTCCAGAAACTGGTAACACAGGCTGAAGAAACTGACTTGGGAGATCCATTGATCCATTGCACCAGGAATTTTCTGGTTCTCACATTTCACTCTAGGACTACTGTTTGCTATATTGCACTCTCTACTCAAACGTATGCACACATACCCCTTTCTTTTTTAGATACCCTAATGACATCAATTTGCATGGTGTATTTTTGTTCATATGCCTTCATTTAAATTTTACCTTCTACCATCTCGAAATGTCTTGAAAATAAACCCCATTAATATCAAAGATGTAAATCCCTGCATCAGATTCTCTCCATGTTTAGATGCACTCTTAATAAAAGAAAATATATGTAGCTCAGGACTGAACTGTGAACTCTCTGAGCTTCGTAGTTTGCTTGCAGACATTTCATTACTCCACTGCATGACATAATTAATCATTTTTTTTGGGGGGGGGGATGATGTTACCTAGGTGAGTAATGAAACATCTACAAGCAAACAATCAAGCTTGTACAGCAAAAGGGACTCCAGAGATGGATACTGCTGGGCCCATTTTGTCTCCATTTATTGTTTCCATCTCCCCTGTTTCTCACCAGGTCACAAAAAATATGATGGCTGTACAGATATTTCCTAGCAGTATCTGGCACTAATTAATAGTTCTTCTATTATGGTATTACAGTTATTTTCAACATTGCTAGAAGGATACTATGCATGTTCTAATCCTTCTGTGAACATTAACAGCCTGTGTATGCAACCTGCATTCAAAATGATTTTATAAAATCCTTTCTAGTCATCACAGTTTTGGGGAATATAGTTAATAACAATGAATGGGAACATTCCTCATGCTTTTTTATTAGCATGCAAGCATACAGGGCTACAAAAAAAATAAACAGGATCTTTCTGATTACAGCCATTAATCACTTCAAAATATCGGTGGCTCCTTAATATATTGCATTACAACAGAAGCATTTCACTTCAGAGTATTTTACTATTATTTTAATTATGTCTGGGTTGGAAGTGATTACTGCTGTTTAAAAGATAATTTTAAAGGCCATTCAGAGGAGGTTACAAAGGTTCCTGCAGCAAAGTGTTGAAAGAATTTATGCTGAGCAGTGATAGTTAGCTGCTTAATAAGTCATTGCTGAGGTCAAAAGCAAGTCTATCTAAAAAGATATAAAAAGCTAGATTGTACTGGCAATGAGTCTATTACATCTTCTTTGGGGGGAAAAACAGACTTCCTGCATATCCAGGAATGGAAAGCACGTAGTTTGATTGTATTATGTAACCATTTTCCATCCTCCTCAACATGAGTGATGCCATGCAACCTCATCCATAAATTCCTTGTCCACCATGCATTGCCTTCCACCGAGTCAAAGGTGGGCCGATGAACCTGTGTCTGTAGGTATCCCATGCCACTTCATGCATGCTCCATGCTTTACACACTAAAAGCGTATGGTTATTAACTAGTAAGGATTATACTCCTGGAACTTGGGGGAAGTATATTTATGCCCTAGCACAAGGGTCTTCAAACTTGGCAAGTTTAAGACTTGTGGACTTCAACTCCCAGAATTCCTGAGATAAACACGACTGGAGGATGAATTCTGGGAGTTGAAGCCCACAAGTCTTAAAGCTGTCAAGTTTGAAGACCCCAGCTCTAGCTGATTATATCATCAATCCCATGTCCCCTTCTTTCCGTCCTCTGCAGATTCCAAGAAAAGGCAGCAATGGATTGGCCCAAGTGGGATGAACCAAAATGGTAAGAAATCACCTGCAAAGCAGGGAGCAAGAATCCACAGTCTAATTTCTCCTGTAAGTAAAAGGGAATAGGCATTTGCATGTCTCATAATGTACACAGGGACACTGAATAAACACTTTTCCTAATGCAGGTTTTATGTTCTCATTATAAATGGATATAAGTGGTCAGGTTGGTGATGTGGACCATATCATCCTAGTAAGATTTGATCTCAGAAAAGTAGGAACCATACTACCTACCTTTCAATCAACACACTTTGGAGGGGGTTACAAGAATAACCACTGCTTACTTTGGGATAGTGGGACTTTTAATCCATCTGGCAAGAAGAATAAAGAACTAAATAGTCACCCTCCATCCCAAAGTGAGCCTCTCACCTAAAAAAGTAGATGGGCAATCTTACAGTATCTCCACCTGCATCATTAAATGTAAAGCACAATCCTGCTGGATGATGAGACAAACTTGTCCCATCCCAATCATGCAGTCTTTATGGGTATAACTTTATCTTCCATAAGCCTCAATAAATCAAGATGGAAGAAATCAGATCTTCACATTTGTCAGACTCCTAAGACATTGACCAATATCTGTGAGTTACAGGCTGCTTAAAGCGACTGTCATCCTGTATTTCTAGCCTCTGTGAGAAGAGTGATAATTCTCTTCTAAATGTACTCTTAAACAGCACTCTGTTATTTATGACTGGGCCATATATTTTACAACTAAAGTTGACATTCCAAAGCAGATCTGCTGGGTCCTGGTCAAAATTCCTCTCCCAAAGCACTCACTTTCAGGTTCCACACGAGAGGAAAAAAAGAAGCCATCCCTTTTAAAGTCTCACTATCTTTGCAGTGGATGCAACATTATTGAACTCGAAACATATGGCAGAGAGGAACTGCAAAAGAATTCCAGGCAAGACTAATGTCATTTGTTTCCTGGCAAACATGAGGATTCTAATGTAAATGCCACAAATGCCTCTTCTGATTATGGACAGAGATCTAGTGTCATAATCACAATTTCAATGAAACATGTGGGTAGAATAATAAATGGGTAGGTTGGTGTGAATATTTTACTGTTCAGTTATTGCGGGAGACCCTGTCCCAAAAACATGGTTTGGCTCCCTCTAGAGGTGGGAAGTAGGTTGGCAGCCCAATGAAGACTGCAGTGCAGACCTTCTGCTTTTGCTGATATCCAGCCAAGAAACCCTTTGAAGAGCCAGACTGGACATAATGTTAACTATGTGACTGTAATCATGATCTTTAATTTTTGAATACTGAGTAGCAGCAATGAAAGGCCTTAATCAGGATGTTTTCGCACCTATTTTAAAGATTCTTCTCCCAGTCCCAGGACATAAGATTCAAAATATTCTCTTCTTCCACACCACTGAGGGTGCTTTTGATCCTGGGATGGAAGTGCAAGTTACTTCCAGTTTAAAAAGAAGTGGGTACATTTTTGCAATGAAAGATGTGTGCACAGAATTGACAGTGCTGTTGATGGTGATTTCAAAGGATGATCCAGAAAAGCATGTGTTTTGTTGAACTAGAACTTTTTAAGAATATGATGGTTGGCATTAGCATGTAGCAATAGCACATAGACTTATATATCACTTCACAGTGCTTTAGAGTTCTCTCTAAGTAGTTTACAGAATCAGCATATTGCCCCCAACAATCTGGGTCTTCATTTTACTGACTTTGGAAGGATGGAAGGCTAAGTCAATCTTGAGCCAGTGAGATTCGAACTGCTGAACTGCTGGCAGAAGTAGCCTGCAGTACTGCATTCTAACCACTGCACCACCACAGCTCTTAATACATTGGATGCACATGAGCATGGACGTTATTTTTTTTTGATAAACTCTTTTGAATGGGACGGCTCCCGGATGTACTCTGTTTTTAAAAGGTGTCCTAAAGAGCACTGCTCCATCAGGGCTTTCCCCTACAAACTATAATTTTAATTTCAACTGGTCACAAAGCCAGGAAATGTGTATCTTCACATGAATGAAGATTTGGAGCAAAGAAACAAAATGGTAACATGAACGAGATTCAATATATAAGAAAGTAAGGCAACCTTATGTTTTTCTTTAGTTTCATTCCATCGCAAGACCTCTACTCCCTTCCAGACACATCTTGAAAACCCAGTTGTTCAGGAAGCCTCCCAGAAAACTTATCTCTCACCTTATGCAGGTAACATTTTCTTGCTTAAACTAAAAGTGTGTGTCACCTCTTAAAAATTGTACCATTAGTCCAAAGATGTTGATCCAAGGCATCTTAGTCTCACAACAGATCAGATGGACATTCCTGATAGTAGATCTAATAAATATGATGATAACTTCATCCCAGTTCAATTTCTTTCTTTCCCCATATATTGGAGTGCAATCATTTGTAGTTGTGCCAACCAAAACATTGATCTAAACAAAGCATCAAGACCCATTGTAATGTTCAGTTTTATATCAGGCTATGAATATATATTATTTTTATCTCTACTGTGGGCAATTGACTCATAAGCTACATACAGGTACTGATTATCAGATCAGGGCACTACAATATGTACTTTTGCTGTGTTTTCAGGGTCATTTTTTTCCTGTGTTTTCAGCAATATCCTAATGGAGGGCCAGTTTCTCAATAATTTATATTTTGTGATGGATCCAGATGAAGTAAACTAATCAATTCTCATTATGCCAGTACAAATCTTCTGTTTCTAATTATTCTTTGTGAACAAATTATGAATCTGTAGTTTTCCATTTTTGCACAAAATCAAAAAGTGCACTGATGCTAATATTGGCCTGCACCATATAAAATCTTGTTCCAATTCTTACAAGTAATCACAATGATAGAGATAAGAGAAGGCAAATGTTTTATATAACCCATAAGGCCATTAGAACTGTAATTTTGGTTACTATTTGTGATGTTATGAAAGAACAGATTAGATAGATAGGAGACAGAGGGGGGGATAGATAGATAGATAGATAGATAGATAGATAGATAGATAGATAGATAGATAGATCGAGAGATAGATAGATAGATGATAGATAGAGAGAGAGAGAGAGAGATAGATGATAGATAGAGAGATAGATAGATAGATAGATAGATAGATAGATAGATAGATAGATAGATAGATAGAAGAGAGAGGGGCGGGGAGGGAGAGAGAGAGAGAGATCTAATTTAGCAACCACAATTGAATCAGCAACTAGGTCTTTAAATGAAGCAGTCCCAAGTGAAACTGCAACTGTGTTTCACGTTTTATTTTAGTTTTCTTTCCTTTATAGACCAGCAAAGATCATAAATGTGATGACTGGTTACAAAATTACTTTTTCATCACAACTGCACGTCACAGTACAAGGCAGTTACTAAACAAGGACTACTTGTGCATAGTGGATATACAGTTAAGCCTATGGGATAATATCAATATGCCAGTACCTGGCTAATATTTGGATAGATTTTGCCCCTTGGGAAATCCAGGGCTATAAGTCAGATTGGGAAAAGCATTCTGAAAAAAGGAAATAGCAATCCACTTTGGTACCATTCTAAGAAAATGACAAAGATTTGAGTCACCAGGCATCAGACTGTACTTGGAGACAACTTTATAAGGCAAAGATAAACCAATGGTTTGTGTTCAAGCAAAATCCTCTGAGTGCATCTCTCTCTATAACTTGCCTTGTGCTCCACCTAGTGTCCATAAATAATTTTTTTCATAGTTTATTTTTTGCTATATTTTGTACAGCTCTCCTTAGTCCTAGGTTGCTTCTCTCCTTTTAGTTTCCATCCATTTTTTCTTGTCTTGTCTTTGTTGCTTTGAAAACAGTTTGCACTTTCTTCTTTGTGGTAGCCTCTCAAATCCTGGAACACTGCTATCCTGTCACCCCAGTCCTTCTTTTCATTAGACTAGACATACCCAATTCCTGCAACCTTTCTTCATATGTTTTAGCCTCCAGCCTTCTGATCATCTTTGTTGCCCTAACCATTTTTGTAGCTCTAAGATAAATCATTTTGATGCAAATATTTCAATCATATAGGAAGGGGTAACCTATTGGCACCAATTGGTGTTTCATGCCAATGTGATTCCATGCTGAATGTTGTTGGGGTTGTTGTTTTTTTCATCCTCCATGTTCCAGCTTTGGAAGGGGCAGCCAACAGATCTTCCAGCCCTTTGGATAACTCCTCTGACAGTGATTATGACTTATGTTCTGCACAGCAGCTGTAAATTCTGGGAAGAATGGATGACACTCCTTCCTGTTCACCTGCAGTGTTCTGTACAGACATTTGCATACTCGAAATCCGGCAGCCCGGATTGGCTAAAGCGCACGGCCACCGGATTGGCTGAGTGTGCGGCACTGATTGGTCGTTCGGAATCGACCGCGATTGGCTGAGCCGATCGCGGGCGATTCAAAACGACCCGATTGGCCGCTGCACTCGGCAGAAAGTGCTTTTAAGCCGCGCTTCTTCCCCACTCTCCCCACTTGTGTTTTACCCCAATAAATGAGCTGAACCAAGTCACCGACTCGCGTCCTTTGTTCGTATGAGATATACGACACTGGCGACGAGGGTGGGATTTTAAAACAAGTCCCACACCGCACGTGGCCCACGAAACCGCAACCGGCAGCATGGCCAGCGGCAACGTGCCACCCGCTCCCTTCAATCAAGCTACGGAGGATTGGGAATCGTACATAGACCGATTCCTCATGTTCCTGGAGAGTAGCAACCTCAAGGACGCGAACGGGCAGAGGAAAAGGGCCGTTTTCCTCACACACTGCGGGGCCGCAGTGTTTAAAATGGCAAAAGCCCTCGCCAAGCCGCTCGACGTAAAGGCCATGGACTGGGCTGATCTCGAACCGCTGCTGAGGAGCCACTACGCACCCGCCGTGCCCACCCTCATCCGCCGGCACGAATTCTACCGCCGCGATCAGAAGCAAGGGGAGAGCGTCAGCAACTTTGTGGCCGACCTCAGAGACCTCGGGGGCCTGTGCGGGTTCACCGATCTCGATGAAGCCCTGCGGGACCGCGTCGTCCTCGGCCTCCGGGACCCCGTCCTACAGAGCCGGATCATGGCAAAGGGCGACATCTCCCTCGCCGACGCCCTTGCCGAAGCCACCGCAGCAGAAGCAACCCGGAAATCAGCGGCCCAGTTGCGGCAAGCCAGCACCGCGGAGCGACCCGCCATGACCGAAGCGACCGCGACCCCCGAGAACCAGCCCGGATTCGACCATCGAGCAGCCACCTCCACACACCATGGCGATCTCGAATCCCCCTCCGACTCAGAAGATGACGAGGAGGACATCCACCGGCTGCAGACGGGACGCGACCGGCGCGAGCCACGGAACCGAAAATCAAAGTTCCAGTGCGCCGGCGAACACCCGCGGTCGGAATGCCAGTTCTTTGATGCAATATGCCGGCATTGCGACAAGCGGGGCCACATCGCCAAGGTCTGCCATTTCAAACGGAACCACAGCCCCCGCCACCGAGACGGCAGCCCACGGAGACGCGACAATGCCAGATGCGACAGCACCCCCCCGAGGAACCGCGATCGGGATAGCGAGAACCGTTGGAGCCGGGAAGCGAGGAGCCGCCATTTCAACGAAACCGCCAGCGCGAGGAAACGCACCAGACGGTCATCGTCAGCCATTCCTCCAACTGGGATGGCCGGAAGGTCCACGTGGAGGTCGCCATCGAAGACCGCCCCTGCAAGATGGAAGTTGACTCCGGATCTTACCTATCCATGGTCGCGTGGCGGGAAATTAAGCGGCTAGTACCCTCCATGAAGCGGCACGAGCTGGAGAGCCAGAAGCTCATCCTCAAAGACTACCAGGGGAAATCGCATCCCCGTGGTAGGGACCGGGCACTTCAAGGTCACATTCAAAGGGCGCACCGAAATACTTCCCCTAACCATCGTTGAACGAGACTGCCCCAGCCTCCTGGGACTTCAATGGTTCGCGCCGTTGGGACTAGAAGTGACCGGCACCAACCACGTCGCCGAGGCGGACTGGGAGGAGCAGCTCGTGCGCGAGTTCCAAGAGGTCTTTGACGGCAACCTAGGCAAGTACCGGGGGCCCCCAATATCGTTCAGCCTTGACCCCACCATTGCCCCTATCCGCCTCAAACCCCGGCGAGTGCCTTTTGCCCTCCGCCCCAAAATCGATGAGCAATTAAATAAGCTCATCGAGCAGGGAGTCCTCGAGCCAACGGACCATGCCCAATGGGAGACCCCCATAGTCACCCCGATAAAGCCAGATGGGTCGGTGAGAATCTGCGGGGACTATAAGGCCACCCTGAACCGTGCGCTACAACAAAGCGCCTACCCCGTCCCAGTAGTGCAACACCTTCTACACTCACTGGGGGGGGGGGCAGGGTTTTCGCCAAACTCGACCTGGCCCAAGCCTATCAGCAACTGCCGGTCGACGAGGCAACCACAGAAGCGCAGACTATAGTCACACACCGAGGGGCATTCCGCTGCAAGAGGCTCCAATTCGGAGTCAGCCGGGGCCGACCAGAAACAATTGGAGGGCCGCCTAAGGGAAGTACTGCAAAGATTCCAAAGTGCAGGACTAAAAGTTAAGAGGGAGAAATGCCAACTGCGCACGGCACGGGTCGAATTCCTGGGGTACCTACTAGATCAGCACGGAATCCACCCCACCGAGGGCAAAATAAAAGCCGTCAAAGAAGCCCCGAAACCCAGAAACAAAACTGAGTTACAAGCGTTCCTGGGGTTGATTAATTTCTACAATGTTTTCCTGCCCCAAAAGGCGACCGTGGCGGAACCGTTGCATAGGCTGCTCGACAAGGCAGCCACCTGGACGTGGGGGAGACGAGAAGAGGATGCTTTCAACAAAACCAAGGACCTTCTCACATCGGACGCTGTCCTCATCCAGTACAGCGAGACACTCCCCATCACAGTAACGTGCGACGCATCACCCTTCGGCGTAGGAGCCGTCCTCAGCCACACCCTCGCCGACAGAAAAGAAGCCCCCATCGCCTTTTTCTCGAGGACCCTTTCAAAACCCGAAAGAAACTACAGCCAATTGGACAAAGAGGCTCTAGCAATCGTTGCAGCCGTAAAGAAATTCCACGAATACCTTTACGGCAGGACTTTCTCCATAATCACGGACCACAAACTGCTGCTGGTAATACTGGCGGGAGACCGGGCCACCCCAATCATCCTCTCCCCAAGGATGACAAGGTGGTCCGAATTTCTCGCCGCCTACAATTACCGGCTAATCCACCGCCCCGGTAAGTCAATCCCGCACGCGGATGCCCTCAGCCACACACTATTGCCCACCCTGGACGCTGACCCAGCACCCACCACATCCACCCTGAGCATCGAGACCTTACCCAACCTACCCCTGACCGCGTCAGACATTGCCCTAGCAACCAATAAAGACAAACGTCTGGCGCAGGTCCTAAGATGGGTGGGAAAAGGGTGGCCGGAGAAGGACGTGGACAACGAGTTCAAAGCTTACCGGAGCCGACAAACAGAGCTATCAACGCAAAAAGGCTGTCTACTGTGGAGGGACAGAGTCATAGTTCCAGAAAATTGCAAAAGAACTCCTGAGCATGCTGCACGAAGGGCACCCGGCATCGTTAGGACAAAAGCCCTGGCCAGAAGTCACGCCTGGTGGCCAGGGATGGACAAGGAGATCGAAGCCTCGGTGGCCTCCTGCAAGCAGTGCCAGGAATCAAGACCAAACCCCCCGCCGCCCGATCCTGGAATGGGAAACCCTCGGGGCCATGGTCCCGAATCCACGTAGATTTCAAGGACCAACCAGAGGACACACCTTCCTGGTAACCGTGACGCTTACTCCAACTGGCTGGAGGTAAGCAACATGAAGACAACTACCACAGACGCCGTCATCAGAGAACTCAGTAAGCTCTTCGCAACCCACGGCCTTCCCGGGTCATCGTGTCAGACAACGGGCCCCAGTTCACCGCGCTACCCTTCGAAAATTCTTGGCAGAACGAGGGATCCGACACGCATTAACGGCACCGGCGGAGAAAATGGTCCAATTCACAAAAAGACCATCCAAAAGATCGAAACCGGGACATACAAGACAAAATAAACCGGATGCTACTAATTCAGCACATAACCCCGAGAACTACGACGAACAAGAGCCCAGCAGAGCTACTAATGGGGAGGAAACTGCGATCACCGCTCGACCGCCTGCACCCCACATACAACCCGGAAAGACCCCCTGACTCCACCAGCAAACGCAGAACATTCGCACCGGGAGACAAGGTCTACGCAAAAAACCTTACCGGGGTCCCCTTCTGGATACCGGCAACGATCACCCAAGCAACAGGCCCACACTCGTACCACCTTCAAACTACCGACGGACGAGCGTGGAAACGCCACATCGACCAATTGAGATCAAGAACCACCGCGGGAAATACAACCGACACGCAAACACCAGACACTGAAAGGAACCGGCAAAACACCAACCAAGAGGGGAGGGAAGGCCCCAAAGAACAAAAAGAACAAACCCACCCAAAAAGAAACCAGCAGTACTCACCACCTGAAGAACCGGAGAGCGACCCACTCGAAGCCTCACCTGGAAGGAGCAGCCGAGCCAGCTCAACCAGCCCCGGAAGCCCGAGCGGGAGCAGCCAAGCCAGCTCAACCAGCCCGGAAAAGCCGAGCGGGAGCAGCCAAGCCAGCAGCTCGACCAACCCGGGGAAACCAGGAGGGAGCCGCGGCGAGAGGCCTGACTCACCCTTCCAGGCGGTTCCATCAACGAGGCGGAGAGCGACAGGAGTCCCACCCAAACCGGCCGACAGCCAGGAGACAACTGACCAGCGCAAGTCCAGTCGGAAAATACGGAGCCCCGCCTACTTACGGGACTACGTCACGTAGGACCAAACCAAGAGGGGAGGGGTGTTCTGTACAGACATTTGCATACTCGAAATCCGGCAGCCTGGATTGGCTAAAGCGCATGGCCACCGGATTGGCTGAGTGCGCGGCACTGATTGGTCGTTCGGAATCGACCGCGATTGGCTGAGCCGATCGCGGGCGATTCAAAACGACCCGATTGGCCGCTGCACTCGGCAGAAAGTGCTTTTAAGCCGCGCTTCTTCCCCACTCTCCCCACTTGTGTTTTACCCCAATAAATGAGCTGAACCAAGTCACCGACTCGCGTCCTTTGTTCGTATGAGATATACGACACAGAATGGTGGTTAAAGGTGGCATTGAAATGACCTTTACTCCATCCTCAGCTCACTGGATGACTTCAGGCCAGTCAGTCTCTTTCAGGCTTAAATTACCTCATGGGGTGGTTGTGGGGGGAAATTGGAGGGGAATCCAATATGTATAGTTTAAACTTCTGGGCAAAAGACCCAATATAAATCTAATAATGGAATATCCTTTGAATGAATAGTAAATTCCAGGGACATGATCACTGTAGTAAATTTAAAGCAGTTTTTTGAAAGGAAGGAAATTGGTATTTATAATATAGATCTTGGATAGAGGAGTTTTTCCCTTAGCTTATGAGTTATGGGTTCTTTATCAACAATATGAAAAGATGGATCAATTGTTTTCCCTAAGGTCAAAGTTTAACACTTTGCTTAAAAAGTGAGTTCACCTTTCCTCTTTATCTTTTCCTTTCCGTTTTTTTGATACTAAAATTCTAAAAATTGTATTTGTTAGACATATGTGGAAGACAAAACCTGCCATCTGAAAAAAAAATCATTCCATAATTATATTGATTATAGAACATTTCAAAATAATTCATGGAGTTTATGTTCTGCTTTGCAGAAACAGAAAGTTCAGTAAAAATAAAAAACAGTTTAGGGGAGGAAGAATTTTATTGTCCAACACAAATTGCACTTGTTCTGTAACATGTACACTTTCTCTACCTCCACAATGATAGCACTATACACTGAGTATTAATATGTTTTTCCCAGCCAGTTATATTGAATTTCAACCCATCAAAGATACACTGATGAGATAGAAATTTCCCAGTTTCAGTCACTGAAAACCAATTTGGATTATAGACCACTGTAGGATTAACATCCTCCTACCTGATCACCCAAAATAAGGCTAGGCGATCTCTGGCAAGCCAAATAAGGAAGATTTATGTGTCAATTAAAATTTGAAGAAGATACAGTATACATGAAGAAGCCATATGTAGAGAAATGTATAATCACCTTACTGAGATACTGAATTAGGGTAAGTCAGAAGAGCTAATATTATTCAGCTGGAAAATTCAAATAGCATTTATCTCTTGGCCCAGAGCATTTAAATCAATGTTCCCTTTTTAGGCTGTACAGAATCTACATATACTTATAAAAAGATTATAAGTCTCTGTGTTATAAATACATTGCAATTAAATAATTTTTGGAGCTAATTGGTGAGAGGATTATTTATTGTTAGATCTATTGAACTATCTTTAAGCAACACTAGTTTAATTTGAATGGTGGGTGGGGGGCGGAACTATGCAGTCAACATTCATGTAGCACATATGACATTCATTCTTTATTTGGTTATTGACATTAGTGACTGCAAAAAGTTGGTCCATAGTTCCAATTTTCACATCCAGTTCACAACTGATTTCTCATATGGATTAATGCTGTATTGTTCACTTGTTTAAATTGTTGTACATTTCAGAGATATCATGTTAATCTTGCTCACTGTCTTGGAGAAAGGGAGGTAGCCTCTCAACTATTTAATATATTTTTGGTGGGTCAGATGATTGTATCAAGCATTTTCAACCAGTTCTATAGTTAGTTCTACGTTTGGAAGGGAAAGGTTTTTTTAATGATACAGAAGTTCATTCTTTGTGCAGTAGTTAATAAATGGCCTACATCTTTTTGGTTTCTTGAGCTGTAGTTCAACTGAAATAACCATATGCACAAATGCTGATACGTACTTTTTCGTCTGATGGATTGCAGCTTACAAAAGCTTATATCTTTTAATAAAATATGTTACCAATAGAAGAGAATTTTTTTGGAGCTTGGGGTTGAACTGTGGGGTCTTTGGTGCTCTTTGTGGTTGATTTATAGATGTTTCATCACCAAACTAGGTAACATTATCAGCAAAGATGGGAAAGAAAAAGAACTAAAACACATCAAGGAAGCCCTCAGAATGTGTGGCTATCCCAAGTGGGCTTTCATCAAATGTCAAAAAAGACCCTACAGGAGCTCTTTGATAACAGACAACAAAGTGAACTATAAATGAAGCAATGTTGTAATTCCATACATTACAGGAATATTGGAAAAGTTCAGGAGGTTCTTCAGCTAACACAACTTACATGCATACTTCAAATTCAAGAATACACTAAGGCAGAAGCTTGTCCACCCCAAGGATAAAACTCGCAAACACAAACTGAGCAATGTGGTATATGCAGTACAATGCAGTGAGCCATGTGCAGATCTGTACATTGGGGAAACAAAACAACCATTTCATAAATGTATGGCACAACATAGAACAAACTCATTAAGACAAAGTTCAGCAATCCATTTGTATTTAAAAGACAAAGTCCACACTGTTGAAGACAACAAAGTTCACATTTTGGACAGAGAGGACTGCTGATTTTGAAGAGGGGTCAAAGAGGCCATCTATGTCAAAATTGAACAGCCCTCTCTCAATAGAAGGGAAAGGATATGACACCATCTATCTTGAGTCCACAACACAGTCCTTTCAAGAGTTCCAAGGTTTTCACACCCAATTGCATTACTCAGGTGATCCTGAGAACCCTGAAACCTCCAGGTGGCCTCAATGTCTCTGTAAAATAATGCAAATGACCAGCTGTCTGCAAGGAATATAAATCTTTCCATTCCCCACTATCCAGTCAGAGCTGAAGAAGCTTCTTGGGTGAGAAGCAAAACACTTTCAAAGAAAAACCATAAAGTCCAGTTGCCTCTTGAAAAAGCATCTTCGGGACAACCATGACCTGGATGACTGAGAATCTCCATAGACACTTGAATGGGTTAGTACTTGCCTACTAAAGAGTGGTACCTTCTCTACAACAGCATCTGAAATCTGTATGGTTCTACTCCACTGGCACTCTTGGAGGCTTTTAAGGCTGTGTCAGACCTGCCTCAGCTTGAACCTCTAAATAAGAATGTTCCTTAATTCTCCCCATTGATTGAGAAAGGTATAGTTTACTAGAAGTCCAATAAATTCTAGTAATCCATAGCCAGAATTGAAAATTTTGTGCCAAAATCCCCAAGTCTAATTTTTCCTTCCTATCACTGGGTGCCCATATCCAAACAAATTTAAACAAGATGTTTTTAGAACAGTCACTTCAGGTGTAGGTTTGGTAGGCAGCTGCATTCCATTCCCAGCGGATTGTCCTTGAAGCCCATCTTGGAGAGGTACGGTGAAGGTGAAGTTTCATTTCCCTCGAAGCATATCCCTTCCCATCTGCTCCCCACTCCCCTAGAGTTCATGGCAGCTGATACCAAATGATGGTGAAGTGCAAGCTTGAGGTGGTAGCTGGCAACCTAGCTGTTCAACCAGGCCTTAAATTAGGATGAATAAATATCCTTTGTAGTCTGCATTTTTAGATTAATTGGATTAAATAAACAATAAGAAACATCTGGCTACTTACTTTGTACAGTGTTATTTTTAAAGTCTGTCTTGCTATATTGTGAGTCATCCAAAGTGGTATGGAAAGTCAGGTGGTGACTAAGTCAATTAATCATTATCAGCTTTAGTAGAAAAGATTCTGCCCATGGTTTGCTTAATGTAGCTAATGATGATACAATACTTAAATTCCCAGAAAACAATAATAAAAAACAAAGTAATTCAAAGTAAAAATCGATGGTTAAAATGGAACTGAAGAAGCTTCTTGGATAAGAAGTGAAATGCCTTAAAAGAAAAACAAGAAAGTCCAGTTCCTTCTTGAAAAAGCACCTTTGGGATCCCGAACAAAGCATTTTGCAAATGTAAAGTCTATTATAATAATGTAAACCATCATGTAACTAAGATGAGAAATGTTATTTTCCTCAAAATAATGGAAACATAATGGTCTTCTCTGGAAGTGTAATGAAATCTGCGACTTCTCCTCTAGAAAAGTGCTGTAAAGAAACAAAATCTAAGGACTTCACTGTATTTCCCCCACTCCTTCTGCAAAAAGAGAAAAAAAATATACAAACACATATAAAGTAAATGACAAATTGATATACTTATGATGCATTCTGTAAAGAACCCAAAGAAAAGTCCAGTATATCATAATTAAAAATGCCTTCATAGGTGATGTAGGACTCACATATTTTGTTTATTGCTGATTTATGAGGGTACAAATTCTAGCTCGTGAATAACTAAATGGCAAGATATACTACTCTCTGACTTTTGATATTGCAAAATCTTCTTCTAGTTTGATCAACCAATTAGTTAAGATCTTCCTTTTTTTACTAGGGAAGAAAACATTAAACTTGGAATTATACCAATTAAGTTGACGCGAGATGAAGTTATAGAATCTTCTTGCATTCCCAAGGAAAGTCGAAATGTGGGAGTCACAAATTATGATAAAAATATTGGGAAGGATACAATTGCTTCATGTGTTTATATTTGTGGAATGCTATGGAATGTGGTGACTTTAATAGGTGAATCAGTTGGAAATAAGGGGAGGGGGGTGTTTGGTATGTCATCAATGTTATTTGTTGACTAAACAGCTGAATGATTTGCAATCAATGTTTGCTGCCACAATGGTCTTGGTTCTGAAAAATAATGTACAAAAGATTAAGATGATTGCCTTTGATAGGGAAATGGAGTGGATGACTGCCAGCTACACATACTGTAAACGGAAAAAAAACTAGCAAATCAATGTGTACTTTGGTCGAATGCTTACTAAATATGGGAAAATGGAGAAATTTTAGGATAAATGCTGACAGACAGTGGCCCCCAAATGTTCTGGTGTGAGATTGTTATATATAACAATTTGCTTCTGCTCAATTTGTTATACAGAGGTGAGAGGTGGATAAGTTAAGAGAAACATAAGAACTTGGCTGCAGCTGGAATGGGGTACAATACCTAATGTATCAGCAAAGGAAGATAGGGTACATATTCAGGAATATTTAATGAATATGCACTGAATGCAAAAGTATCATGAAATGATTTGGTTATTTGTGTGGTATGGTTATTTATGGAGAATGAGAATCAAATCTCAAATATACGAATAAAAAATGAGAGGCTGAAGAGGAAGGGAAACTGGTGGTCTAAATAAACAGATGTGAGAAAATGTAATATAAAAAGCAAAAGGCTACATATGAAGAGATGAAATGAAACAGTGGAACCAAAGATGCAAGGATACAAAGATTTGGAAAAGTCTAGTGAGCGGTGTTTGTGTAAATCACAGCGTTTTTCTTTTCTATCTCCTATCTTTACTTTTTCCCCCTAATTCTTTACTCCTTTGTACACTTGATATGAAGTTGCCTAAAGAGAGTCATGTTATGGATATACAGATATAAGAAGTTATTACACATTAGATCAACTTTGAGGAAAGCTAAATGATAATTTAAATTATTATTGGCTGGAAATACTGGAAATAATACAGAGAATGGAGTCACTAAAAGAATAATAAAGGAGGAAGAAATGAATCATGAAAATTAAAATTTAGAGAAAAGAGATGCTTCAATGTTAAAAGAATTGGAGATGAGTTAAATCTATTGGTCTATAGGGGGATATTGTCACAAAAATATATCTTTAAGCAAACTAAAGGTCAGCTAGTGCAAAAGTTATGAACCTATGAGATGAAAATGAAGAGACGTATTGATACAATATAATTCAGAGAGAATGTTGTAAAAATTTCAAGTATATATTAGCTACAATCTCATTTCCAAAATTCACAGCCACACAATTCTATGCAGTTCATCAAATTTTATTACCATAATCACATATATGCAATTGCTTCCATCAAGTCTGAAAGTTAGTCAAATCTATTTTTAAAAAATAAATTACAGATGAGCAAGAGGATAAAGTGCTTAGCAAAACTGTTTTGTTTTCCATTACATCTCCTGCATTCTATTAATTGATACCCAGTGTTTCTTCTTCTCAACCAAAGTGGAACAATGAACAAAAAGGAAATGCCTGTTTCCTACACTTTCTGTAAAATTAAAAGATTATTAAAGAAAAGGATCTGGATATGATGGAAGCTACAAATCCAAATTCCTGAGAAGGTTGTCACACTCAATAATGTAGGTAGGACATTACTTCATTTATTCCCCAATATAAAAAAATGCATAGTGATTTGGCTATTTAGTCTATAATGCTAGTCAACTGCCAAGCAGTACCAAGATCACAAGTTCCTTAGGTCAAACAAAATCATACAGCAATTGTTCAAAGGGTAGTATATGGACTGAAGAAGTCATGGTAAGTCTTGCTTGATGTTATGAAATCAAGAAAGTGCAAGTTACTTAAGTGTTACGGAAGAAAGAGGAGAATCTAAACAATGGCAGATTTTTTTTAAAAAAAAATTGCAGCATGGGATAAGGAGCACTTGTGGACTTTGTGGAAGCTCTCGCCACAAATTGCAAAATGGGTGAACGGTGAGCATAACAGAGCAGAATACTTTTGGCCTTTGGTGCTGACCTCATCCATTGCTGTTAACGCAGTTCTATGAAAAAACATGCTCCCTTAGGCTGACAAGGGTTCTCCAAAGCTTCCATATGGGGACACCCAGCAGCAATCGTTTGGTAATCTGCAGTAGCTACGAATAGGTGAAGACTCTTTTTCTTTTTTTCTTTCTTTCTTTCTTTCTTTCTTTCTTTCTTTCTTTCTTTCTTTCTTTCTTTCTTTCTTTTCTTTCTTTCTTTTCTTTCTTTCTTTCTTTCCTTTCTCTTTTCTTTCTTTGTGGAGTTAGCAAACATACTATTATTGTCAAGGAGGTACTTCCTAATGCCAAGAGAAACTTTAGACTTCTTTAGAAAGCATGTTTTACATCAGAAAGGCTTAACTGATTTCTCCATCAGATTCTTTGTAAGAATACAGGTATATAGAACTTTTTAATATATTCTAATAGACTAAATTAGAAAACTACACACATATGCATACACACTTCCCTACACAAAACCAGATCCAGGTTGCTGTCAATTAAGTCTTCCTTAAAGAGCTTAGCAAGCACAGTGCCATGATAAGAGCTCTGGGTCTTTGTATGTACTGTATACTATGGCTTGAACTGAATGTTTGGTCAATACTGATTCCATTAAGGCTGCCTACCATCACTATAACTTACAAACAGAACCATAAGCGACGACCTTCCTTTGCAGCTCTTAACAGTATTATTCCATCATTTATTACATCAGTGTAATGCTTATGTATATATGTTTCTCAGGATGACCCTCCCCAATTTTCATCTTGGGGTTCATTAGCTAACAAGACATCATTTCATCAGCCACAATGTAAAATACTGCCTGGAAAGCTGGTCTAATAAGTATGGCCCCGAGGGGGAAGATGTGGTGGCGGATACCCAAAAGATGGAGGATATGGAGGCTGGGAGGGAACAGGGAAGCCAGCCGCTGCAGGTTGAGTTGGGTAAGGACACTGTGGTCTTCCTCCCGATGGGAAATAGGGAGGCTGCATAGGCTGAGGAAATCCTGGTGCTACTGATGGAGCCCTGAAAGAAGGCTGTGGATACCCTGGACCAGAAGACGATGTTCTGGATGGAGACCAAGAGTACCCGGATGAAGCCAGATCCCCTGCCTGAGGCTGGGGTGCTGGATTACTTGAAGGAACAGATGGGTATCCAGGACCTGAGGGTGGTTTATATGGAAATGGGGGCTGAGCACTTGGCTGAGAGGAGGCACTGTGTCCCACTGCAACTGGTGTTCCTCCAAAGGGGCCTGGCTGGAGAGCCCCATAAGCTGAAGGGCCTGTTGGAACACAAGGAGATAGACCATAAGGTAAAGGAAAGGCTGGTTCCCCAGCTGAACGCTTCTGTGGCTGCTGATTTATAGGTCCAGAAGATATGTGGGAAGGAGACTGGTTGTCTGCTGGCTCTGGCAAGGACTGAGATTTTTGCAACACTTCTTGAAGTTTTTCCACTTTTACACGTCGTAGATGAGATAACTTCCTCATGGTAGAAAACTGTTCAAGAAATGTCTCCAAAGGCACCTCCCCCTCCAGGAACTTTTCAGCCATCATCTGGAATGAAATATATATATATATATATATATATTAAAACAATGCTTCCATCTGCATCAAAGGGAACAGACAGATAATCCTCAGTTAACAGCCACTTATTTGGTGACCATTCAAAGTTGCAAGAAGTGGTACTTGCAACTAGGCTTCATTGTCCCAGCATCCTCATGGCCCCGTGGTTATGATCTGGGCGCCTGGCAACCAGAAGGTGGCAAAATCCTACAGTCACATGATCACCCTTTGTGGCCTTCCCTGCAGGCTCTCATAAGCAAAGCTAATGGGGAAGCCAGCAGAGAAGGTCCCAAGCTGCTTGTCTCCCAAGCTAAACGATGTGGCATTGCTTAGCAACAGAAATGCTACTCCCAATTACCATCAGAAGCCAAGGACTGCTGCATTCTAATTCCCTGGCAATAAAGACTTCCATACCCAAGATATTCAAAAAACCCTGAAAATGGTAGGATAATGCAAGGAGAAAACTAATGGTTATTCTTCTCCAATAGAGAAAGTGAAATGAAGAAGCTTAAGACCTAAGTTAAACACATGAAGAATTTGAGTAAAAGGTGCAAGTTCTGTCAATTTCCTTTCATTCCTAAATAATGCAGAGAACATATTTCCTGCTATATTTTAATCTGTGCTCCATTTATGCTTAGGTGACTAACCTCAATTAACCTTCCAAGGCTAATTGCTTAGGTGAAACAATCCCTCAAAATAGATGAAACAATGAGATAACAGACTATTAAACACTTTCTTTTGATGCCTTCACTGAATTTACTTGAAAACTAATTGGATGCTATGCACATAGTGAAGGATCAAAAGCTGGTAAAAAATACTGATTTATTACAAGCAAAATACCTACCAGATCCAAGGAGGAGGAAGAAGATGAGGAAATATACTCAATTTCTTTGATCACTAGCCCAGTGGAATTTTCAGGTGCAACCGATACCAATTTCAAGGGTAAATAAGGGATGTTTTTAAGGGCCATATAAAGATCACAGGTATATGCTTGTGTTGTATAACAAGGACAAAATGTGGGAAAGACTGACTTTTAAAGTTCAATTTCTGACAATAAAAACAATTAAAATCATTTATTCCCTCTGGAATTTAAATAACAGACTAACCTCAGATTCTTCTTCAATGTTGAGTCCTTCCACCTTCAGAAGATTTAACAGGGTATCAGGCTTTGTTGCTGCCGAGAATTGCTCTGAGAAAAAAAAAAGACACCTAAAAATTAAACAAAAATATCTCTGTCTTCTTTTTCATTTCAATGCAAGCACCTGGTCCTGTACATATACAGTACATGAAGGCTACCAGCTTCTAAAAGAAGAATTCTATTGCTTTAAGAGCTAGTGCCATGGAATCTGAAACCATCACTAAGAAGGAAGAAGGGAAGGTGATCAGTTAAAACTAAAACTCTATTACAAGTGCTGTGTTTGACTAACCAGAAGGTCACTGACACTATAATGCCGTGCAGGCTTGACTACTGGGGTTATCAACAAATGCATCCAGATGAGAAGATGCCAACCATATCCTGTTGCCATTCCACGTCCCAAGATCAAAATGAAGGAAATGCACACACATACAAAATCTTGGCTAGAGAAAGCCTATTGGCTAATTTTATTCCACCTCTATCCCCATCAGCCACAGTCATCTGAAAATTTACCCAGCTTTGACTTCTGCTCCTCGCATCGCTCTATCAGTTTCTGCAGATCTTGATATCTGTCAGAGAGGTTTGCACGTCCTGTTTCCAGGGGTTCCTGGAACTTCAGGTTTTGCTCTGCAAGACTACGATTTGTGGCCAGAGCCATCTCCCTTTGCAACTGTACATTTTGGACCTGAGAAATGAAATGTCAGGCAGGTAGAACTCATTTTAAAAAATGGTTTCTCTCTTCAATAACTTTCATGTACATGAATGATTACCTCATTCGACTCCAATGCCAACCGTTCAATCTCTTCGGAATTTTCCTGCAGTTCTTTCAATTCATCTACAGTTTTGTCCCTGAAGGTCTCCATCTTTTGGGAGGGTTCATCAATTCCTTTGGGATTAAGAGAAAAAGATGATTAGTAATTTCATATCATCATCTAACCATATTTGGTTGCAGGATAATTTGCAGTTTAGGGAAGCCATATCCACAGGCAAAAATTATATTGGAGGACAGCCTAGTAATTACTCATCCTTTCTCCAGTTTTGCATATTAATGTGAAGGGTAACTTTACATATAAGTGCCAGACCAATAACAGAGGGTTCTGTCCAATAGGGCACGTTTTTGTAAGTATTGTATATGTAGGTAAATACATCATGCAAACTACTGCATTATTCACCCTAAAAGAGGGACCAAAACAACTGGAAATAGATGCAAGGAAGTATACTTTATACCTCTTCTTAAGGGTAAAAAAGCAGAAATAAAACCAGTTGTTCGGGAATACAATATGCTAACCACTACTTTACCAAAACTATTAGGATAAATATCTGTATATATAATATGTTCTTAGTTTTCAACGTAATTTTTAAACAAATATTTAAGTAATCTTCTCTTGTGCAGAATCCTTTTATTTTTAGAGCAAAACAAATTCAATATCTTTTTCACTGAATTTCCGATTATTGCACAATTGTAAATGTACAAAACTATCGGCATTAAATATCACTTTCCTGTTCAAAATAAATACATCTTTATGTCCCTTTTGAAAATTATGGCTTCAAAGAACATCCTAACAAGTAAGAGAGATTTTTGATTCATTATTACTACTCACTGACACACAAAGCTTATAAGTCAGACAACTCTTGGTTTTTCAGCAGAAATCAGAATACATTTTTCAGCTTCTTGTTACTTTCTATTATTTTCCCATTGATACGTGTAAGTCCTTTAGTGTCATTGCAGCATCTTTCCAAACCTTATTATGGTTTAATAAACAGCTTCTTTGTACAATAAACAGCTTCTTTGTACAATAAAAATTACACCAAAGCAACCAATAAAATTTCCAATTGTGACTGATCCTGGACAAAGTGGAGTTTTGTGATCCACTAGGCCAGACAATTTGATGTTTGCAATGTGTAAACAGATTTTGAAAACAAAGCGTCTTCTTATTCTGTTTCCACTGTTTTTTAAGCAGCTTTCCTCAAGCTGCATATACAGATAGTCTTCAACTTATAATTATTCGATCAGCAACCATTCAAAGTTAGGAAGGCGCTGAATAAAGGGACTTACAGACCTGAAGTTATAGCCAAGAAGCAAGTCGCTATAGTTATAGCCAAGAAACAAGTCACTGTATCTGTTAAGTGAACCATGTGGTTGTGGTTGTTAAGCAAATCCAGAATATCCAATAGGCATTTATTGCAATTTTCCAAACCAGCAAAAAACATTGCAAACCACGGTCACATGACTGCAGGACATTGATACTGGTCATAAATGCAAGTCGGCTGCCAAGCACCCAAATGTGATAACATGACCATGGATGGAAGTCGTAACTTCAAGGCTGGGTCATAAGTAACATTTTTGAAGTCCATCGTGACTTTGTACAGTCATTACACAGCCAGTCATAGGTTGAGGACTACTTGTATAAAAATATTTTGGCAATCAAAATCATTGTTACGAAGCATTAATTTCAGAAGGAAATGGCATGAGAAAAGGAAACTAACTACAGAAAGAAAAAAAAACCCTATTGTAGCTACAATGTCTTTTAAAATAGCAAGGAAATTCAATCATGGAACACATATAGTTTAGTCTCTTTTATTTAACTCCAATATCTCAAGCTCTTATAAACCAGACAATTCTGGTAATATATATTCTGGCTGAATATATATATTCAAAACTGTCTCTTTTATATGTCCTGTTGCCCATGAATTCTGTCTGGTTTACAAGAGCTTGAGATATTGAAGTTAAATTGAAATATTTATTAAACTGATATTCTTACTCTCTGCTACTGATTGTTCTACCTTTGGTTCAAACAAAATGTTTCACAGACTTGTTTCTGAAGAGTCACCATCAGTATCTGCAAAAAAAAAAAAAACAAGTTTGTATTTGCTTTTATGGTTCCCAAAGTGAATACTAAATACTCTCTGGCCAAGGAGAAAATATAAGTAATGTTTGGGTTGTTCTCTCTGTACTGAACACTTATTTTATGAGTAACACTAAGTTTATGAGTAACAAAGAAAATGCTTTATATATAACTTGAAAATAAAAGTGTGCTTCCTGACAACTTGTTTGTGCACAATATAATTAATATTTTCAGGAAAATGTGTAAGTCAGAAATAGTTTTTTTAGATCTTTTTTGAATAAATATTTAGCTAACATCCCCAGTTCTTCTGGTATGACATTTAACTATTAATAACACTATTTTCCCACTGCAATGAAAAGACTCTTGGAGGCTTACACAGAACACAGATAAATCTTTCCTATTATAAAATTCCATAAAAACAACAAAAATGAAAACCCCCAAACATAAAAATATAAAGAACGAAAATAGAAGTTAAAGATAGGATTAAATCAGGACAGCGCTTTCTCATATATAATGATACAAGTACAGGGCCATTTACTCCTATTTATCAATGCCCTTGACCGCAAAAAGAAGTTGTCTAATTGGAAAAGAGGCGCCTGTGAAATCATATCCTGTGCAAAGTATATTTCAGATGTATCAGATTAATCCCCTCTAAAAGGCCAATAATATCTACTGATATGTCTGTCATCTTATAACTTTGAAAGCTATAAAACTGGGAATAACTTTCATGGCACATTTGAGAATAGCAAAAGAAGAGGAATCCGTTATCAATTATCTGGAGGAAAAAAATGACATCTGCAAAACTTTAATTTCCATGGAAGTTGCTCTTTATACCCTGAAAGATACGTGAAGCATATACAAATACCTCAGAATGGTGCCACTGCCAAATCTGAAGTGCCCACCTGGGGTCCAACAGGGATGAAGGGCAGATAAATTTGATGCTGAATGAGATAAATGACAATAGAATTCATCACAAACTAAGCAGAGTATTATAGTCCCTCTTTCACTATATTTTTAGTGACAAATTACGGTACAATAATAAAACAACTGGCACACCTCTCCCAAACTAATTAATACACTCAAAAGAACACAATCACCCACCCTTTTTAATGGGAATTAAACATTTACTCTGGAACCTGTTTGGCCACTGATATACTCATGTCCCAACCTTATGGCCTCCCGATATGTTGCCTTACACAGCAATCTACTACAATCCCCATAATGTCCAGTCAGCCCGCCCAACCTTAGGAACTGCATCTGGAGGACCCCAGATTGAGATTCATTTTAAACCCGACGCTCCTGCGAAGGGTTTCCCTCCCCGCCCCCCCACCGCCCCCGACTCAGCCCCAAGGCTCCTGTCACAAGGGTGGAGCCTTCCAGAGAGGAGCGGAACGAACGCCGGCAGCCTCCCCAGCGCGCGGGCTTGGCAGGGGAAGCATTGTTCTCCCCCCTGCCCCCAACCCCGCAGGGCGGCGGGGGGGAGAAGGCACCGCGCGGACACCAGCGACCCTCCACCCGCTGAGAGCGACGTTCCAAAAAGGAGGGCGGGGCGGGAGAGGGGGCTTCCTCTTTTCTCGCGAGAAAGGCTTTAAGCGATTCGCCCCTCTGACCATAACGGTGTACCTTGGGAGAAGCCGGGAGAAGGAAGAAGAATAGAAGAACGTACTATAAAGCCATCAAGTGAAGTTTCCGGGAGAAAGCCGGAAATTGCGTCCGCTCAATGGTCCGCTCAGGTTACTACCATGAACGGGGAGGGGGGTGTTGATTCAACGTTTCTTATTATTACCCGGAAAGGAGATGGTTTAATCCGCTGGTAAAGCCAATGAACCGGCGCTCTTTCGGTTGGGAAGCCTTTGTGTCTGTCAGTTGCATTGTGGCTTGCTACCTGCGAGAGTCGAATTAGACAATTTGACAATTGATCTCTGTCCCGCGGATCTCTTGTCTTAAAAATAGAGGGGCTTGTTAAAATGCAATATAGATAGATAGATAGATAGATAGATAGATAGATAGATAGATAGATAGATAGATAGATAGATAGATAGATAGATAGATATTCCAATATACGTTTTGTGAAAGACGGTCTTTTTGCATTTCATGACACTCTGATCACATTGTTTATTTAGCTGCTGTCGAGTTAGGATATTTGCATTGCAAAACTCTGGACAGTCATTGCATGGAAGCAAAGGATTCATTTTCTAAATCTCTGTCACCATCTAGTAGTGTATATCACATCCATACCCATCACGGTATTACGTTTTGTGGAAAGGGAACTTCAGGAAGACAGCAGTGTCACAAAAACAGGAAAAGCCCAAGGGGAACATCAGGTCAGCCGTAAAACAAACTTACATAGGAAAAGGAATCAAATAAAAAAGGTATTAAAGAATCCCTATAGATAAAAGCCTAAGTAATTAAGAAAACTAGAGAAATAAGAAAAGGAAACAAAAAGATAATTTAGAAAACACTTACAAACACAGGACATACCAAATAACCAAAACAAACAGACAAAAGACACAAAATATAAATCACAAAAGGGACAGACAGGAGATCGCCACAGAACAAATATGAAAAACTATCTTAAAGCTAAAAAAGATTAGCGAAAACCAATAATCAATCTAGCCACCCCGCAAAGTTTGCCTTCCGCACCCTGCAGAGTTTGCCCTCCGGCGGGAATAAAGACAAACTCAAACAGGATTTGAAACATTAAGCACAAATACAAACATTCACACAAAATCAACTTACAAATGGAGAAAAGGGTATAAAAAAACAGGGACTTACCATAAGAAGCTAGCTAGCCCAGGAATGCAGACTTCTCACTGTCCCCCGCCTTCCTGAAAAATAAAAAGATCCAGCTTTCAAGCAGTAGTCCGTATCCTTGCGCGGAGCTCTCCCAGCAGGAAAATCAAATCCTCGAAAGAAAGGCATTTTGACACCTTTCAACAGTTTCAAAGTAAAATGCAGAAAAGAAATAGAATATATAATTCATACAAATGAAAGGCATAAGATACCAAAAGGAAAGGGCTATAATTAATTACTTCCCCATGCCTATCCTTGCTTGCGAATCATTTCCCAGGTCCATATCCTTCAAATTGCAACTCTGATATAGCTAGTTTAATCAAAGAAACTCCATTTTGTTTTTAAAAAATCTTTATTTTGCTCATTTATGTTCTTAGATATTTTCACAGGTCTTACATCCTTGCTCTAAAATTCCTGAAAGTCCACATGATACCCTTCTCAAAGAACAGGTACCATTCCTTGTCGTCATCTGCTCCTTAGCACTCTTTCTAAGAGAGTGGCTTTTAAGACCAGGTGACCAGAAAGAAAGGACCAGATGACTGCCAGTGCTAGGAGCATAAATCCTTCCATTCTCCACCATTCAGTCAGAACTGAAGAAGCAAAATATTCTGTAGCGCAAAAAAGAAACTACAGTTGCCTTCTGAAAGAAAGCTACCTTTGGGATAAACCAGTCTTTTCTAGCAGTGCAAAAAAGAGTCACTTGATGAACATAAAAACAACAATTGTTTATGATAACTAGTGCTAATATCAGAACAGAAGAGCAGAGGGAAAGACATGTTTGGAAGTATAAACATTTGAAGTCACCAGCTCCCTCACCTAATCTGATGTAGCATTCTTTGTATGAATATTGTATAATACATTTTTATAAAGGCTTATAATCTATAACCCTGTAGACCTGGGGACTCTGACATTTTTTGGCCCAAAACTCAGCAACCTGTAAGTTTATGCATATCAATAAACTTTACTTTGTTGTAATATCTCCAGATGCTTTAGCTCTTTATTTCAATTGTCATATTTTCCACATTAGTCTTCAAGACAGAGTTTTATAACTTGTTACTTATAGATAAAAAGTGATTCAGCCCCAGTGATGGGATTCAAACATTTTTACTACCAGTTCTGTGGGCGTGGCTTGGTGGGCGTGGCAGGGGAAGGATACTGTAAAATCCCCATTCCCTTCGGAGTCCCCACCCCACTAACCTGCTTTTTAATTCCATTCTCCTGTGCACAGCAACAAAAGAAGACCCAGCCAGCTAGCTGGGACTCAGGAGGCAGGAATAGATGGGGGCGGGGCCAGTCAGAGGTAGTATTCCAAACTACTCAAAATTTCCGCTACCGGTTCTCCGAACTACTCAAAATTTCTGCTACTGGTTCTCCAGAACTGGTCAGAACCTGCTGAATACCACCCCTGATTCAGCCCTAGTAATTATAGCATGAAAATGCCCTATTGATCTTTTAAGGGACTCATCTCATGGTAGAGCCTTTGCCTTGTTCCTCAGTCCACCACATTTACCTTTTCTAGTTTTATGATTTTTTTTCTGTTGTGATCCTACAAGACTTGCTGTACATGCATTCTGCGATGCCTTGTTAAAATATAGGTGATGATGTGACAGAATATTGCATGTATGTTCTTACTGGGGGTTTCCACCACTGCAAACCTCATAAGTTGCATTATGCATACAATATTCATTTTTGACTTGGACTGCTGAAACATTCAGATCTCTGGCTTCTGCAGGTTCATCTGCCTACATCAAGGGTCTTCAAACTTCGCAAGTTTAAGACTTGTGGACTTCAACTCCCAGAATTCCTGAGCTAACCTGACTAGAAGAGGAATTCTGGGAGTTGAAGTCCACAAGTTTTAAAGCTTTCAAGTTTGAAGATCCCTGGCGTACATAATGCCTGACTGGCCTTTTCAAACCACCACTTCAGCATTATGTGAGCTCCTTGTGGAAAAGAGTAAAGGATTCTTCTAGAAAACCATTAGATAAAATTTTAGCAATGTTAAGCAGTGTTTTGAAACAACATTGCATCTGTGTTTTAAATAGCAACTTGAGCTGTCACATGGAAAGTTCGATTAAAATGGGAAAAAGCTTCTGTCAACAACGGATGGCTGGTTTCTTCTCAACTAATTGCACATGGTTTCCATTGCTTCCACTGACAAGAGGTTTCTTGTAGCTGGCTTTCTAGTTTTTGTATTTCTACAAGAGGAGAACATTTGGGGTTCTTTAAACACCATTTTGGGTTTCTACTAGCCACAATCACATTAATAGATTTGGGATATTTGGAAGCTGGGTAAAATTGACAAGAGTTCTATCAATTTGCCCATCAATCCTCTGTATCCAATCTGATGAAAGATAGGGTTCACTTGAGAGATAGAAGCCAGGATAAAACAGCAGGAGAGAATCTCTTGGTGTGCCCTGCAAGCACCTCTTGCTTCATTCTTCATGATTCCACGACCCCAACAGCTTCAAGGCTGTTTTAGCAAAGGCACAAGTGACAAGTTACTGCTGCAGAACATCTTCATGCTAGCAACCTCTCCTTCAGGAAGTCTGAAAAATGACTAAATCCAGGCACCTGCTCCTAATGGTTACTCCTGTGATGGTTTACTGTGTTAGGTAGTAAAACTTCATTATTCAGGTTAAATTGCTGTGTTGGCACTTTTCCATAAATAAGTGGGTTTTGGGTTGCAGTTTGGGCACTCGGTCTCTTAAAGGTTTGCCATCATTGGTTTAACCACATGTTAAGGAGAATTATTTTTCTGGCTGGGTGAATTTAGGAAATGAAGCCAGAGAGATCCACCAATCATTTTCTGTAAATTGCTCCTTAGTAAAGCTGTAAGAATAAGACTGCTCATCAGCCTCATCACTGAAACAGGTTAGAGTACAGTCATTAGAGGAGCACAAATTATAATTGCATATCTTTCTGCTGACTTAAGGAGAAAAGAAAGGAATGAACATTAACACCATTCTGTTAATTAATTGCCTTAAAAGTAAAATCTTTTAAAATCATATGTGCAAAAGTAGTCCTGCAGAGATAATTATAATATTTTGGAATTCCACAAATGAGAGAACAATAATTCTAAAGAAGAGAAGAGAGAGTCAGCAGCAGGTAGTCTTCCCAGGGCTTGGGGAAAGGAAACTAGCACTTCATCTACCTCCTATTCTCTTGCAAAGTTTCTCTCCTGCCCTTTTCTGCCTCAGTCAAATAAAAAATACAAATGATAATATTCTCCTCCAGGGTCTTCTTTCTTTGACGGAAAAGGCTTAGAGACTTAATGTCCCTTTCTTCATTCCCTTTTCCCCTCCAAACAGTGACAAAGCTGAAAACAGTCATATTAAAATAAACTGAGAAAAAATATGAAGCACATTGACTTCAGTAGTGTTTATTTCTGGGTAGTTATGGAGGGCATCAAACTAGAAAAACAATAAACCTGAATAGTATGAAGATGTGGGTATTTGATTTTATCTTGTCATGGTTTTGAGTCATTAGAAGGTAATTTTCCATGGAGAAGGGTGGAGATCAACAGAACAACCAAGTTGAAGGGACTTTGGAAATTATCTAATCCAAATCCCTGCTCAGGCAGGAAATTCTACACTATTTCAGACAAATAGATGTCCAATCTCTTCTTAAAAACATCCGGTGTTGGAGCACCCAAAATTTCTAGAGGCAAGTCGTTCCACTGATTAATTGTTCTAAGAGAAGGAACAACAAAAAATATTTCAATAGTAACCATTCTTGTTCTGCAAAGTCATTCAAATAAGCTATAAAGGTAAATTGGTACATAGCACTTGGTGGGGTGTTGAGCAGGAGTGGGATTCTACCAGTTCGCACCTATTTGTTAGAACCAGTTGTTAACATTCTAAGCAGCTTGGAGAACTGATTGTTAGAAGAAATTACAGGCCTAATCCTGTAAGGAAGGCAGGAAGGAAACATTCTGATGTTGCTTACAGAAACTGCCTCTCCATTAACCCTTATTACATTCTTGGCAGAACTAGACTTCCTGTCTCAGGAACATCTCTGGAGGGTTTTTTTTCCTCCTTTGCTGGTACTTTGGTTGTGTGGAGTGACAATTCAAAGTTAAAATGGCACTGAAAAAAGTGACTTATGACCATTTTTCACACTTACAACTGTTGCAGCATCCCCACAGTCATGAGAGCCAGGGGAGGAGATGCATGCCTTGATGTGAGTGATATTGAGTTGGCCACACCCTGCCAATAACATGACCACCAAGCCATGTCCACCCAGTCACATGACCACCAAACCACACCCACCACCTAAGCCATGCCCCCAGAACCGGTTGTTAAAAATTTGAATCCCACCCCTGGTGTAGAGATATTAAGCGAAAAGCTGCCACATTTACTACAGAAAAACATAATTTTCCCAATGTAATTTCTCCAGGTAATCTTCTGAGAGAGATTACATAAACAAAAGTAAAAGATATTCCTTTCCAACAAGGTGTAACAACTAGTAAGAACTAGGTGTAAAAATATGTTTATATATTCCAACTGACATTAAGAGAAACTTCTGCATAATTTGCCTTTCATTGCAAATTTAAGATATAATTGTCTTTTTAAAAAATGGGAGTATCATACAGGTGACTATATTATGACCATTTTCTATTGCAAAAATCTTTTTCGAAGAATCCAGGATCATGTGCGGGAACTGTAGGAAGTTAGCACTCACCCCTCTCCTAGAAAAATGAAATATCCTAGGAAATATTAAAAAGGCAGAATATTTCCTCTAAAAAGAATAGAAACTCAGAAGCAGCTACTCACCTCAGAAGCAGAAGCTGATCCCCACCTTTGTTAATCTCACTCCACCTTTGCTAATGGGTGGGCCATTAAGGCCTGGCCCAGAATACTTTACATAACAAGGATCTGCAGGTAAAGCTATAGCAATTGCCAAAAGCCCTTTTAAGGGCATAATCGTCCAGCAAGGCTCAACCATGCCAGGGACTGAGGACAGCCTACAGAGTTGCCCCTGCAAATGGGGGTCTGACAACCAATTAGAACAGGGGTCCCCAACTACCAGGCCCTGGACTGGTACCGGTCCGTGGATCACTTTGTACTGGGCTGCAAAGAATGAATAATCGTGAAACTGGTCCCTGGTACAAAAAAGGTTGGGGACCACTGAATTTAAATACAAGCTCCAATTCAAATCCCAACAGAGGGTATAAAATCCAAGCACTCTCAGCACCTAAGTCCTTTTTCTTGATCTCTTCTCACCTTGAAGCATATGATCATCCTTCTCTGGAGCTCCAGGCCATGTGGTCCTGTACACCATTAAACCTTCCAAACAGCCTCCATGTTTCCAGTGTCTTTTTCCCCACTTGGAACTGAACCCAGAAGGATATTTCTCCCAATAGAACCTTTGGCAGTCTAAGATGGAATTGATCAGGCACATATTTTTCCATGTCTTTGAATACATGTGAGATGCACAGCTTATGCCGCTGTTTTGTACGGGAAGGTTAACAGTTGTCACTGCAGAACACTACCAACAAGCACAATTTAGCCCTGACCCAGATTTGCCTTTTTGTGCTTGGTAATTCAGGCTCTCTCTTTAAAAAAAATTATCTGGAAAAAAAAAGTTAAAATTGGATTGCACCCAATAGCAAATATAGAGTGCCAAGTAGCAACTGATGAGTGTTATTTGAAATGCTATTTTCATACAATAGGATAAAAGAGGGCAGATATGCTTCCATGGCCAGCACAGGAATGTGAAGATAACACTGCAAAAGGACTTTTAATAAAGGTTGTTTCCAAGTATTGGAAATTTCCACTACCAGAAATCGACATTTCTTAACATTTGCTAGGTCTTAGCAAGTTCCCAATTGTCCTAAATAGAAAGTAAATTATCTTGTCTAAACTTAATAGGATACTAGTGATAACTTTGGGCTTAGATACAATAAAGTTACATACAGATTCAATAGCATTTTGACTGTAACCCACATTCTGACTGCTCTGATTACCTCTACAACTGGATTTTAATAGTTATACATATCAAATTTCAAGTGTATTGTATATCTGGGCCACTGCTCATGCAACTATCATCGTGTTTCACAAGATGTTCTTGTGAAAGAAAGAAACAAAAACAGTTTGTAGAGTTGTTTGCAAAAATGAGTCCAGCAAACGCATATTCATTCATACAATAAACGCCTTTGCAAAAACCAATCCCAACCACAAAAAACTTCGCTCAAGACCAGATTTATCCATATTGCAAAGAATCCACTCCCATGAACTCCGCAAGGAACTCAAAAGACGTGTAGACAATGGGGAGAAGGATCTCTACATTGACTACCATGCTGATTGTATCAAAAGTAAATCACACAACCCACAATTCCACATCCAACCCTACCTCATCCAACCCACCATCACTCAAAACTAGGCACACATGCCCCTAACTACCTCAATTCCAACTACAACTGCCTTAATGCAAGCTACTCAATGCAAGAAGCCTTGTGAATAAAATACCTGAATTTCTCCTCTTACTAAATATGGCTAAATTCAACATCATATTTGTCTGTGAAACATGGCTCAGTGCATATCTCCCTGACTCCATTACCACAGTAAGACACTATCATGGTTACTGATCAGATCATGAAATCCGTAGAGGAGGTGGTGTTGCTATCTTCTATAAAAAGTCTTTACATCTAAAAAACATCCAAGTTACCCAAGAGCTTGCTCTTCCTGAGACCATTATCTGTGAACTGACCTTAAATATCACATTTCGATTCTTACTATGTTACAGAGCCCCTGATTATGACATCGAACATGTAAACAAGCTAAATACACTACTAACATGGGCAGTATCCTGCCCACACACTTTTATCATTTTTGGTGACTTCAATCTACCTCACATTAACTGTACCCTAAATGAATGTAAAACTGAACCCATATATGCAATCTTCTACAATGCTGTAACAAACCTGGGACTGGAACAACTAGTAACCAACAATACTAGACTTAACAACTGCCTCGATCTCATCTTCTGCAATAGTTTGAATTCAATTTATGGAATACAAATTAAATAACCCTTTTCTAACAGTGACCACAGCATGATTGACTTTTGCCTCAACATACATCCACACAAAAATCAACACAACTATGTGATCCCCAATTATAACTTCAAAAAAGGCAACTATGATCTTATAGACAACGATCTCTCATCCCTTGATTGGCAATTTCTATTCACTGGATACAGTACTGTTAAAGACCATTAAAACATATTTTTACTTGAAGTCCAAAGAGTCATCAAACTATATGTACCAATAACAACTCAAAAAACAGATCACCCATAACAATAAGGAAGCTTCAATCCAAAAAGAGATCACTTTGGCGGAAAAATAAATCTGGTCACGTTGACAACTTTAAAAACTGATACAAAAATTTATGCCACCAGATAAAGACTGACTGCACCATTTATCACATTAAGCAAGAGGAAAACCTTCTACGCACCAATTCCACCCGCACTTTCTACAATTTTGTAAACAACAAACTAAAAGACTCAAGGTCCATCCCACCCCTGAAAAGACCTAATGGTAAAGACTGTAACGATGACACTATTAAAGCCAACTTCTTTAACACATTCTTTGGCTCAGTATTTGTAAACAGCAATGGATCATGCCCAGTATTTCCTAGTCGAACCACAGACAACTACAATGCATATCGATTTTACAGTAGACAATGTTGAAAAAGCACTACGCAATCTAAAACCATCTCTATCTATTGGACCAGACGGAATATGTGCCTACTTCTTTAAAAAGTTATCCACTGCCATAGCCAAACCTCTAAGCATAATCTTTGAAAAATCTTTCAGCTCCTTGCCAAAACTACGGTCACAAGCCACGGTCATCCCCATATTCAAAAAGGGACACCCCAGCCTAGTTGAAAATTACAGACCAATCTCTTTATGCTGTGTCACCTGTAAAGACATGGAATCAATTATTAACCAATCCATTATCCTCCACTTAGAGACAAGCAACCTACTCCCTAATAAACAATTTGGTTTCAGAAAAAAACTATCCTGCAATCTGCAACTCTTACACTGCAAAAACATATGGACTACACAACTCGATCAGGGCAAAGCAATAGACGCAATCTACATAGACTTCTCTGAAGCCTTTGATTCAGTGGTACATGACAAACTACTCCTAAAACTAAAATCTTATGGTATCTCTGGACACCTGCATAACTGGATAGAAGCATTCCTCTCAAACAGACAACAAATGGTCAAAATTGGGAGTGTCCTATCAAATTCTGTACCTATCAACAGTGGTGTCCCCCAAGGCAGTGTTCGAGGACCAACTCTCTTCATACTCTACATAAATGACCTCTGTGATCATATTAAGAGTAACTGCGTTCTCTTCGCTGACGATGTAAAGCTATTCAACACCACAGACAATATTGCTACCCTTCAAAAAGACCTTGACTATGTGTCAGAATGGTCAAACAAATGGCAACTTCAAATCTCAACAAATAAATGCTCTGTCCTACATATTGGTGACAAAAACCAGAAAATAAAATCCAGGCTGAATAGTCAAGACCTTGTTGATGATCCAAACTCTGTCAAGGATCTTGGAGTTCTCATCTCTAATAATCTAAGTGCTAGAGCCCACTGTAACTACATTGCCAAAAAGGCGTTAAGAGTTGTTAATCTAATCTTATGTAGCTTTTTCTCTGGTAATATTACACTAATAACTAGAGCATACAAAACATTTGCTGGACCAATAGTCGAATACAGCTCATCAGTCTGGAACCCACATTACGTATCTGATATTAACACAGTTGAGAAAGTCCAGAAATATTGCACAAGAAGAGTTCTCCACTCCTCTATTCATTGCAGAATACCTAATGCCACCAGACTTGAAATTCTAGACCTAGAAAACTAGAATTACGCTGCCTTCAGTCCGATCTAAGTATAGTATATAAAATCATATATTGCAATGTCCTACCTGTCAATAAATACTTCAGCTTCAACCATAACAATACAAGAGCAAACAATAGATACAAACTCAAGGTTAATTGCACCAAACTTGATTGCAGGAAATACGACTTCAGAAACAGAGTGGTCAATGTCTGGAATACTCTACCTGACTCTGTGGTTTCTTCCCCAAACCCGCAAAACTTTAACCTTAGACTTTCTACTGTTGACCTCACCCCTTTCCTAAGAGGTCTGTAGGGGGTGTGCATAAGCGCACCAACTTGCCTACCGTCCCTGTCCTATTGTTTCTTTTATTTTTCTTATATGTATCCATGTATTCATAATTATGTTTTTACTTATACCTATTATCTTGTAAGCAATTAACAAACCAAATAAAATAAAAATAAAAGTGAGGGTGAGCTGCTTCCTGTCACACAGAATTTGAAATGGACCAGAGGGAAGCTGAGAATATTAGGCTTGTGCTTGTTGAAAGAAAACTTTTTCATTGCACAACATTTTACAAAGGATAGAAGTTTGCAACCTCTTTTTTATTTCCTATCCCAAATGGCTTCAGGAATTTTCAGACACCCAGCCACTCTTACTTCCAACCCATTTGATCCCAAAATAAAATGCATCTCGGATTGATTTGTGCTATTTTCATTGATTATCAATCTTTTCCTCGTCTTACTTTCCTTTCAACTTTTCCTAAGCAAACCTTTATCCGGGAAATGTAAGCCTAATTGAAATTGACTAGAACTTTCCTGGTTTGGTTTCATTTTCCTGAGCAGGCTACAAAGAAAACAAATTGTGGGTTTTAAAGAAAACTATTGGCTTCAGACATAAGATTCTGGATCACCAGAATATTCGTCTCTTGTCAAAACCAGGACTAAAAC
This sequence comes from Pseudonaja textilis, assembly GCF_049901715.1. Taxonomy (NCBI): domain Eukaryota; kingdom Metazoa; phylum Chordata; class Lepidosauria; order Squamata; family Elapidae; genus Pseudonaja; species Pseudonaja textilis. Next base: position 227,054,274 of record NC_141990.1, read on the forward strand.
TTTGTGCAGTAACCATCTGTTCCAGCCATTTCCTGTGGCAATCTTCTTTCCAAATATCTGTTCTGGTGAAAAAGATAGAATGTCTGCCCCAAATCTTTTCTCTGCTAGTGTTAGTACTAGAAATCCTCTACTGGAAAAGTTCTCTAATTGTGGAAATTAACATCATGGGGAGAAGTGAGAGTGGTAAGTCACAGTTATATCAATCAGCTCTCAAAAAATAACATTAAAAACCTAAGAAAAAAAAATCTTTATTGAATACCTTGTTAAAACACACAAATTATTAGTTGAGTACAAACCATTCATAACATTCAGAAGAACCACTGGGCAGGTTTCACATCACACCTGAATCCCTAAACAAAGTCATGGTTTCAGAATCTTCTGAAAGGCCAATAGAGTCAGGGCCTGTTTCATCTCCAAGGGATGGTGCCCCAAAAGGTGGGTGCCAGGGGCAGAAAGGGTCCCTCCCTTCAGATGAGGCTCCTTAGTAGATGGGGCCCAAAACATGCCTCTCCTGCTGTACCTGATATGACAGGTAGATCTACCTAGGTAGAGGTGATCCCTCAAATAACTCAGTCCCGTGTCATATAGGGCTTTATAGGTAATTTTTGAACTGAATATAGAAGCAAACTGATAGAGCAGTTTATAGATTACAGGGTGTAACATACATTGTTCAGCCCACACCTCTGCATTTTGCACCTGATGCAACTTCTGGATTTTGCAGAATGTTGCAATGTTGTAAAGGCTACCAACCTGCCTAAAATATATTTCCAGAAATTGAACGATGCTGGGTATACTATATCTGGAGCCCTCAATTGTAAAAATTAAATTTATATTTAATTCATTCTATAGTTTATTTTCTAAAAAATAGAATTCCATCCAGATTACTTTAAAAAGAAAGTGTACATTTTTACCATTGGTTCACATGATGAAAAGTTATGGAAAACATTGCTTTAGTGCTCTTGGGATGTACCAAAGTCCTTCAAATGGTTGCCAATGTCACCTACACCTGAGCCTGGTTTTTAGATCAAGAACTTAAATGCAAATGAAAAGAATAACATGGAAAGTTCTTCTTAAGGACATATTTAAAAAGATAATCATATCAGGAATGCCTGCCTTTTTGTATGATATGCAAATATGATAAGAGAGTCTTGGAGCTATATATGTGTGTGTGGGAAACCTAAGTGTGTTGCTTAGAAGCTGGGACCCACATTTCATTCGAATCAGCAGCTTGTGAATAAAGGAGCAATCATGAAGTGCCTCTTACTTCTGAGCCTGGTGGCACTTTCCCAGTGTCTGACAACAAAGTAAGTATTGAGCATTGTGCTTTCTTAAAAAAAAAACCATTTTTCTTTGTACCATTTTCTTCAGAAGGATCTAATTTTCTTTCTAAATTATGTTCCATAAATTCTTTCAGCAAACTTTGAATTGTGATTGGTGGGCAAGCCACAAAGCTGTAATTTGCCTAGGTTTTCCACTGATAGTAATATTTTATTTCCCTTTCATATCTATATCTGCAAATGTACTGTGTGTTCATCAAGTAGATCATGCTTCTTTCTCTACAGGATATACTTAGATTTCAAGTCCTTCCTCAGCAGGAATAAATCTGAACCTAACTTTTCCCAACCTGAGGGCTTCCAGATATGTTGCAATTATAACTCTCATTCTAGCTGGAAATTCTGAAGGTTGTAGCCCTCTTACGAGTGTTCAATTAGAGAATGCTGTCCAAAATGCATTTTTAATCATTTTTTAATCTTTAATGCTATGAGCACTATCTCTCACTTATTAATCTTTTCCTTTCCATTATTCAATGCTCAGGATTCACCTAAAGAAAACAAAATCCGTCAGGCAAACTCTTGAAGAGCAGGGCCTGCTAGATGATTTCCTGAAGAAGCATCCTTATAACATTGGCACAAAATATTTCCCCGGGCTGCAAAATACCTTTGCCAGTGAACCCTTGCAAAATTATCTAGATGTAAGTATTCCACATTAGGAGGAGATACTCAGCATTTAGCCTATGGACAAGGCTAGAGAATCTCAACACCTATTGATTTAAATCAATAGTTCCTTGCTCTGGAGAGCAGTAAAAGAGACATACAGATTTAGAAAGTTATAATTTTAAATGTTTCAAAGCAATTTGAGATCATGGAACATAAACAATATTCTACTGTAACAAATTGAGCAGATTTGTATTGTTTAAAAAACTTGTCAAACTTACTTTCATCTAAAAAGAAGTATTCCTTTCTCTTGCCTCAAAAATGCTATGGAAATATCAGGGATGGATTTTCTTTTATTATGTTCCGTTTTCTGCCTCCACAGAATGAGTACATTGGCACTATCTCAATTGGCACTCCACCACAACAGTTCATAGTCATCTTTGACACTGGTTCTTCCAATTTGTGGGTCCCTTCTGTGTATTGCTCCAGTGAAGCTTGTTGTAAGTAGCCTCCATAACTGATGACTCCAGAAAGAGGTTCTCTTTATTCAAGCCATCCTCAAGCTCAGGGGGGCCCAAACTTGGCAACTTTAAGACTTGTGGACTTCAACTCCCAGAATTCTCCAGCCAGCATAGCATATATAGCATAGCTGGCTAGAGAATTCTGGGAACTGAAGTCCACAAGTCTTAAAGTTGCCAAGTTTGGAGACCTCTGCTCAAGCTAGTACCTTCTAAATGTAATAGATCACAAATCCCATCACAGCATCTGTGTTGGCCTGTTGACTGGGAATCCTTGGAACTCTGATCCCAACACATTGGAAAGAGACCAAATCAGGGAGACTTCTTTATTCTCATGTCCATCTGTCTTTCCAACGTGCTCAACGTGGATCATACTGATATCAGGAAAATTGACTGCTTGAGACATCTTTGGGGAGCTGCTACTCAAGGGGATTATTATGGAATAACAAAACATGTTCCTACATAGCCAATGTTTAGGCATGAGCTTGGAAATAGGTGAGGAATATAATGTAAGGGATAATCAAATCAGTTTATTACAGCTATAAAGCCAGATACAGTAAAATGTCTAATAGTAGAACTATTACCTATTTTCCCCCCACATGATGTAAAAGGGAAATATGACTTTTTTTTCCTCCAAATTATAACCAGCCTTCAGGTTAGCTATGACCGAGGACAGAGTTCACACATTAGAGAGTATTGCACTGGGATGAGTAAAATGCCAAGATCTCTCTTACTCTGTATTGCTCTTTCTGTTCTGTTGCATATTCAATATGTCCACACCATACTACAATTACTTCTCTTTGCAGCTAACCATCATAAATTCAACCCACAACAGTCATCCACTTTCCAGGCCACCAGCCAGAGCGTATCCATCACCTATGGCACCGGAAGCATGACTGGATTCCTAGGCTATGATACTGTCCAGGTAAACTGCCAAAGAAAATGAGACTGAAAAGCTATCCTTTGGGAAATTAGACTGAGTTGACATGATTCTGGGTGGACAAACAGGGAAGACCTCATTGAATTCTGTATAGATTTTACTTATGGCAAAAACTTTTTAGCTCTTTCCAACTTCTGATCCTTGTTAACCGCAGAGGCAGCCAAGACTATGATGTCTGTTTTGGGAATTTTCATAGCCAAGAAGAACAAGGAACTTTAATAAGCCTTGTTATGCTTGCACTCATGACTAAATAATTAAGAAATTCAGTAATAGACTAGAACTGTGATGGCGACCTATGGCACGCATGCCGGAAGTGGCACACAGAGCCATTTCTGCTGGCACACAAGCCGTCGCCCGGAACAGATGCACTGTGCATGTGCGCGCGCTGCCCAAAAGACAACTAATTGTTGGGTATCTGCTACGCATGCGTCCCCTGGGGGTCTGTGCGTGAGATGTGCATGCATGCGCAGAGGCGTGCATCATGCATAGGGGGTTGTATGCGCATGCACATGTGCAGAGGGACAGGGGTTGCGCACACATTGCATTATGGATGCAGGCACAGGTGTGCGCACATGCACACATGCACTTTCAGCACGCAATGATGAAAAGGTTAGCCATCACTGGACTAGAAGATCTAAGAAATTCAAATTATCAATAAGCATGTCCCTTGGAAAGTTGTGCCATAATTGGCCTTTATTTAAGAATTGAACATTTTTTCCATTTACTCATGGCCAATTTTCAGAGGCTGACTGGACAAGTCTTGCCATTTTTTTGGTAAGATTTTTCAGAAATGGTTTGCCACTTTTTCATCCACTTGATTTTGCTTCTAAGACAGGATTAGAACCCATGGTCTCCCAGTTTTTAGCCTGATGCAATAACCACAACTCTAAACTGGCTCTCTGTTCAAACTATTCATAGAACAAATCAGGGGAAAGAAATCCATAGTACTGTAGTTACACAATGTCATTTTCACAAGATAATAATAAATTTAATAGTTTCAAATATGAGGATATATGGGCACTATGCATTTCATTTCAACAGACCTAGATGTAATTATGTGACAGCTGACAGCATATATAACAGATAACAGATAAGCAGAGTTGGAAGGGACCTTGTAGGTCATCTAGTCCAATCCCCCACCCAAGCGGGAGACCTTATACCATTGCTGACAAATGGCACTCCAATCTCTTCTTGAAAGTCTCAAGTGATGACGCTCCCACAACTTCTGAGGGCAAAGTGTTCCATTGGTTGATTGTTCTCACTGTCAGAAAGTTTCTTCTTATTTCCAGGTTAAATCTTTCCTTGTTCAGTTTCCATCCATTATTCCTTGCCCGGCCTACAGACACTTTAGAAAATAGCTTGACCCTTTCCTCCCTGTGGTAGCCCCTCAAATATTGGAAGACTGCTATCATGTCTCCCTTGGTCCTTCTCTTTACTAGACTAGCCATGCCCAGTTTCTGTAACCGTTCTTCATGTTTTAGTCTCCAGTCCCGTAATCATCCTGGTTCCTCTTCTCTGTACTTTTTCTAGAGTCTCAACATCTTTTTTATAATGTGGTGACCAAAACTGGATGCAGTACTCTAAGTGTGGTCATACTAAGGCTTTATAGAATTGTATTAGTACCTCATTTGATCTCAATTGTATTTCAATTGTATATATACTAGGGCAGGCAATCTAATATTTTTGACATGTACATAAATACCACATCATTCAAGTCACAGAGATCTTTCATAGTCCCTTTTTGTTTTTACCACTCTCAACAGTAAAACGGGGCATCTCATTTTTCAACGTGTCAGATCATTCATACCCAGGTGAAAACCACTACTTCAAATGCTGATCTTTGGAGAGCCAATTGTGCACATCTTACTAATGCAAGCCCATTTATTCCTGTCTTTTAACCATTTGCCAGTCCAATGGGGCTCCTGATTTCATGCCAACCAGCTTTAACAAGGAGGCTTTTTTGAGGCTTTTTTTCCAAGTCCAAGATTACAATCTCTATTGAGCCACCTGGCTTACATGCTCATTAACACCTTCCAAAAAGTTTGGAAACTGAGTTATTTTCAAAAAAACCATTTTGATTTGTTTTCATGAAAGCTCTTTTTTTCTATCAACTTGTTTTCTCTGTAATAATACTTGCAACTATTTTCTCTGGAAATAATAACATGCTGTCCACTTTTATTGATTCTGGAGCCCAAGAAAACAAAACCATGTACCACTTTCATTTCTTTGCCATCAGCTGTAAGTTCATTAAACTTGCTGATTGAGCTTATGTTTGTTTTCTTAATATTGAACTTTAACAAATTAGCACAGATGTTTCACTTTCTATTTTCCCTTTATAATGAGATCTCTTTTACTATGAACTACCAAAACAGAGTCATTAGCATATTTCAGAAGCAGCACTACTCATTTTGATTCCAGCTGTCATCTCATTCCATCCTACTGTTCTGTTAATGTATTGCTGTAAAAGTTAAATGGGTACAGGGTCAATATTGTGGGAGGTTCTTTTCACAATATTGTGAAAACTAAGAACAGGGCTGACAGTTGTGACAACAGACAAGAGGTGCTTTCTGGCCTGTAAAATAAAGGCTTTGCTGTAATCAGTGAAGCTGTATCTCTTTCTGTTTTATTGTACTCTTAATTATTTATCTGATGTCAACTTGCTACACTTCCACACAAATTTGCCTTTTCTGCCATTTACCTGTTCATTTGGCATTTCTTTCTCCATGCATGCTCTGGCTTTTTTTGTGAAAAATTAAATAACATTGCTTGCATGAGAAATTAATCCAATGGTTTGATAAGTGCATATTGTCTTAGGTCTCCTTTCTTAGGCAAAAACACTTAACTTTTTCACACAATATTTCCTGACAATAAAGCTGTAAATAAAATTAGATTTGCCTTGTCTTACAGTTTTGAACAGTTCAGTGGATTTTTCATCTATCCCTGGTGTTTTCCTATCTGCCAGCTGGTTACTGCCTTTTCTATCTCAAATGCTTCTTGAGTTGGTTTCTGAATATATTCCTTTCCTCGACAGATATTCCTATTACTCTATAATCCCATTGTAAAAGGTTTCATTATAGCATTGGGATCTTTCTTCAATCTACTTTTTCTATTAGATCTCTTTCACAATTATTGATGGGCATACTTACCTTAGCAATAAAATAACCTGTGAGTGCTCTGAATTTTTTTTCAAAAAAAAAAAATCTTTGTTTTTCTAATTATTTTCCTTTGTTGAGTTTTTCCTATCCTTTTTTGCTTAACAATAATGTCAATTTCAGTCATCTTAGTTGCTCAAAGCTTTAATTTACCTATCCTTCTCTGGCTTGTTTTGAAAACTACGAGGATTTATTCCTTTTTCTTTGGTTTTCCTTCAGTTTTCAGTTGTTTCTGGTCTCCTTAGAAACCTTGGGTTGCCTGTCATTTAAGTTAAAAGTATTAAATACACATTGATCCCATATTTTGTTTCTTTGTTCTTCTGATCAAATCTTGTTGGCATACCTGCTCTCTTTATTTTTCTGAGTTTAACCCATATATTAAATATCAATAATTCATGGTCGCTGTTCCATACTCTGCAGCTGGAAGTATCCTGGCTTACAGGATTTCATTTTTCAATTGTTTGTTTCCTGGTGTGTAATTGACTGGATTCAAGGCTTATATCTCAAGTGAAATCCAAGTATGGTATCTGTATTTGAAGTAGTTTTTTGCTTTATTGTGTTAGCCAGCCCGATTTTCCTATATTTCCAGGTTTCTTCATATTTTTGCATTCCAAACACCCTTTTGTAATATTTATATTCTTTCCTGATGCTACATTTAGCACTTCTTGTATTACCCATAGAATTTCTCCATGTCCACTGTGGAATCTGTAAGAGATGTGTATACTGATATATAATGTTGATATCAATGAATAGCCGCTAATTCTAATGGATAAGATCCAGACATTTATTGGATTATAGCTCAAACTATATTTCAACAATGTCTTTTTTTGAGAATCATTGCTAATTCTTTGCCAGGAGATTAACCCTGACTCTGCGGTCAATTATACTCCTTTCAAAATTTAGATTTGGGCAGAGAGAAACAGATGCAGATGGTAAACTAATAGGACATACATAGAGATTTCCTTTGAGGCTATTTTATGAGATAGACATTAAACGGCAAAGCAGTTTATTCAAAAATCAATTAGAATCAAGTGAATTATATGAACCGTTCAAGGTTTGTTTGCAAACATATGTACCTATGCATAAATCTGCTTGAAACTGAAATTAAAATGCCTCGGTATGTGCTACCAACACAAATGTAGTAGTAGTGCTTGAAATTAAAAGGGACTTGTATAACATTTCTTCCTGTTCCTCTGCACAGGTTGGAAGTATTGACGTCACCAACCAAATCTTTGGTCTGAGTCAGACTGAGCCAGGTAGCTTCCTTTATTATGCCCCCTTTGATGGCATCCTGGGTCTGGCTTACCCTAGGCTGTCTGCCTCTGGCGCCACTCCTGTTTTTGACAACATGATGAGTGAAGGTCTGGTATCCCAGGATCTCTTTTCCGTCTTCCTGAGTTCGTAAGTAACAATGATCTGTGCACGCTTTTCTGAAGGGACTAATTACTATCTGTTGCTAGAAGGGAGAGAGGGCCTGGGTGCCAACCAGTGGTGGGATTCAAAAAATTTTACTACCAGTTCCGTGGGCATGACTTGGTGGGTGTGGCATGGGAAAGTTACTGCAAAATTCCATTCCTTTCCCACCCCACTAACCTGCTTTCCAGCTCCATTCTCCTGTGCAGGGCAACAAAAGGAGACCCAGCCGAACAGCTGGGACTCGGGAGGCAGAGAATAAATGGGGGCAGGGCCAGTCGGAGGTGGTATTTGCAGGTTCTCCAAACTACTCAAAATTTCCCCTACCAGTTCTCCAGAACTGGTTAGAACCTGCTGAATACCACCTCTGGTGCCAACCATATTACCTCTGGAGAAACTCCACAATAGACAATCCTTTCCAGTTTTACAGATTTTCAGTGCATTACTGCAAGAGGTAATGTAAAGTCTCCACTGAGAAGTGGTTAATTTCTGGGGTTCTCCAAACTACTCAAAATTTCCACTACCCGTTCTCTAGAACTGGTCAGAACCTGCTGAATACGGCTACAGGGTATATGCTGAATATATAGGAAAGGAATGAACTGAAAGAATCTGTAGTTTTACACCAATTCCCAGAGCTAAATTCAATTTCTTCAACAGCATTTACCCCTGTTGTGCTCATATAATCACTTGATAGCAGCCAAGAGATACAACTCTCTAACTCTTTGCTACTACCAGTAGCTTATAGATGAAACAATCAAGAAATTAACCCGTTGTTTTAAGGATATTACTTTTAAAAAGTGTCAATGGGTCAACAATAGGAAACAAAAAAAGAAACAAAAAAAGAAATTGCAATTCCTCCAATTGGCATGTTCTTCTATGTTCATTTTTCAGTGATGGCCAGCAAGGGAGTTTTGTAATGTTCGGTGGCATTGACTCCTCCTACTATACTGGAAGTCTCAACTGGGTGCCCCTTTCTGCTGAACTCTATTGGCAGATCACTCTGGACAGGTAACCCAACTTTTACATCTTCAGCCTTCACATCCCTGCTTCACATAGATTCAATCAAAAACAAAGTGCAGGATAATGGCAAAAGATGGCCATCAGTTCTACGAAGTAGGCCAGACTAGGAAATAGACACAAAGAATAGCCACAAAGAAGAGGGAGTCAAGCTATTTTCCAAAGCACCTGAAGGCAGGTCAAGAAGCAATGGATGAAAACTAATCAAGGAGAGAAGGAACTTTATTTATTTATTGTTTATTTATTTATTTATTTTGATTTGTCAATCGCTTACAAGATAATAGGTATAAGTATATACATAGTTATGAATACATGAAATGGGTACATATAAGAAAAATAAAAGAAACAATAGGACAGGGATGGTAGGCACGTTGGTGTGCTTATGCATGCCCCCTACAGACCTCTTAGGAAAGGGGTGAGGTCAATCATTGAAAGTCTAAGGTTAAAGTTTTGGGGGTTTGGGGAAGAAACCACAGAGTCAGGTAGAGCATTCCAGACATTGACCACTCTGTTTTTGAAGTTGTATTTCCTGCAATCAAGGAGTGGAGAACTCTTCTTGTGAAATATTTCTGGACTTTCTCAACTGTGTTAATATCAGATACGTAATGTGGGTTCCAGACTGATGAGCTGTATTCAAATATTGGTCTAGCAAATGTTTCGTATGCTCTAGTTAGTAGTGTGATATGACCAGGGAAAAAGCTACATAGGATTAGGTTAACAACTGTTAATGCCTTTTTGGCTATGTAGTTACAATGGGCTCTAGCACTTAGATCATTAAAGATGAGAACTCCAAGGTCCTTTACAGAGCTTGGATCATTAACAAAGTCTTGACTATTCAGCTTGTATTTTATTTTCTGATTTTTTTTTGCCAATATGTAAGACAGAACATTTATTTGTTGAGATTTGAAGTTGCCATTTGTTTGACCATTCTGATACATAGTCAAGATCTTTTTGAAGGGTAGCAGTATTGTCTGTGGTATTGAACAGCTTTACATCATCAGCGAAGAGAACACAGTTGCTCTTAATGTGATCACAGAGGTCATTATGTAGAGTATGAAGAGAGTTGGTCCTAGAACACTGCCTTGGGGGACACCCAACTTAAAACTAAGGAGAAATTTCCTGACAGTTAGAACAATTAATCAGGGGAACAACTTGCCTCCAGAAGTTGTGAATGCTCCAACACTGGAAGTTTTTGAAAAGATGTTGGATAATCATGTGTCTAAAGTGGTGTAGGGTTTCCTGACTAGGCAGGGGGTTTGGACCAGAAGACCTCCAAGGTCCCTTCCAACTCTGTTATTCTATTCTATTCACACACTTTAACAATTATAGGATTATAGTTTAGCATTGTGATATAACAGACACTTGAAAGCCTGCCAGAGTTTCCTTCGATTCCTTCTTATCAGAAAAAAAAAAGTCAAGGTGAATTATTTTGAATCTTTCTCATTCTTCTTCCTTTCCCATGGCCCAAGTTGTTTTGTCATTTCAAAAGACCTGCAGGCAAAAGGTTGTGGTAGTTTTCTTTTTCTCATCTTTACCTGAATATTTCTTTTCAGTATCACCGTCAATGGTCAAACCATTGCTTGTTCCGGTGGCTGCCAAGCTATTGTTGACACTGGTACCTCCCTCCTGGTAGGTCCTCCCAATGGCATTGCTAACATTCAGAACTTCATTGGTGGTAGCCAAGATTCCAATGGTCAGGTAAGCTTGATAATAATGCTATGCAACTACAATTAATATACATAAATAAATAATCATTACCAGTAAGGAAAAATTGCTGGGAATATAGGGTTGAAAAAGTAGTAAAAATTTAGCAGGTTAAAATGTCAGATTTCCAAATACACCAGATTTAACTATTGAAAAGAAGAAAGCATGGATAATTCATGCGGTAGTATCAGGGGATAGTAGAAGACAAAGAAGAATTGGAGAAGATCACAAAGCATCAAGATCTGAAAGGTTATAGGATAAAGCAGCTGTGGTGGTTCCAGTGGTTATCAGTATACTGGGTGCTATACCAAAAAATATTGAATGACATTTAGAAAATCTGCATTGACAAAGTTTCCATCTGACAATTGCAAAAGGCCACACTACTTTGATCCACCCATGTTACACTGATATATTGACATCCTAGGTTCTTGAGACCCTTATCATGGACTTTGCATTCTCCACCAAGCCCTCAGTTCAGGTTCCTTTGATTCCTCTACTAGACCAAGATTATACATAAAAATGAAAGAAAATGAAACCCACAAAGATACAAATTGGCTATTACTAGCCAAACTCCATTCTTCCCCTCCTGATATTGTTCTGCTTACATGTGGTATGCCTTCCACACTGCAAACAGCTATCGCTTGGAATATAATCCTGATCTGAGGTCATAGTAGATTCTAAGAACATCTTGTTTCAGGAAGCATCATTCTAATGCAGGACTGAGCAATTAATTATCTCAAGCCACATGAGAAACTGGGACTCTTGTGGAGAGCTGAACCAGTAGAGCTGTGAAGGTGCATAGACATGTGCACATGCACATATGTAAATCGGGGGGTGGAATAGCAGTCACCTTCAAAATAAAATCACATGGGATGGATAAGGAGGGCCAAATGGTCAGAGGTGGCTTTTGCCCTGGGGTGGGGTCGTCCTAATGCATTTTTTTCTGGACAATTTCTAGTCTCTAACGCCCAGCTTTTTTTTCCTTTCTCAAATGTTATGGGGATGCTAATATATGTTTTCTGTCCATCCTACTTCACATCAGTATTTAGTCAACTGCAATGCTATCAATGAACTGCCTGACATTGTCTTCACCATCAATGGCATTCAATACCCTGTGCCTGCCAGTGCCTACATTCGCCAGGTAAGATCTGTGGTTTATCCAAAAAATTATCTCAAATAATTTAGGGTTAGGCTTAAGCCTCTAGAGAAAAAAAAACCCTGACCTATGGAAAAATTATAGGAAGACAATCTCAGTCCCTTGGGAGATATCGTCTAACATTTGAAGTGCTTTTGATAATTTTTATCATAGCAGTATTTTCCTTATGCATTAAGACTTGAACTCTGCAATTCTGAACATGAAATTCAACACATTTAGCGATAAGATTATTCTCATGTAGATCATATTCATTTCTAGTCAATCTCATTTCTCCATAGTAGACCACCCTTACTATGTTAGAGTTCAATTTCCAGTGTTTGGGCTATCTGGAGCATTATCAGAATAGAAATCCAACACATTTAAATAAAACCAGATTGAGGAAAGCTGTAGGAGATTATTTTAAAGAAAGAGCATTGTACCAGCTTATTATTTTGAACTCAAGAATAATACTATGCTTAATCACAAATATTGCAATATAAACCTAATGTTCTTAGTATGGAAGATATACGTAAATTGATTCTTTCCTTACGGCATTATTATTTCATTATGCTATAGTCTATGTACAAATGTTCAAGAAAAGCAGAGTTAAAGAGCAAGCACTGTTAAATGAAAAACCATGTATGATTCACTGTTATATATCATCCATGGGGCTCTTCAGAAAGTTTCATAGAGTCCGAATATGTTTCTCAGCATCCTGGTCTTTCCCTTGCGTATAACTAAGATACAATCCTATTCTAGCAACAGTTACTTTCCTCCATGGCATTGCTTTCATTTTGTCGCCAGCCTGTGTTTTAGTCAGTGTTAGCATACTAAGATGAATGCAGTAGCATTTTCGCTTACTCCAACATAACCCAACAGCAGGCTTAAGGTATGCAATATCTGTAAGGGTTTGTCACCCATTGCCTTGGAGGGAAATCAGATGACTCCAGATTTAAAAAAAAGGCAAGTTCGAGGGAGACAAGGGAGACGGCCTATTCAATGCAAATATGGTGTTCTGCTACTCCAACACGGATAAGGAACACTCAATAGGAAAAGCGGGGAGGGGTGTGGGGGGGTGTCAGCTTCCCTTTACTTTGTAAAGGCCCTCTAGTTAGGCCATTCAAATTCATCATATATTTGTACTTCTCTTTCAGTACCAAAGTTATTGCATGAGTGGCTTCGAGAATATACCCTTCCAATCTGACCTTTGGATCCTTGGTGATATCTTCATTCGTCAGTACTATTGTGTCTTCGACCGAGCAAACAACCAAGTTGGCCTGGCTCCTGTGGCACAGTAATATCCACATCTTATTGGTCATTTTATAGCCTAAGGATCATCTTGACTCTTTGGAATTAAATTTAGAAATTATGCTCCTGATCCCCGTGCTTCAATGTCAGCAACAATAAATAAATACAAAAATAAATGGGCTTTGTACTCACTCCACACTGAATGCATGTCAACTAATGAACTGAAGTTAATTCATTCCAAGTGAAATTTCCCAAGTGGATGCATGCAACCAAGGGGAACCCACCACTGTCAAACTACTCTTAATTTTAGGAAGTTTTTTTCCAGCATTCAACAAACATTTAACTTTCCTTCAATTAGTAAAGAAGAAGTCAATAAACATACTTTACAAAGCTTATATTTACCTATATACAAAACAAGCCTTTTAAAAATGAACTGTATCAAATTCAGTTATAAAAGATCCAGTTTGAGAATATATTGATTAAATTTATTTGTCATATTTTTATTATAATTTATATTTTATTTTAAAACCAACCATTTTGTTTAAATGGAAATTTTCACAGCACTGTAATACCAATTTTTATATCAATATATGAAAAAGAAAATATAGGCATTTATTTTGACATGGCAACATACCAAGGTAAATTCACACAGAAATGTCCTTTAATTCATGCCCAAATGAATACATGCATGTGTGAAGTGACAATCCCAAAGGGACTTTATCATATCTACCAATAAAAATGTGCACGCACATTGCTCATATTGTTCAATAGATGGCATCAAGTGATGTGCCCTAATCTGCCCTATTTAGGAAATATTGGCAAGAATGACTATGAATCAGGGGAAAGAATGGCAAGAGAAAAGGATGTAGCTGCTTTGATAACCAGACAATGTCACTTTAAGTAATAGTCAGTTGTTAGTTCAAGGTACAGAGATATGAGGCTTAACAGGTTTGTATTCCCCTTTCCACAAATATAGTTCCATGAAAAAAAATTGAAATCTGGACTAGTGAATTTTTAGTCTCCCCATTTTTTCAAGATTCCTTGGAGGAAATCAACTTCAAGCCAGCATAAAGCCATTACATGCCCACTGAGATAGGGTGATTTTGACAAATCATAAACTGAATCAGTTTGAGAACCTTAGCAAAGTCAGTCAGAATGTCTGTGGCATAATGTACCAATCACTTCAGACTCCTACACTGGCTTCTTAATATGTGGATTTGCCTGTCCAGCTACTACTGTTTTTCACTTTCTGAGTTTTCACCTGCAAAAATTGCAGAGAAGTCCCTTTCTGAGTATACGATTAAGGCTTAGAAGCCAGCAAAGCTAGAGTTGAAGATATATGGGCTTTATCTGCCTCACAGAAGTTGAGCCAGCCAGCCAAGGAAGAACTGTGGATATGCTTCAAATCACTTTTCAAATTGCCACTGGATGTGTTCAAAGTTATATTTCATGTGGCTGTGCTGCCCTTTGGATTCAAAGGAAAAAGGGTGCCCTAGAACAGGGATGTCAAACTCAAGGCCCGGGGCCCAGATCCAGCCCATGAGGTGCATAGATCTGGCCCATGGGGCTGCCCTGGAAACAGAAAGGACCAGCCCATGATGCCTCTGCCAGCAAAAATAGAGCTCAGGAAGGCTGCACATAGCCTTCCCAAGCTCCATTTTCATTGGCAGAGGGTTTCAGGAGGCCGTCACATCTGAAGATGGAGCTTGGAAGCCTTTTTTCGCTGACAGAGCTCTCGGGCCGCCACAGGCGGCCCTAACACGAGTGATGTTTAGCTGGTCACACCCATCCTGGCCATGACCACCCTGTCTCCCCCAGGTCAAACACAATCCTGATGCAGCCCTCAATGAAATTGAGTTTGACACCCCTGCCCTAGAACAAATGTCTTTTTCCAATAACACTATTATAGCTGCAAAGCACAGTCATGTGATACAAGGAAAAGATGCCACTGCTTTATAGAGCCATTGGCAGGTGATATGTTCCTGTTTTTGTGCTGTCTGAAGCACCTTTGTGGCTTTGAAACAGAAGCCCTGCACTGCTCTAGTACATCATGTCATCCTGCACATTGACATGAGACCCAAGACTACTGAGGAACAATGATGCTAGTCATTAAGTTTTGGGAAGAACATAAGTTACATAAATGATTACCCAATGAAGACTTATTGGACATCTCAGAAATTTAGAATTCCCAGAGATTGAAATGGAAGAAAATGGCAGCAGTCTTTCTAGATTCAATTATGAAAAGTTGATATGCCCTTACAAGACACCCCTTTGAGGTAGTTGATGAAATTCAATCATGCTGCCTATTTTATGAATGGGCTGCATATCATTTTCAAAGCCTTTCAAGAACTGAATATTCCTGAAGACTTTAGTGGCTGGCAAATTTCACCGAAGAAATGTTAAACAAAGTTCTGATCAGCTTAGCTTGGAAACATACTTTTAACTATGGCATAGAAAAATACATTTACCTTTAGGCACGATGCTATGATTTTAGTGTTCATAAAATATATTTCAACATATTATAATCTGAATTGCAGAATTCTATATACACCAGAATAAGAAAGTGGAAATTTTCCACTATTAAAATCAGAGTTGTACATACCAGTATGCAGTACATTGTCTGTAAAGCAATGTTTAGTTCATTTCTGACTTCATGGAAAGCTAGCCACATTTCTTCAATATGTATAATCAGTCCTAAAATGTCCATATAAGGCAGCAAGCAGCAAAAAAAATGTCTGTATTAGACATAGTGTGAGAACATTTATTATGTGACTCCTGGCACAAATTGTTGCTTCCCTAGCTAGCCTTAGGCCAGCCATACAACATGCAATACAAGATGTTGAATTAACCTATGATTCTACTACTTGCCATGCTTCCATTCTGAAATCTTTATGCTTTACCAGAATGTACTTATATTGCAAATAAAAGGCATTTTTCTACTATCATCTAAATCCAATGGGGTGTTAGTTAAATAAGAACCTCAATACAATCAAGAGCTGAAGTGATATCCTAATAAGAGAACCTGCTTTCTAAGAAGCCAGAAATTATAATGGAGATTATTGCTATGAATACATAATGAGAGATCTAGCAAACAGCAACCACATAGGCAGATGCTCTTGTTTTATGATATTAAAGTGGTTATGTTCTTCTTATTCAAAATAATCCCCAATCTATGGAGATATATCAGTGAGACTATTCTCATAACTAGAGGTTAATTTAGAGCTGTTCCCTACATTCTGCTGGCCCAAAGAAAAATATGTAAAGTCGGTTGAGCTGCTAGGAAGCTCTTGAAGAGAGTCTAGATTAGAGCTGTCTGAAGAAGAAAATGTTTCACCCAGAGGTTGCAAAGGAAGATTGTGGGTGTTTGAACCCTGAAATAAGGCAGTTACGGACTTTTTGAGGTTAGCTGGAGTGGATGGAATGGAAATATGAGCAGTAGGGGGAGATGCAGTGGTTCTATTTGTTCTGGAATAAAGAGAGGACAGGCTGGAATGAATCATGGAGGACCCAGTTGATTTGCTAGCAGGTTCCCCAAAACTCTCTGGGTTATTTAGAAATGATACAATGGACTCTGGCTTTATTTGAGGAATTGCTGAGTGGCCTAGCCAAGAAGGAGGGGTGATACTTGGTGGCTCATTGAGATGCAACCTAGTGGCCTCTCCTGGTCTGCTTTGGTGGAGTCCAACATTTCCTAGTGCAATTGGGTTTGTAAGTATGATCTCCTGATCATTTGCATTACTTGCTTCAAGATGATCCTCTGGAGTAAGTGAGGCAATGTTAGGGGTAGAGCTGTCAGACATCAGAGCCATGGGACCTCTTTGAAGAGTTTGCAAGGGTGTCTCTGCTGCTCCATCTTTCAACACAGGGTTGGCTAGTCTATTTTCCAGAGAAGCCAAATCATCTGATGTAGAAATAAAGCAAATTAGATTGAATATTAGTTGATCTGAAATATTGTGGAAGATGTATTACTTATTACCTATATTCCTAGACTGCACAAATCTCAATCCATGGTGAATTTAGGTGTGCATGAGCATATACAAACATGCACAAACACTGTCTCTTCCTGCTGGATCACAAAAGCAGGTGTAATCACTCATAAACAAAGGACTATTTCATACAGCTTGAACAGAGCATAATTGGGGGACCTAGAAAGTACATTGTAACACATTCTGCAGCTTTCAATATGTTAAGAAACCTGCATTACAGAATGGAATAAGAAATAGAGTAGAGTGGAGTAGACTAGAGTAGAGTAGAATAGAACAGAACAGAACTTTGTTGTCTCTTTAAATGTACAATAATT
Organism: Pseudonaja textilis; assembly: GCF_049901715.1. Lineage (NCBI taxonomy): Eukaryota > Metazoa > Chordata > Lepidosauria > Squamata > Elapidae > Pseudonaja > Pseudonaja textilis. Next base: position 227,071,635 of record NC_141990.1, read on the forward strand.
AGCATACATTAAAATGAAATTTCATTGCATTCAGGTCTCAAACGATAGCCGTTATTTCTATATTCACATATACACACATATGTAACACAGAGAAACATCACAGTCTAGTTCGGATGTATACATTTACTGGGGGCAGTGGGGGCGGGAAGGAATCCTGTGAGTTTATAAGACAGATGGCATAAGGAACAAATCTGTAACAGAATCTAGTAGTCCTGCTATAGATAGAGCAGCAGAATCCATAGAAAAGTCACTGCTTGCACACCAGTGACTGGCAGAAGATGGAAGGCAGACTTTTAAGAATTTGTTCATCAGATTTCCCCACAGACTCTCAAATATCCTATAATCGCAAATACTGTACAATGTCTCCTCTCTGTCCTGACCCCCACTACCATCCTGGACAATTTTGTTTTGCGTGACAAACTTAACGCAATTTCTGTAAACAGTTCTATGCAGAGAATATTTTTTATATTTCTTTAAAAGAGGTAGTATAATATGAAGTACTTTTTTCCTGCTCCCCAAATCTCTTTGTTGTAAATCTGAAAGGATGGAACTAAGAGCAATAGATTCCTCAGACATATGTGACAAAAAATACTTACTTATAACTTCATTATTTTGGCAGTCTGGGCAGCAATGAGTCAGAGGACCAAAGGGCTCTGTACAAGTCTTTGGACATATCTTCCTCTCACAGCTCACCTCCCCAAGCTGAAGGGAGAGAAAATAAAAGAGGTATTCAAACTCAGCAAGAAATCACTGATTGCAACAGGTGAATCCACTGCCTTTCAATGTCCTTCTGTGCTAGGGATTATATTTTTCTAGTATTTCTATTATTGCATGGCATAGTTGGAAGCTATGCAAGAATACGTAAGAGAAGAATTAAATTTAGAGCATGAATACAGTATGTGCTCTTTGTTGTACATGGGTGTGAAAGCTGGATCCTCAAAAAGGCTGAACAAAGAAGAAATTATGCTCTTGAAATATCATGCTGGAGAAAATTGATGAGAAAATTGATGAGAATATCGTGGATTGTAATACTGGGAGAAGTGATACCAAACTGATTGCTGGAAGCACTAAAAATGAAGCTGTTGTATATTGTGGGAAGAGTTACAATTATATTATTTGAAGACAGGACCTCTGTTGTTTTTAGGCTAGGAGGAGTTAGGGCTGTTGTTTAGTGGGATTTCTACTGCTACTGATCAGATTTGTTTTGCTTTTTTTCTTTAGGGCTACTATAGATTAATTCAGTTATTTGCTGTGTTTACCATGAATAAATGTTTGTTTACAGACTCTGCAATTTCTGCTGCCTATCCTACAGGCTATTAAACAGAAATTAAAGCAATTATATTGGATACATAATGGAAAAACAAAAGTCATCAGAGAACAGGAGACACACACAGCTGGAAAAATCAGAGGCAATTAAGGAAGAGGCTGACAGGTGGCAGAAGCAGGAGTTTATGAGAACTCAAAAAAAAACAACAACAACGATTGACATCAGTGGAATCTGACAGATTATCAACACATCTTAGCTGAGGCCTATTTAAGATTTCAAAAGAAACAACAGGAAAGAAGGTAAAGGAATGGAGTCTCCCTCTTCTCCAAAACCTTCACATCTCACCTGGCAGGTACAATAAACACAGGGTTCATCTTCAGGAACAAAGTTGTGTCCATTGATTACTTTTCTTCCCTTGTAATTGCAGTCTACAGAAAAAGAATGCATAAGAAATACAGTTCCAACCATGAACATACTATCCACAAACCAGCTTATGAGGCAACATGATCAAATTATAATATAGTGTCATATAAAAATTCAGAAGTTACATTCTCTAAGACTAAATATTACTCAAGATTACTGGAACATCCCAACTGTTGATTACTGCAGAAATGATTGTATAAGTGAGAATTCCTATAGCAAGAAAGGTAAACAGCCGATCAGATATCAAGCTGAATATTCAAGAACCAAATCAGTTACTAACAAACTTCTCTAACATTTTAATTTTTAGTCTCATGTAAGTAATAAAGACCATGCATAAAACCCAACCAACTGGATAGACAACTGTTTAGTTTATACATAAATAAATAAATGTCAAGTGCAGGCACACTGTTTTAAACAAATTACACTGCATGAAAATATGAAACCCACAAATTATGCAAAACTCTTCATTAAAGAAAACAAAACTGGTGATACAGTTTTGTAAAAGAACAAAACATGTTTTTTTAAAAAAAATTGGAATTACACTCCTTTGATTGCTCCAATTTTGATTTGTAACACTGCTTACTTCTGGATGGACCAAAACCATTCCAACTAAAATTGGTTTCAAAGCAGTATTCTGGCTTTTTAGTGCCTTTTACTAGTAATTCCCTCCCTTCAGCTTCTGCTCTTTTTATTGCTTCCTGTTCAGTAAGGAAGGGGAAATTCTACTAAATTTTCTCCCGCAACTTATTCAGTTCCTATGCACATCGGGGAGAAGCAGGATGCTTCAATGCTAAAATAAGGTTATTTATTTTCTCCATCATTTTTCTTTATTTTCATCTTAATAGCAAAATAACTAGAGTCAATAAGTGTGTTTCAAACCACAGCTGCATTTCAGATGCAAACCAAGATGCAAATTCTTTTGAAAACCAATAGCAAAAAGCGCAATTAGTAGTATATAGATAATATTTGGAATAGTCTTTTAGAAAAGCCACATTGCTGTGATGCTTACCATGACAAATTGGACAGCACTCGCCTTCTGGATGGAAAGGGTATGTACAGGATACGACACAGTCCACAGGAGAACAGGCTACAGAACCCAGCTATAAGGTCCATGCACAAACATACATAGAGTTGTACATGTGCACACACATGCAGAAGCATTGCGCATGTACACATGTACACATGCACACACATACACACACAAGAACCTATATTAATGGCAAAGCAATATTATTATACTTAAAATCTTAAAATCTTCACCTCCTAACACATTTTTTTAGGTTTCTTCCCCTCCTTATTTCTGTTTCTTTCCCTTTCTCCCCCCCTCCCACCCCCAACCCTGAATAGTGCATTCCTTAGTAATAGTTGTAGTCAGGGATATACTTTTTATAGAATTGCAAAAGAATATTTCACAAAAATAGCAAATAGATCTGTTTTCTAAGAGTCAAGAGAGGTGTGTTAAGTATAGGAGAAAAGTGCAAATGGAACATTATGAGCAATTTTCAAATTATTCCTTCTTGGATTGACTCAAGTCAATTATTATTATCTACTATTTCAGTAAGAAATGTCAGGGGGTTAATTCTTCTTTTTTTATCATATCCAGTTTTGTATGTCCCTACTCTCTTGGGATAGCCTGGGATGTTATTACGTGAAGTCATGTAAAACCTCATGCATAGAAGCATGACATAATTTACATCTGCATCTCTCTGAAAGGCTAAGGGAGGGTGGAGTAGATACACCACTCTGATTCCCTCTTGGGATGTGGCCTCTTATCCCAAAGAACGTTATGGACAGTTTGTTTGCTCAGAAAATTTATACAGGCATCTACTCGCTGACGAGTTTTGCTCTCTCACAATTACCAGGGTTTAGCATTTTTTCAGCCTGGGGTAAGAGAAGCAGAGGACTTACCAAACAAATGCAACTTAGACATGGGTCCAAGACAGAGGGGAAGGTTTCGTTGTTATAGAAGATCTTCCCTGCATAGGTACAGCCTTTTGTTGTGAAAGGGAAAAACATATTTACTTGGTCAGCTTGAACCAGATGGGCTGTATAAAAGCTTTCAAGAAAGCATAAGACAAGTAGACATCATATGGATGGATTCTTGTTTGGGGTGGGTGGACAAAATAATTGCACAATGCCTTTTGATGAAAATCTTAGGAAATGTTCACCTGAAAGTACTCAGGTGTTAACATGGACAGCATCTGCTGCTGTTAAGTATCTATTGAAAAGAAGCTATCACAAAAAGTAATAGTTTTGGAAATTATTTGCTTGGCTTACGATGCCTTTGCCTATACATATTGTCTTCTCATAATAAGTATCAGGATATTTTTCTTAAAAAATAGGAATGTTCATGTGATAGATTTCTCACATTTATACATGAACAGAACAATATTCTGTCTTCTTTAAAAGCAAAAGGCAGAAATAAGAAGCAGAACTAAATGGTATGTCCGCTGTCTTCATTTTCTGTAAAATCTTGATATAAAATGTTAAAAATTATGTAAGCATCAGTTTTCAAAACAGCTGTATTCATGTTCATTACAATAAATATTTGGTTTCCCTAAGAAGAAAACAGCTTTCTGAAAAGATGGAATTTTACCTGCTGAGCAATCTGGACAACACTGTCCAGGGATTCGGATTGGATGAGGACACATCTCCAAACAATCTGTCCTCTTACAGCTCACTGAACCATCTGCCTGTAACAGAAAAGAACTTCACAGAAACCCACAGCACAAAATGCTGGTCTGTTGTGGGTAGACAGGCCCTCCATTGCCTCCATCCTGACAGAAGCATCAGCCTTCTATTAGTTGTCTTCAAAAGGTTCTAGAGGTCTTCTGTTATTTTACACACAATAAGGTGAGTGTTGGATGGTATCATCTTGGCTGCGTTGATTACAATCTTAGCATTCATATCCTAGAACCTCACTGGTGTTCTGCCTGCACTCTACAATCAGGATTAGCCCAGAGACACCTAGTTTCAGGCATCGGTGTAATAACAGAGAAGGTTACTTCTACCAATGAAGCCTATGGGGACATCATAGCAAATGAGCAGGTGGCATCTGAAATGCTGGGGCAAACTGAGAAATTACTACTGGACCAGGAAATTGCAAGCAATGAAGAGACAATGACAAGAAAGGAAGTGCAAGACTGTTAAGTGTGAATCTAATGACTTAAAATGTGAATATGTATCAGTCTATCTGGCCAAAGATGCCAAAACTTAGAGAGCACCAGTGCCACTCCTCCTTCTGAATAATTCTAAAAATGCAAAATGTCACATTATCAGGTAGTAATGCCATCATTCAGCATAGCCTTATATACCTTTGAGTGAGCATTGCCACCAGGCAATGGACTCTCCCCCTCTAGCCATTTTGGCTTAGTCTGTAGGAAAATCCAGACCCCTGATGGCTAGTGGATCTGCTCATGTAATGCAGAGCTGGTACTTGTCAGTCTGAGGCTGATTTTTGAAAGGCTCTTTTTTGAAAGAGCAATAGACCATTTTTTTAAAAAAATCAGATTAATCCTAGTCCAGTGCTATGTGAGGGATCTTTAGTGTTCTCTGAGCTTGCTTGTTTTCTTGCAGATATTTCATTAGCACTGATGATGTTATGTAGTTTGGGTAATGAAACGTCTGCAAGAAAACGAACAAGCTCAGAGAGCACCAAAGACCCCTCACGTCACTCTTAAGCTACAAATATTCTCCTTTATTACTGCCATTGCTTTGTATAAGATCAATTTCAGCCAGGAAGCAATGGACTCTGAGAGCTGTGAATTGCTGGTTCTGTCAATAGTGAATGGTAATTGTTTTTCCCACTGACAGGAGCACTTGGTGTGAGGAGAAATTAACCCAAGTGGCTCCCTTTCACTTCCCTTAATTTGCCCAGCATTGAAACAGTAAAAGGGCAGCCTCATTATTGAAGGAGACTATGGATTGTCACAGAAGGTAACACAATATACACCAAGATACTTTTTGTCCAACTCAGATACTGAAAGAGACTGCATTTAATAGAATGACTCTGCCCAATATGTCCTAGAATGCACAGGCAAACACAACTGGAGTTTGAGTAACAATCTTTAAAGTATCTATCTGCATCTTTGCTGAGGAATGTTAAGGAGCTATAATAGCAAAGACAGGATAAAAATCTGATGATGATGATAAAATAATATTAATAATAATATAATAAAAATATCATGCTATAGAAGACTGGAAGGTTAAAACTAAGAGAAATAGAGCAGGTTATCATTCACCTGGCAGATGCATAACTCACAGGGATCACCCGGTGACCAGAGCTGTCCCACTGGAAATTCAATTCCATTGTCATCTATAAAGCAACCTGGTCCAGAAAAGAGAGACAATGAAAAGGAACGTCTCAGAAAAGATAAAAGGCTCTCTCTAACCAGCATGCTTTCTAGGAGAAATATTACCAGCAATTTACATCATGGTTACGTCTATGGTTGTAAAAGAGAATCAAGATCTGCATGGATGGCTAGTTAGATATTTGGTTTGATGTATTCTCTGTTCCTAACCATGAAGAAAGTAATGCACTGTGAATTTTTTGCTACAACTCCTAGAGAGGCTTCTAGGGATTGTGATCCAATGTTTTTCTACTTTCCTTCCTTTATACTGGCTCTGGCTGGGCCAGAGCTACAAAAGACTCTTCCTGAGGTAGGGACAATGCCAACAGCAGGGCCACTTCTGAATGACTGGTTCCAAAGAATGCTTTCCTCTTAGGGAAATCAGAAGCCAAAATTATACAGTCTATTAATTTTATTTGACTTTATATTTGCATGTGCATTGATGCTTGTTTGCTGTGTGTATCTTATCATTTTGTGTAAGTACTGAATGCATAGGTGTGGATGTTGGTGATACTACTGGGTCCTTAAGGGAGGAGAAAGAGAACAACAATAGGATGCGCTTGTTGAAGCAATTTTTGGACCTTATGGAGTACGGATAAAGTTTGCATTATGAAAACTAATTAGATAAAGAAAATGTATATTAGATGTTCGAAAATTATCCTGTGTTCTAATCCCCTTTCATCTAGAGAAAAATTGTCAGATCAGTCTGCCTTCTGGTTTATGGACTACTTTTTAAAATTTAATACATCACACAAAAAGATTAAAAATTTAAAATGTAAACTAAATGAAATTAAGAAGGAAAACTTTGTACCTTATACATTATATTTATGAATAGTTATGAATAGTTTATTCATTCATTTCAGCAATGAATTCACTACTACAGTATAAACAATAGAAGATATTACTGTAAGATATCACAAAATCTCTCCCATAAGAAAAATATACTGCTCTGCTGCGTCCTTTGATTAGTAAAAAATATTGCTTTCTGCAAAACACATAGATGCATATTTCTGACAACCATTTTTTGGCATCTGGAATAATATCACTTTTTCAGTTTCTTGATACTGTATAATTATTTTGTTTGACTCCTTCAATGCTCGATGCAATCACAATAAAGAATCAAATTCCAAAGCTTTGGTATATAATTTAACATTACATTAACATCTTTATGTACATTAATTAAATACAGGTAGTCCTTGACTTACAACAGTTCGCTTAGTGGCCGTTCAAAGTTACAACAACACTGAAAAAAGTGACATGACATGATTTACATTCGGATGCTTGACAACTGATTCATATATATGAAGGTTGCAGTGTCCTGGAGTCATGTGATCTCCTTTTGCAACTTTCTGACAAGCAAATTCAACAGGGAAGCCAGATTCAATTAATAACCATGTTACTAATTTAATAACTGCACTGATTCATTTAACAAATGTGGAAAGAAAAATCGTAAATGGGGCAAAACTCACTTAACAAATGTCTCACTTAGCAATATAAATTTTGTATACATTAATACACATTAATATATATTCCCCAAAAGATATAAATGATATTCCATTATTCCATTAATCTTCGCATCATAGATGTATACTGTATGTTCTTGTGTCAACCCTGATGTGAACTTGACTGAGGCCATCTTGGAGGCTTCATGGTTGCCACACAATAGAGGGAGGGGGAAAATAGTTAATGGGGTATTTTAGCCAAAACAATAAATTTTCCTGTGGGAACCAAAGACATTCTCACAGGTGGCTGGCCAGAAGAGGAGTGAAGTAACCAAGCAACCAGCCAGCAAATGGACTGGACAGCATGATCAGTGACTTGGGGGAAAGGGAAACTTTTACTTTTAATTAGGTGAAAGCCACAGGAACCTTTAGAGCTGGCTTTCACCAGTTGTGCCAATATGATGTATCCAATAAACTGTTGAGGAATATGCCTGCCTTGTAGTTCTGCTTTCTATGGATGCATTACTTGAATGCTAACATCTTGCAGGCTGGCTGCAGGAGTCTCACCTGTCAAGAGTGCAGTCTTTCGGCAGGTGAAGCAGCACTGTCCTGGAGCCAAAAGCCAGTCCTCACGAGGACATCCCGGGGTGGGGCATGGAATGAAGGAGCATTCCACTTCACCTTGCTGAAGAAGAACCAGGTAACATTATTAATGAAAAGGATACAAAGAAGAAGTCACCAAGACAAGTCCCCACAATTTCTTTTTAACATATATTTTTAATTAGGGAAATCTCTCAAGCTATGCAGAATTTCTCTAATGATTTTCTGGATCTGTTTCAATTTGGCTTCCAACTGGAAACTCACTCGAACTCACATTGTCATGGTGTCGTCACATGATGAATTGTGACTTTTTTCCCCCTTTGCTAAAACAAGTGTGGGCATTGCCAGCGTGTGATGCATCCAGCCTGCGGGCCACAAGTTTGACACCCCTGAACTAGAATATACAACTAAGAATTCCATAGTCACCTTCTGGACTATGGAATAGTCCTGGAATACCAATAAAACTCATGTAATAGTTTAAAGTTTCTGCAGTGAATCAAACAAAATGTTTCTCCTTGAACAGATAAGAAAAGTTACAAGGGTTTAAGGACAACCAGAAAGAAAAGATCAGTCATCCTTCTAAATAATTGAAATGCATGGTTTCTCAGGTAAAAATGATGTAAAGCATAGACTTAAGCTGCTGCCAATGTTTAGATTTCATCATATGCTTTTCATTGGGAGAGAGAAAAATGTAAGCCTACAACAGTGTGTATTTGTGTGCACATAAGAGAAAGAAATCAAGAGAGACTGTGTGTAAACTAAGTGAAAGAAAATTAACATGAACATCCTCTGAGATAAGTAAAAGTACACCTGAGAAACTGTAAAAGATGTATAGAGATGTCTGAAATATTGATAGAAATGTAATTGTAAAGAAGATATGTCTTATGTTTGGTGGACTTGTGATAAAGAAAGAAATATTGGGGCCAGATTTACATTTTAATTTAGATGATTTTTAAAACAAAATGGAAACCAGAAGTTTTCTTTTTAGGACTATTGGACAAAGAGCTTGAAAAACAATTGGGACTTTGTTATTATATACATTGACTGAAGCGAGAATTTTATATGCACAATAATGGAAAGATATGTCAATTCCCACAATGGAAAAATGAATGGAAAAATTGATGGAGAGAAGGCAAAATTAATTGTTTTAATAAAAGAAAATAATACAGTTTTATTTCTACTTGAAACCACTTGTGGACTTTATGCTCAAAACAGAAAAAATGTTTGATTCTGACTTTTGATATTATAGAAATGGCTAGTACTTACTAAACATATTAAATTAAAAAAAATGAGGTTGTAGCTATATTTTCTATTTTACTGCACTGAGAAAAGATTAGAAGTCACTGCTTTTGTTTCTTTCCCTCTTATCTTGCACCTTTTTCCTCTTTCTTTTTCCTCAGTCCATTGTTATCCTTGTTTTTATGTATTTATATTACAATAACTTCATGGTTTTTTTTTAAAAGGAAGATGAGTAAAGGTAGATAAAACACATACCCTGCACACACAGATAGTACAGTTATCACCATCTGGGTTGAACTCGGTCCCTTCTGTGTATATTTGCCCATGGAAATGACATTCTGCTGCAGAGGAAAGCAACAGGTCAGTCCTGCTATAGAAGATTCATTGCAGGAAAGAGTAATATGGCACAGGTGATCTTTCCATAGAAAAGAGTGGCATTGTTGACCAGATAAAGGACCAATTAATCTATGGTATCACATTTAATAAATGTACAGCTCTAATGATCTTGTGCCCACAGCTCTTATGATATAAATTTATACTACCGCGTCTTGTCATACTGCACAGACAATTGGACTTTAATTTTCATTTATTCGGCATCCTTGCTTGAAATTCTTCCCCCCAAGACATCCTGTATAGTATCAAATATATTTATTTATTTATTTATTTATTTATTTTGTAAATTTGATTTGAGTTTTCACAAAGAGAAAAAAAAATACAAATAAAACATCTTTTTGAAAGTAGCGTAATCCCGGGTTACATTTCTTCATACAGACACAAATTCAAGTTCATGCTCATTTTTATATTCTATTCCATATCTTATTACTATTTTATATTTTCCGCATAGCTTCTCCCCTCTTTAAATTTTCTCAATTTTATTTTAATTATCTCATCTCAATTCAAATCATTGTATTTATATTTTTTGTCTGTCCTGCTTCAATTATCTATTATCTTTTCTCATTAAACAAAAATTCTCCTGTAGTTACTGATTGAAGTATGACGCCTTTATATCTTTTAAGTTTATCCATTTAACTCTTATTTAGGCTTCAATATATACCCTAAAGTTATAACATTCAATATAATACATAACTTCCATTCGGATTCTGCTTGGTACATTCTTAAAATAGACCCTATATTCTTAAAAAAAGAAAAAATTATAAATGTATGTAATTAAAACAACACATTCCATTTCAATTCAATTCTATCATTAATATTAATATTCATTAAAATCTTATTAATATTACTTTTCAATTAAATATCATACTTCTATGGGAACAATTATAAGCTTTCCATAGTTAATTCCCCCCCCCCTTCACTTATATTTTATAAAACATTAACTAATTAAAATGTTCCCATTCCTTCCTAATTCAATTTTCTCATTTATTTTATTTCACTTATTTTACTAACAAACATTTTACTAAATTACACTAACTATTTTATCCATTTTAATCATACATTGTTTCCAATTTTCTAAAGTTATTTTTATTACTAATATAACGATACAATCTTATGTACCTTTACAGAATCCCCTTTTCAGTTAGATTTTCACCATTATCTCTAAATATATCCTGTTTCTCTATATCTTGCTCTGGTCCTTTGTAACTTCTTTTCCTTTCTTTCTTCCCTCTCTTCTTCTTTCTCCCCTTTTTACCCCCTTGTCTCTCTACCTATATTTCTCTCTTCTGTATTCCCCTTTTCTGTTGCTTTCCAGTATTATACTTATTTTTTGAATTATTTTTCTTTTCTTTGGTTGTTTTTTTAAGTCTTAAATTCTCCATTCTCTTTCCCCACTTTCCTTTTTCTTCCCCACATAGAATTACTTGTTCATTAAAGATGGCTTCTTCTTTGTCCCAGTCTTCTTGTTTTGCAGACGTTTCTTGTTGTTTCTCATAGTTCAAAATCTCCATTTCTAAGAATTGAAAAACGAAATCAAAAGAACCCTTCCCTTCTCGTGCATCTTCTTTGTACTTTTTAAGTTCCATTTTCAATTCATCCAGAAGTGGTGCCATTGTATAAATTTTTAAACAACCACCCAATTAATTTTAGTCATTCAAATGTAATAACCAAGAATCCAAAGATCACCAAATAATCCAAATACACACAAGCTGTTTCTTTTTGCTCTTTTTTTCACTTTCTCTTCCTGGGGTTACTGTTTAGTTACAAAGTTTCAGTTAAAATGTATCTTTTAGAAGTCTTGTGGAAGTTTTACTGTAGATTCTTTTTAATTCCAGGCAGTCTCCTCCCTCTTCCAGATCCTGCCCTTATTCTTTTTCTCTCCATTCCTGCTTATGGGGGAAAAAAATTTAGTGTCCAGAAATCTTTATTATCTCTTTGACATTTTGTTTTCTTTTCAGCTTAATTGCCTATTGATGTCAAAGCGGATTTTTCCAATTTCTTATTTAAGTCTCTTAGTTGTCAGTATAAGGAAGGAGGGAGAAGAAGAAAAAACCCAAACCTTTCCCTTTTCACTTTCCTTCGCTGCTTCCGACTCTTCTTTGGGACTCTTCTTTCTTTCTTTCTTTCTTTCTTTCTTTCTTTCTTTCTTTCTTTCTTTCTTTCTTTTCTTTCTTTCTTTCTTTCCGACTCTTCTTTCTTTTTTTGTAAGTTTAAATCCCAGGGTACCTTAGTTGTTGCTTTTAAAATTTAACCCGGTCAGCCAAAACTTTCACTTCTTATCTTCCTCCTGCACATTCTTTTCCAGTCAAGTTCTTCTTTGTGGTGGCCATTTCTGACCACCGCTGCAACCGCCTTCGGGAAAGGGAGTAATGACCAGCTGAGGAGGAGAGATGCAGCTCTCCTCGACCCTGCTGGTGGTCTCCCCCCTCTTCACCACCTCTACGGGGTGGCTTAGCCCCAAAACCAGCCGGCTCGGGGCACTCCAGCAGCGAGCCCAGACCAAAACTGCGCACAATCGCCGATTTCTGTCTGTCACCAAAGAGACTTCAAACCGGAAGCCAAATATATATTATTTTCACAGCAGAAAAAGATCTTTCATTTACTTATTCCATGCTATCCTACCAATGTTCCATTCATTGCCTTAATCCTTACTTCAGCTGAATGTAGTAAATTGCCTTGGAAGTTTTTAAAACTGAAAAGCAGCATAGAATTTAGATGTAGGCTCTTTTCATTTATTGCCCTCCTGGTCAGTAGATTTGTAGAAAATGTTTTGCTTTCCTTACATCATGTAATAGAGTTCTCCCTGCATACAATATGACTAAAAGTTATTTTTTCATGGTTTCTTCCACTTAGAACACTAGAACTAGGACCAAACTTCTGACCTTGTACTTACTTTCTATGTGCAAGTTATTCTCTACCACTACCACAACCAAATCACGACATAATCACTTACTCCCTATTTGCATGTGAAGAGGACAGTTGTACTTCAGATAATTATATTTACTTGATATTTCCATTATTTCTTGTTTTATTTATTTATCACTTTTTTGAGAAAAAAAATTCCATTTTACTTATAGAGGAAAGCACTTGAAAAGTCTTTATACTATGAATCCTAGCATCACCTACTCATAGGATATCCTACTTGTTTGGATGAAATCTTTCTAAGAATGACTTCCAGGGGTGGGATTCAACCAGTTTGCACCAGTTCAGGAGAACCGGTTGCTAACTTTCTGAGCAGTTTGGTGAACTGGTTGTTGGAAGAAATCATTAGGGCAGAGAACCAGTTGTTAAATTATTTGAATCCCACCACAGATGACTTCCCACCATTTCCACCCTTCTTGCTTTACACTGTCTCTAAAAAACAAGATGTCTTCATTGCAATAATTAAGTAATTGAGAGACATCTACCTGGCTGGCAAGGACAACAATCAGTCTGAGCAGAACTGGGACATGGACTGGGTGTACATTCTGGAGAAATACAGGAAATGTTGCCTGCCTGGAATGAAAAACAAACATTAAACTGCAGTTTGTTTGATTTTTCATTTTCTGCAATGCAGTTTCAGCCTAATGTCATATCTGGATTATATTTGTGAATGTGTTCCATAAACTTGTGGCATCAAGATAATTTAGATTTCAGCCACTATAATTTCTAGGCAACAAGATAAGAAAAAACTGTGACAAAGAATGAATGGATTGTTGTGAACATAATCCTTCTCCTCCCAAATACTCACACCCATTGTTTCCATTAAATTCCAAATGCTCCTCACTCTGGACCACCTCAGTGCATTTTGCCATCTCAGATAAACAGTACATGCTCTACATCAAGTGTTTAGTACCAAGACCACCAACACTGTTTTCAGCGTTTGAGACAGAGACATCCTACAAGCTTCTCTTTGGCAATCAATACAAAATCAATTAAATTAACACTGGAGAATATGCTCTCCTTTTGTGACACCTACTGCCTAACAGTAGGATTAGTATTGCTCCTAGCCATGATGTGGCTGGTAAAGAGTCTCAGTGCATCTCACCTATAAAATTGCCCCTTGGAAAAACTCTGCTCACCCAATCAATTCTATGCACTCTTCCTGGATAGCAGACTTCAACCACTGGAGACAGGCATCCCAGTGGTTATGTGGATAAGAGTGCTAACAATGAAGGCTGAAAAGGAAGAGAGTACAGCTTGTAGTGAGGGGTTTGTAAGGGCCATGGGAGAAGGATAGTAACACACTATATCCTGCTCCTGCCTATGGGATCCTTGTACAGGTTTAAAATCAAAGGGAACCCTCCTTGCATCTTACTTGAACCCTCTGAACAGTCAGGTTCAGAAAAGGCATTTGGGTGGCATGAAAGCAACATGAAAATGCAAGTTTGATAGAAACTGGAAAGTATTTTGTCTTTCATTATAGTATTGTTCTTCCCTCTTTCTGTACTTTTTTAAAAAAATTGGCATCTTTGACAAATAGTTGAAAATCAGTGACCCAAAATATGGCTACATTATAAAATCATGTGGGTCTGAAACTTCATGTTAAATTGGATAATAATTTGCACTCTAAAGTAAAATGGAGGAGGGGGAGGAGGAGGAGGAGGAAGAGGAGGAATAATTCCATTTCTTAATTCAACACTGCTTTCTGAGCTATTGCCCATCAAAACATTTACAGGTTTCAATACAATGTTGTTAGATGGCTCCTAGCAGCTGAAGTTACCAGTGTTAGCAAGTATTAATTTATATGTCCTCAAAGAAATACCAGCCCCAACTCCCTGAGGCTCACCAGGCAGACACAGACTGTGCAGTTCTCCTCAGAGAGAGAGAATACGTCCCCTTCAACTCTGGACATCCCATAATAGAAACAGCCTGTAGGAAACAGGAATGAGAAGATTCTTCTCTGAAGGGACAAGAACTAAGGGAAATAGGCCCCATTATACTTTTTCTTAACTGGGAAAAATTACAGCTATTTTTGCTTAGGTTAAAGTAAGTCTAGGTTAAGGAATATCTGTAGGTACCAGGATAGACCTGTGGTACTCCATCTGATGTCCATAACAATTGAGAGCTATAGCAACATTGTGGTTGAATTTAGTTCAGCTCAATTCACCCTTAGCCATAGAAATTAACTAGTGTTTTTGGGCTGGTTTCTCTCTCAGCTCAACCTGCCTCACAGGATTCTTTTTGTGGGGAAAAATAGATGAAGGGAATGCTATGTACGCTGCCTTGAGCTCCTGAAGAAAGATGGGATATCAATCTAATTAAGAAATATATTCACTACATTAGAAATGGCTGAAATTGCCAAACCTTACAAGGTTCAAACAATACTAAAATCAACTGATATTACTGAAATCTTTTAAGACCCAAAAATCTCATGATATTTTGACCAATTAAACTTTTTAATTTTAAAATTGGTGGGACCATGCCATTTTTTAAAGCTGTCAATTAAAAGTGGTCTAAAAAAACTGTCCTACAATTTGCTAACTGTACACAGAATGTTGCATAGCTGGATACCAGAAGTCAAGCTTGACTCATGTGAACATTTACCTTTTACACAAAATATCAGGTTGCCCAAGACATGGCACCTGTGTGAATAAAGATGCATCAACCTTCTGCCCAGCTTTCAGATGCCCTAGTAAATGAGGTGATCCACAAAGTATGACAAGTCAGGAAACTTAGACCAAGTTTTATATAAGTCCCAAGAAACAAAAATGTTAATAAAAATAGGAACGGGGACTTACCAAGCTAAGAAATTAGGGACTGCTTCTGATCTATTGAGGGGGAAGGGGGTATATGATTGGATCATGCAGGGAAGGCCTGCATGATCCAATCTGACACAAGCATATAGAGCCGTGATAGCTAACCTTTTCATCGTGTGCCAAAAGTGTGTGAGCACACGCATGTGCACGCGTGTGCCTGCACCCATAATGCAATGCACACATGACCCCCCCACCCCTGCGCATGCACACGCTACCCCCAGTGCACACCGTGTGCCTATGCACATGCGCATGCGACCCCTACGTGCCCCTGCCCACCAGGCATGCACTGCAGATACCCGACAATCAGCTGGCTGGCAGGAGGAACATGCGCATGTGCAGTGGATCTGTTCCAAGCGACGGCTCGCAAGCTGGCAGAAATGGCTCTGCGTGCCACTTCCAGCATGCGTGCCATAAGTTCGCCATCACAGATATAGAACCTTGATCTGATGGGTGCTTCTCTCACCTGTGCAGGTAGGACAGCATTCTCCCTGGGCTGGGGGAATTGGATGAGAGCAGGAAACGTCACATGTCACTGTTTGACAAAACACTTGTCCACCCTGAAATAAGACAATACAGACAGTACCAACATAATAATTGAAGTTGGAGAGTAAGATAAGAACTCGAAATATGCCATGTACCTCGCAGGAGCAATTCAGACATGGTGGCTCTGTCCAGGAGCTGTTATCTTCATGGAGAACTCCTCCATGCCAGCAGGCAGATGGAATTGAGGGAGTCAAAAGGCTTGTGGGAATGGATGGGCTAAACATCTTTGGTAACACTGGTGACAGAGGACTTGCTGGCAGAGAAGGCTTGGCAGTAGAGGTACCAAAAGATGAGGTGTGGGGAGGGGATGAGGAGGTGGGAGAAGCTGTTGATAGAAGCACAGACAGAATGGGAATGAGCGGGAAAGGAAATGGGGTTCCAGGTACACTTGAAGGAGCAAGTGCTGGGGAACCCCTGGGGGGCAAGACAGGCCCTATGGATTCTGGAGAAAGGCGTAGGAGAGTCTGTGGCTGCTGAAGAGACTGCAAAATGGGAGAAGGGGACAGGCTGGACTTTGAGAAACCTGTGAGGCAGGAGGGAGGAACAGGGAAGAGAGAGAAAGAGAGAAATTGTCTTGTGGTAAACCAGGCAGTAAGCATGACTAGATAAACTAATTCTACTTTATTGTAAGGCTACATTAACAGAATCTTGCTAATTCTGAAGTACAGACTTACTTCCACTACTTTTAACTGCCCAAACAATTAAAGCAGATCCTTCCTAAGTTACTTCTTTTGACTGTTAATCCATAGCAGGCTCTTCCCTCGCTTGTCTAATTGCTTCTAGGTAGCATATCTTCCCTTCATTTCCCAAGGTCATTCACACACTCCATTACAGAAATGGCCAATTATATTCAGAAATCCTCCCCACCTCCCCAACCCACACTTTGCCCAAAATGCACAGCTTCCAAATCACTGTTGGGAAGATATTTCTACTCCATCAATAAGAGCTTTTACACTGTGCTCTCAATTGTGCCTTTTACCTAGCTTTTGACTCCAATCTTATCTGATTACAAAAACAGAGGCTTTTAAGAACCCTTTTTAACGGAACCCAAAAGGGTTGCTAAATTCTGTATCTCTAGAGTAAACAAAATCCCATTTTGAAAAAATTGAGAGCATCTGTCAAAACAAAGTGCTTATGAGGCAGATAGAATATTGAGTAGAGATTACTAATTTCTGTTTATCTGCTAAAAAGTTCATATTAAAAACATCATTTAAGAGGGAAAAAAGATGCTTTTGAAAGATGCAGACAAAACGCTTCTTTTTATTTTAAAAATCAAGTGCATGAGTGAAAATATGTATTGCAAAATTATGCTTCAGGGAAAATTATGTAACAAACCAAGTCAGATAAATTTGTATTAAAATGTTTCTTGGAAATGATTATCAATGTAATATGAACTAAGGGTGATTGCATACAACACTCTACATGACAAAATATACTATTTAAAACTGCTGCAAGTTATTTTACAGAACGTTTAAAGCACATTTTAAAAAATCCTGGAAGATGGAATGTTCCTGCCTGTTTGCCTACCTGCCTACCTTCCTATTTAGAAAAATAAATCTCTGCCCCAGAAAGTGATCTGGTGAGCTCCACATGCTGAGGGAAGATAATTTAACCCAACAGACTGAGAACCCTATTTCAATAGCCTCTTTGAACTGATCTTGGTTTTTTTTTAGTTGGACAAGAACCAGTAGGCATAACTAAGACCATTGGGGATCCCAACAAGAAGAAAGGAGATGGATTTTGATTGATAGTTGTCATACTGTAGTTCTGTTCCATAGGAACAAATACATTTGGCAAAAGCACTATCACTGGTGAAACTCAACAGGAGATAGATGAGATGAGCAAGAAAGTGGAAACAGCATGCTAACTGAGATTTCTAGAGGAACAAATGGAGTCACCAACCTAGGCAGTTTACAGCAGCAAGCCAGTCTCTGCTGGGCTAAATCATTTTGGCTTACTAAACAGATGTGGACTGGATTTACACATGTTCAAACATCTCCTTGTTCTCCCATTGCTCACATATATATTCCTATAGTCTCAGGACTTTTCTAGTTGATCAGTTTTTACCACAATAAACAAATAATTGATGCAATGCAAAGGATCAAGAAGGCTTTCTTGTAGGCTGAACTATATGGCAGTCCTTACCTTCACAAGACAATCTGTCCACACTGAGTCGGTAGCCTGGATGACAGCTGCACATAAAACTCCCCAGAGTATTGTGGCAGGAGTGTTGGCAGATTCGCTTCTCACTGGGTCGGCGGCATTCATTCACATCTGCACCAGACAGACAAGGCATCACAGGCTTACAGCACAGCTAGATCAGATCAAACTTGTAGCTGTGCAGATATGCTTGTTGCTTAGCCATAAAGGGCTAGATAGTATAATATATACATACAAACTATGCAACAGATAGCATATAGATAAGGAATAACTGGCTCTCTTTTGATTTTCTTAATTTTCCTTAGGAATGGGAAATTAATCTTCTGTGAACTTACAGTGCTTTGTATCATTTGCTTAAATCACTGTCAAAGCAGAACAACAAAGGTTCAACAAATGTGGTGGTGGGAGGGGAGAGAAAGGGTCTGTGTTGATATCAAAGGAGAGAATGTGGGTTGAAGACATGCTTTTGTGCAAATGCTTGGAAAGCAAAAGAAAAGACCAGGGATAAGAAGGGAAAGCAAACTCTAAAAGGAAAAAGCAGCCATTGGCAAGCTGGCCCACAAAGAACCAATCTGCTCCTGCAGTAACCTTAGCTCAGCAGTAAGGGTGTGATCCACCCACTGAAATCCAACCTGGAATATTTAAAATCAGCTTCAGAGACAGTCAGGATCAGAATAAAAGAAGGGAAAAATAGGCTGCCATAGGAAACCGCTCAACCACATTGTGGTAGCCAAAATCTGGGTCACCTAAAGCAAGCAAAATCACTTTGAAGGTACAACATCGTTTTATTAGCATGCAAACAATAAAACAGGCTTCCAGCAAAGCACTAGTAGCACTTGCTGGACAGACCAGAGCAAAGCAAAATCAGACATGATGTACTCTAGGGAGTCTAGGTCTACTACATTGCAAAGAAAAGAAAAGTCAGACACAGTAGAAATTTGCAGCATGCCATTGAAAAATATTTTGATAAGCCCATCTGAATGACTTTATTAGTTAGTATTTGTTTGTTTTATCAAATTTCTGTACTGGCCATATCACCTAAGTCTCTCTATATTCCTTCCTACGAGGTCAGAATGCTGTACTATTTCAGAGATATGGTCAGTGAATAGAAACAGGTTGGCTGCAAGTCCTTGACTGATTATTTCCCATGTCATCACTCAGGACCAATTCAGCTTGCTATTAATATTTTCTTATAAAGACACCTTAAAGAAAATGTCATGGAGGTTTTCAGTCATCCAGGTCATGGTTATCCCAAAAGTTACTTTTTTCATGCAGCAACTGGAGTTTTTCTGAACATCTTCAAGAAAAATCAAGAAAGTCTGCTTGCTGTTTAAGCAGTAAGTGTAGGGAGTGTACCTTGTACCATCACAATACTGAACAGAAAAACTTTTCCATCATTATTTCTCAAAGTGAGAAAATTTATCTGCTAAACCTAGATATGTGATACAGTCAGGTCTGATACAAAGAACAAAGAACTCAAAGAAACTAATCAGCTCTTTTTAAATGTGCAGTTTTAGAAGCTCAAATAGTCTTGTCACTTTGATTTGTAGCCGCAAACCATACTGCAGCCTCCTGGAGTCTCAGTCAAACAGGCTGTTCCTCAAAACTAAAGCAGTGATGATAACATACCTGCCTGGACCTCATTTTTGAAATGAAAGGAAATAAATCCTTCAAATTATTCAGTTCCAATTTGTTCTCCAAAAAGCTATAGCTGCTACAGAGCTTTCAGGCTAGGGTAAACCACTGGCCTTAGAAGAAAGGTATCTGCTGGATACTCCAACAAAAGCAGAATCACTCACCCACGCATGAATGTTGGTTGCCGTGAAGGTAGAATCCAGGATAGCAGGAACATTGATAGCTGCCAATGCTGTTTTGGCAGTGCTGCTGGCAAGGAGTTGTTAGGCACTCGTCAGTATCTGGGAGCAAGATGGTTAACACTGTTGGCCCATGACAATCTATCCTACCAAGGTTCCTTCTGCAATTTTTTAAAAAAACTTCATTCAGACCTCCCTTCCTGCAATTCCAGTCTGACCCACCTTGACAACTGTGCCGGTCAGTGGCGAGTTGCATCCCTGGGCCACATTCACACACAAAGCCCCCTTCTGTGTTCACACAAAGCCCCTCGCAGGAAGCACTCAGGCATTCATCAATATCTGCAGAAAAGATATTGTGGATCAGCAAATATGAAGACAGGAAAAGTGACCAGCTGTACCAAAAGACAAAAATGGAGGGCTAAATAATCATAGTTGAAGAATAAGACATCTCACAGGTAGAATGACAGCAATGCATATAAAGACATTCCCCCCATTCCTTCCCTGGTATGGGGTGGGGTTTTCCAGAATCAGTGGAAAACCTACTATGCATTCCTATGGGACAGAACCAACAACTTAGAGCTGGCAGGATACCATCTGGTGTAAACCAAACTTCTGCGCCAAGTAAAAAAGAGAATACTAGTTCTGCTTATTAAACATAGGTTAGAGCTTTTTTCCAAAGAATACCAAATCCTTATTTTAAAAGACAGATGTAATGCTCTTTGTAAAGAGTGTTAAAGTCATGCATACAAGCCACCTATGTAGTGGATTGACCAGTGCTGTAGTCTGTGGAAATCAGGCATCCAGTCTCTCCAATAGCACAAATCAAAGTGCCCAAGGAAGACACTACTGAGTGATCAGAAGGTGGACTAGTTATAACAGGTAGTGGGCGGGATGGAGAACTTGAAAAAACATTTCAGAAGAAGGCAGTGCAAATCACTTTCCTAGTGTCATGTCTGTGGTGTTAGCAGTTGAGCTTGACTTGAAGAAGAGATTCCTTTTACTTTTTGATTTCATTTTGAATCATTTTAGAACACTGAACCTATTACCACACATTTTCCCCTTAGCACAACCTCAATATTATTATTTTGGTCAGTGCCGGTTTAGCATTGAGTTGCTGATGTATTTGTGCATCTGTGTACAGAGAAAGTCTTTCAATGAAAAAGATTTGTAGCACATTTTCTTTTAAAAATGTATTAAACAAAATAAACATGTCACTGATCAAATGCCAAACACAGATACATTATCTTTCCCCCAAGTCACAAGTCTTATGCTCAAAAATACATTTCAGGATACCAAAATGCTAGACCAGTCAACATATATTACAATTATTGATCCAGCTTTTTATGAAGGCGCAGACAATTTTTGGATGAGGGTGACCCCTTTTTGTTTCCTCTTCTTTCCTCCCCACCCCCACCCCTTAGGGAGTGTCTAAATATGGAAGACTGAAATATGAAAGACTGACTCATATGACATATGATGTTAAGAGAATTGTTAGAACTGAAAATGTTGGACCTTCTGGTGACTTGTTTCTCATTTGGAGGCAAAAAGGGGGGAATGATTGCCCATACCAGATTTGGATCTGGGGATGTTCTGGAGCCATAGTTGAGTAGCCAGATGTTGACCAATCTTGCTATAGCTAAAGACCAATGACTTTCTCAGTCTAAAAGTGTAAATATTCCCCGTGACTCTTGTTTTGAAGGTCCATTTCTCCTGACTCCCAGGGAGGGAGTTACCCCGTTTTCTGGCTTACCCACACAATGTACACCATTAGCTGTTTCAGTCATAGAGAATCCCAGAGGGCACACTCTTGCCACCTCCTGGCATCCCCCATGATTGCAGGTGAGGTCACAGCCATATTCCCCACAGGTTCCAGGCAGGTCTGTAAAAAAACAAAATGGGACAGTTTCACAGAGAGATTTCAATTAGGGGAAATCTGTAAGGTAATAAGAATGCAAGGACTGTGAGAAGGGATGAAGCAGAGGAAAACATCCCCAGTTTCACTGCTGCATGAACAGAGATATCTATTCCAGTATCTTTAGGATGAAAGCAAAACCTGAAATGACTAGAATGATAGCAAGAAGGGTTTTGATAGAAGTTAACGTTTGTAGCTCAAGGTTGAATGAACTATGGGGTCCTTGGTGTTCTCTGAGCTTGGTTGTTTTCTTGCAGACATTTCATTACTAAACTAAGTAACTTCATCAATGATGATGCTGCATTAATTGACAATGTTACCTGGTTTGGTAATGAAGTGTCTGGAGGAAAAAAAACAAACTCAAAGAGCACCAAGAGAATTTTCTGTTATCCTTTTGCTGATATCCGTTGGTCCTCTGGAGTTTTGCAGCCCAGAACTGGCAGTCCTGGAAAAGATTTTATGGGAAAGGCTCAATGCACTGGCAGAGTTCACAGAAAGGAGAAACCTCCAAGCCTAAGAGCTCCAGCGTCACAGTATTTTCATTCAGCTGTTCTTGGGTCTGCTTTTAATAAAAACAACAAGCACTATTTGGTTGTTAGACTGTTAACTGTAGATTACCAAAATGAAAGAAAGCAATACACATCCCAGAATCAAGACTATGTATAACAAATTGATCGCTCGATCGATGGCGAACAATAGAAAACTCCGCACTGGTAAGGAAATGCAAAATAGCCTATGGCTTTCCAGGGATGATTTACATGTAAACTGGATCATTAAGCATTGAAAATGGACAGGTTGGAAATTTGATTCTAAGAATATGTGTCCCTTGCTGGGATCACTATAGCACTGGCTCTAGTCTAGGAAAATCTGACTATGTACAAGTTTATGAATTGTGGTTCCCATAATCAAGGAATCAGTTACCTGATTCCAGTTATGATGAGTTTAGTTTTAATTAAATCTTTAAATTCTATTTAAATGCACTGATGTTATTGGTACATTTTATATATTTTATTACTTTTCTAAATACATAAAGGCAAGATATAAACTTAAAAGTTATAACAACTTTTATTATAATAAGATATAATAACAATATTAACCAATAAAACAAAGTAAGTTCACAATTATTAATCATTTAACTAAGAATGATGATGATTATAGCCTATAGTATCTGGACGAGCACAAGTTTTTCCCTCCTGTCTGAAGTGTCCAAGAGGCCATATGGTGTAGAAGCAGCACGGGATCCTTGATAGTCCTATAACATGTCAAGCCAGATAAATGTTCCTCTACACATAGAGCACAACTTTTTCCCAGTCATTTTGTACTACAGATGATCTCATCCTATCTCAGAAAACTGTTCCCCATTTCCCAGTTTTTCAGTTCTGTCATGTTTGACTTTGCCTAATATAGTTCTACCTTTAGAGAGCTATAATGATAGGAGGAACTGCATCACAGGGTGATTTTGGCTTTGTTATTATGGAAACATGATGTACAACTAAGATATAGAATGGAATAAAAAGTTTGCAATCCTCTCCATAGACTCTCTCAGATTTTAAAATACATCCTAAAGCCACAGATTTTAAAATACATCCTAAAGCCACAAACCAAGTGCCTCATCTTGTGGTACCAGGCAAACCCTCCATTGGTATCATGCATCCTGTTGGTAAATAGTACTATTGACAGCATTTCAGGAAATGCAGCTTACCTTGACAGGTGATACCTTGCCTTCCATCCCGGCACGCACAGAGATTGGGAGCTATGCAGAAGCCACTGCCACAGCCAAAGGAACACAGAGCTAGGAATAGGACCAAGAAAGCATCCATTAGACTTGGCAAGGTGTGTGTGTGTGTGTGTGTGTGTGTGTGTGTGTGTAAACGCAGTCAGAATGGCTATGGTAAAGGATGCTGGTAGTTATAGTTCAGCAATATCTGGATGACTGTATTTTCCTAATTCTAAAGTAAACAACACTTCATCAAAAGTAGGTAAGATGTTCATAGAGTAATTGTAAAATTAAAGTTCCCAAATGAGTTGGAAGAAGAAAATGCCCTAAAAGCAAACCTATATAAGCTAAGCTTCGGTGCCGAGTACTTTACTGGAGTGCAATCATCTATAGCATAGTAGGATGTTGGTCCTACTTGTCTCATAAAGGACAGCTCTGGTCACTGTTCACATCAATTGCAGCACTATCTATTGCTGTTATTCCCAGTCTGCCTTCCTTTGGACCCCTTGTGTATTCTCTTAAGATGGTAACCCTTGCAGCAAAACATTAATGAACATCAGTTTGCTAATTAGGATTAAAAGTAATATTGATGTAGTGTTGGCTGATTCTAGAACCACAGGTTCTAGAAACTTACGCAGTGTGCATTGTCCACTCCCTGGAGATGGTATCCATCCAGGACAGCACCCACTTCCAAAACCAGAGAGACAAATATGTGGTCCAATGCGACGCCTACAATGGAAGAGACAGTTTGCGATCCAATCTCCCTCGCACCCACCCACCCTCCCATTCTTCGTTCCTTCCTTCCTTCTCCCTCCCTCCCCTCCTCCCTTCCTTCCCTCTCTTTTTTCCTTTTTGTTTGTACATAGTAATTGAGCATTACATATGCAGGAGATTTAAATACTGTGGATAAATGCAAATTGCAGTCTGACTTGCAACTATTTAAGCCAGACACTGAGCTTCTCTAGCTGGACACATAGTGTTGGCACAAAGCAAAATATAATAGCATGTTGGACCAAAAATCTAATTGAAGCTGTATTCAAGACACAATGAAACTATTTGGATGAAAGGTACAGTGGGTTAAATTACATAGAAAAGCCATTCTTTCTTGGCAAAAGGGAACAAGGACTTGCAGAAGTTATCCATTTAATAGTTTACAGTAGCCAGTATGGTGGCTGTCCAAAACATTTTGGAGAACAAAAGATAATATCCTATCCAGCCTAGTCAGAGGACCACAGTAGCCAAAGCCAGACAAGTGATTTTGACACAAGGGGGATAACATTGTAAGCATCTCTCTTCATCCTTAGTAGTAAGATCTTAAGTAATTAAGAAATTAAACTTCAACGTGCACGCCAGCCTCACCCTTTTTACTCTGGTTGTTGTGCAAGTGTCTACTCTCTGGGATGACAGAAGATGAGGATAGGGAAAGAGGAGGACAGAAAACCTGGGGGAACAAACAAATCACTTTTCCAGCAAGCATCCCATCTCATCATTTCCTGACTGCATTTGCAGCTTATGGAGGGACATATATAGGAAAGCAGCTGCTCTTTTGATCATTGTAAAAGGCGCTGAATGCAAGGCATTATGGTGCCTTGGCTTCAGAGAGAGTAGGAGAAATCCCAAGAGGGAGATAAGGCAGGAATTCTCACCAATACAAAATTTCTTACCCTGCAGCACCAGAATAAATGCTACAAACTGTCTTCACTGAGTTCCCTCTGGAGGAAGAGCTAAGATGGAAGTTAATCTGTTCAATGTTGAAGAGTTGGGGGGAAACTGCCAGCATCGTGGAGATTGGGGCATGTGTTGTTGTTTTTTTAATTGACCTGGGCCGGCATGAGTCCAACAAATAGAGACAGAACAGGGGAGAAGAAGCTCATGAAGTACAGCTGTGCTGTCGGGCAGGATGATGAGCTGACCTGGCTGCTAGCCAGGGTTATTGTAGGGAAATGTTGAGACAGCAGTCCTATTGGTTCAGGCTACTATATAGGTATTGTGGACTAGAGATGCGGGGGAGAAACCCCCATATCCTTAATTGCTTGGGTACTGCTGCTAATCAGATTCAAAGTTGGAAGGGAGAGATTACTGAAGAGGAAATAAAGAGTAAAAAGGGCTGCAAAACAAAGTGCCTGGAGAGAGAAGGTGGAGAGTACATGATACATGAAGGTGAGGGGCAGTTGTCAATTCCCAGTAGGAGGGATGGAGGAGAAAAACCTACAGGAGGCTTTCTGGAGGAAAGGAAGGAAAGTGATGTCATCCTCATAGATGACCCAAGACAGGGAGGAAAGAGAGGTGTTCACTAAGCCCTGGGTGAGAATTAGTCAAAATGACTCAGAAGAGATTCCCCAATGGAGGGGAAGGTGATCAGCAGTAAATCCAGCACATTCCTTCCCCCCCATCCCTTGTTTTTCTGTGCCAATTGCTATCTTTACAATACACTTCCAGCTCTAAAAGAACTAAGTTACATTGTGGCAAGTGGGACAGGGACACAGAGGTGTGGATGTTGACCAGAGATGGTCACAGTCTTTGCATAAGATGTGCCAGAGAACAGAGAAGTCACTCAATGAAGCCTAATGGTTATTTTGCTCATTGCACAGGCTCAGTTGGATGATCTTCATGCATAGAATAGTGATGCAATCATTCCCTGTGCTGGGTTCAGGTTGCTCATGAACTATAGAAAAGTGCCCTGGTGGGCTTGCAGGATAAGGTTCTGTTCTCACACAAAAGAAAATGGAGCAGTTTACAAATTGCATTAATAAAATGGGACAAGACTGTTGAAACAAAAGAGGACTTGGAGTATGCAAGGAAATAAAAGCTACCGACAGACACATGGCATGGATAATTGGACCAGCAGTTCTTCCTTACACGAAAATATAATAACTAATCATCATCACAACATGAACGGATGCACATCTATGGAAACAAGCTTCCCATTACCACAGATGCACAGAAAGATGGGACAAGTTGGCATCCTGAAATCAGGGCATTCAGTGAAGGAAACACACTATTACCCCCCTCCATCTTGCTGCCAAGCACAGTCCCTCAGTTGTGGAGCTAACTTTTTTCCTCCTTTTGGCAAACTGGTTTAACTGGACATTCAGTCCTGAATGGCAAGTTTGGACAGCACAGTCCTCAACAGCTTGGTCACCTCCAGGACTCTGCCAATCTGGAGACAGCATGGCCAGTAGCAAATAGGGAAGGAGGGAGGGAAGGAAGGAAGGAAGGCGGAAAGAAGGAAGGAAGGCAGAAGGGAGAGAGGAAAGAAGGAAGGAAGGCGGAAGGGAGGGAGGGAAGAAGGAAGGAAGGTGGAAGGGAAGGAAGGATGGAAGGGGAAGGAAGAGGAAGGAAGGAAGGTCAATTCCCGCTTCCCCAAGCAAGGGCCACCGTCTCCCAGCACGCGCACCAACGCTGCCCCAGAAGGCACCGACTCCCTCCTGCGCCTCCTCCTCCCTCAGCACTCGCCATGGAAAGCGCTGGAAGCGCTCGCTACCCAGCTCGTGTGGTGCGAGGTGGTGGTGGGGGGGGTGGCGAGGAGGCGTCGTTCTCTCGTTCTCCAGTCAGCCTCAGGGGGATTCAGTGGCGGCTATGAGGGGGGTAAGGCGGGGAGAGAGGAGTGTGGCTCTACTAGGCTTGTCCCCGTTTGGTGGACGGATATTGGCGGCGGCGGGCAGGGCAGCGGAGGGGTACCTCTCTACGGCGAAGTTGGCAAGCTTCCTCCTTCCCGTGTAGACTCTCCCCTGAGCGCCGTGAAGGAGCACAGCCACCCAAGCAGCCTGGAAGAGCAGCCCGGCCAACATGACAGCGTCTCCCAGGCCGCAGAGATGCTTCGCTCCCTCCAAAGCCCCTTTCCTTTCCCTCCCCGCCCCTCTCCTTCCCCTCAGGCCCCCTACAGCATGGCTTGAACTGTCTGGTCTCTTCCCACCAAAGAGGCGGCCGGGGGCGCTTTCAGGGCAGAGGAGGGGAGCGAGGATCAGCGCTAGCGAGCTGGGGGCAGCGGCGGCGGCGGCGTGGGGAGAAAGCTCCTCCCCACGAGCAGGCTCAGGTTGCGGAGGGGCTCCCCAGGGTTCAGGGTGGAGGGGAAAAAAAGCATTGCCTGTGTTGCCAGGGCGTGCGTGCGTGCGTGTGTGTGTGTACAAAAGGGTACTCGCTTCGCCCCACCCTCCGGGATGTGTGTGTGTGGGGGAGAGGCTGAGAGGCGCAGAGCAAAGGAACCGGGGAGGCCCCCGGGCTTTAAAACACAGCAGCTTTGTTGCTGCACTAAGAGGAGCCCCCAGCCCACCCCATTTTTTAAAAAAGAGTCTCCCTTTCCCACATCTGGCTTGTGGAATGTCCCCTCCTCCCCTTTCCCGTCTGGATCGAAGAGGAGCCGCGGCAGATAAAGGCTTCCAAGCGGCTCCGAGGGGGATGAGGACCCGAGGCGCATCCGATGTGAATAGCAGACTGGGCTGCTGCCTCTTGCAATACATTGGGGGCCTTGTTCCAGAGACGAGCTGCAAAGCTGGGGCCGGAAGGGGGAAAGGGGAAAAGCGGGGAGAGAGAAAAAGCAGAAACCATAAAAACCAAAACAAAAACAAAATCGCTTCAGTTGCCCAGCTGTCGTTTCGGATTTTCCACTGGTGAAAAAAACAGGTGGTGTTTCAGGAGGTGAACAAAACCGCGTTCTGAAACACCAGCAGTCCATGTTAAGCAGGGTTAGCATAAGCTTGGTTTATTGAATAACCGAATCTTGCCTTATCCTGATAAACTAAGCCATTAAACCTGGTTTATTAATGATAGTGATTCACACAAACTATTGCAAAGCCAAGCAACCGACATTAATGCCTGCTCTATGACTGGAGATTATCAAGTAGTGCACATTAATGTATTTGTATAAGAACATATAAAAAGAGCTTAGCCCGCACTTATTCTTCAATAGAATCATCATTAATAACCATCATTAAGAAAAATAGCACACTTGTTATATAGCAGAAGTAATTGTAGCTATGAGATTCACTCTAATCCAGCTCAGAAGTTCAAGTACATTCATCAGAGAGAAAAGCATAAAAATTAAGACAGATTCTCTCAAGGGGCAGGCAAACTAAACACATAGAAGTTGGGTCTCCTTAACGAAAAATAGCCAGTCTTGCTCAGTAGACATTCCCCCCCTCTAATAACAAGGATTCCCTTCCTCTGTTAATGTATCCTTTGGAATTGTCCAAACAGTCATTCTTGGCTCAACTAGTGTTATCACCACAGGCAACTCTTATAGGTAATAAGCAATCCAGTACCAACCTTTGTCAGGGTTATGCAACTTGGGGAATGTAAACAAGTTTTATTTTTATGCTTAGCAGATGATGCAGAGCAATTCTCTGCAACCCTTAAGCTTGGAAATGTTCAAAGCACTAACAATCCTATTGCAAAAGCAATTAAGAGTCTTTTGGCATTTTAGAGGCTAAAAGACTTATTCTCTAGTAAGCTTTTGCAGATTGTGGTCAAATTCATGAAACTGTTATTACTAAAAAAAACCGTCTTGGCTATCTATTCTATTTCACCAAGTGAAAGATTAATCCACCGAAGTTATTTTCTGTTGATTTCTCTCAAATATAAAACTGTGTCAAATATACTCCAGATTCTTATTACCAGGAGGGTCTCTCTTCCAATTAGGATGCGTCATGTTTACCTGCATAGTGCAGTACTTGCCTCCTGGTTCCACTAGTGAGAAGGCAGGAAAGGGAATTTATTGCTCTCTCCTTCAAAAACTAGATTTGAATAGCAGATGAAATTATTGTGAGGTGTGGGGAGCTGGAGAGTAGAAAGAGACTGACACATGGAACATGACTAGAATTTGAAAATCAGACTTTCCCCAAATCTCTGAGAAACCTTTAATTCACATCTTATACAAAAGGCGAATAGAAGGAAACCACAAGAGAAAGCATGAAGGAAACAGCATTACAGCTTTTGTTCTCATCCAAAGCACTTGGCACCATCTTTCTGTCCCCACACCGCTTTACAGAGTGCTGTGAAGCTCGGTGGAGTGACACATAAGTCTAAGTGCTATTGCTATATACTTGCACTACAATGACTCTCACAAGTCACATTGTTTCCTGGAGCAGGAGAAAAACAAACAACAGCATCATAATGTTTGATGTCTTACTTGCTTACTCTGCTGCTACCTGGACTACAGAACCTATAGCTGTCAAATTATATTTGTACATGTTGGAAAAGGATACTAAAGTTCCTTCAAGAAAACCTCCTTTTGGTGTTTATTTATAGTGCTCTACAATTTTAGGTATCTATTATTTTGATGGTCAGCAGACCTACAGGTTCAGGGAAAAGTGGTCTTGGGAATACTAGTTAAAAATTGGTTGCTGAAATAACCTTTAAGGTCTGTGCTTCTGAGGCTTCCGTCAGTATTAAGTAAACAAGGAGACAGGAATCTTATACATAGCGTGCTGCCTCTCTAAAACAAGATTCAAAAGGCAACTGGACTTTTGTTTTCCTTTGAAGAAGAAAACAATTTGCTTCTAAGAAATGTTATCAGTTCTGATGGGGCTGTGGGATGGAAAGATAGGTACTGACTGGATGGTGGAGAGTTGGAAGGTTAGGTTTGATAAGATGGTGGGGGGTGGTGGTGAGTGGAAGGATTGTTTCTTTGCAGTCGTCTGATTGTTAATTGTTAAAAATAAACAGAAGGAATATAAACTTGGTTTATTCGATCAAGGTTAAAGTTATGTTATCTCCGTTAATCCTTTATGGGTTTTTGCTAGCCACAACTAAAGCAGGAGGCTGGTTAATTAAGGATCATTTGTAGATAAAAAATGGGATATGGAAAAAAATCATTTGTTATAGTTAGAGGCGAGAAGTTATGAAAATATTTACATGTTGTGACGTCATTTCTTTTATATATTTTTCACTATATTTTTTCTTTTATATGCAGCTTTTTTTAGTTTGTATTAGTTTTCTAATTGTAACATTTAATAAAATTACTATTAAAAAAGAAATAGCAACACATTGCACTTCTTGAAATCTCACTTTGTATATATTATATGAATATATTCCCCCTTTCTAAGCATCGCACATCTAAGCAAATATTGAAATTTCTTTCTCCCATTTTGTGTATTAGTGTCCTACCAAAAAGGGCTGTTTTGTATCAATTGCACTCTGAAGTTCAATGTACTAAAACAGGAATGTATTTCAATACATTGTACAATGTTTAC
Source organism: Pseudonaja textilis (assembly GCF_049901715.1). Lineage (NCBI taxonomy): Eukaryota > Metazoa > Chordata > Lepidosauria > Squamata > Elapidae > Pseudonaja > Pseudonaja textilis. Next base: position 227,102,422 of record NC_141990.1, read on the forward strand.
TACTTATTACTGCATTGTCTTTTGTATTTATTTGGAAATATAAGGCAAGCACAAAATAGATTGATGAAGTGCTTCAAAAATATGTGTAGACCCCCTTCCTTTAAGAGTAGTCTTGGCATGCATGTTTTCCCAATTGGGATACTTTCCAATTGTGATTTCACAATAAAATAAGAATCAGGGGCATCCACAAGGGGGGACAAATAATGAAAGTAGCATTCTGCCTTTGTGAGAAAGATATCACACTTTTTGTATGTATATTACCACACAACAGAGCTTTTGTAATTTTTAAAAAAGCCTCCAATATCTGAAATGCATATGCTCATTCAATCATCTGAATATTCATGCATATCAGGTTTCCTATAGTAGGGACAGCTAATGTAATGAAAACAATTAAATGCTTGTAGTTTATTTAAGGCCATGTTCAAATAACTGCTGAATACAGTTAGTCTTAATATCTCTGAAACCTCAAATTTCTGTCCTCATTCCTCCTGAGAATAAAGCCAGGCTTTTTGATAGTATTCTGTTCTACCATTAGTATCACAGGCTGAAGATATGATTATAGAGCCTCCATGTTGTATGGAACGTTTTCAATTATTTTTCCAAGTGCTTTTTTCCCCCAGGTGTTTATCTTTTGGCAAAATATACCATTTTACAGAAAGCTAGTTGCATTCGATACAAGCCTTAACACCTTATCTAAGCAGATGTGAAATGCAACATAAGCAACGGATCTAAACTCCTGCCATCAACAGTGATTTTAGAAAGTATGGGAAAGCACAATCATCTAGTACACGAGCAAGATTTGTACAGGACATTGCTTCACACTGTACATGCTATGGGTGCCAGAAGTTGTTGACCTTTCCAACATATTACAGATAGTCCTTGACTTACACTGAACAATTGGGACCAGAATTTCCACTAATGGTAGTCATTAAGCTTATTACACAATCATGAAGCAAATAACTCGGTGGTTAAGCAAGTCCAGCTTCCCCAATGGGCCTTTCTTGCTGGAAATCAGCAAAAAAGGTCATTAAATCGCAATCATGTGACTGTAAGAAGCTGCAAGTGTAACCATAAATGGGAACCAGTTGCCAAGTTCCTGGATTGCAATCACATGACTGTGGAGGTGGTATGATGGTCATAATGTGAGCACAGGTCATAAGTCACTTTTTCTGAGGCCGTCATAACTTTGAACCATCATTAACTGAAAGCTATATAAGTTGACCATCTGTAACAGATATTCTGTCTTCTGTTGAGCGTATCAAAGAACTATGGGTTATTTTTTCATTTTTACAATTCCTTACGGTTTGCTCAAATGCTTTCAAGACCCTGAAAGACAAAATAAACCCCATTCCCATCTGCACATCAAACAAGCATCCAGGTTTTCTCTGTCCCTTGAACTGGGAATGATTTCATGAGAATGGGTAAAAAATGTTGAAGCCAAATCCAGTAGAGGCATGCTATACTGTGCATTTAACTTTTTATCAATGAATTGTGAAGCATTTTCACTCTAATTTTGGCATTTAGTGATGCAATGATGTGAACTTGTGGGGTGAACTAGAAGAGCCTTTCCCCCAGCCCATAAACTCTATCACAGGACGAGCTTTTACCAAAAGATAAGGGAGAAAACTTGACTAAAATGCCCAATGCAAAAAAGTCTTTTTTAACACTCACATGCTAGAAGGGAATGAAAATTCTTAATATGTGACAGCAGAACAATGAGAAGTGAGGACCCTGTGCTTATTAGTCCAACAATAACAGCAAAATCCCACCCCCCTCTTCTTCAAAGTCTGCCTCCTACTGGCAAGAATGAGGGGAAAAAAGAGGTAACAAGGTGTATTGTCACCCCCTTTAAAAAATCTACAAGCTTATTGAGCAGAAAACATGAAAATGAAATTAGAGCAATGGGACTGCTGAAATATAAAACATGAGAAAACAAAGTTTCTTTCCTCCTCAGTAAAGGAGTTCAGAAAAGCATGAAAAGATTTTGACAACAGCCAAACCTTTCCTCTTGGACTACTTTTATTTGGTAAAATTCCAAAACCAATAACAGAAAAAAATTGCAATCTAGTCTCTTCTCCCTGAATAAGCAGCAAAGCTGTTGGAATAGAGAGGCTGCCACCCACAATTTGGGTTCCTCGAGATTAAGCAGCCCTAATCCTGAAAGCACCTTGTAAGAGCTAAATGTCACTTCCATCATTCCAACAGCCACTGCAGCCATCTAGCCACCTTCTCATCCAAACAAGGAAGGGTATGGGGAAAGACCTCCACTTCAAAACACTAGGAACAAAATAAATTCAGAGGTTCTAAAAGACAACCGCGAATGACGTGTGGAAAGTCTAGGCAGAGGGACATCTTTGCCAGCTGCTGTTACTCAGAGGGGAAAACCTGCTGGGACCACTATTAGGTGGCAGATGAATGGTGAATCCAAGCAGAATACAATGTCGTCAACAGCCAACACTGCATTTGCAAGTCCTTAGCAAGATGGCTTCAGTTCAGAGGTTTCCCACTTTCATCCAGGCACATTGCTACTGCTCTAGCATTACAGTGAAACTGGTGAGGGAACCAGTTGGGAAAGACTCCATATGTTATCCTGAAGGAAGGTGCAGGAAGTATCTTCTCATTCAGCTAATGGATACGGGTGAGCTCCTCCACAATCTTGATCAAGTCATCTACCGTTGCCTCCCTCTTCATTCCAGTGCCATCATCAATCTGAAACAAAGAAGCAAGAGGCAGAGGTGAAGCACAGTCATGTGACAGACCAAAGGCCAAGTGTATATACCTCTTCTTAATCCTGATACTGCAAAACCCAAGTTTATAACTTTACTTCAAATGAGCAAGCACAGATTCGAAGTCATAGGCAATATCAAGGATTGTTTCAACAAATTTTCTCAACTTACTTGTAAGTTAGCCACCACCTCCTGCATCTTGGGTCGGCTGATATCCAAAAAACTTTCAATTAAATCTCCATCAATAAATCCAGTGGCTGGCTCTGTCTTGCGCTCTGTATGAAATGATCTCCAGGTAAAGGCAAGAATCAAGGAAATAAAACTCTTGGCAAAATATGGCTTCAACTTTCCCATAAAAATGAAAGTACCCAGAATAGAACCAGTGGTACGTAAAGTGATAGTCCTGTATTTATAGTGTCTGGCAAGTAGCTATTGGTCTGGTTCACACAACGTATTAAGCCATAATGTAACCTATTTGGTCTTAACTTAGACTAGCTATTAGTCTACTGTAGTTTATGTACAATGGTTTATAATTTTAATTTATTATGTCAACCCAGTAAATTATATCTAATAAACCATAATTAATCAAACTAAATTCTAGCAAAATATGTGATCTACAGCTACTATATAAATTCCTTTAAAAAGCTGAACTATTTTGACTGGCACTGATAAAGCACCAATATGCTCCTCATTTTAATCCGGTGTTGTATTACCATTTCTCCAAGGCCCATAAATATTCCAGTCAAGAGAGTTCTCTACCTGCAAAAGCAGTTTTTTAAGGGAGGCAAGAGGCACATAAGCTATAACTCTGACTAGAAACACAGTATCCTATCCCTAGTTTTTTCTAAAGATATAAGAGGAATGAATACATTTATACTGCTGATCTCTACCCATTTCGTTCTGTGCTGCAAACTGTTAAGCTGGTAGGCAGAAACCATTTGTGGTTCTTGCATTACGGCTAATGCCACCAAGTATTATGTATGTTAAAGAGAAACACAAGAAAGAAAGGATATAAAGAGTGTTCTATCTTCCCAACACTCTTAATGACTTTGTTGAGCCTATTTTGCACATCTAACAGGAGATTATACCAGCTTTCTGACAGAGAAGTCACCAGCCCTGTGAATAAAAACAGAGCATTATTTTTAAAAAGAAATTAATAACTATCCATTTACTCTAAGATCACTTTGGAAACAAAGGATAGATATTATTTTAGTGCCAGATAAGCCCTCCCAGAGTACCAGACTATATGGGGAGATGGCAAGATTTTCTGGCTTAATATCTAACCTTACCAATCATTCCATTGACTGTGCCAAACAACACTGAGCCCTGTGTCGGTGTAGATGTTTCACCCAGATTTTGCATGACTAGGGACCCATGACAGAAGACATTGACAAATTCACCCAGATGGAAGAGCCCAAATTCCTGTAAATGCTGGCGCTCCTCATCAGTTGTCGCAGCACTGCAATACAAAACGTTTACTAGGAAAAGGATAGGGTGAACCCTTTGTCCCAACCTATTATTTGCTCACTTTGCCCTACCTTTTTAGAAGGTTATCTCACCTGTCCTTCTGGCACACAAACAAGTTAAATGCATTCTCTGCCCCTAAGAAATTGTCATCATCCAGAATCTCCACAGCACTCATCCAGTTTGGATTAAAATCACGAGCTATCTGTAATGATATACAAGTCAATCTACCTAGCAAGTCAATCTATTCTCCACAAAGATAAGACTTTTCTGCCCTGAAGTAGAATTCTACCAGTTTTAAATGCAGAGTGAAATGGAGAGGCCAACCTAGGTACCTAGTTTCTTCTGCCACCAAATATTCTTCTATTCTCTTAAACTCTGTACTGCGATTTCCATTATATACACTGAGGTAAAAACTGAATTAATACCTCTTCAAAATTTCCTTCCATGGGCTTATAGGCAAGCAGAAGTACAGAGCGCATAAGATCTCCAACTAAAATGAAGTCACCCTTTGTCTTCACATAGAGTGCCATGATGTTGTTGTAATGGTTGCATTCAGTGCGAAGCTCCTTCTCTGCTGTCCATTCATACAGTCGCACCTGTTAGGACAAGACAGATTTGTAAGGGTAAGGCTCAAACAGATCTGGAACAATACTGCAGAGTCCAAAACATTTCTCTTCCACAGTTCGTTAAGCAACCCAGTTTTAGGAAATACTGATGTGAGAACTTTGGAAACCTTACCGTGCTGTTTATGCTAGCTAAGAGTTTTCCATTGAATTCCACCATGGAATAGACAGCTCCTTTTACTTCTTTCTCAGCCAGGCTCTGCAATTTACCTAAGATACATATTAATACAACAATACTTGAAAAATACACAGGTTCTTTACATTTCACGGTGTAGCTACAAATAGCAACAAAAAAGATTAACAGCCTCAAAAACAGCTTGGTGATATTATCCCATGGGATGTAGCTTCCCCTTTCGATTATATGAAGCCCTCCTTACTTTCTGCAGCCTAAAGTTAATTATGCTATAAAGTGTATGACATTACAAAATATTTTTAAAATTCTATCATAAAATCTTCCAGAAGTTAATTTGGGCATTTTGCTCACTATGGATCCAGAGTGAGCAAAATGCCCAAATAAATGCTAGCTGCAAGTGAACTCCAATTATCTTCTGAAATATTGCAATATACCCAACCTTAAATTGCAACACCCAATAGACATAGAAAAATTGGTGTACAAGATATCAGGGAGATCTTTCATTGCATTTTTTAACAGCTACAATCTCTTTATACTCACCTCAGCCAGTAGTTCTTCATAAAGATGGTGCCTAAGCTACAGAGCTGTAATATTCAGGAAATTTCAAATGTTGGACAGAAAACCCCTTGACTCTCTTTCTGATTGTGTACCTTCAAGCTGGTATTTTAATAGCCACATAGATATGATTAAATTCTGCCCTCAAACTCAGGGTAAACTACCAAAGTCTATTTGTAAGCATGTGGTGCTATGTGACAATCTTCTTCTGTGACAATAACACAACATACAATAAAGCCTAGTACGTACTTGATCTGTAGCAACTATAATAGTTTTAACTTCTACCTACTTTTTCTGAAGGCTCTTTCCTCATTCTGCAACATTACTAAATATCACCCCTAATGTTTGTCAGTTGTTATGTTAACTAAAAAAATAATTCATCATCTTCAACAGTCATAAAACTATCTGGTAATTCCACCTGAACTATCTATTTTCTTGATGAAGTGAAATGAGGTGAAAATAAACACTTCTTAGCTCAACTAGCATGCAACTAATCACTGTGAAAGAATCAATGGGAGGGCTCAAAACACTTAGGCTGCTTCTGAGAATAGGAATCAGAATGAATTTATATCTCCTTATTTGACCATTTAACCATACTTTGAGATTATCATTTGAGGTCTTTCTTCTTGTGCTCTCTTTTAGCAATACAACATAAGTAGCTATTGCTAAAAGTGCTGTTTTGATGAATATTCTGTGCTTTCACAGCCCTTGCAATAGTTTTTCCAATTCCTACTTATGGCTGGAAACCTGGACTCTAAAAAAGATAGCTAGGACAAGGGTGGACACCTCTGAATTATGGTACTGGAGACAACTATTACACATCCTATGGACTGCAAAAATCACAAAGTCCTATACTGAATCTCACCAAAATTATTACTTGAAGCCAAGATTACCAAACAAAAACTATGATACATTGGTCATGTTATGCAAGCTGACTCATTTGAAAAGTCAAACATGCTGGGAATGATCAGCGGAAAAAGGAGAAGGGGCCACCCTAGTGCCCGTTGGCTGGACACTATAAAGGATGAGACCAGGATTACCATGGTGGATCTGAAGGAGGCAGTGCCTGCCTGACAGGGGGGCATGGTGAATGCTGATCCATAGAGTAGCTGAGGGTTGGACATGACTGAATGGCTGACAATGATGACTGGGTTTGTTAATGCCAAATGAGCACTTTCCCCCTATTTTCCAAGGCTTTAAAACTTTTATTTTAAAAACCCATTTATTTGTTTTGCAGGCCCTGATATGTGGTGCTGTTACAATGATTTAATTTAATCTCCCGCTAGGTCTCTTTTATAACACATAATAATATTACCATTATTACTGTAAGCCAACCAGGTAACTTCAGCATATTATAAACAATTCAAATACCCAAACTCTAAAAACCAGATGTTCAGCTTATTTTTTTTTTCCATATGAAGCAAACAAGGTGGCTCTTCAAGAGCTGAAAGGAATATTATAAACTTTTAGAGTAAAAGAACCTAGGAACAAACCCACTTGTTTCATGACAAAATAATATTTAATAAAAGAAAACAATTCCATGCCACTCAGCTGTTTCTAGGAAGAAAGAAATCCAAAACGTTAGTCCTTACCATCAGAATAATGGAAGACCACAATGCGGCCTTGCTTGGGTTCAGCTTCATCAGGATACACCATGGCTGTGCCCACAATAAAATAGGTGTTGGGATCTTTGCCCAATTTGCAGGAGACCAGGCTTAGTGCATATTCGTTCTGCAGGAACTGGTGTGCATGGAGTACTGAAGACAAATAGTAAAAAAAAAAAAAGAGTTAAAGAGCTCAACAAAATATTGACTTCAGTGTACTGTTTGGAACAACATGGATAAAACATGCAACTGCAAAAAACTACAGAAACTCAATAAAATGACCCTCAAGTTGCTCCATGGACCCTTAGACCCTCAAGGGATTCAAGCCAGAAAGTACACGAGATGGCTTTCTTCTCCTAATCTCATGATTCCCTAAAACAGTTCTCTCACAAACAGTGAAATATAGCCTAGGAGTAGATACCTTCAAATGTATGCTGATCTATGATGAGCAGATTGTGTACCTCTACTTCCTCACCAAATGATGTTTCATGTGGGGCTGTGCTGCTAGAGAACAACTTGCTAGAACTCACACTGTTGGAAAGGGCCTAATATATGGAGAGAGAAATGAGTATTTTAAGCTAGAGACACAGAGATAACAAAAATAAGCCCAAAGAACATTCACTAGAATGAAATAACATAAAAAATAAATTTGTGGCAAAAACTATTTGGAGGTTTGCATCAGAGGTCCAAATTTATGAAGAATAAAACCATATTTGGATTGAGAAAGAAGTAATGGAAGATAATTTATGTTATAAAGTACCAGTATAAAACTACCAAGTTTTCTGCTTTACTGAAGGGCCTGAAAATCAGTCCACATGGAAGAAATACCAACACATTCTAAAACCTCCTTGTAAAAGATAGGCAGAAAACTAAGTAAATATGGAAAGCTATGCTAGCAAGGATTTAAATCACTGAAGAAAGCCAACATTAACTGAGCCACAATATATTTTATCCCAAAACAAGTACATAGCTGTTTTTAAGTTTAGATTATCAGATGAGAAATGGAGATGATTTCTCAGGTGATTTATAGACATAATCAAAATGTTAAGCAATAATGATTCCTTTTATTGAAATCAGTGCATTTTCAAGACATTCCTAAAAACAATTATTGATGGTTCTCACCTGGGTACTTGCACTGGGCCTCAATGCAGTGGTGCCTCCACTAGCATCCTGAACTTCAATACGACTGGAGAGCACGCCAAAACATTGAGAGACTTCCTGATAACAGATCTTTCTGCATAACAGAAAGGGACACATGGTGTCTACACACATTCAGACGTATAAGATCCATATGATCTAAGAAACATTGTTCATAAAAGTAATATTTAATTTATTCAGTTTAGGTGCCAGCTCATTATTCAGTTTAGGTGCCAGCTCATTCATAAGAAGTTCAAAATGCTCCAAAAAGCATGCTTCCTTGAAAAAAATCTATCAACCTCACAATTTTGGGAGGGAGGGAATCTTATATTATTTAAAAGCTGATTAATTCTCAGCAACAAGTTTAGCTCTGCTCACCTGGGTGATTCATAAAGGGGAACAGTGCGGATATGCAGCTTCTGAATTTCATCTATGGTGCCGATTGTTAAAGTGCTGTTGTTGGCCAGAGCTAAGCTACAAAATAAAAGTATTTCATTTTCAAGAAAAAGAATCACTCCACTATACGCCACAATTCTAGAGTGTTTACCTACTAAATTTCAGATATAATCCAATATTAGGACTTGTATTTAGCAAGACTTGATAAAAGTGAAAATGTAAAAAAAATTCAGCAAATACATGTGAATATCAGTAGTGTTTCATGAACTATCAAGTATACAGAGGAGTATCTGGCCATTAAGAGATACAAGGGAGAAAATGTACATGGAAAACAGTTTGTGTATTGGTAGAGCACACAAAGACAAGAGTTGAGGTTTGTATGTTTATGGTGCAGTGTATTTCTGATTTTGTCTCCAACAGCTTCCTTCTGCAGTATAAAAAATGAGCCTTATTAATCTTCTTTCAAATTTTAACCTTCAACAAATCTTATCTTTCTTACAGATGGACCAATTTTGCTAGTGTTGATCACAACCAATCTCTATCTTCACAACTACGTTTCCATATACAATCCTAAATGCAAGTTACTGTTTCATCAATTCTATCCGGAACCTCCAGCGTATTCCTGGAGAGTATTATTTTAGACAAATCAAACATATTCAAGAACAGGGGACTTGAAACACTGAAAAATAATTTACTGGAAATCCCACTTTTCTTGGCTAGTGATCATCACTTAGCAACTAGCATAATGGAAGATAAAACTCATGACTGCTCAAAAAGTTTCTTATGGTATCACTACATAAAATACAACACAGAAATAAATGATATCAAATATAGATGAAATAGAAGAGTCCTTTCTTACATGAAGCTATAAGACAGGCTGAATATTTATTATACAATGGGTGTATGACAATTTATTTCCCCAAAACTCACATTAGCCAGGATGCACCAGCAAAAGGAAGAAGAGGAAGGATACAATGAATCCAAACAATTCTTCTGTTACTTTGGAACTGTCTAACGTTTTGTCCCTATTCTCTTAATCCCAATATTTCAAAAGTAAGCTGCTTATTTTTGTGTTCTTTACTTGAGACTTAATTTGGCTACTTAATTAAAAGGGTTGACCAGACTGGCTAAGCAAGAAGAGAACATGCACTTGAAACAAAGGAACCGAACACACTTACCTGTCAGGGTACCCATCTGAGTTAAGAGGGCACATATAATTCACCTCCTTAAGATTGACATTGGAAAAGACCAGTTTGTGGTTGCTGCTGTAAATCACAGTAGGACGGTCAGAGCAAGCAAACACATTGGTGGTGGAAAGGGAGCGAAATGTCCTTAAAACAGTGGGCTGGGTTCCCAAAGTTACTTTTTTACGGTCACTCAGCAAACCTGCCAGAGGAAGGATATTATTAGAGGCTACCCATTAAGAGAAACTAGAAGATGGGAGGGGAGCAGGGGAAATTAGCTGCCCTGTGACTACTTTTCATTATTGAAAAAAAAAATGTTTTTGAATTTTAGAAAAGTATATTTCCAGTAGCACTTTAAATGTACTAAAACTATTCCTGAAAGACAGAGAACATCCCAAAATATAGCTATATCTCTATACAGGTACAGCATAACTGTATTTTTCCTTCTTGAACCAATAATTATTTCTGGATACTGGCTTGTTTTAGAACAGAAAAATGATTCAAAGAGATAAGATTCATATACCCTTGGCTGGTCTTACGCTTAAATGCTGAAAAATCTAATCATAGATCTCCTGATGTCTAACTTGAGTTACTTGTTTTAAATAAAGACAAAATGACAGCAGGTATGTGTTTATGGTTTAGCAACCATTTGCAAATGTGATGATTTAAAAAAAACAAAAACCTCATTTTCTAAACAATGCACACACACGCAGCCAAATTTTGGGTGACTGACCAGAACTCATACCAGAACTGGCAAAGTTACACAAGAAAACTATCTGAAAGAGATGGCAGCAACCAGTGATCTTCGCAGGGTCTCTCTCTGTAACCAGATTACATTATAAATTGATACAATGTGTGATCCCGAAAATGACAGTTACTGTATGGCATTCCCTTGTAGCCTCAATATATTGATGAAGTGAAAAAACAGTAAATCTGATGTGAAATGATTTAGCTCTGTTCAAATTTAATCCAGAGATTTCTGAAGTTCAGATCTTCTATTCCTGCTTTTATTTTAGGCGGGGGACAAGCTCTACTTGCTGGATTTTGAGTTCTGCTAAAACCTGACGAGCCTGCAATCTGTTCATTGTTTTAAAATCAAACAATAAAATCTGCAGGGCAGGAAACTGTATTTTTACCTGTTTCAATGTTCAGTCCAAAATAGAACAGGGCCCCATCTCCTAGAGCACAAAGCAGATAATGGCTACTCTCAAAGGTGGTCATCAGAATGGAACGTGGGATAATCTCTGTAAAAGGGGATGCAAGTTGTAATATCACTCTTTGCCATTAGCCTGCCCTTCCCAACACCAAGCACACAAATGGAATTTCTACCTCCTCCTAACATCTCCTTGTGTAACAGTTCAAATGAGGGCAGCTTAAGAATACGGGCTGAAATGTCTGTCCATAGGCCAATAGCGCAGAGAGGGGACATGCCATTGGTGTCTCCCAAGGGAGTGATGTCCAGACAGGCAATCTCATGCTCCATCTCTGTAAAGCTGGCAAGATATTGAACTGTCAACATTACAGCAATACTCAGCTCTGACACAAAATAACCCCAACATAGTTAGTTCAGACTGACCTTATTTGTTTGAGTTCCTGGGGATGGATTTCCAGGTAGTACAACACTCTCCCCACAGCTACCACCACTTGACTGCTATTGCAGGAAGCAACACTGATGTTCTTTCCATTTGGCTCTTTCCATTCACTCACCAGAGCCTTTGGCTCTTGAGTGACAAGCCGGACTGAGGCTGATGTTATCTAAAGTGACAAACGACATTCATTGGTATTTCTTCCCAACAAAAGGTAACATATTCTTAAGGCATTTCTACAACTTCTTCAAGTGCTACAATTTTTTAAAAGTGTAATCCATCATGTTTAATTTTAAGATTGACTAAACTGAAAACAGTCCGACCGGAAAAAATAATGAAAAAAAATTATTATATCTTAAGAAAAATTATGTTGCTTACTATGGACAAAATAACATTCTGTTTTAAACGTATCACCCTCACATATTTCATAAGTTTCAAATGTGGCTCTTCACCCCAAAAGTTTAGTCATTCATACCTTATGTTTTATCATTAAAAAAATTAGAGATTACCTGGATTAACTGCAGATGAGCCACATTACCACAGAAGAAAGTCTGCTGATCATCCACAAATCCGGTCAGTTCTGTTTCCTCTACTTCCTCCCCATTCAACATCAAAACTCTGCGGAATGTAGGAAAGCCCAATCAAACTCCCCCGAAGACCTAACCAAGAGCCATATTCAACACTTTCATGGATGTTATTCCTCTACCTGGTTTGTCCCACAAAAGACAGCACTAAGGTGTTATCGGTTTCACGGTGAGAATCTGACCTCAAAGGCCATAATCCTGCAATTCAGAGACAAAGTGTAGCCTTATTAAATTCCTCTGGGAAACTCAAGGGATTTCATAACTTAACAAACAAAAATGCCAACCCAACACTTCCTGAATCTTCAATGTTTCCTCAATGCTAATTCGCTCTTGGCCTTGTACAACATATTCAACTATGGGTATTGTTTCTAAGTAAAATGTATTGTACTTTCAAAAATTAAGATTCTTAGAACAGGTTGTATAACAAAAAGGTAAATAACAGCAAGAATACACAACAACGAAAAGAGGACATAGTAAATATACCAAGGGGAGGGGGAGAGAGAAAGGAATAAAATGCACACACATACAAAATACCCAAATCCTTTTTCTGAAAGGATGACCAGATTCCTCCCCAATATTTCCTAAATAGTATATTCAGTTTTCTTAGATTTCATTTAAAAAGTTCATTCAAAAAATCTGAGAACTGACAACCTTGGTAATAGTATGGACTATTATTTGTTCATCATCTGTTTCTAAACACACACACACACACACACACACACACACACACACACACACATATACCTTTAATCCCTGGGAGATCAATGCTGGCATGTTCATGAATCCCAATTCCATTCCGGATGATTCTCAAAGAACCTTCCTTAAAGGCACCAGAGCATGTAACCAACTGTGAAAAGCAGGTATAATTAGCATATACTAAGTACATTATTAACGTTTAAGGGACATGCAATGTAATTATAGAGAACAGTAATTCACACCCACCCTTTAAGTTTTTTTTCTCAATCTTTTAGTAAATTACCTAATCAAAAATCCCACTTAAGACAAAGTCCTGCAGTCAGTTCCATTTTATAGTGAAACAAGAACTTTCCTGAAATGGCTCAGTATTGTTTCAGAATTTAATGTGCATGCCAGGAAAAGTAGCCTTTCTATGTCTCTGAAATAGCCATTGTGCTGTATTGTTTCAAGAGTCAAGAGAAGAGTCAACAGAATAATAATTTTCCAAGCTATTATCAGATTTACTAGAGCTCACAACAGCATTCAGCAAGAAGCTAACTATCAACTTCCTCCTGACACACAAGTTTGGTGAGAGAAAATAGGCTGGGTTTTTCAACAGAGGAGATTCATATACTTCACACAGATCAACTTGGGGAAATATATTTCATTGCAAAGCAGTATTTCAAAGGGGATATAAATCACCTCTCTTAGCAAGATCCATTATTCCTAGTGCAGGGAAAGAAGAATCAACTTTTACCTGGCCTTGACCCTGTCTCTCAAGATCTACCACACACATGTCCACAATTGGCCCGAGGTTGGTGAAGGTTTCCATGGCCACAACATAGGAGCCTTGTTCATTGCTATCCACATTGAGCTAGGAATGAAAATAATATTATGTTTCTTGTGAAAATAAGAAATTGTTTGCTTAAATTTTCTTTATTTCATCTATTTGAGCAAAATGTATTAAAATTCCAGTTTTGGTCTTACTTTGATTCAAAATAAAATGAACAAAAACCAAGGGGATAAAATTCCTGAATGACAAAAATAAAAGTAGAGGTCTCACAACAATACCATTTAAATATATAATAAGTAAAAGATTAGTAAAGTACTATTTATTGGTACCAAATTATAATTAAAAGCTACATGTTACCTTCACAAGTTGGGAATCCCCAAGACGAGAGCCAACAAACACAACACCATTGTCCAAATAGGTCAGGCATTCTGCTATGGATGTCTAGGAACAAGTAAGGCAAAATGAATATTAGGCATTTTAAAGACATGATAATAAGGGGTGCAGCTATTTAAGCCCAAAGCAGGAAGGATATTTTTATATGGATATGCTCATGTATATGCAGACAGCACCTTACTCAGAGATGTGTATTCCTGGGATTGTGTAGCTATTATGCCAGGACAAGAAAAGTTTTGAGTTCTTTAAGGAGCTCCTGACAAGTGCAGTGATTGTACTCATCTCATGCCTAGATCTTAAACATGCTTCTGGCTTTGAATGTCAACAGTTGCACACAGACATTAGCTGCACACACTGTACCGACAACATTAAAAAGTATCCAACGAACATACATTGCTACAACAAAATATAATTAAATATGTCTTAGTCATAAGTAGAGACTTATCCCTCACAAGTATGAAAACCATACGTGATTTTGGATGATGTTCTCTCTCGGCCTTATTTGGTACATCAAATTGCCATCACGTTATGCACTTTTCTTTAAACTCCTTTGAAGGCCAGTATTTAAGTCCTAGTCTGGGCTTTAACCCAGATGTGAGAGATCATTATCTTGAAGTTATCTCCACTAGAGGCACATGTGAGAATGCAAGAGATGGCTCTGCTTCAGTTCTGAACCGGTCAAGGATAATGTCAAAGTTTGCTTTGTTTCATGTTTCCACTGGGAGGAAAAATCTCCAGAGTGACTTTTAGCGAATCATTTTTTTATTCAATATGTACTCTATTTTTAGTATCCTCCGAAAGACAATTTGCCAGTGGAAAGACAAAGTATACAGGTGGTCCTTGACTTACGACCACAATTGAGCCCAAAATTTATGTTGTTAAGTGAGAATTTGTTGAGCTTTGGCCCATTTTACGACTTGTCTTGCCACAGTTGCTTAGTGAATCACTGCAGTTAATAGGTAAGAAGCCTGGTTGTTAAATGAATCTGCCTTCCCTGGTGACTTTGCTTGCCAGAAGGTTGCAAAATGTGATCACATGATCCTGGGGCACTGCAACAGTCATAAATGTGAGTCAGTTGCCAAATGTATGAATTTTGATCACATGATCATGGGGAGGTTACAAAGGTTGTAACTGTGAAAAATGGTCATATGCCAGTTTTTTCAGTTCCAGTCAGTTGAACGGTCACTAAATGTTAAACGGTCACTTAAACACTAAACTGTTTAAGTTGAGGACTATCTGTATATTCAATTGACAAGATGTTATAAATTAAATACATTTTGTAAAAACTTAGATCTGTGAGAAAAAAAATTCAATGATGGACATAGCCTCCAATTATGAATCATGAATTATAAACCTCTATTACAAAATTTAAAAATGCTGAACACGAGGTTTTTTGCTTATTTTAATGCAGCACCATTTTAAACCCTATATTCAAAAATTACAAAAAAAATAGTATTGGGGAAGGAATCAGTCTCTTCCAGTATCTGAGGGAATTTTTTTCACTCTCCTAGTTCTTCTTCCAGCTGACATCACGCAACAGATGCTCCAGAAATGGAGGAGAAAACAAAACCTACCTCACCAAGCAATTCCACACGTAAGTCCTTGAGACTGACTCCACCATCCATCTGTTCCTCCTTCTCCAAAAGCAGCATGAATAGCCGACCCTCCATATCCCCCAACAGATAACGGGACCCATTTGGATCTACCCGGTTGTGACATACGATTGTACTTTGCTGTTTCAGGGTGAAAAAGGTGTTACTTAGAAGTCTTTGAAAAGCCAGGATGACCTTAACATTGATCCAAACAATTTTATTATCCCTCTAGAAAGACAAAGCTGCAATCGTTTAAAAAAAAAAAAGCATCCTAAGGATATAAGGAAGTTTCCCTAGTTTCCTTCCTGATGAACACACATACTTGTGTTTGGCCAAATTCACAGAATAGCCATTTAAGTGCACATGAAACACATTCTCCAGATTCCAAATGTGTCTACCCTTATGCTAAAAAACTACAGTCAATGCAGCAAGCAGTTAATGTAGGCTCAGATGCCCACAGAAATTTCCAATTATTTTTAATTTCCATTTCTAAGGCCTTCCACTTGCCAACAACTCTGGACAGCTCACAGAACGTTAAAACATCAGTTAAAACACAGAAAAAATGCCTAACACATAAAGTAAATTTAGTTTCAGCCCTAACAAAATGTTTAAACTAGAGGCAAGAAAACTGATGCTGCATAAATGATACAAATCATATTTGTTCAGGATTTATGGGACGTAGCACAAAATATTAAGCATGTACCTGCTTTCTGAAATCCACACCAAAGGTACTGTAAATATAAAGCACAGAATTCCAGCTTTAAGCAAATACCTTTCCAAGTGTTCTGCTGCTTACCTTAATGATGGGTGGGGCTATAGCCAGATATTTATCACCATTGTGATAAGTAATGGATTCTTGTCCAATAATGATGGCCCCTCCAAATGGTTCAGGCACTATGAAGAAATTGTTGGGAATATTCATCTCAGATGTATAGAGAATAATCAACACAGGAAAGGAATACAAACCAGGCAACCCAGGTGTATTAAATTAAATTTCAATAGATTTGTTTATTCATAGAATTTCCTGTTCACCAAAAAGGCCACTTTTCAATGTAATAAAACAGTTTAAAGCACAAAAATATATTACTAATTATTAGATAGTCAATATCCTAACCATATTTTATTATATACTTTAGAAAACAGTTTTCCTTTTTTTTTACTCACTGAAAGCAAGAAATTTTGTTTCTTAAATAGCAATTAACTTTGTTTTAGGTAGCGGTTACAAATAAATTAACAGTAAGAAATCAATAAATTTCAGATTTTCATTAAAGCAGGTCTTCACAAAGCTATGAGGTAAATATAGATTTGTCTTTAAAATACTGGACTTTTTGTGGCTTATAAGTTTCTCTATTCTATTTTTTTTTCTTTTATACTATATCCTCAATCACTTTGAACATTATAATTCTTGAGTTTTTCCTGCCAGCATAGTTTAGTCTAAAAGTGCAGCAGTTCAATGATGAATTCTTAAACTATAAGAAAACCTGAGCCTGGCAAGTAGTTATCACTGGGCAACAAAACTTTCATTACAGGCACTGCTCAAGTTACATAACTATTCTGGGCCTGAGAGCCTGGGACAACGAAATTTTCATACAAATTGGAATTGTACCAACTGTCTGACCCCTACAGCCAAAAAAGAACTGGGGGTTTTTCTAGGTGCAAGTTTAATACAGTGGCTTAAAGCAGTCTAGGAGTTCTTTTTTAAAATGCTGGTTTTTATGTCTAAATGATTATAGTTACCTTTATCTCCTTTAGAAGCGTATTTTTTTAGACACAAACTCACCTGCAATCACCATTGAGGCTTCAGCCTCTACATTCTCCTGCTTCCAGGGTCCCTTGTTAAACTCCTTCTCACGCAAAGACACTTCATATGTTTTGACATGACGGCCCTGTGGATCCTAAAGGGATGGAAAGTACAACCACTAAACACAAAGCCATCACTATTTAGTTATCCTCATTTAACATATGAGAAGAATCATTTTCATAGGAATGCTCAAAAATCAAACATTCCCTGAAACATTTTTATTTTTATAACATTTGTGCATTGAAAAAAATAGATACACTTTCTTTAAAGCAACTTCAAAACCTAAAGAATGCCTGTCTCCCACAAAATAAGGCATTTTCCCAATTCTGAACAATATTGTTCCTGTTTTAATACAGCTAATGGAATTGTTAAGTTATATATTTATCAATACATTTCAAATAGTAACCATTTTGCTTTCACTAAAGCCTTCAGATTTCTTTCTTAACTCCCTTCACTTTATGACAAACCTTTTGAAACTATGTAGGTTTTAAAATCACATTTTCCTGATGCTGGAATCTCAAGACAGCACATATTCCAGATTGATTTAATAAGGCAAGTCTTGTGGTAAATTAGCCCTATATTAGTTTCTTACTAATAGAGAATGGACAAATCAGTAATATGAAACTCTCTTGTAATTATAATTAAACTGAGATATTTTACAATCTAAAAATGAGTCCCATAGACTCATTCCAGTTTGGGTCACTACACTATAAAAAAGATGTTGAGACTCTAGAAGGAGTGCAGAGAACAGCAACCAAGATGATAAAGCGACTGGAGCTTAAAACATGATGAACGGTTGCAGGAAGTTGGCATGGCTGGTCTAGTGAAGAGAAGAACCAGGGGAGACATGATAGCAGTCTTCCAATATTTGAGGGGCTGCCACAGAGAGGAAGGGGTCAAGCTATTTTCCAAAGCACCTGAAGGCCAGGCCAGGAATAATAGATGGAAACTGAATAAGGAGAGATTCAACCTGAAAATAAGGATAAATTTTCTGACAGTGAGAGCAATCAACCAATGGAACAGCCTGCCTTCAGAAGTTGTGGGAGCTTCATTACTGGAAGAGCTTTCAAGAAGAGACTGAACTACCATCTGCCAGAAATGGTGTAGGGCCTACTTGGGGGGAGGGAGGGTTGGACTACATGACCTACAAGGTCCCTTCCAACTCGTTATTCTGTATCTATCTCTGTCAGGACACTGTGCAGAACACAAGTATAGTGGATCCAGATCTGCACTGATAGCTTATTTCATTTTTTGCTAATTATCCAGGAAAAGGGTCCTTGGTGTTCACTTGGTTACTTGGTAAGCTAGTTAGCAATAAAATACCTGCAGGAAACATCCAAGCTCGGAGAGCACCAAGGACTCCGTAGTTCAACCCTGAGCTACAAAATGAAATTTCTTTGCTACTTGCCACAATATCATACTTTTATACAAGGTGCACAAAAAGTAAACAAATATCTAACAATTATTACGTGTAGGCTCAGCACACCTCATGCTTCTGCTGCCAGGACATTGCATTTGTCAAAGCATAAAATGTTGGGAAATTGACAATGCTGATGATAAAAAACAAACATTGCTCTGTCCCTTGTCTACCAGCACATCTTTCTATGACAGTTGCAGAAGTAATTCTTCCATTAATGCATTTAGCAATGAAACCTAACATCCCAGACTTGGAAGTCTAATGGTCACCTGGAACTTGTATGATTGCAGTTTGAACTAATTATAGACTGGAATTTTATCTTATCAGCCTTTATAAGGCTTTTCAATACTGTTTTAATGTGTTTTGCCTCTATTTTAGCACGTTCCCTAAAATTGCTATAGAAATCACATCAGCCATAACAATTTTTAAAAAAAGCTGTTTTTGTTCTACATGGGGGACTCCCTCTTCTGTATATTGAGAATGGAAATGTAGTCACCTGCTAGAAGCACTCCAGGCCCTTGCAGGTAATTTGCTTGGTTCTTATTTATTTATGTATTGGATTTAGGTGTTGCCCATCTCTTGTCTGGAGCAGACTATGCTGAAAGGGATTTTTTTTCCCCTTTTGGCCCAGTGCAAAATCATGTATTAGTACATAATTCAGAATACCAAACATAAAAGTAAGGAAAGCATCAAGTTTCAAGGATAGTTAGCAATACTGCTTTTCAAGGACAATGGTTAAAGAATTAAAAAAGGTAATCCTGGGTCACATTGCCTTTAATCTTCTGGTCTCAAAAGTCTCCCAGGCAGGAATTAACAACTGAATTTTAAACTAGGATGTCTAGAGAAATCAAATCAGGTGCTTAAGGCAGTTTTCTATTTGACATCATAGAAAAACAAAAATGTAACAAATCAGGAAATGTTCTTAACAGTTTTGCACATTAAAGGAGAGTTATTTTAACTTCAAAAACCTGCTTGTAAATTAGAACGATTACAACTGAATTAAATCTATAACCATTAGTCATAGTAGAGTTATAGTAATGCAAAATCAAAAAAATCAATAAATCAAATGTTTGTGGAATAGAAAACAATGTTTGAAAAATTGTATTATTCTTTTTACCTAAATGCTAATATAACCTATGATTGTCAACAGCTGTCTATAGAAAACATATTTGATCTCCAAGCATCATCCTGAGACTGATTTTAAATGGCTAACCATATGACTGAAATTCCTGATCTAGATTTTGGATTTTTCTGCTTTTTTCCTATCCCATTTGTTTGTTTTTGATAACACAATAAGTCCCAAAGTATTCAATGTTTGCCAGTACTCTGGCACCAATTTGGTTTGTTCTAGTAAGAAATAAAGAAAAAATAAATACTATTTTATTAAAGATCCTAAGCATTTCTTTTCCCCCATGATCCAAACTCAGTGATTGTTTATAATTAACAGATATGTTAAATAATGTTCAGGCCGTGTCCCCACTAGTCTTGCTCAGCAATTTTATTACCACACACATTCAGATCCAATTTGATTACCTGGTAAACAAAACATATGGTCGGGGCCTGGCAGCCATAGAGGAATTTCACATCAATAACTTGTAGCTCCTCTAGTCGAATATTAAAGGCCTTTAATTCTTTATTTTCTCGCTCCAAAGGAATCACCTTGAACAAGCCATCATAAAGCCTTAGTCCAATCATTCTACACTCTGGGTCAATTATGCCAATTATACCGGTTTCCGAGGGACGACCAATACGATCCTAGAGGACAACACATAAATCAAATATTCTTAGAACAATCTCTGTTGTCATAATAAAAAACATGCATCTAAGTCTTCTAAAATATATTAATTTGGCTTTTGCAAATTAGCCAACAGTTGATTCACTCATAATGAATACTGTAATATATGCTAATGTATGTCATTCATGTATGCCTAGACTTTCAATCAGCAGCCATTTCTCTTTCAGGTGTTTCTGACCATATCTTGTCATTACTATGAACCCTTCACTGCCATTTCAAAAACACAGTAAATAACTAATGAATAGATCTGTTGACAAAGCTATATATATTGCAAAACTAAATTTATGCATTTATATATTTAAATCCACAACTTTCAATTAACATCTTTTTCGCTCCATAAGACGCACCCCCCCCCCAAATTGGATGGAAATGTCTATGCATCTTATGGAGTCAAAAATAGGGGTTGCGGGGACCTTTTACAGTGCTGAACCCCGCCTCTTCTGTCTTTGTCATTGCCCATTTTCCTCCTCTAAACCTAGGTGGGTCTTATGTTCAGGTGCATCTTATAGTGCAAAAAAATATGCAACATATTATATTGGATATGTAGTTCTTACATATGTATATATAGATATACTTGGAAAACACGCTAGTTTGATTTTCGTACTTTAATTTTAGAAGTAATTTTAGAGCTCGACAGTTAACAGAGAAAAAAAATCAAATTTTACAGAAATAATGTAGAATTTTTTTCTCCTTTAAAAACTGAACAGGATACATGCTATTTAACAACCCAAGATCAAGATCTTAAAGTTATAAACAAGCAGGATTTATATTACATATGCACATATTGTATTAGATTACATATAAACATATTACATTATATTATCCACTCTTGACAACAACTCTGGTTTGCAACTGTTGCAATGGTGCTAAAAAACTTCCATCAGACCTCACGATTGTCATAACCTTTTCTGGGGTTACATCACAGGTGTCAAACTTGATCGCATCATGTGACATATCGCCACATTTTTGCCTTTAGAGAACCGGGGTGGGCATAGCCTGCGTGTGACGCATCTGGCCTGTGGACCATCAGTTTGACAGGCCTGGCTTACATGATCAAAACTCAGATGCTTCACAACTGGTGGGTGCTTACAACCATTACAACATCCTGCAGTGACATGATCACCATTTGCACACTTCACAGCGGCTTCCAATAACAGAGTCAAGAAGCCAGCAGTAAAATCACAAGTCACAGACATATCTTGCTTAATAACCACCACAGAGGTGATGTCATAGGCCCATCATGTGATGTCTCACAACACACTTAACAAATGTATCACTTAGCAGTCCCAACTGTGGTAATCAAGCAAGTATTACCTGTACTATAAAGCTTGTATACTGGGGCTTTTCATTGGGTTTTGAAGCCTTGTGAAATTATGTCTCAAGAACACTTATTCTGCAAAACATGCACCTGCAGGTTCTACCTCTTAAAAATATTATTCTAAACTAGCTAAAATGCAACTTAGGAATAAAGGCAATGATTATCTTTTACATGACAATAGTATTTAAATACTATTTAAATGTAGGTTTTTTAAAAAACAATAATTAGAGTAAATGTTCCTACCCTTTATATAAATCACAAGAGGTTCCTAATATAAGTATTTAATCAAAATATAAGCACATATTTTCTCCAGTCTTGGACAAAAGGTAGGCTATTACCCTCATAGTCAGTGAATGGCTTCCAGGAACTTAAGGAGGAAAACGTAAAATAAGCAATCTCATTTGGATCTGGAAGATAAATGGTGAGGTAGGAGTGTCTGAAACATAACTAAACTATTAATCTAACCCCCTCCTTCCTCCAAACATAATAAATAACCATGTTTTTAAGTACAAGGGCAGTGCAATTATAAAACTAATCCATTCCCCCAGAGTTACATTGGGATGGAAGGGAGAGACAACTGAGAAGTCTGACTGAGTTCCAATTAGTTCAGCACTGAACCGAGAGAAAAGAAATGAGGACAGATTTGTTCAGTTACTAAATATAACTTACATTTTTAAATTTTGACCCTTATTTTTCCAAGAAAAATGAAATGCTTAAAATGAAAGTCCTATTAGATCAGATAGAGGTCAGCTAAATTAAGCTACCTGTTTTTCACAGTGGTCACTCCTTGGGGGAGTGTAAAAGCTGGGAACCAAGACAACTAACCACTCGAATGATTTTTGCTGCATATAAAAATGTCTTATTTATAAATTGCCTTTATGGAGAATAGTAATGTAGAACAAGATTCTAACAACTGAGAGATTGTAAATCTTTCTTCTTGAAACTTATTCAGTGAGACTTTGTAGGAGATCACAAGAAGATAAAGTAGCTATCTGAACAAACAAGGCTACTTAAGATCTCATAACAATGACAAATATATATTTTAATTGCACTAGGAGGAAACAAAGACTTAATGGAAAAGTAGGAAGAATTTAAGTGTCCATCCAATAATTTGACAATAAAAAGACAAGCATGGTCTCAATTCTCAAACTGCACTGTTCATTAATTTCAACACATGTGTTTATAGTAATATTTATATTACTTAACTTGGAATATGCATTATCCAAAAGTTCAAACTCAGTTTACAAAACATACAGAAAACTGCTATGTGGTCCTGAATCACAATGTACCTATTACACTTAATGCACTTTCCTCTTACCTGCACATTGCCATGGGCTCTGGTGATGATGTCAATGTTCTCTCCACTTTGTTTATACTCAAGAATGCAAGCATTATATTTTGCTGTCAAAATAAAGAGCAAATCCTTGCTTTCCCCCTGAGGAGAAAAAAAGTTTTAGCTAGAAAAGAAAAAACACTCCACATTCTGCAAGACATTAACAAGGTATTATTCCCTTTGTAAAATGTGTATCTCAAATTAAAAATGTCTAAAATACAAATACTTTTGCTTGTTCACAACTTCCTATTAGTACTGTTAAGCATTTTCTTCCGTAACTGCACATAAATAAGCTCCTACAAAAATTATTTAATCAGAAAGTGTATTAATTAGTTTCATGTAAAAAATGACATTAATTCATCAAAGAACATGAGAAGCACCGGAGCTGTTGATGTTCAAGAGGGAATTGCAACAGATTAATTTTAACAAACATTTTAACTCAAACATTATTCAAATGGCCAGACGAGACAGCATAGCTGTTTTTCAAATAGATTTACAAAAAGTTGGTTGAGAAGATTACTGTTGAGAACAGCTTTACACATGTCTTTTCCTTCAAATATCACTCCCACTTATAACTATAACCTTGCTGCTTGTATCTTTTCAATTTATATTGTTTTGTTTCCTAGTATGATTTGATTGCTGATTTAGTAACCTATGACTATCACTAAGTGTTGTATCTTAGGATTCTTGATGAATGCATTTTTTTCTTTTTATGTACACTGAGAACATACACATCAAAGACAAATCCCGTGTGTGTCCAATCACACTTGGCCAATAAGAATTCTATTCTATTTCTACTAAAACCAAGTTCTCAGTTTTGTTGATAATCGGGAGCAGTCAAGCACAACATACTGGAGTAATATGGCAAATTTCTGAGTCCAATCATGACCATATCAAAAGAAGAAAATACTCGGTCCACTCGCTGTGTGCAATCATCACAACGTGCTGAATTCCAGCAGGCCACCAGTCCTAAAAAATAAAGCCTTTGCATACCCGAACTTTTCAAAGGCTTCTTCCCAGTATACTGGGCTGAAATTTTAAGAAAGCAATACCCCTCCACCGGGCTAGCAAGCCACAAGGCCAGGTTTCCACCGAGTTCGCCTTCCCCAGAGATCTCCCGATGAATATGGGGGGCGGGGTTTTAACCACCAGCATGTGGATCGAAACCAGCAAAACTTTTCCGGTCGAACCAGCAGCCCAACCCCATCCGTTGCAGGAATCCCTTTCTGGACAGAGAGCCGTAAAGGGTCGAGGCATATTACGCTGGCCAAGCAAAAAGGGTTACCAGGCGGCCGCGCTGCCCTTCCGGAGGAGGCGATGCTCACCTTGGGGCGGAAGAGCTCCATGACGGCGATCTTGCCGTACATGCCCACCTCCTTGACGGGCCGCAGCCCTTCTGCGGTGACCACATAGATCTCAAGGCGGGTGTTCTTGGCGATCAACAAGTTGAGGTCCTCTGCGGAGGTGAAGTGACCTGGAGCGAACAGCAAAAGATCGCGGGGTGAGGGAGGTCCGATTGGCAGAGCTCAAAACCAGAGGGGCGCAGAGCCCCGCGGCCTCCTCCCTTCGTTCTTCCCTGCCGCCCGCTCACCGATCCCGGGAAAGCCCACCACCACCACCACCACCTCTTCCCAAACCATTACCGGTGACGCAGCTGTTGACGGCCGTGGGCTTCTGTGCGGTGACCACGTAGTTGCACGACATGGCGAGGCCGGGAGCGAGGCGGAAGGCGAGGACCGGCGATGCCGAGTGCAGCCTTAAGGGCCCACTACCGCCCTCAATGGCACCAGCGAGAAACCGCCAGCACCAGAGCGCCGGCGTCCCGGTTCGCGCGGTGCACGACGGGGAAACGAGCACGCCGAGAGGATTGAAGGTCTTTTGTACCAGTGCGAGAGCGCCCTCTTCCGGCCCGAAGGGAGGAAGCGAATTTTGGAGGACGGGTGTTGCCCTTATCTTATGCGCGTGCGTGCGCACCTACCAAAGCCCGGTGGGAAACTCGTGTGCGCCAGCTGGAGTGGTGGGGGAGTGGGGAAGAGGGGCGTCCCCCTTTGGCCTCCAGCGCGAGGTCCTCCTTGTTCCCTCCTTAGCGTTGCGTAGCGTATTCCTAGTACGTGGCGACCCCCACGGCCAACTGCCAGAGCTCGCGCTGGTCTCTGCCAATGAGCTTCTTCCTCCCCTCCTTGGCAGGCGGCGCGCGTGTGTTTCAGACTCTGGTCCAGCGCAACATCTGCATTCTTGGTCAAAGTCCGCGGAGGGTCCTCGTGAGCTCAGCTCGGCCTGCTCTTCGATCCGTTCTGTCGGAAAGGTGGTTCTTATTGAGGCGCCCAGATCCTTGGCTGGCTGGCTTCTAGAACTGAAACCTGGGGCGTCATGCAGGTGAGACCTGATTATTTGGGGGTGAGAAGACGGGGATGCTAAAACGTACGGAGGCTAAAACATACCAAGAATGGTTGCAGGCATTGGATATGTCTAGTCTACTGAAAAGAAGGACCCGGGTGAACATGATAGCCGTGTTCCAATATTTGAGGGGATCAGCCTATTTTCCAAAGCACCAGAAGGCAAGAGGAGAAACAACGGATGGAAACTAATCAAAGAGATAAACAACCAAGAAATAAGGAGAAATTTCCTAACAGCGAGAGCAATCAACCAGTGGAGCAGGTTACTTTCAGAGGTTGCGGGTGCTCCATCCCTAGAGGCTTTGAAGAAGAGACTGGACAGCCACTTGTCCAGAATGGTATAGGGTCTCATGCTTGAGCTGGAGGTTGAACTGAAAGACCTCTAAAGTCCCTTCCAACTCTGTTTTCTATGCTTCAGTCCATGAATTCTCAATCTTCTTTTGCTCTGAGCCTCATCACCTCTGTGACTCCTTTCTTAGCGTTAGTATAAAAAAGCCTCACCATCTGAATATATGCTGATTTGGCCCCTAAAAAAAGTGGCATGGCTCCCCTGGAGTCATCTAGTCCAGTGGCCCCCAACCTTTTTTGTGCCACGGCCCGGTACCGGCATCACAAAATGATCCGTGGCCCAGTACCGGCATAGCACGCATAGCAAGGCAAGGCGAGCCAAGCGACCGGCCAGCCAGCCGTCCCCCGCTTCTCCCTGCCACCTTCAACTCCTCCTTTGTACCTTTATTGTGCTTTTTTGTGCTTTCTTAATCTCCTCCGCCATCAGGACGGCTCTTCGTTCGAAGCCCCCCCCACCCCTTCAATGAAACTAAGGCGTGAGGATTCCTTCAGGACCCAAATGCCACTTTCCAACCGGAAAAGCTCACCCGGAAGCACTTTCTTGTCGAAACAAGATGGCGGCACCCAGCAAACCGGCGGCCCAGTAGAAAATGATCCACGGACCAGTACCGGTCCGGGGCCCAGTGGTTGGGGACCCCTGATCTAGTCCATGCTGAGAACCATTGCTTTAGCCATTCTTTCCTTGGAGCAGTGTATAAATTAAAATACCAGAAGTATTACTAATTACTAGAAACCCAGCTCATATGGTGCAGCTGATGGATGGTACTTGAATTTCTTGCTTTTTCCAATACAGTATTCTGCTTTTTCTGCATTTCCTTTATTAATGAATATCTTTTTGCAGCGGTTATTCTTAACTGTTAACTGCAAAATAATGAGCCAACTGGCAGCAAGAGGTAATATTAAAGGAATCAGAAAATAATGGGTAGAAAATAAATGAGAAGGAGATATAAGGGAGTAAAATAAAAATGGAATGAAGAAACCATACAAAGAACAGGAACCATACAAAGAACAGGAACATATAGTATTGCAACAATTTGGGGTCAGACTCATGTTATGTATAAACATTAACAGTTACAAAACACTTGGAAGATCAGTAACACTAGAACAGAGTGCCTACTCTGTTATCAGATCACAAACACAGTGATTAATCCAAATTGTATGGTTTAATAATAGCATTTTGACCAGTTGTACAAAAATAACTAAAAGAACACATGCTTTACAAACCAACTGTTATAAAATGTAGGACACATTTTGGGATTTTTATGAACTACTTGACATTATCAGGGTGGAGCTCTATTTCTTCCCTTATTACCAAATTACCAGCCAGCAGGAAAACACTTAACAATTGCTCTCCTTAATATGACTAGGAAGGAGATGAGTTTGGAACAATTAGAACACTCTGCTTAGCCAACTATCAAATTTGTTCTGGTTTTGTATGGATGTATTCAAAAGACATCTGACATCTCACATGAGCCATTAATTGGGCTCCCTCCCACTCTGGGTTCCTCAGGCCCACTGGGAGAACCAGGTCTTCAGTGCCTTCCAGAAGAGTATTAATCTCTGGGGGAATGATGTTCCAGAGAGAGGGAGTTACCATGGAGAAGGCCCTTCTTTTGGGTCCCACCAGGTATATCAGGGATGAGACCCGCAACATTCCCTACCTCCCCGCTCTGATGGGTTGGGTAGATGTGACCAGCAAAAGACAGTCCCTCATATAACCTGGTCCCAAGCCATGAAGGGCTTTAAAGGTGACAACCAGCATCTTGAATTGCACCCGGAAGCAAATGGACAACCAATGCAGCTCCCGCAGGAGAGGTGAAACGTGCACACCAGGGTCTGCACAAAACCATGCAGGCCACTGCATTTTGCACTGGAGCCTCCAGATGCTGTTCAAGGGCAGCCCCTTGTAGAGCGCTTTGCAATAATCAAGACGGGAAGTGACTAGGGCATGAGGGCATATATATGCATATAATTATTTACATTGTAAGGGGTGCAAGAATATATCAGAAGTGTTCTAAGGGTGCGGGTAGAGAAAAGATTGGAAACCTGTGGTCTAAACGAAGCATATTTCTCAACATTGATGCATATATACTTGACAGAGATAGGAAAAAGCTTGATAAAGATTATATAAAGCTGTCATAGAATACTATTAAAGGCAGGCTCAGTTTGTTCTAATAGGTAATATGCCTGATTATCCAGAGCGAGTTTGTTGACATATGTTAGAAATGTATTTAATTGTTTCAGTTACACAGCATATCATGCAATTTTGGCACTGAATGATCTACCACAATCCCAGTGGCAACAAATAATTGTCGCTCCTTCCAATAATCATAGGTTACTCATCAGTCATCAATTGGTAGGAAGCGGAATATCATCTTGGTAGGAGAGCAAGTTTGTTGTATTTTAGCTGCTATTGGCAACTCAGTAATTTTGAGAGCCTTTGTGGGTGGAAATAGTAAGCAGCTTCCATTTTACTTCCAGCAAAAATATTGAATTGAATTTCATTAGAGAATTGAATTAAAGTAATTGTGAGAGAATTCTGTGGTTAGTTCTGTTCACCATAGTTCTTTATGGATAGTCTCTAAGATTTTGTTTAAGTCCAAATTCAAGTGATAAAATACCTGAGATTCTTCTCTCCTGAAATAATTTCCAAGGTTTATATGTGTGTATTAATAAGCAGCTGTGTAATGTTTTGCTTTTTGTACATAGTGCACATTAAGAGATGTGCTATTCAAGTAGCATATACAATTTGTATACGTCTTTGTAAAAATGTGACAGAAGAATCATCATTCATTTTGACATTTAAGTAAATGATTTAAGCTGCTATACATTTGGAATTGCTTTCTGTAAAAGGACGAGTATATGTGAACTCTCTTATGTCTCCTTATTTTAGGGCACAAAGAAACTAGTGAACACAATTCTGAGTTGTGCGGATGATTCATTGATTGGAATAGTAGCTTGCAATCCTAATCTTCAGCTTCTAAGTGGACATAGAGTGGCAATACGTTCTGACTTAGAGAATATAGAGGGCAAAGTTGCACTTATTTCTGGAGGTGGATCAGGACATGAGCCTGCACATGCAGGTTAGTGAAATGGGCTTCTGTAAAGTTTTTCAGTCTTGTATACAAAGAAGTGAGGACTTGGACTGGGATTCATTTATCTGATTTATGTTGAGTCTCGGTAGAATCATAGAAAAATCAAGATGCAAGATACTCCAAGTGTAGACACAATACCATCCTGTCTATCATTTTTCCGCAGGATACATTGGAAGAGGAATGCTCACTGCAGTGGTCGCTGGTCCAGTATTCACTTCCCCTGCAGTGGGTAGCATTTTAGCAGCAATTCGGACTGTGAAACAAGCAAGAGCAGGTATGGTAGTATTTTTGGTGAACTGACATCCCATCTGGATAAGGAACAGAAGACAATTCAATTCTTTCTTTTATAGTTGGGACATTGCTAATAGTGAAGAATTATACAGGAGACCGCCTGAATTTTGGGCTGGCATTGGAACAAGCACAGGCAGAAGGTATCTCTGTGCAGATGGTGATAATTGGTGATGATACTGCCTTTGCAACCAAGAAAAAGACTGGCAGGAGAGGCCTATGTGGCACAATACTTGTACATAAGGTAAGAGTCATCCATCTTTGATCTGAAGGCAAATATTGTCATTGGCTATGCTTTTATTGCACAAGAGCAAACTACACATTCTATTGAAAAATGTTAGATAATGCCAAGTACTTTGTCTTATGTGTGCTTGCTATTCATTACATGCTATCTTTCAGCATTAGTATTTGGTGACTGACCACTACGTTTAGTTTTGAGAAGATGGAGAAAACTTTGTAAATTGTTCTGTGTAGATTTAAACACAGAGATTATTCAGAGAATATACATAAAACATTTTTAATTAGATTGTTTCTGCTGATGTTTTTTATAGTTACAAGGATTCATACATTTTAGCAAATCCTTTCTTATTTTTAATTTATTAAAGCATTTGGAAAAACAGAATAATGACTACAGAAAAAAGAAAAATAATCAATGAAGAAATACGTTACCAGTAAATGTACAGATTTTACTATTGTGATATTTAAAATACAGTATTTCAGTAACTGATTATATGTAACTGAGTATATCATATCATTTTTTTAAAAATATAACTGCAATTCTCTATAGAACTCTAAACAGGATAATACTATCACCAACTATTATTACTTTGAGGATAAATGCACATAATCATATAAAACTAACAAAATAAAAATAATGTAGTTTTCTGGTAATGTTTTAGTTTTGTATTTAATCTACTTTTTATATGAGCTCTTTTTTGCCTGAATAAAACTTAATTTTTCATATAGTATAGACACACCTATCATGCTGTTTCCTTTCAACATTGAACAAAGCACACAAAAAGAGCAAGAAGTATGAGCAATGAAATTGGAGGCAAGATACATTAGAAAATCTAATTTAAAATCTAATTTAATTGCATTAATTACTTTTTTACATTTTAAAACAACTAATAATTGTAGTGGGTTTTTGTCATATACTTTTAAATTACAATTCTACACATATGAAATGGGAAATAGTTTTCTGAACTTAATGCATGTATTTTTAAGTATAGATGAAACTAAATTGAGACTGTCCCATGGGGCAGTATGTGGAAATAAAGCCTATTAAAATAAATCCATTGTTTAACAAATGTAATCCTGAAATGACAGTATGCTATCTTGGAATTATTGAATTTTCACAGTGCAAATTATTATACTCTTGGAGAGATAAAGTGTAGAGACTTCAGGTAAATTCTAATGGATGGTGCTTTCACTGAATCACAGCGTAACACTTTTATTTACAAGCATTTTCCTTTATTTTTAGGAGAAAAGCATCTCATACTTTTGGGGGTACAGTATTGAATTGTGACCTGTTAAAACCATTATGTTGAGGGATCCACGTAACATTTTTTCCTGTTTATATCTAGATGGCTGGAGCATTGGCTGAGGCAGGTGTCAGTCTGAATGAAATTGTTCGTAGAATTACTGCTGTTGTGGGAGCAATGGGTAAATAGTCACTTCCCTATTCTAGAATAAGTCTCTGGACTGAACGTAAATCATTCCTATATCTGTCTGTCTGTCTGTCTATATCCATCCAACCAGAACAACATGTGACTTTCCCTGCCCCATTGCTTTGTGGGATGCAAATGGCATTCAGATGACCATGGGACATTGCAATTCATAAGTACAAGCCAGTTGCCAAGCACTTCCATCACAATCACAGGGGCGTGCAACAGCCTTAATTTCAAGGACAGTACCACTCATTCATCACCATTACAATTTTCAACAGTTGCTGACCAAATGATTGATAAGCAAGGATAATGTATAGTAAGTAGCAATTGGAATAAGGAAATAACTCACTCCAGATTTTCAATTCCAGGTATAAATCTTATTAATTAAAAGATGACTTTAGGTTAGTCATAATCTCTTAGATTTAGGTTCTCTGACAGAGGGTTTATGAGAAAACTATAGAATGTAAATATTATGCATACCTTTTCTTGAGATGAATAAAATAAAGCAGCAGTAAGTATAATACATTCATACTTGGTCTTATAGTATGAATAGTATTTATTCTACTATAGCTTTCTCCTAATTCCATGCTACACAATGGAATTAGGGTACTATTTGAAATTCTGTGCCATATTCCAACATGATAAATATATTCGTTAATCTATTTTACCTTGATGCAGAATGCTATCTGGTATAGCTGCATTTTTTCTTTTTATATATTTTATTTGCATAGGCACTCTTGGGATAAGTCTGTCCCCCTGCAGTGTCCCAGGATTCAGACCCACCTTCCAGCTTGCAGATGATGAACTTGAGCTGGGTTTAGGTAAGAATGTGTATATCACTTTTGTCTATCCCTCTTCTTTAGAATGACGTCAATTTTTTTAGTTAAGAAAGAAACTAGCAACTGAAGATACTTTGCTTTATCTGCAGGAATCCATGGTGAAGCAGGTGTGCGCAGAATGAAGGTAAGTTGACTATGACCCATCTTACATACCTAGAAGTGTATTCTTGTCCACTAACGTGTATCATTTTCACAGATGGCAACAGCACATCAGATAGTCAACATAATGCTGGATCACATGACCAACCCTTCCAATGCCTCTCACGTGCAACTCAGGCCTAGTGAGTAATTTTGGGCTGATATACCTATTATTCCCCAAACTTTTCAAAGGACACTGATAAATTTTTTTTTAATGTAATCAGTGTAATAAATTTTTACCCGAACAGCAGCATTTTTGGTGAATTTACTACAGATATTCCTTGACTTACAGGAATTCCAGAGCCCGGAATTTCTATCATATGTCACCATACCAATAAAGTGTCCAATCGCATTTGGCCAATAAAGAATTCTATTCTATTCTAAAGGAGAATATTTGTAGGTCAGGGTTGAAATAAAGGGTCCTTGGTGCTCTCTGAGCTTGCTTGTTTTCTTGCAGACATTCATTACCCAAACTAGATAACATCATCAGTGCTCATAAGGAATCTATATGTCACCGTGGATGTAAGTCGAAGCGCTGACATGACTGAACTGATTTTATGACATTTTTGTGGCAATTATTAAATGAACACTGTTGTCATTAAGCAAACACTGTGGTCAATAAGCAAGCCACACCAGCTGTTGTCCATGCCAACTGTTTTGGAATGGAAGTAAATGCTAGTTTCTAGCAAAAAAAAAAAATGTCATACCCAATGCGTGGGATGCTGCAGATGGCCATAAATGCAAGATATCAAGAGCCCAAATGCGATCACATGATGCAGGGGGGCATCAGAACTTTGAATTTGGATTGTAAGTACCTTTTGGAAGTTTTACTGTACCTTCAAATGGTCTCAAAGGGAACATTCGTAAGTCAAGGATTACCTGTATGTGATTAGCAGTCCTAGGGGTATTTTGACGGTTGTGACTATTTACCATTACTACATGTACAAATCTAATGTACTTAAATCATCCTCTGTGTATTAATATTTGCAGATTACACTTATATTAGCCTTCCAGGCCATTGAAACACCTTTCAATTATACCAATATATATATGCTTTGGCTTTCAGATTCTTCTGTGGTCTTGGTAGTGAACAACCTGGGCGGATTATCATATCTTGAGTTGAATATAGTAGCTGGATCTGCTGTTTGTTCTCTCGGTAAGTTTTTTTTAATTGAAAGTAGGGTAAATGAAAAAAACATCCAGCTATCAGCAAAGTGTTCACACCTTTGAATGCTTTGCATACCTCTGCTTTAATTACTTGGGATTAAAGTCATTGTCATAAACAGCCAAGATCTTTTGGGTACATTTATTAACTTAACATTAAGATTTAATTTAATAAATACACAAATCCTATTTTGAAATAGCTAGACAACGTGCTCCATCAGGTTATCATTTCAGAGATACTACCTTACCATATTTCTTTACCTGCATTCCTTTAATTGGAAATATTGGGATACATTCAGAGATATTGTATCTGTCTTGAAAATAGCTCATGTTGAACTATATTACACAGTCAAATATCAGCGCAGGAAATACTTTATGACATTTTATTATATCATAAATTACTTTATGATAATGTTTATGTTATACCATGTTTTATAAAATTTACCAGATTTCAATTCCATGGGAGTCAAGGGTCCCGGATTTTGGACATATTCTCTGAGTCAACTCATTTGAGATATCTTCGTTCAAACCATTTTGTCCTATGGTATATCATTTTGCCCCATTAGAGGTTATAGGAATCATAGTTTTAGTAGTATATAGGTAATGTTGATAGGAATGAAAATATAACCTGGGCAGAAACTGGGATTCAGCTGCATCATAAATCAATCTGTAATGTTTAGATCAGCATGAAGCTTTTTCCAGGCAAATAATTGAATATCTATATAAAGGAAGGGAGAAAATACAGGAACTGTTATTTTGGCCTAGGGTTAATTATATTACCAAGGCAGCAATCCTTGGAATGAGCAAAATGTATTCTTCAAACTGTCCTTCACAGAAACATAATTGGATGTTTCCCCATCAAAACTCGCATCCAAGTAGAATAAAAGTAGATATCTTCCATTGTTGTGAGGATAAACTCGTCCTCCCAACTTGCAAAAGTCTATTCAGTGATGTGATGATTACCAGGAAGGGGGGAGCTGAAATTTTGCTCTGGGTTTTGTTTGAGGGGAGACTTTTTGGCTCCATTTGACAGGACTTTAAGACTGAGAAAAGGTAAGGCTTGTGTCCAGGGACTTCATTCCCAATTTTGTTTTCATATTTTTGTACTTGAAAATCATGCCACCACATTTCAGGTTTGCCCTTGCGAGATTCTCCACTTTTTTTAAAAAAAAAAAAGTTTTCTAGAACTTTTTAAATTTTGAAAATGTTCATAATGTCTAATTTGTAGGCAGTGGTTTGTATACCTATACATTACTTTTCTCTTCCATACTACTCTGATATTTTTATCAGTGATACCATATTTACTTGTTTTTTGTCTAAATATATTTTTATGATAATCTGTGTTAATTTACAGTAATCTCTGATAGGAATTTTGTATATTCATAATGAATTGATGTTTGTAATTTGAATTCACTCTTCAGAAACAAATAACAAAATTTAAGCACAAGTTCTTCATGGGGGATCTTAGCAACGGCAGTATTTTTTTTTTATGCCAAGATTTCTCAGCTCCATTAGAAATGCCTTAGTAAATAGATTTGACATGGATATTGCCTTACCTCAGGTAGGACTACTCCTATTTGGGAATGGAGAAAAAAATTAGAGGCTCGGGCTCACATGAAATGGGAAAGGATTACTGATGCAGTTCCGCTACCTCCAGGCTGTTCTAGAGGCCCCACAGCCCTCCTTATTTTCTGGATACGAAGATGAGGGAGGTGTTTATAAAAAAAATACTGAAAACATTCCATGATCATAACCACAACCATCTAGTTACGTAGCTGAGTAATGAAACATCTGCAAAAAACAACCAAGGACCCCACATTTCATAATCATTTCTGTTCATGAGGTCTTTGAATCTTATAAGAACCAAGTATTTAATTTTCTCTTGTAGTGACATCACTTTGGAAATTTTATGGACTGGTTTCTTTACTTTTCAGTTGCTTATGTAAGATTAACCTTCTCATGTTTTCCCAAACGTTGCATTATTTAAAATGGATATAATTTTCATTTTTCTTAATCTGGTTCATTCATGACAGTTACTTCTTTTTCCTTCTCATTTTGGTTCTTCACCCTGAAGAATGCTTCAAGTTTTCCTTGCTTCATCATTGCAGAGAGCAGAGGTTTTCATGTTGCCCGGACTTATGTTGGATCCTTTATGACTGCATTGGAAATGGCAGGTGTCTCCCTTACACTTCTCCAAGTGGATGAAGAACTCTTGATCCTCCTTGGTAATTTTCTTAGATATTGGCTTTCTTCCCACTATTTTATTAGGAAAAGTAAATTGTGAGTTAATTGATCAGAATATGTCTGTGGAACCATCAGTTCAAAATGGTATTTTTGACATGAGCATGCATAATGCAGATACATAACTAGCATGTTCAATGGTGTACTGTATCTTTTTTATTTTAAATAGTATCTTAGCTAGCTCTCCATTTCTATTATGATGGTTTTGATTATTTGGGGATTGTTCCCAAGTGTGTTTCTATTTTATACAGAAAAAATGGTGGGAATTCTCAACAATTCATTTGTTTATGTTCTTTCATGAATGTGAAACTCTTCAATTGTTGTCTACAATATTTAATTTAAATTCCTAGATTCAGATACTACAGCTGTTGCCTGGTCAAAACCTGTCAGGATGTCTGTGACAAGACAGAAAAGACAGAGGGTAGTACCCCAAGAGTGTTCTAAGGAAGAAGAACCTGATCCAGCAAAAGGTACAGTCTGAAACATCTGTTATAGCTACAATGGAATTTCTGCTTTATTGGGTTCATGTCATCAACTGAGACTGATCAAGGCTTCCACCCAGGTAATGGTAGAGACACAGGATGGAGATAAAAGACCTGAGGCATCATTATACCATGATTGGACAAATAGGATTAATTAAAGGGGTGTGTGCAAGTCACTAAGTCTTGCATTGACTTCTGTTCTCTTTTCCATGTATACTTGAGCCTAGCCTCCTAATATTTTTGTGACTTCGAACAGACAGATTACATGTATTTTAGTTTGTGGGAAATTGCCAGAGTACTTTTCTTGCATCTGTCTAGTTCCAGTACTCTGGATGAATGATTTTTATTTTTGTTTTAATTAATATACCACATTTTCCTTTCAAAAGAATTGCAATTCTGTCTGGAGAGTATAAGGCTGATATCCAAACCTCTAACTGATGCTCATTCTTCAGAGGGAATTACATTGAAGGGGAAGGCGGAAAAAAGGTGGTCTGTGATTTTTATCTTCTGTGTGAGAGCCAAAAGCTACTTCGGGTTTTCCAATGTTCTGATTAAGCTGATTAAGATAGAGTTAGAAATCAAATTTATCCTTCCCATTAAAGAATAAGGTTTGAAATTGGGTTTGGGGTTTTGGTGCATGGTTGTTTATTTCCAATATAACAGAGTTATTTACTAAATTGTACAGTTTTTGTTTTGTTTAATATATAGATTAAGAGTTATTAAAAATATTTATTTCTTGCCTAACTCTACATCTAATGAAATAGTTTTTTTTAATATGGGGCAATCACACACATTCATTTTATCATTTTAAGTCTCTACAATATTGCAAAACTTGAGAATTATCATAGAACAAACATGCAGAATATTCAGGTCGCTTCATTTGAAACCCAAGAATTTTTCAGTGAATTATCACAAATGTTCTACTTTTTCATCATTCATCAAGTAGCTTATAAGTCATCCAGTACAGACTTAACTTTCTTTAACTTCCTGATAAAGTGATCAGTTTGGTTAAGTGATCTGTGGTGTTTAATTTTATATTTTTATACATATATTCACAAGAAACAGAGATGAATAGCAATATTGGTACTTCCATAAAACAGAGTTTGTGAAACTTCACCATTATTGTAACAAAATAAGTAATAGTTTCCATTCCTTGTAGTGCCATCTTCTCCTCACATGAGATTGATTCTGGAGTGCGTGTGCTCTAAAATGCTTAGCCTACAGGAACAACTCAATGATCTTGACCGTGCCGCAGGTGATGGAGATTGTGGCAACACACATGCACAGGCTGCCATTGGTTAGTTCTCTTATCATACTCTTAAGCCTTGGAGTTAACTTATATCACCTGGCGACCTTGGACTTCTTTAAAAATCCAGTGTTGAATTCCATTGAGCTCTTTTGTAAAATTTGGCTCATTTTTAGTTAGAGAAATGAAAGCATGAAATACCCTAACCATAGCTAAGGCTATAGAGGCAGCTATATTTTAGGTTGTGAAGCGTGAACAAATTTTAACTTTTTTGTGTTTGATAAAAATGAGAGAATTTCAACTAAGGTTTAAGCTGTATGCCCAAAAGAGTAACGCTTTCTTCCAAACTAAACTAGATTGAGTGGGGAGGAGGGGTTAGAGAAATAGTAAATGTCATAAATAGAGCCTAAACACAATAGAATTTATGTTTGTTGTATTTAAATAAAGGGCAAATTGGGGTGGAAGGATGAAGACGGGATACAGACCAAAAATGATAGATCTTGCAAGTGAGCAAAACAAATTATTGAGGTATTCATAATTCAAACTAGCTTTGGGTATTAGTGCTGTTTTCTTTAAAACAAAAACAATGTAGTGAATATGAGCATTAGAGATAATATATTCTCTGAATTTTGCATTATGGATACATCAAGATTAATAGTTTGAAAGAAAAGATTTTAATTTTTTTTACTGATTCTGGAATCCTTGGTAACTCTCTGAGCTTGATGGTTTTCTTGCAGATGTTTCATCATCTAACTAGGTAATATCATTGAGGCTGTTACCTAGTTGGGTAGTGAAACATCTGGAAGCAAACAACAAAGTTCAGAAACCATCAAAGACTCCACAGTTCAATCATGAGCTCCATAAATTCTTTTCTGATTCTGTTGTTAAATGAATTCTCAGGGGTGTCAGTGGTTGAATACAATCTGGGACGAAAAAGGCAATCAAAAGTTGCCTGCTTCTGGAGTATTTTTGCATCTTTCTCCTGGGTACTGTGTAAATTACCATACCAAATCATGAATGTCAGGACAGCTGTTTTATAAATCTGATAAGTTTCCTGTTTAATAGCACTTCTTGGAACTTGTTGCTTATAAATAGGTTTAAAAAAAAAATAGAAAATGAGTGCCAGCTGGAAGATTATCATGTCTAACCATAAGTATTGCTTCACAGCAATCCAGAATTGGCTAGATGCTAAACCTCTGCCTCAGCGACCTTCCCAACTGTTCTCTTCACTAGCCAAGTTGCTCCTGGAAAAGATGGGAGGCTCTTCAGGAGCGGTGAGTGTTGGCCAAGTGGATTAGCTGTTAGTTGAAAATTTGTATTTATAATAAGGTTACCTTTTAGAAAAACTGACAGAAGAATGAAACACTCAGATTATAGTTGAGTCAGATGTCTAGTTTAATTGACTACAATAAACAACGTACTACTTTATAAATTGGAAAAACTGAGAACTTCTTAGATCTAAAGATATCAGGTGGATGGAAGAATGTACAGAACAAGATATTATATTTTGTAATCATGAAATTCTATATGTGCAATTTTCCCTTTTTTAATTTAAGTCATGTAATGTAGAACTCAGCAAATACTTAGAATACATTTATTTCATTTGCAGCTCTATGGATTATTTCTGACAGCAGCTGCTCAGCCTCTGCAGACTGATGATGACTTAGCAGCCTGGTCCTTAGCGATGGATGCTGGAATAGAGGCTATTATGCGGTGAGTATAACTCTAATTATGGCTGATGAACTGTTCCTTTATTATTTGATAACATTTTATGTGTTTTCACATGTAAGAGTGGCATCATTTTTATAGAAAGTAAAGCAGGACTGCTGTGAGGAAATACCATATTCATGTATATAATGTGATCCCAGTCACTTTGTTTCATCATCTTGTTATTATGGCTCCCAGCTCCTCCAAACTACAATATTTTCTATTGCTTTGTTTCATTGCTTGCCTAAGCAAGGGCAACTTTTACAAATATGCTATATGAACTACCCATGGAGTACAAGGTTCATGGAGCTGTACACCCACACATATTGTAGAAACTATACTATTAAATATTTCCTCTGACAGGTATGGAGGAGCTGTACCAGGAGACAGAACCATGGTAAGAAATTTATCCTATTATCCTTATTGTTTTTGAGTTTCTTCTGTTAGTACCATGATGGCAGCCATATTTTCTTTCCTTCACTAGTGATACTAATTGCAGATTATAACATTTGTGATGTACTTAATGCTAGTAGAGTCATTAATGGGATTATTTACAGCTATGAGGGGACTTTATGGACATTGGGGAGTGGTCATCACTTCTGGAGGATTAGCAATATCAATAGCACTTAGATTTAATTTACTGCTTCACAGTGCTTTACAGTCCTCTCGTAAGCAGTTTACAAAGTCAGTATATTGCCTCAAACAATCTGGGCCCTCATTTTACCCACTTCAGAAGCATGGAAGGCTAAGTCAACCTTGAGCCAGTCAGGATCGAATTCCTGGCAGTGGGCAGAATTAGCCTGCAATACTGCATTGTAACCACTGCACCACTACAGCTCCCTGGAGTGTGCTTAACATTCCAAGATGAAACTAGCCCCCTCAGAGTCATTAGTTTAATCCATTAACAACCATTATTAGTTTTATAATTGTTGTCATTGTTGGAGATAGTGGAGGAAAAAAAGGGCATGGAGATAAAGGATAATTAAACATTGAAAACTAGTTTGGATGTCAGAAATGGATTTCTGCCTATTTCAGTGAGTTTGGGCCTGCTTTTGTGATCTTTCTTATAGAAAGCTAAGATTCATGTTTCTAATACATTATTTCTGTGTTTTCTACAGATGTCCTCTTTTCTTCAGTGCATATATTGCTTTTAGTCACATTTCCAGGCTCCCAAGTTCCTTTTTGATCTGTATAAAAGCATTTGAGTTCTGGGTACTATACATCACAAACTGTACATTTGAACTATGCAGACCATAATATTTATGCTGGCAATAGATATTTCAAAGATTTCCCTGTACTGTTTTTTTCAGTTAAATTTTTTGCTGAAATTCTACATGGCAAGACTGTATTAAATATATACTAAATATTAAATCTCCAGGGGCATATGTGTTAGTGTTTGGGGATAAACCCCCAAGCAGAGTATGCAGCAGCAGTCAAGCCAGGCAGGCAAATGAGAGAGAGAGTGGGCCCAAGAGTATACACACACTGGAGACAAAAACACTGTTTGTGGTTTTTAAAATAGTTATTTAGTACACACAGAGATTAAGAAGTGTCATTCAGTCCATATATCATTATCCAGTATATCCATCCAGTTATCAAGTCCATTAACAGTAAATACAATGTCCTTATCTGCTTGTAAATCTTCTCCTCCCGATACCTTTATCTCAAAGACAACGCTGAATCCACAGCTCACCAAGTAAACAGTCCAAAAGGTATCTGGCACAGTAGCCTCCAAGAGTAAGCAGATAGACGTTCCAGCAGGCAGCAGACCAGGAACAGAACCAGGTGCATCCAGAAGCCAGGTCTATTACGTTTCCCTTCCTACCTTTATTACTGCCTGCAACCGCACCCACAATGACATTGCAGTTTCTTGTGCTTAAAGCTACAAGACACTTAAACCTAGGTTTACATATTTATTCAACCCAAACCTGGTTGGTGTATCCATATACCCAACATTCTCCCCTTTTGGGTGACATAAATATGTAATGCCTTTACATTTTAAACCCATATTTTTCACAACTCTCTAGATGCTTAATGGCACCTTGGGCTTTAGTAAAATGATCAGCTACATTGTCCTCCGACATGCAGTACTCCAGCTGTATCAATTTACTCTGTACAGATTGTCTTACATTAAGATACCTCAAATCTGTATGTTTACTTCTCGTTTTAACTGCAATATTAGTGGCCATTTGAATTGCTGCCTGATTATCTTCATGTACAACTATAGGGTAATGTACAGTTATACCCATATCCTTCAACATTTGTTTGTACATAATCAACTCAGTACACAATAAAGATAAACAGGAGAATTCTGCCTCCATAGTAGACAAACTTATATGCTGTTGCCTTATAGACTTCCAGCCTATTAATGTCTTACCCAGCATTATGGCTGTTCCTGAAGTCGACTTTCTAGTATCTCTTTCTGCTGCAAAACTAGCATCTGCATAAGCACTCAATATGAGATCACCTTTTGGTTCTAAATACAGTGCATGGTGTAATGTTCCTTTAAGATATCTTAGGATTCTTCTCAATGCTATCCAGTGACATTGAAGCGGATCATTATTGTGTCGTGCCAGCTGATTAATACTAAAAGCAATATCTGGCCTTGACCAATTGCTAATATATGATAAGCTACCAATCAAAGATTGATATAATGCCTTATCACATTTGGGACTTTGAGTATCCATTTTGCAAATATCCTGACTCATTGGAGTCTTTGCAGGCTTACAAAGTTCCATCTTATAATCTATCAGCAATTTAGATATCTTATCTTCCTGAGATATCTTAAAACCTTTCTGTGTTCTCAGTATATTCAATCCTAGATATCTCTTTATCTCACCTAATTGCTTGATTTTTATTTTCTTGGCTAATGATGCAATTATTTCATTTGCTTCATCATTAGTCTTAGTTATCAGAGCAATATCATCAGTAAACAA
This sequence comes from Pseudonaja textilis, assembly GCF_049901715.1. Lineage (NCBI taxonomy): Eukaryota > Metazoa > Chordata > Lepidosauria > Squamata > Elapidae > Pseudonaja > Pseudonaja textilis. The sequence goes on from NC_141990.1 coordinate 227,144,081, forward strand.
CAATAATAATGATATTTTCCCATTCTTTTCTCTCTTAAATAGACATGAGTCGGCTAAACCAGCTTTAAACCCTATATTGTTCAGTTCCTTCACAATATACTGGTTCCATTCATAGCCCGATTGCTTAAGACCATAGAGGCTCTTCTTTAATAACCAACAATCATTATCATTATTATTGTCTCCTTTAAATCCATTAGGCCTTTTCATATAAACAGTATGTCTTAGTGGAGCATGCAAGTAAGCAGTTTCCACATCTAAATGGTTAACTATATATTGCTTGCTTGCTGCCCACACTAATGCTGCCCTTAAAGTTGCTGCTTTCAGACTAGGTGCAAATACTTCATCATAGTCTTTTGCACTTTGTCTAAAGCCTTGGGCTACTAACCTTGCCTTATGGATTGTGTTTCCATCTTTATCTGTTTTTATTTTAAAAATCCATCTGCAGCCAATGGGTTTTTCATTACTAGGTAATCTCACGTTTTCATAAACTTGCATATCCTTCAATGATTGTAATTCCTTATTGATAGCTGCATACCAATTTTCTTTCTCTTTAGAAGGATATCTTTTAATCTCATCCACAGTATTTGGGATTCTATTTTCCTGGCACACTGTATTAGCCTGGTATCTATCAGGCGGTCTAGAAATACGTGTAGTCCTTCTGGGTATTACTGGGCTTGGTTGAGTTACTACCTGTTCCTCATCTTCAGCTATTTCTTCCTCTAGGGGCTGTACTTCTTCCTGTACTTCTTCCTTTACATTATTTTTAAAGTTACAGGGATACTTAATGGGATTTCTGTATGATTCAATAATCACTTCGTTATTGTTATCCTGCTCTAACTTATCCCATCCTACGTGCTCTAGAAATTGGGCATTAGCACTACATAACACCTTAGATGTGCCTTTCTCCCAAAATCTATATGCCCTATGGTTAGCTTGGTAACCAACGAAGAAAAATTGTTTAGCTCTATGTTGCCCTTTACGCCTGAGTTGTGTAGGGATATGCACCCATGCTGGTGCACCAAATGTGTGCAGGTAACTCAGATCAGGCTTCCTGCCATGCCACATGGTGAATGGTATTTCACCAGTAGTTGAGTTAACCACATTATTTAATAAATGATTAGCACACATTGTGGCCTCCCCCCACAAAGAATCAGGTAACCCAGAATCAGTTAACATAGTACGGGTCATTGCCTGCAGAGTTTGGCCTCGCCTTTCAATATATGCATTGTGCTGTGGTCTGTATGGTGCAGATGTCTTATGAGCTATTCCAGCTGCCTTTAATCTATTCTGGAATTTGCTATTAACAAATTCCGTGCCATTATCTGTCACCAGGGTTATAAGTTGCCGTTTGGTTTTTCTTTCAGCAAACTTTAACCAGTTGAAGAAATGTTGATATGTTTCAGTTTTGCTTTTCATTAGGTAGCAAAACCCATATCTAGAGTAATGGTCCATAATGCTCAGTATATATCGAGCACCCCCCATACTGGGTTTCTTAGGACCTATCTTCACAACAGACATTACAACGCAAATACTTATCACAGGGTTTTAACCTTATTCCTTCAGATAACTCTACTGTACGTTTTAGCATTTTAAAATTCACATGTCCCAAACGCCTATGCAATAAATGGATACATTCATCATGAGGCTTGATATTATTAAATACAGTCTGTGCCTCCCCTTTCTTACTGTCATGTAAGACATACAATGTTCCATTTAAAGCTGCAGTTACCTTTTTGCCGTCTCTTTCCAGTATGCACTTATTATTCTTAAATGTAACTACATATCCTAGTTTATCTAATACTCTTACAGAAAGTAAGTTCATTTTTAACTGTGGTACATACAACATTTTTATATTCTGGTTTAAACATGGACAATAAGCAATACCTTCACCCTTGGCCTTGAGGTGCCAACCATTTGCGAGTGATATACTTTGAGAGCTTGTAGACATTTTTGTAAACTTTGTCTTATCTCTCGTGATGCAGTGGGATGCACCACTGTCCACCACCCATAAATCATTCTTCATATCACAATTGCCAAACATGGCCAGTTCAAAGGATTTCTTTGGCTTCTTTTACATTCTGGCTTTTTCCTTTTCTGCAGAATCTTGCCAAATGTCCTCTGCCTCCACAATTAAAACACTTTTTAATTGTGTATGCCGTTGAAGATAAATTCTCTTCTTCCGGGTGCTTTACTTTACACAGCTGGTTTCTTTCCAGCTTTGAAGATAATTTCTCTGCTTTATTAGGCTTATCTTCTCTCAGCTGGTCACGTTCAAACCTTCTTCTGGCTTCTTCTAATAGCCTGCCGGTAATCTCAGTTACTGATAAACTGTCTTTTGGCAATACCTCTAATGCAGTCACAAAATCATCATAGCTTCGATCCAAAGAAGACAATATGATGTATACTTGTTGCAACTCATTAAAAATAAGCTCTTTTTCTTGTAATTCTTGAAAAATGCTTTTCATACAGTTTAAATGAGTTAACATGTCTCCATTCTTCTCAAGATGTGTTCTAAACAGCTTCCGTGTAAGATTGATATGAGCTCCTACACTGTCTCGAACATAAATCCTTTTGAGATTATCCCAGCAGTCTGCAGCATTTTCCACTCCACGGATATGAATGAGTTGCTGGTCAGAGTGAGACCTATGATGCACAAAGCCTGTTCATTCTTTCGTTCATAGTCCTGTATCAGTTTATAATCCTCTTCATCATTAGGATTTAAATTAGATACATCTGGTGGGTTTGTAATTATGTTCCACAAACCTTCTCTTCGTAGAAGTAAACTACATTTCATTGACCATGAAACATAGTTTGTTCCATCTAGTCTGGATATCATGGACAGATGTGGCAAATTTACTTGTGCCATTGCTCTTGTGAAAAATAACTATTTAACAAACAGTTTGTATTTACAGTAATGTGCAACTCACACCAACTCTCACTGCTATATCCTGGTTAGTTAGACTGTGCGCACTGCTGGGCCCATAACCAATGTTAGTGTTTGGGGATAAACCCCCAAGCAGAGTATGCAGCAGCAGTCAAGCCAGGCAGGCAAATGAGAGAGAGAGTGGGCCCAAGAGTATACACACACTGGAGACAAAAACACTGTTTGTGGTTTTTAAAATAGTTATTTAGTACACACAGAGATTAAGAAGTGTCATTCAGTCCATATATCATTATCCAGTATATCCATCCAGTTATCAAGTCCATTAACAGTAAATACAATGTCCTTATCTGCTTGTAAATCTTCTCCTCCCGATACCTTTATCTCAAAGACAACGCTGAATCCACAGCTCACCAAGTAAACAGTCCAAAAGGTATCTGGCACAGTAGCCTCCAAGAGTAAGCAGATAGACGTTCCAGCAGGCAGCAGACCAGGAACAGAACCAGGTGCATCCAGAAGCCAGGTCTATTACGTTTCCCTTCCTACCTTTATTACTGCCTGCAACCGCACCCACAATGACATTGCAGTTTCTTGTGCTTAAAGCTACAAGACACTTAAACCTAGGTTTACATATTTATTCAACCCAAACCTGGTTGGTGTATCCATATACCCAACAATATGCTATAGTTTTGTAATTATAGCCTCATATAAGTAATTTTACATGTACACAGGCTGTCCTTAGATTATGATCAATTTGGTGACCATTTAAAGTTACAACAGTGCTGAAGGAATGGTAGTTATGACCGGTCGTCAAAGTTCCATTGCAATGGTCCTAGTTAGGTGATCAAAATTGGGCACTTAGCAGCTCACCTGCAATTATGACCATAGCATTTGCTTCAGCTCCCTTCCCATCTTTCCCCATCTCTGCCCTTCAGGCTGCCCTTTACTCTGCCATCTACTCCTGCCACCCCAGCTGACCTTTAACATCTTCCTCCCACTGCTGCCAAGGTGGGCCAAGTTATTTGTGATGTTCTCTATTGGCTTCTACCAAGCAAAATCAGTGGGGAAACCAGCAGGAAAGGTCACAGGGCATTCCTGCTGCTTTTTCTCCTGCCCACAGCATTCCCTGGACCCATGTGCAGCCTTCCCAAGATCTCCCATGCTCCTTTTTCTGGGACTTTCTGCTTGATGACCTGCAGAGACTGAGGTTATTGTAACCTGAGGACTATCTGTACAGCATTTTTCTCTCTCCCCTTTCCCTTCTGCTTGGCATTTTCCCTGTCTGTCAGAGCCAGCACTTCCAACTGAAAATGTTTGGAATTCTTATCAATTATAGCAAATCCTGGGAATTTGCTTCAAAGGTTCAGTTCCTGTCCAGTAAAGAATAGTACATCTTGCCACTATTGTTTGTCTAATATTCCTCATTTGTTGCCTAGTTGGATTCACTCTGGGCTGCTGCAAAAGAACTCAAAGCTTTGAAGACCCCAAAGGCTGATCTGATGCAGGTTCTGTCCAAGGCTGTAAACGTGAGTTTATTAGCATACATGCAATTCAAAGTTAATAACTTTTGCATAACGAGAGCAAAGATGAGGAACATGCAGTTTTCTTTCTATTTCTTTATTGGAGAAGTGCTTCTTCAAGGCATACGAACAGATATATGAGGCTAAGACTTTGGAGCCTTTTGGAAAGGGGATTCGGTCCAGGTTAGGCAAGGCGTGAATTGGCATTGTTTTCTGCCAGCTCTTAGAAAGGAACTGTTTAAAAAATTCTTCTTGCCTCCAGGTTTGTACTTTGATAATCACCTAAAATCCTCAAGCATTTAAAATCAATAATCAAAAGCTATAAGCACATTAAAGACTGTAGCAACAAAAAAGAAGTCTAAACTTCAAATGATGTCTGTGTTTACAAATAGAGATGTGAAATTTTGGGTATTATATCTGTATAAAGAACAAATTTATGTTGGTTTTTTTCTCCAGAAGGCAGAGGCTGCTGCTGAATCTACAAAGAATATGGAAGCTTCTGCAGGCAGAGCCAGTTATATCAGCTCAGCTCAGCTAGAACAGCCTGATCCTGGTGCTGTAGCAACTGCAGCCATTCTCCGGGCAGTGTTGGAAGGGTTGGAGGCTAAACCATAGTAACTTCGTGATATTCTTCCTTAATATAAACCTTAATTTTAATACTAGTTTAAATGTTCCATCGCTATTTTATCCCTGCTATGCAGGACTTACTAAATCCTGGTACTTTTGGCATGACAAGGTTTATTTTAACTTACAAAACTTTCCTGCACATCATTTGGCAGTGTTCTTGAAATGTAAGGCTTGAGAACCGAGTTGTGTTTATATATTTGGGTCTGTTTTCTTCATGCTTTTTGGATTTTGGCTGTTGCAGGGTCCTCTCTTCAAGTTGTTCAAGTTGTTTTTATGTGCTGCATTTCTTCACTGTATACAAGAGGTGTTTTAAGTTTTGCTGAAACTATGTAATAGTACATTCAAACAATATTGTAGCAATATAGCTTGAACAACTAAGTAAAATGTATGCAAAGATCTTCTAACTGTAGATACCAGGTGTATAAATATGCCAGAAACTTTATAAAATACTTCATAAACAATGACTAGGAGTCTAGATATTTTTTTAAAAAACAACAACTAGAACTGCTGAAATTGATACATTGACATATATATCTCTAAAGAGTGGTTGACCAAAGCAGATGCTGTTTTGCTCCTTGTCTGCTGATTTTGCATAGGGATGTCGCTGGCCACTGAGTGAAACAAGATTCTTGACTAGTTAAATTCATTTCCTGACGTACCCTGATTTAGGAGCACAGAAAGCCCCATCATTTCATACGGGCAATCATCACACTTGTTAAACTACTGCATATTTCTTTGCATGCAATACAGCTTATATAAATATGGAACACTTCAATCTAACTTATCTTGCATATACTATAAGAATGATGAGTTACTGCCAAGGCTAAAGGCAGATGAATATTGCTATATATTCATAGTTGAAATAATCTGCCTTTAGCCTTGGCAGTAACTCATCATTCTTATAGTTACAAGGATCCTCTTTGGGTACAAGAGATCATAAATCTAGATCAGGATTTTTGAACTGCTTACCTTCTGGGCAATATGCTTCAACTGTTATACAACCAATTAAAATGTACTCCGCTAGTAATGTTTAGCTAGTACTTAGATAACATTAAAGGAAGCTTGGCAACCAGACCTCTCTTTCGAGAGTTTCATAAATGGGATTATTTGCAAAGAGTTTTTCAAGATTGTCTGTCTATTTAGCTATACAAAGAATGCATTATAGTTTAGATTGAAAGAAATTATCAGGTATATTTATCTGATAGCCAAGGATCGATGTTTGTAAAGGTAATATGATCTGCCACAAACCCCAAAGTTATTTCATTCAAGTAACTGCAGGCACCATTTTAAAATATTTTGCTAATAATATGATCAAGAACTCATTCAATATAACCAGAATGAAAACTAGGTGCAAAATTATAATTAATTACCCGTATTTAAATTACCTGTATTTAAATTGGAAAAAAACTTAATGGTGTTAAGGAAATTTTTTGAAAGGAATGTAGAAGAATAAATATACGTAAGATTTTATTCATTGTCTGATTATTTCTAAATAAAACCTTTAAATTAACTTTGTTTCGAGACATTTTTCAGCTATTTTGGAGCCAAGCATCTTATTTTAAAATGTAAAAGCAAAAGGAAATATCCTTCTAAGATTTAGACAAGGTAAATAATGTACGACTTCTCATTCTAGACATAGCACAGATGCGGTGGAAATAAACTAAGCTCAGCATGTGAGAGACAGAGGGACTTAGAGCAGAGTTGAACATAGTAAACCAAGAATCATTAGTAAACTTGGTAATTCAAGAACTTTACTGAACCCATAGAACCTAGTTGATACGTATTATAACTTCTAAAAATAGGATTGCTAAACTTGCGAAAGTTATCTTTTTGAAGTATTCAGGATCATTTTAGGTAAGAGAACTCTTGAATGAAAGAAGCCAGTGAAACAGAAATAGGTAACACTATATGCTATAAACAGCTCAACAGAAATATTATTTTAATTTAATTATATATCAAGGGCCAGTCCTTGAAAGTGTTCAGTTCACATTGTTTGATTAAATTCAGGAATTTCTTGTTGATTATGGAGAACAGCATAATCTTTTATTAGCATTAGTAAAAACATGATTTAGCACGAATAAGAAGGGGCTCAATTTCCACATTAATAAGATAGAATATAGATATATTAGAAATAAGGAAGGCATCAAGGGCCCATTAATATTTTTTTCTAAATAAGATCTAATCCCATGATTTAGCCATATAAGGTGATATATCTTGTTAGACCAGACATGATCCAACGTAAAGTCTCACATTTAAACTCTAATGAAACATGGCTTAAAATAAGGTGATTAAATTATAGCTCTAAGAAAAAAGTAAAGTTAGCTATAGATTATTGTAATGTATCATGGTATTATTATTTAATAGCTGACCAGCTGTTGTAAGGCTGCTGTAAATGCTGATGCAATTAGGATGAAACAGCATGGTTATTTATTTTTTATTGTATTGCTGCCTATTCGCTATGGTGACTCGAGGCGGCTTACAGAATGCAAAACAATATTTAAAATAAAAAACAATAAAAACTAACAAAAAGAATCAAATAAATTAATAAAGTAAAATAGAACAAAATCTGGAAAAAAATAAATTAGAAATCACCACCAACTCCCATCCCCCATCCCGACAACAGCAGATCACATGAGCCATTTGATGGGCTCCATCCCATTCTGGGTTCCCCAGGCCCTCTGGCAGAACCAAGTCTCATTATTGCCACTTTAAGACTGAGGATGGGTCCCACAGGGTTTTTTTGTCTATATATACTGTATGAAGCCATGAGAGGGCATACCTCTCTCTCCTTGTGTTCTGTCTCCATTGTGGTTCTCCGTACACAGTAAAGAAGATTGATTGCTTACCAGTATTTGCCTACCACGTAAATGTATGTATATAGCTATCTTTTATATAAACCACCATTAAAAGACAAAGCCTCTGTGTGCTATGTTGTGCTCCTGGGTTGTCTCACAATAGTAGTCATGCTGCAAACACTCTGACAGGTTATGGGTCCAGTACAGAGAGAAGGTCAGAGTGACTGGAGAGACTAGAGAGAAGAGAAACCCAGTGGGAGCTTGCACCAGAGCCAGATGTGGTTTAATCATGGTTAGTGGCTTATGAAGGAAACCAGGCAACATGGCCTCCATCAGCGTAATGGGAGGTTTTTTGGTGTCTCGACTGAATGAGACAAACTATCTCTCCTGGAATGTGAACATGGAGATGTACCTGCGGAGGGAGGAGTTGTGGATGATTACCAATCTACCAGCAGTCTTGGATGATGGGGACCAGAGGAAAAATGAAAAGGCATTAGAAAGTATAATTCTGGTTTTCGAGGACAGTCAGCTGATACACGTGAGGGATCTCCAGTCTGCGAAAGAGTACTGGGAGGTAACAAGGTAGTTAGTTGCATCTCCATAGTGCATTACACCAGCAGTTTTCCAAGTATAGTCAGGGATCCACAAAGTCAAATATCTTAAAATTTATCAATTTTAATTTCTAACACAGTAAATATTAATTCCCTCAACACTGTTCAACTATTTACAAAATGTACACTACTATTACTGTTAATCTTCTCATCATTCCTTATCACCCATCCCCTCGCACTTGTGATCGTAGGACTGTAATTTTGTTGCTTGTATCCTTAGGATTTATATTGACTGTTTCCTAGTATGATTTGATTGTTGATTGTACCCTATGACTATCATTAAGTGTTGTATGTTATGATTCTTGATTCTTCACGAATGTACCTTTTCTTTACGTATACTGAGAGTATTTACACCAAGACAAATTCCCTGTGTGTCCAATTACACTTGGCCAATAAAGTATTCTATTCTATTCTAGATATAATCCATAGAAACCAAAGTTCTTCAGAATTTTCAATCATTTTTAACAAAATAAAGTGGTCCTGATACCAAAATGTTTAAGAACTACTGCACTGTGCCACATTTGGTTTGCTTATTTGTCCAATCATATGAATCCAGTCAACGTGTTTTGTAAACCAAGGGCTAAGATAGTATGGGAACCCAGTCATTTGTTTTGATAAACCAACATTATGCCTTTATGTGTTATATAAACACAACTTCTGTAGGTGAACTGGCAAAAGATTAGGCTGATGCATTAATGCACAAAATGAAAACTTTTCCCTTTCAATCAAGAAAAGGCCCTCTACTAGCTGGCTTCACTTACCATGTTAAACCAAAACTAACAAACTATGCTCTAAGATATGTGGAATACGAACAGATTTATATTAAAAAACACAGAAAATTATATCATATTCAATTAAAAAATAACGCAGCACTGAGATTACACATAAAGTATCTATTGTAGCATATCCTTTCACCCAAGTATCAGAAAAAGGCAGCTTTTCTTTAATTGATTATTTAGGATTTTAATTTCTAACACATTTTTCTAATGAAAAACACAAAAATCTGTGAACTTTATGGCATTTTAGCAAACAGATTCGTTCAAATGTGATTGAATGTCCAGCAATCGTTGATAGTATGAACATTTCAAGTTTAAAAATCAGACCCAGAGGAACAAATCTGGATGTCTGTTAGCAGAAAAATCTTTTCTTGCTGAATCAGTTCATGTGAGCTGCTGTACTCATGACGACAGGAGCAAGCAAGGATACAAATTTCAGTGAAGAAACCGTTACAGGTAGCACCACACAGCTGCTCTTTAATTCTTCATCTGGCTTCTGGTAACAGAGGCTGTATAGGACGCAAATCAGAAGTTGGATGCAATAAAACATTATTTTCCTATAGTGAAAGGGGATGTGCTTGCTCAAGTTATCTTTAAGATTTATATTCACATGTTAAATTCTGAGACTGTATTCCATGAAATCTAAGAAGTCATTTGTCTCATTTTAAAGAAAAATAGAGACACAGCCTGTATAATGTAAGTTCCTGTGCCCTAAGTCTTGAAAAATGTTGTGCCTAGGTATCAAGAAATGAGTGGCTTCAACTATGAGTGGTTGATAAGTGGTATTGTTGTTAAGTATTGCTAGGCTACAATTTCTGACAACTTCAACCAGTATGTATGGTGGAAAATAAATTCCTTATTTCAATGGTTAAATGTAGCTGTTTGCCATATATTAATTTACCTTTCAGTTTTCAAAATGACATTCGGTTTAATTGGCCCATTCCATTTAAACTGAAATTTTGCCTGAAAGCTATCTACATTGCAAATGTTTTGTTCCACCGGTTTAATGATTATTTGAAAGTTCAAGTTTTGGGACTAAATGTTCCAGGTTTGAGAATTAAATACTTTAGATTTAGACTCAATAAATGGTGACTAAATGTCATGGCAAGAGAAAGAGATTAATAGGTATAATTTTAACATTTTGTTTATGTATTAGCAGAATAAAATTAAGATTATGCAGTTATATCTTTAAAATCTTTAGATTGCCGGAACTAATATTTACTGGAGCAGCATTTACAAGTTGGTGATCCATAAGATAGGGATTGATCAATTAAATATTTAATTCTCACTTCATCAGATGTATGTCTTGTCTATGGAATTCTCTCCAGAAGAGTTTTCAAATCCTACCCAATTCTGTTATGTATTTCCTTTTGGGTGAAATTGGTTTTTTTTTTTGTTTCTTTGGGGTTTTGGAGTTTTTTTGTTGTTGTTGTTAAGATGGTGACAGCAGCTGGATGTGTTTGTGACATGATGCTCTGAAGTGTTTTGCAGAGAGAGTTTTGGAAAGTTTGGAATATAGAGATTGGTACGTAGAAGAGGTGGAGTGTTTAGAGAAAGGCAAAAGGGAGACAGGCATGATAAACTTACTGAGAAGCTGGAGATTTGTTGGAGAAACAGAGAGGTGGAGAAGCAGAAAGGCCGAGAGTTGAAGAGCGGAGAGATCAGAAAAGGGCAACTGGAAGGTGAGAGGGAGGAGAGGAGGTGAGTGATTTATGACTGTCTGGCTTCCCTGGACTTCCCCTTGATTCTCCTGGACTTCCCCTAGATTCCCGTGGATATCTTTGAATTGTCTTCTATGTGCAGTAATCAGCTGGAGCTCAACCCTGGTCTGAGAGCCCAAGAGTTGGCAGCTGCAGCTCTGAATGATGGCATGGATCTTATGATGGAGGCAGAGCTGACAGAAGAAAGAAGCTTCCCTGGCCTTTGTCAGCAGCCAGGCCTACTCATGTGGTCACTAATGCTGTGGAGTGTGGCAGGCTGCCTTTGGGATTTATTGAGGTTTAACTGGCAAATGGGAACTTGGAACTGTATGAACCCCAGGAGACATCGTACTACACATCTACAATATTTAATGCAGCATAGCAGGTTTTCTGGCCATTCCTCGGACTACTTTTGGCAATATTCTGAATGTTCTGTATCAGGCCTGGGAAGGCTGTTCGTGGAATCCTGGGGCTGGAAGGGAAAGTTGGGTGAGAGGCAAGTGTGTTGGTCCCTTTCCCCTGGGTGAAAGCTGGGAGAGGAGTGGCTCCCTGCTTGATGGGTGAGAGCAACTGGGCAGGGTGCTGCCTTGGGGAACCCAGAGCAGGATGGAGCCCATTTTATGACTCGTGTGATGTGCTGTTACCAGGGTGGGAGGGATTACACTATTATATTAATTTATTATTTGATTATTCTCTTTTTATTAGTTTTATTTTTTATATATGAGATTTTTATATTCCTGTAAGCCGCCTTTGAGTCGCCATGTGTGAATAGGCGGCAATCTAAATTTCCTAAATAAATAAATAGAAAGTACGGAGTATTCACTTTAAGGCCTAATGTGGTTTAAAGGTTGAAGCAGATTGAGAAAACACCTCTTTCTATTTGATTCCCAACACCACCCCCATTCAGCTGAGGTTGTCTGAGAATGTTTGCCTCACTTTGTCACATGGGTGACCTGGAGCCCAAGTTCTTTGGAATGTGCTCGCATCTGAGTTTTGGTATAAGTTGTGTGTGTGTGTGTTCTGTTTACACAGTATTCAAAAATACTTTTCAAAGCACATTAAAGAACCATGTTCATTTTTTATAATTCATCGTAGCATAATTCCTCACCTGTCTAATGCCTTGTGAATTCACATCGGAACGTTTCCATCCTGGTATGGCAAGACCCAACAACACTAACACTCCAAACACCAAAATCAGCATTCCCAGAAAGTTGGCAAACCAAGCCTCTACAGGAAGCTGGGAATATGGTGTTGTTGAATTTTTTCTAAGAAGACAGTCAAACAAAATATTGGATGAAATAGGCCGTGGATTCTTCTGTATAATCATCTGGGGCTTTATCTACCAGCTTTTTTGCTCTTGCAGGCTTCCAAATATTTACTATTGTTGTCATAATACAAAACCTCGGCATTCTTATGGTATCCGTTCCCAGCAGATCTCCATACATTAGTTCCACATTTTTACTTGCTATGTTGGAAAAACTGAATATACAAAGGCTGGAAATATATCTATACCAGCTTTCCGGATCCCTGAGTCACCAGGAGGTGTTAAACCTCCTTTTCTGCAACTTCTAAATATGGAAGGTGCAAAACTGGAGGAAACTGATGTTTCAAGAAAAATGCTTGCCACAGGGAACTCATTCCTAAAGGCATCCCTGTAGCTGGATTCTGGGTGCCTGGTGAGGCTTTAGGAACACTCCCCTTCATATTTAGAAGTATTTTGGTTACTGCCAAAATCCATAACAATTTCAGTCCAGATCAGCTTGAGTTTTCTTTCCTTTTTTCTAGATTGAAATTAATAAGCCAAATTAACTTGTCACCTCAGAGATTACTTGTTTCCTCAGAATCAAAAGACAAAACACAAAGACCCATTTCACCATGTCCTGATCAACCCATAACCAAATTCCATTACTCACAATCTCATGAATAACTTCTCATTAATGCCTGAGATGCAGGATGCAGTAGACAAGCCAAGGATGACAGAACCAAAGAAAACATGGACAGGTTTGTAGAGGGCTCGGAACCAGATGGGTGTCCAAGGCAACAGAAAAGAAGCAAATCCCATTAACCACTGGAAAGAAGAGACATGAATTAGAAATCTTACATTATAGTACCTGGATTGTACCTGAGCCTATACAAATTTACTTCTACATAGTTAGTAATGCCACTGTGATAACATAGTGATCAGAAGTTCTTTTTTCCTCTCATCTAATTTTAAAAAAAAGATCTTCAAGCACACATGGACACAACATTTGAGAAAATATGATTATTGTATATGATTCCATCTCTCACAATACAGTAAGTGTTCAGCAGGCAACACATTACATGTTTCTTTGGGTAACACATGTTTCATATACATAATTCTTTGGTTTAATCTCAAAAGAAATGGCCAATAGGAGAAAACTAATCTCTCTGTTTATAGAATTAATTACTGGTGACAAGAAATTGAGGACGCACAAGATATGTAAAAGTACCATCAAACCTTTATTTCTGAAAAAGCTTAGCACTGTTTGATTGCATATTAAAATAAACTATTCACACCTCCACCTAATTGGCTTTCTCCCAGAGTCCTAGAAGCTGTCTTATATTAAACCAGAGCATTGATTTTTCTAACCCACCACTATTATCTACATTGACTAGTAATAAGTCTCCACAGTTTGAAGCAGGATTTCTTAATCCTTTCTGAAAATCAACTTTTGGAGGCAGGATATAATAAAAATAAAAGGTTGGAAGTTTCTGTAAATATTATTGATCTTGTTTGTTTGCAGCCTTTCATCTCCTCTCTTGGAAATTAGTGGGATATGTATATTTTTGACATAAATCAATCCATTGATATACTCTTACCTACCTGGCATGAAAAAAGTAGTACAGCAGTGAGCCCAAGCCAGCTGTGTAGAGAGTACATGTTGGGGATCTTCTTCACATTGTGAAACTTGAAAACTGCCTCCAATCCCAAAATGGCAGAGATGAATGCTATCAAAGTAAGTGTTGCATGCAGCACCTTCCAAGGGAGCTTAGAACCCATTTGGGAAAAGGGCAAACGGTACACCAGTGCTGCTGCAGGGGAAAAGGGGAAAGCCATCAGAGCCAGGTGAATCGATCTAGCACTGTCGCCACTTAAACACCAAAAGGAGAGGAAAAGGACGGAGAATTTTTTTTTTTCACTTACCTATACCATATAAGATCACCATGCCTGTCACCATGAGAACTGGGTGCCAATTAAACATCTTACGAGAACCATCCCAGGCAAAGCCGCCAAACCAGTGCTGACTCCAATATACTGTAAGCCCCAAACACAAGATGCTCAGATTTCCCACAAGGATTGAATATGGTAAGAATGGAATTGTAGGCATCTCAATGCTACTTGGATGAACACCTGAGAAAATAAAGCAAGATACCAGAAACTGAACAAACAGTTCAGGTTATTGATAAGAAATTAAATTCCAAATCTCTTCTGCCAGCTTTCGATTCTTCTTAGTCAATGTTGCCTTCACCCAACTCCAAATGTCATTGCTTTCCGCTGTACAGCACATGCACTTCAATTTTACTATTTTTATCATTATCACCCAAGGGGGAGGGGCTAGAGGGAATGGGCTAGAGAATATAGTTTAATGTATTTACCCATTAAAATTCATTGTTCAGAGAACAAAGTCTCTACTATCTCTGGGCTGATTCTACCTAGGTGGCAATATGTACAAAGCTCAATTGCTACCATCAGTTTAATTAATGGGATTATCGTATTTTTTAAGTCCAGAAATGCTATGTACTCATATCACTAAATATCGTTTCTAGGGGAACTGGTGGTTTTCTAAGGTTTATTTTACAAAGGAGGGTGGGTGGAAGCCCTCTACAGATATTGCACCTGCAACCTCTGCTTCTTGAGAAAGGCAGCAGTCATGACTTCACTTCTGCTTTTCAAGCAGAAGTTGAGGCTGAATTAAATAGCAGAAAATGTCCATTAATAGTTCATGACGATGACCGAAACTTCACTCCTTACAACACACAAGTACCTTTATAGATGGAAAAAGAAAATGGATGTGCTTGGTCTTTTTGAATATTTTCTTTAAACCTAGTACTTTCTCCAAATTGCCAGGCAACTGTTCAATACTTTTTCTAAAAATGGAGATTTGTATTGAAATTTGTATTTATAATGTTTGTGGTATCTATACATATATGCATACAACCAAATATCTTAGCATCTGCATCAAAGTCAGGGAGTGTAACACTGAAAGCCTTAATCAGAATAAAAGCTAATTTATGTTTGCTTTGTATGTCAATGAATTTAGGTAGCAAAATTCTAGTGCAGCCAAATTAATCTGGCTCAGCTCCTGCACACATTCTAGTTTATGTTTATTGCCTCTTTTTTCCTGATAGAATTGTAGATTAATTGAATTGGAAGGAACCACAATAACCCTATAGCCCGGCCCACTGCAAAACGCAAAAACACAAACCAAACATGAGAAATGGTGGTGCAGCTTTTTGGGGAGAGAAAAAACCCCCAGAGTTGAGACTCTGAAACCATCATATGCTTCAGTGCTGTATAGATTTTCTGTCAATAATTTTTTCCTGGTTTTTTTTTAAATAAAATCTAAGCAGCTGCAACTCAATTAATTACTTCTGGTTCTAGTTTCTCAGCCATAGAAGACTCGTCAACCATATTCTGAATAAAATCTTTTTATATACCTGTGGAGGGCATAGAGAATGGTCTTGAAAAAGAAGAAAAAAATGGCTACCTAGTCAATGGTCAAATAAGAGGGGCTTGAGCTGGACCAAGAAAATAATGTGAATAAACATCTCACGTGGGCCCCTCACTAGTTCATCCAAAGATAAAGTGAGGAAGAGGAGAAGCACATTCAGACTCTCAAGATTCTGTTACTAAAACTGCTACAATAAAAGTACTGATGACCGATATGGCATCGATTTCTCAGCCTGGTCTACCTTGTAGGACTGACAGTACCTAAAAACGCTTTTTAAAAAATATTCCTTCTATCTTCTCTTTATTTGACAGTCTTTCAACAGATATTTGGGGAGTTGAAACCTCCCTCCCCAAAACCCTTTCATGGTTTTCTAAGGTTTTGATTATTTGCTAATAACCAATAAATCTTTATTTCAATGTATATGGTCACCCATCTCAACAAAGCAAATACATAGTGGTGGTACAGTGGTTAGAATGCAGTACTGCTGGACTAATTCACTGCTCACTCCAGGAGTTTGATTCTGGCAGGTTCCAGGTTGACTCGGCCTTCCATCCTTCCGAGGTCGGTAAAATGAGGACACAGATTGTTGGGGGCAATAGGCTGACTCTGTAAACCACTTAGAGACGGCTGTAAAGCAGTGTGAAATGGTGTATAAGTCTAAGTGGTATTGCTATTGCTATACATAACGGGAGTCAAAGTCGATTGTGTCATGTGACATCACATGATGTATAACTTTTTTGCCTTTGCAGAACCTGGGTGGGTGTGTCCTGTGTGTGGTATCTTAGCTAGCTGCCCATTTCTCTTATGCTGGATTTGATTATTTGGGGATTGTTCCCAGATATATTTCTATTTTACACAGAAAGAAATGGTGGGAAAGAAATTATCAACAATTCATTTGTTTATGTTCTTTCATGAATGTGAAACTATGTTCAATTGTTGTCCACATTATATTTAAATTCCTAGATTCAGATACTACGTCTGTTTCCTGGTCAAAACCTGTCAGGATGTCTGTGACAAGACAGAAAAGACAGAGGGTAGTACCCCAAGAGTGTTCTAAGGAAGAAGAACCTGATCCAGCAAAAGGTACAGTCTGAAACATCAGTTATAGCTACAATGGAATTTCTGCTTTATTGGGTTCATGTCATCAACTGAGACTGATCGAGGCCAAAAACAGCTTCAGGTTTGTCAGTGTTCTGCAAGTTGCAGCCTTTTTACGAGAAGCTGATTAAGATAAGGAAAACACCCTTTCAGAAATTATGCCAAAGCAAGCAAATTTATCCTTCCCATTAAAGAATAAGGTTTGAAATTGGGTTTGGGATTTTGGTGTGTGGTTGTTACATAGTCATTTACTAAATTGTACAGTTTTTGTTTTATTTAATATATAGATTAAGAGTTATTAAAAATATTTATTTCTTGCCTAACTCTACATCCAATGAAATAGTTTTTTTATATGGGGCAGTCACAGATTCATTTTATCATTTTAGGTCGCTACAATATCTCAAACTTGAGAATTATCATAGAACAAACATGAAGAATATTCAGATTGCTTCATTTGAAACCCAAGAATTTTTCAGTGAATTATCACAAACGTTCTACTTTTTCATCATTCATCAAGTAAACAGCTTATAAGTCATCCAGTACAGACTTAAATTTCTTTTACTTCCTGATAAAGTGATTGGTTTGGTTAAGTGATCTGTGTAATTTAATTTTATGTTTTTATACATATATTCACAAGAAACAGAGATGAATAGCAATATTGGTACTTCCGTAAGACAGTTTGTGAAACTTCACCATTATTGTAACAAAATAAGTAATAGTTTCCATTCCTTGTAGTGCCATCTTCTCCTCACATGAGATTGATTCTGGAGTGCATGTGCTCTAAAATGCTTAGCCTAAAGGAACAACTCAATGATCTTGACCGTGCCGCAGGTGATGGAAATTGTGGCAACACACATGCACAGGCTGCCATTGGTTAGTTCTCGTATCATACTCTTAAGCCTTGGAGTCAACTTATATCACCTGGCGACCTTGGACTTCTTTAAAAATCCAGTGTTGAATTCAGATACAGATACAGATAATCAAAGTTGGAAGGGACCTTGTAGGTCATCTAGTCCAATCCCCCGCCCAAGCGGAAGACCCTACACCATTTCTGACAAATGGCAGTCCAATCTCTTCTTGAAAGTCTCAAGTGATGGCGCTCCCACAACTTCTGAGGGCAAGTTGTTCCATTGGTTGATTGTTCTCACTGTCAGAAAGTTTCTCCTTGTTTCCAGGTTAAATCTCTCCTTGTTCAGTTTCCATCCATTATTCCTTGTCTGGTCTACAGGAGCTTGAGAAAATGGCTTGACCTCTTCCTCCCTGTGGCAGCCCCTCAAATATTGGAAGACCGCTATGTCTCCCCTGGTCCTTCTCTTTACTAGATTAGCCAAGCCCAGTTCCTGCAACCGTTCGTTGAATGTTTTAGCCTCCAGTCCCCTAATCATCCTGGTTGCTCTTCTGTGTACTTTTTCTAGAGTATCAACATCTTTTTTATATTGTGGTGACCAAAACTGGATGCAGTACTCTAGGTGTGGTCTTACTAAAGCTTTATAGAGTGGTATTAGTACCCTTGAACTTGACTGTATCCCTCTGTTAATACAACTTAGGATTGCATTAGCTTTTTTGGCAGTGGCTGCACACTGCTGGCTCATATTTAGCTGGTTGTCCACTAAGACTCCAAGATCCCTCTCACAGTTACTGCTATTGAGCCTGGCTTCACCCAGTCTATATGTGTACTTTTGGTTTTTCTTGCCAAAGTGTAGGACTTTACTTTTCTCTATATTCAATTTCATTTTATTAGATACAGCCCAGTGTTCTAGTCTGTCAAGATCCATCTGGATCTTGAGCCTATCTTCTTGGGTGTTAGCTATTCCTGCCAGCTTAGTATCACCTGCAAATTTGGTAAGTTCCCCTTCTACTCCCTCATCTAAGTTGTTAATGAAGATGTTGAAGAGTACTGGGCCTAAGATGGAACCTTGTGGCACCCCACTGCTTACTTCCCTCCATGTAGACTTAGACCCACTAAGGACTACTCGTTGAGTATGGTTTGCCAGCCAGTTGCAAATCCATCTAGTGGTGGTGCTATCTATTCCACTTTTTTTCTAGCTAAGAAGTAGGTTGTGGTCTACTCTATTGAATGCCTTGCTGAAATCTAAATATATTATGTCCACAGTATTTTGCTGGTCTACTAATTTAGTCACTGTGTTGAAGAATGAAATAAGATTGGTTTTGCATGATCTGTTTTTAACAAACCCGTGCTGACTGCTAGTTTTTACTTTACTTGTTTCTAGATGTTGGCAGATCTGTTTTTTTATTATCTTTTCCAGTATATTCCCCGGTATTGATGTTAGGCTGATTGGTCTATAGTTTCCTGGGTCTGTTTTTTTTCCTTTTTTGAAGATGGGAACCATATCAGCTCTTTTCCAGTCCTCTGGTAGTTCCCCGGTGCTCCAGGATTTTTGAAAGATATGGTGCAGTGGTTCTGAGATGACCTCTGCCAGCTCCTTTAAAACTCTGGGATGTAATCCATCAGGCCCCAGTGATTTGTTGTCATCAAGATCAGACACGTATTCTCTTACTATTTTTTTTTTGCTTATTTTAACTTTTATTTCTGGTCTGCCTTTTACAGTTATGTTTTTGGTGGGTTGAGCTATAGTTTCTTTTTGTGTGAAGACAGATGCAAAGAACGAGTTAAGCAGTTCTGCTTTCTCTCTGTTGCCTGTTACTTCCTTGCCATCTTCTCTCTTTAGCGGACCGACTGTTTCCTTGATTTTTTTCTTGTTATTTATATGTTCCACTGAGCTCTTTTGTAAAATTTGGCTCATTTTTAGTTAGAGCAATGAAAGCCTGAAATACCCTAACCATAGCTAAGGCTACAGAGGCAGCTATATTTTAGGTTGTGAAGCATGAACAAATTTTGGCTTTTGTGTGCTTGATAAAAATGAGAGGATTTCAACTAAGGTTTAAGCTGTATGCCCAAAAGAGTAAAGCTTTCTTCCAAACTGTGAACTAAATTTGGAGAGTGGGGTTGGAGAAGTAGTAAATAAAGTGTGGAAAGGGAACTTCAGGAAGACAGTAATGTCACAAAAACAGGAAAAGCCCAAGGGGAACATCAGGTCAGCCAGAAAACAAACTTACATAGGAAAAGGAATCAAATAAAAAGTATTAAAGAATCCCTATAGACAAAAGCCTAAGTAATTAAGAAAACTAGACAAATAGGAAAAGGAAACAAAAGATAATTTAGAAAACCCTTACAAACACAGGACATACCAAATAAGCAAAACAAACAGTCAAAAGACACAAAATATAAATTACAAAAGGGACAGGCAGGAGATTGCCACAGAACAAATATGAAAAACTTTCTTAAAGCTAAAAGAGATTACAAAAAACCAATAATACAATCTGGCCACACCGCAGAGTTTGCCCTCCGGCGGAAATAAAGACAAACTCAAACAGGATTTGAAACATTAGGCACAAATAAAAACACTCACACAAAATCAACTTACAAAGGGAGAAAAGGGTATAAAAAACCAGGGAGTTACCATGGGAAGCTAGCTAGCCCAGGAACGCAGACTTCTCGCTGTTCTCCACCTTCCTGAAAAATAAAAAGATCCAACTTTCAAGCAGTTGTCCATATCCTTGCACCGAAGCTCTCCCAGCGGGAAAATTAAATCCTCGAAAGAAAGGCATTTTGACATCTTTCAACAAAAGCCTAAACACAATAGATTTTATGTTCGCTGTATTTGCAAATTGGGATGGAAGGATGAAAATAGGAATCAGACCAAAAATGATTGATCTTGCAACTGAGCAAAATAAATTGTTGCAGTATCCATAATTCAAACTAGCTTTGGGTATTACTGTTGTTTTCTCTAAAACAAAATGTGGTAAACATGAGCTGTTGCTCTTCCTCTCTCAGCATTGGAGATTATATATGCTCTGAATTTTGTATTGTAGCACTAGCAATCGCAATAGCACTTAGACTTATATATAGTGCTTTACAGTCCTCTCTAAGCGCTTTACAGAGTCAGCATATTGCTCCCAACATTCCTGGTCCTCATTTTACTGACCTCAGATGGATGAAAGTCTAAGTCAACCTTGAGCCTGGTGAGATTCGATCTGCCAAATTTCAGTCAGGCAGCAGGCAGCAGAAGTAGCCTGCAGTACTGCACTCTAGCCACTGTGCCACCAAAGCTCTTATTGATACATTAAGATTAATAATTTGAAAGTAGTTGTGTTTCTGCCCAAGAGAGGAAAAGATTTTAAATTTTTACTGATTCTGGTATCCTTGGTAACTCTCTGAGCTTGATGGTTTGCTTGCAGATGTTTCATCATCTAACTAAGTAATATCATTGAGACTGTTACCTAGTTGGGTAGTGAAACATCTGGAAGCAAACAACAAAGTTCAGAGACTATCAAAGACTCCACAGTTCAATCCTCAGCTCCATAAATTATTTTCTGATTCTGTTGATAAATGAATTCTCATGTGTGGGTAAACAGCTCCATCAATCTTGTACTACCCATGGAGTACAAGGTGTGTGGAGCTGTTTACCCAAACATATTGTAGAAACTATTCTATTAAATATTTCCTCTGACAGGTATGGAGGAGCTGTACCCAGAGGACGGAACCATGGTAAGAAATTTATCCTATTATCCTTATTGTCTTTGAGTTTCTTCTGTTGGTACCATGATGGCAGCCATATTTTCTTTCCTTCACTAGTGATACTAATTGCAGATTATAACATTTGTGATGTACTTAATGCTAGTAGAGTTATTAATGGGATTATTTCCATGAGGGGCTTTATTGACATTGGGGAGTGGCAATCACTGTTGCAGGATTAGCCATATCAGTAGCACTTAGACTTAATTTACTGCTTCATAGTGCTTTACAGCTCTCTCGTAAGTGGTTTACAAAGTCACCAGATTGCCTCAAACAATCTGGGCCCTCATTTTACCCACTTCAGAAGCATGGAAGGCTAAGTCAACCTTGAGCCAGTCAGGATCGAACTCCTGCCAGTGGTCCAAATTAGCCTGCAATTCTGCATTGTAACCACTGCACCACTACAGCTCCCTGGAGTGTGCTTAATATTCCAAGGTGAAACTCGCCCCTTCAGGGGTCCTGAACCTAGAGATCACCTTCCAATTTAACATTTGTAGGGTCAAGACAAAATGAGGTATCTTATTCCTCAGTGTTATAACTGCTCCTACAACCTACAATTGGATGTTTAAAAAAGTCTAGTTTAATCCATTAACAGCAATTATTAGTTTTATAATTGTTGTCATTGTTTGAGATAGTGGAGGAAAAAAGAGGCATGGAAGTAAAGAATTGATTAAATATTGAAAACTGGTTTGGATGTCAAAAATGGATTTCTGCCTACGCAAGTGACTTTAGGGTTGCTTTTGAGATCTTTCTTATAAAAAGCTAAGATTCATGTTTCTAATACATTATCTCTGTGTATTCTACAGATGTGCTCTCTTCTTCATCCACATATTGGTTTTAGACACATTTACAGACTCCCAAGTTTCTTTTGATCTGTATAAAAGCATTTGAGTTCTGGGTACTATACAGGGGTGGGATTCTACCAGTTCACACCTATTCTCTAGAACTGGTTGTTAACATTCTAAGCAGTTCAGAGAACCAGTTGTTAGAAGAAATTACTGGCCTAATCCTTTAAGGAAGGCAGGAAGGAAACATTCTGGTGTTGCTTACAGAAACTGCCTCTCCATTAACCCTTATTACATTCTTGACAGGACTAGACTTCCTGTCTCAGGAATGTCTCTGGAGTTTTTTTTCCCCTCCTTTGCTGGTACTTTGCTTGTGTGGAGTGATCAAAGTTACAATGGCACTGAAAAAAGTGGCTTAGGACCATTTTTCACACTTATGACTGTTGCAGCATCCCCACAGTCATGAGAGGCCAGGTGAGGAGATACATACCTCGATGTGAGTGATATTGAGTTGGCCGCATTCAGCCAATAACATGGCCACCAAGTCATGTCCATCCAGTCACATTACCACCAAGGCACGCCCACCAACTAAGCCATGCCCACAGAACCGGTTGTTTAAAAATTTGAATCCCACCTCTGGTACTATACATCACAAACTGTACATTTGAACTATGCAGACCATAATATTTATGCCGGCAATGGATATTTCAGAGATTTCTCTGTACTGTTTTTTTCAACTACATACACATTTATAGTATACACATTTATGTTGCTTTCCCCCCGCCCCCAGAAGGCAGAAGCTGCTGCTGAATCTTCAAAAAATATGGAAGCTTCTGCAGGCAGAGCCAGTTATATCAGCTCAGCTCATCTAGAACAGCCTGATCCTGGTGCTGTAGCAGCTTCAGCCATTCTCCAGGCAGTGTTGGAAGGGTTGCAGGCTAAACCATAGTAACTTGATGATATTCTTCCTTAATATAAATCAGAGGTCGCCAACCTTTTGGACCTCAGGGACCACCAGACTCCTAATTTTAGATCCCAGGGACCACTAACTGGTTCTGTGGGTGTGGCCTAATTTGTGGGTGTGGCTTGGTGGTCATGTGACTGGATGGGCATGGCTTGCATGTAAATATTATAAATATTTATCTACATATTGAATTTTTTATAAAAAAAGAGCAACTTTTACCCAAAATCAGGCAAAACAGGCAGGCAGATTGAGTTGCTCACAGAATCACAGATTCATTCAGAAATCTATCTATCTGCCATTGGCTAGCTCAGTCTGTCACATAAAATTTGCTTGCAAGCAACTCACAAAATTAACTCACAATACACCATGCATGTAAATATTGAATTTTTTATTTTAAAAAGAGCAACTTTTACCTAAAATCAGGCAAAGCAAGCAGGCAGATTGAGTTGCTCACAGTGATCTATCTATCTGCCATCGGCTAGCTCAGTCTCTCAAATTTGCTTGCCGTGAATCTGCAATTGAATTTGCTTGCAAGCAAACCTTCAGTCCTAAGGTTCGGCTGTACTTAAAAGCAGAGCCAAAGATCTAAAGACTAGCTAGAAAGCAAGAAATCCAAACATTTCCTGCTTCCTAGCTAATCTAAATCTCCCGGCAAAGTAGAACATATGATGGTCGGAAAAAGGAAAAATAGCAATTTAGCAGGCAAGATTACTGTGTAAGGAGTGAGTGGGCAGGAGGGTTTCCACGGGCCATGTGGCCAGCACGGCCTTGTGTTTCTGTGCAGCCTGGATTAATTGCCTTGGGGTGGTGGTCTGGGGGTGAGATTTCTCTACGGCCCATCAAATTTTCTCATGGCCCACCTGTTGGCAACTGCTGATATAAATCATATTTTAATCGCTATTTTATCCCTGCTATGCAGGACTTACTAAATCCTGGTACTTTTGGCATGACAAGGTTTATTTTAACTTACAAAACTTTCCTGCACATCATTTGGCAGTGTTCTTGAAATGTAAGGCTTGAGAACCGAGTTGTGTTTATATATTTGGGTCTGTTTTCTTCATGCTTTTTGGATTTTGGCTGTTGCAGGGTCCTCTCTTCAAGTTGTTCAAGTTGTTTTTATGTGCTGCATTTCTTCGCTGTATACAAGAGGTGTTTTAAGTTTTGCTGAAACTATGTAATAGTACATTCAAACAATATTGTAGCAATATAGCTTGAACAACTAAGTAAAATGTATGCAAAGATCTTCTAACTGTAGATACCAGGTATATAAATATGCCAGAAACTTTATAAAATACTTCATAAACAATGACTAGGAGTCTAGATATTTTTTTAAAAAACAACAACTAGAACTGCTGAAATTGATACATTGACACAGTATATCTCTAAAGTGTGGTTGACCAAAGCAGATGCTGTTTTTGCTCCTTGTCTGCTGATTTTGCATAGAGATGTCGCTGGCCACTGAGTGAAACAAGATTCTTGACTAGTTAAATTCATTTCCTGACGTAACCTGATTTAGGAGCACAGAAAGCCCCATCATTTCATACGGGCAATCATCACACTTGTTAAACTACTGCATATTTCTTTGCATGCAATACAGCTTATATAAATATGGAACACTTCAATCTAACTTATCTTGCATATACATACATACATACATACATACATACATACATACATACATACATACATACATATGCTGAGAAGAATATTGCTATATATTCATAGTTGAAATAATCTGCCTTTAGCCTTGGCAGTAACTCATCATTCTCATAGTTACAAGGATCCTCTTTGGGTACAAGAGATCATAAATCTAGATCAGGATTTTTGAACTGCTTACCTTCTGGGCAATATGCTTCAACTGTTACACAACCAATTAAAATGTACTCTGCTAGTAATGTTTAGCTAGTACTTAGATAACATTAAAGGAAGCTTGGCAACCAGACCTCTCTTTCGGGAGTTTCATAAATGGGATTATTTACAAAGAGTTTTTCAAGGTTGTCCATCTATTTTGCTATTTTGCTTGTGATGGTAAATATTCATCTTTATAGATGAATAAGCTAGGACTTAAGCACTTTGAGCTAGGATTGGAAATAAGTCAAAAACACTCAGACTGTAGAATATATTATTATTCAGGTAACATGCTGGTTAACACATTAGATCTTTTATGTGATGGGCAAATAGGTGTTATTTTCAGGAGCACCTATAGAAAGAATGAATTGTAATTTAGATTGAAAGAAATTATCAGGTATATTTCTCTGACAGCCAAGGATACATGTTTGTAAAGGTGACTTCTGTCATATGATCTGCCATAAAACCTCAAAGTTATTTCATCCAGGTAACTGCAAGCACCATTTTTAAATATTTTGCTAATAATATGATCAAGAACTAATTCAATATAACCAGAATGAAAGCTAGGTGCAAAGTTATAATTAAATGAAATTATCTGTATTTAAATTGGAAAAAATCTTAATGGTGTTAAGGAAATTTTTTGAAAGGAATGTAGAAGAATAAATATACATAAGATTTTAATCATTGTCTGGTTATTTCCAAATAAAACCTTTAAACTAACTTTGTTTCAAGACATTTTTCAGCTATTTTGGAGCCAAGCATCTTATTTTAAAGATGCTTGGCAAAACGCAAAACGCAAAAGGAAATATCCTTCTAAGATTTAGACAAGGTAAATAATGTATGACTTCTCATTCTAGATATAGCACAGATGCGGTGGAAATAAACTAAGCTCAGCATGTGAGAGACAGAGAGACTTAGGACAGAGTTGAACATAGTAAACCAAGAATCATTTGTAAACTTAATAATTCAAGAATGTTAGTGAACCCATAGAACCTAGTTGATACGTATTATAACTCCAACTTCCAAAATATGATTGCTAAGCTTGTGAAAGTTAACTTTTTGAAGTATTTGGGACAATTTTAGACAAGAGAACTCTGTTGAATGAAAGAAAAGCTGGTGTATGTCGAAGATATTACCCAAAGAAAGCATGTGTTTTTATGTTTAACTTAAGGGTTATGTTCAGTCAGCCACAGAGGGGTATTCCAGAATGTGTAACTGTAAATAATAATAACTCTCTGCCAACCTTGAGCTAATACAATGATACTGAAGAGTTAACATTGCAATACATGTAATTAGCCCATAGTAGACACAGGTAATCCTTGTTTGGTGACTGCCCTGTTTTAGCAACCATTCACAGAATAACTGTGATGAAAAAATAACTTTACAACCACTCCTCACATTTACAACTTTTGCAGGTCTGTAAAGCAAAGCAAAGCTGGAGTTACATCATAAGCAGAAACATGATTACACTTAACAAGCACCTTGTGTAACGACTAAGTTGCTAGTCCCAATTGTTGCTAAATGAGGACTACCTGTATAGTGGTTTGGTTTTTGGTTCTTTAAATAAATGTAGCTTGCAAGAAACAGAAATAGGTAACACTATATGCTATAAACAGCTCAACAGAAATATTATTTTAATTTAATTATATATCAAGGGCCAGTCCTTGAGTGTGTTCAGTTCACATTGCTTGATTAAATTCAGGAATTTCTCTATTGTTGCTTATGGAGAACAGCATAATATTTTATCAGCATTACTAAAAAAGTGATTAGGACAAATAAGAAGGGGATCAATTTCCACATTAATACGATAGAAGATACATATATTAGAAATGGAATGGCATCAAGGGCCCATTAATATTTTTTTTCTAAATATTCTTTTTCTTGTTAGACCAGACATGTGATCCAACGTAAAGTCTCATATTTAAACTCTAATGAAAGATGGCTTAAAATAAGGTGATTAGATTATAGCTCTAAGAAAAAAGTAAAGTTAGTTATAGAGTCACATTATCGTAACATGTTTGAGATATTATTGTAATATATGTAAAAGCCTGCTCTTCACCCTCACACAAGCACAAAGTCTTCTGTTCTGAGAATAATTTTGTTGGAAACACTGGAGGCATTTTAAAGCAGCCTAACTAATTACCGTATATACTCGAGTATAAGTCGACCCGAATATTAGCCGAGGCACCTAATTTTGCCACAAAAAACTGGGAAAACTTATTGACTCGAGTATAAGCTGAGTTTTTCAGCACATATTTTGTGCTGAAAAAAAACCCCTCGGCTTATACTCAAGTGAGATTCCCTCTGAAAAAAAAAATGGTGTGGAGCTCCGGAGTTGGGCAGCCGCTTCCCTGCTTCCGTGTTTCCTTTGCAACTTGTAAGCATGGGGGTAATCGGAAGCAGAAAAGTTCTTGCATGAGGATATATTGTTTTTTTCTTTATTTAACTGTTTTTATGAGGGGGGGGGAAAGACCCACCGTCTTGTGAGAATGCTCAGACACAAAATCTATCCTCCTGAAAATAAGTGTGTGTGTGTTGGGGGGATTTTAACAGAGGGAAGACATAGGCAAAAGCGACGGAAGATCCTTCAGGGGAAACTGAGGGGGAGACTCACCCTTGGTCCAGATGAGCCCCCTTCCCCACCCCTAAGGAAGCAGAGGCAGCCAGCAAGGGCAGGCAAGCCCCGCTTCGCGGACTCCATCCATCCTCGCTCCCACCCACCCACCCAATGCCATGAAGTCCCCCAATCGCGCAGCCCAGAATCGCCCTCCCCTCAGGGGGCAGCAACGACGCCCAGTGTTTCCTGAAACAAGAAGCTCCACCCTGCAATGAAAGCACCCTGGCTCTAGGCTCAGAAAACAATGCAAGCCGAGGTGGCTTCATTTCCTCAGCCCTAGCTGCTTTCAGTCCACTCAGGAGGCTGAGGGGGAGGAGGAGGTGGTGGCAGCGGCTCGCGTTGTTTTCTGGCTCTAGGCTCGCGATCGCAGAAAACAACGCGAGCCGCTGCCGCCACCTCCTCCTCCTCCCGAGCGTACTGAAAGCAGCTAAGGCTGAGGAAACGAAGCCACCTCGGCTCGTGTTGCTTTCTGAGATCGTGAGCCTAGAGTCTAGAGCTCAGAAAATAACGCGAGCCGCTGCCACCACCTCCTCCTCCCCTTCCTCCTCCCGAGTGGACTGAAAGCAGCTAGGGCTGAGGAAACAAAGCCACCTCAGCTCGCGTTGCTTTCTGAGATCGCGAGCCTACAGCTCAGAAAATAATGCGAGCCGCTGCCACCACTTCCTCCTCCCCCTCCTCCTCCCGAGCGGACTGAAAGCAGCTAGGGCTGAGGAAATGAAGCCACCTCGGCTCGCATTGTTTTCTGAGCCTAGAGCCAGGGCACTTTCATTGCACTGCGGAGCTTCTTGTTTCAGGAAACACTGGGCGTCGTTGCTGCCCCCTGAGGGGAGGGCGATTCTGGGCCGTGTGATTGGGGGACTTCATGGCTTTGGGTGGGTGGGTGGGAGCGAGGACAGACGGAGTCCGCGAAGCGGGGCTTGCCTGCCCTTGCTGGCTGCCTCTGCTTCCTTAGGGGCGGGGAAGGGGGCTCATCTGGACCAAGGGTGACTCTCCCCCTCAGTTTCCCCTGAAGGATCTTCCGTCACTTTTGCCTATGTCTTCCCTCTGTTAAAATCCCCCCAACACACACACACTTATTTTCAGGAGGATAGATTTTGTGTCTGAGCATTCTCACATGACGGTGGACTTCCCCCCCCCCTAAAAACAGTTAAATAAAGAAAAAACAATACATCCTCATGCAAGAACTTTTCTGCTTCCAATTACCCCCATGCTTACAAGTTGCAAAGGAAACACGGAAGCAGGGAAGCGGCTGCCCAGCTCCGGAGCTCCATACCATTTTTTTTTCAGACGGAATCTGATTCAAGTATAAGCTGCGGGGTTTTTTTTCAGCACAAAAAATGTGCTGAAAAACTCGGCTTATACTCGAGTATATACAGTATTATGTTTTGTCATCAACTGTGAATCTCAGTAGTCACACTACATTAATACAAAAATAAGATTATGTTCCACTGACACAAATATATACAGAAGAACACTGTGGATGGGAAATATATAATTTGGGTTTTTGACCATTTGGAACCACTCTTTTTTTTAAAAAAATCTTTTTTAATTAGCATGTGTGAATTTCTAATTACAGACCATGAAATATCAATGTTTTCTTTAGATCATAAGGGTTTACAGTAATCAAATGAAAAAAATATTTGGAAAAAAAAATATCTCAATTGATATCATATCATTCCAAGTAAACAGAAACCATAAAAGGTAACAAGGTAGTTGCATCTCCATAATACATTATACCAGTAGTTTTCCAAGTATAGTCAGGGATCCACAAAGTCAAATACCTTAATATTTCTCAGTTTTTTATATATGAGATTTTTATATTCCTGTAAGTCGCCTTTGAGTCGCCATGTGCGAATAGGCGGCAATCTAAATTTCCTAAATAAATAAATAAATAGAAAGTACGGAGTATTCACTTTAAGGCCTAATGTGGTTTAAAGGTTGAAGCAGATTGAAAAAACACCTCTTTCTATTTGATTCCCAACACCACCCCCATTCAACTGAGGTTGTCCGAGAATATTTGCCTCCCTTTGTCACATGGGTGACCTGGAGCCCAAGTTCTTTGGAATGTGCTCGCATCTGAGTTTTGGTATAAGTTGTGTGTGTGTGTGTTCTGTTTACGCAGTATTCAAAAATACTTTTCAAAGCACATTAAAGAACCATATTCATTTTTTATAATTCATCATAGCATAATTCCTCACCTGTCTAATGTGTTATGAATTCACATCCGAATGCTTCCATCCTGGTATGGCAAGACCCAACAACACTAACATACCAAACCACAAAATCAGCATTCCCAGAATGTTGGCAAACCAAGCCTCTGCAGGAAGCTGGGAATACGGTGTTGTTGAATTTGTTCTAAGAAAATAGTCAAACAAAGTGTTTGATGAAAACTAGTTCAATTCACATATTTCTGCAAATATCCAAAAAGAAGGGAATGCTTGGAATATATTAATAAACTTTTTAGGCCATGGGTTCTTCTGTAATCATGAGACTTTATCTACCAGCTTTTTTTGCTCTTGCAGGCTTCCAAATATTTACTAGTGATGTCATAATACAAAACCTCGGCATTCTTATGGTATCCGTTCCGAGCAGATCTCCATACATTAGTTCCATTTTTACTTGCTATGTTGGAAAAACTAAATATACAAGGGTTGGTAATATATCTATACCAGCTTTCCAGATCCCTGAGTCACCAGGAGGTGTTAAACCTTCTCTTCTGCAACTTCTAAATATGAAAGGTGCAAAATTGGAGGAAACTGATGTAGACATTTCAAGAAAAATGCTTGCCACAGGGAACTCATTCCTAAAGGCATCCCTGTAGCTGGATTCTGGGTGCCTGGTGAGGCTTTAGGAACACTCCCCTTCATATTTAGAAGTATTTTGGTTACTGCCAAAATCCATAACAATTTCAGTCCAGATCAGCTTGAGTTTTCTTTCCTTTTTTCTAGATTGAAATTAATAAGACAAATTAACTTGTCACCTCAGAGATTACTTGTTTCCTCAGAATCAAAAGACAAAACACAAAGACCCATTTCACCATGTGCTGATCAACCCATAACCAAATTCCATTACTCACAATCTCATGAATAACTTCTCATTAATGCCTGAGATGCAGGATGCAGTAGACAAGCCAAGGATGACAGAACCAAAGAAAAGATGGACAGGTCTGTAGAGGACTAGGAACCAGATGGGCGTCCAAGGCAACAGAAAAGAAGCAAATCCCATTAACCACTGGAAAGAAGAGACATAAATTAGAAATCTTACATTATAGTACCTGGATTGTACCTGAGCCTATACAAATTTACTTCTACATGGTTATCCGTGCCACTGTCATAACATAGTGATAAGAAGTTCTTTTTTCCTCTCATCTAATTAAAAAAAAAAGATCTTCAAGCACACATGGACACAACATTTGTGAAAATATGATTATTGTATGTGATTCCATCTCTCACAATACGTGTTCAGCAGGCAACGCATTACATATTTCTTTAGGTAACACATTATTCATATGCATAATTTTTTGGTTTAATCACAAAAGAGATAGCCACTTACCCAGTAGGAGAAAAGTAATCTCTCTGTTCATAGAATTAATTTCTAGTGACAAGAAACTGAGGACACACAAGATACATAAAAGTACCATCATGGGATATATGTATGTATATATGTATCTATGTATGTATGTATGTATGTATGGTATTCAGCTTTGTTTGGGTATTTTCCCACGTCATTATAGTTGTGCTTTTAAAGTTGTAGCAATGTTTCGGCAGAATCTCATCTGCCATCATCAGGCTTCTGTATTGTGTTCGTCTGTATAGTGTCTTGTATATATAATCCAAGACAAAAAAAGTCACAAAACAGACAGAAGATATTAGAAACACCAATCAAGTAGAACACAGCAAACTCCAAGACCAATAAACACAGACCAAGACTCCCAACCAATCAGGATGAAGAAAAAACCATTCTGGCACAGCAGTAGGCTAACCCCAAATTTAAAACTGAAACAACTGTAAAAGTCTGACTCACAGATGAACACAATACAGAAGCCTGATGATGGCAGATGAGATTCTGCCAAAACATTGCTACAACTTTAAAAGCACAACTATAATGACGTGGAAAAATACCCGAACAAAGCTGAATACCATACATGTAAGTACACATGAAAACTTAAGAATATATATTTCCCACGTCATTGTAGTTGTGCTTTTAAAGTTGTAGCAACGTTTTGGCAGAATCTCATCTGCCATCATGAGGCTTCTGTATAGTACCCGCAAAGTACCCGCGAAAACTTAAGAAAACACACACACACACACACACATATATACATATACTTTTGACATAAATCAATCCATTGATATACTCTTACCTACCTGGCATGAAAAAAGTAGTACAGCAGTGAGCCCAAGCCAGCTGTGTAGAGAGTACATGTTGGGGATCTTCTGCACATTGTGAAAGTTGAAAACTACCTCCAATCCCAAAATGGCAGAGATGAATGCTATCAAAGTAAGTGTTGCATGCAGCACCTTCCGAGAGAGCAGGGAACCCATTTGGGAAAAGGGCAAACGGTACACTAGTGCTGCTGCAGGGGAAAAAGGGGGAAACCATCAGAGCCAGGTGAATCGATCTAGCACTGTCGCCACTTAAACACCAAAAGGAGAGGAAAAGGACGGAGAAAATTTTTTTTCACTTACCTATACCATATAAGATCACCATGCCTGTCACCATGAGAACTGGGTGCCAATTAAACATCTTACGAGAACCATCCCAGGCAAAGCCGCCAAGCCAGTGCTGACTCCAATATACTGTAAGCCCCAAACACAAGATGCTCAGATTTCCCACAAGGATTGAATATGGTAAGAATGGAATTGTAGGCATCTCAATGCTACTTGGATGAACACCTGAGAAAATAAAGCAAGATACCAGAAACTGAACAAACAGTTCAGGTTATTGATAAGAAATTAAATTCCAAATCTCTTCTGCCAGCTTTCGATTCTTCTTAGTCAATGTTGCCTTCACCCAACTCCAAATGTCATTGCTTTCCGCTGTACAGCACATGCACTTCAATTTTACTATTTTTATCATTATCACCCAAGGGGGAGGGGCTAGAGGGAATGGGCTAGAGAATATAGTTTAATGTATTTACCCATTAAAATTCATTGTTCAGAGAACAAAGTCTCAGTATCTCTGGGCTGATTCTACCTGGGTGGCAATATGTACAAAGCTCAATTGCTACCATCAGTTTAATTAATGGGATTATCGTATTTTTTAAGTCCAGAAATGCTATGTACTCATATCACTAAATATCGTTTCTAGGGGAACTGATGAGTTTATTGTACAAAGTCGGGGGGGGGGGAGGAAGCCCTCTACAGATATTGCACCTGTAACCTCTGCTTCTTGAGAAGGCAACAGTCATGACTTCACTTCATTGAATTTGAAGGAACCACAATAATCCTAGTCAGGGAGTGTAACACTGAAAGCCTTAATCAGAATAAAAGCTAATTTATGTTTGCTTTGTATGTCAATGAATTTAGGTAGCAAAATTCTAGTGCAGCCAAATTAATCTGGCTCAGCTCCTGCACACATTCTAGTTTATGTTTATTGCCTCTTTTTTCCTGATAGAATTGTAGATTAATTGAATTGGAAGGAACCACAATAACCCTATAGCCCGGCCCACTGCAAAACGCAAAAACACAAACCAAACATGAGAAATGGTGGTGCAGCTTTTTGGGGAGAGAAAAAGACTCTGAAACCATCATATGCTTCAGTGCTGTATAGATTTTCTGTCAATAATTTTTTCCTGGTTTTTTTTAAAATAAAATCTAAGCAGCTGCAACTCAATTAATTACTTCTGGTTCTAGTTTCTCAGCCATAGAAGACTTGTCAACCATATTCTGAATAAAATCTTTTTATATACCTGTGGAGGGCATAGAGAATGGTCTTGAAAAAGAGAAAAAAAATGGCTACCTAGTCAATGGTCAAATAAGAGGGGCTTGAGCTGGACCAAGAAAATAATGTGAATAAACATCTCACGTGGGCCCCTCACTAGTTCATCCAAAGATAAAGTGAGGAAGAGGAGAAGCACATTCAGACTCGCAAGATTCTGTTACTAAAACTGCTACAATAAAAGTACTGATGACCGATGTGGCATCGATTCTCAGCCTGGTCTACCTTGTAGGACTGACAGTACCTAAAAACGCTTTTTAAAAAATATTCCTTCTATCTTCTCTTCATTTGACAGTCTTTCAACAGATATTTGGGGAGTTGAAACCTCCCTCCCCAAAACCCTTTCATGGTTTTCTAAGGTTTTGATTATTTGCCAATAACCAATAAATCTTTATTTCAATGTATATAGTCACCCATCTCAACAAAGCTAATACATAGTGGTGGTGCAGTGGTTAGAACGCAGTACTGCTGGACTAATTCACTGCTCACTCCAGGAGTTTGATTCTGGCAGGTTCCAGGTTGACTTGGCCTTCCATCCTTCCGAGGTTGGTAAAATGAGGACACAGATTGTTGGGGGCAATAGGCTGACTCTGTAAACCACTTAGAGACGGCTGTAAAGCAGTGTGAAGTGGTGTATAAGTCTAAGTGCTATTGTTATACATCACAGGTGTCAAACTCAATTGTGTCATGTGACATCACGTGCCGTATAACTTTTTTGCCTTTGCAGAACCTAAGTGGGTATGGCCTACGTGTGGCACATCCAGCCCACAGGCCACCAGTTTGACACCCCTGCTATATGTAATTGACAGCCATGGTTAAAAAATCAAAATAAACAGCAAACAAATCATCAGTTATTGCACAGACTTTGCCATACATCCAGAAGCTCAAGCTCTGTGTCAGAAACATGTCTTTAAGGCCTTACAGAAGCCCAGCAGAGTCAGGGCTAATCTGATTTCACAGGCAAGACTCTACCTCTTCTGACTGGTTTTGAGTCAACATGCAAGCTACCTTCCTGTTAGCTTGCCAGATACTGTCCATGCTCAGGCTATTACCGTACCAATCCAATGGATATATGTAAAGTTAATTTACAACTAATTAAGCTAATTCCCGACTATATAATGCTATACCATGTCCACTTTGTACTGCCTGTTCCTTTAACAAAAGTACTTATCAAGATTAATGTTCCACTGATTGGATTCATTCCACTGTTTCTGTAATCCCTATTATGTATACCATACTTGTCTTTCTGCCTCATGATCCAGATCATCCATTTTTACCTATACTTTATCATTAGCATAGAGCAGGCCTGCACAATTTGCAGCCCACCAAGCTGCTTTGTGCCAGCGTTTGTGGAAAAACAGTCAATCCACTGCTGCCAACAAGGTTTTTGCAATAATTTCCAATCCAAAAGACACGTTGTCAAATATCTCCAGCCTTACAGACATTGCTAGTTGCATCACTGCCAATGGGCTGCCAGCTGTTCTCTGGCCTACAGTTACTTTAAAAGTATTAATCTGCCACTTTTGACTTCCAGAGAGTTCTGCAGATCTGGTATAGGGACATTTCAGATAATTAGGATAGCTTCCCTGTGTTTCTTTTTCCTTTATGTCTACCTTGCTTTGTAAAACTGGCAATTCCCAAATTATTTCACTTTGCTGCTGTATTCATTTCATTTACTTGGCAATTGTTTACTCATCACTGGTCTTACAATTTCCACTGACTCTAGTTTAAGAGCCTCCTAGCTAGATTAGCTCTCCATCATCAAAAATGTACTTTCTCAAGGGGTCTTCTGTTTCTAAAGGGTCTTCTATGAAATCACTCTTGATATGCTGGAGATTATGCCTTGCAGCATAATTTGTGCCCCCATGGGTTGAGCACAAAGGTCTATGATCAGCAGTTTATACGAATTCCATCAGTCTTTCCATCACATTTCATATTTGGACATGAGGGAGACATTATACATGACAAGATGAAAGATTTCAATGATAAAAGGAAGCTTCAATGCCTCAGAAAACGTCAGCCGCAACAACAGTCTTTGTTTTCTTGTCTATAAATTGTGACAGATTACTGTTACTCTGATCCAGTGACAAGAGTTTTTGCTGTGTGAGTAATTTGTAGCTGTCTTACCCGTATAGGTGAGGTTGAAATTGGGTGCCAAAGTTTAGAAAATGAAGAGTTTTGTGGTTGTTCTGATAGTAATTTATTGTCAGTTGTTTTTATTTCCATCATTTGGGTAAATTATAAGCTTCACATTGCTCTCCCACTTGCAGCATCCACACTACTATTCAATAAGTGCTAAGTGCGCTCTCATAGAATCGTTAGGAAAATTTTTGGAAACCCACCACTGTTTCTAATGAAGCAGACCGCGCAAACAGCAGATCCAACAACTAGTAAGTGTGCGGCACTCTCCTGGGGAAAATAAAGGAACTTTGTCGATTCGCCAATCAAAATCCCAGGAAGACCGAAATTGGCAGAAAAAGAAAAAGCAACAGCAAATAAAATCTTCTTGCGTAAAATACCAGTAGGAGAATATGCTATACTCCTTTACAAGAATGAGCATGTGGTTGACTGACAGTCACAATGATTGCCGATATTAAAGAGTATTATTACTCTCTTCCTCAGTCCAATTACAACGAAAATGCACGCCGCTTTCATACCTCTCTTCCGCCTAAGTCGCAGAGAGAGTCGGGAAAAGTAGTTCCAGACCTCAACAGCCAGACCTCAAAACGGTCTTCGCTGCTCATTGAGGACGAAGAACTTAAGCCCTCTGTTCGTTCTTGAGTGGAAACCCGCCCAATGAACATTTCCGACTGCTTTGAATGTCTGGGAAATGTAGTTTTCTTATGCACACGTGCGGTTTGGAGCAAATCTCCTTTTCTGGAAGATTTAAGTTATACCGCCTTTTTTTCCCGCGTCTTCGTTTATTTTTGTCTTTAGTACTTTTTTATTGATGTGTGTGTGTGTATAAGTGAACTGCAAGCTTCCTGAACAAATTCAGTCTCCACACAGCCTTCAATTGCCTGCCATGCACATGTTAATTGCAAACAAGTAGATAAATAGATGGAAATGTTTTTCACACACTAATTGAAAGATTAAGATTCCTAGCATGAATTATTAGCTGTCTCATTATTCCTAGCATGAATTATTAGCTGCCTCATTATATGCCTAAATCCAGAAGCTGAGCTTCCATATTACAGAAAATATAATGTGGCTGGTTTATTTTGGGTTATGATGATTCAATAAAGTGAGCTGCACTTCACAAAAGCCTTTTAATAAAATTTGTTAGTCGGAAAAGATAGTACCGATTTTTAGTATTAGAAGTGGACTACATTTACAGGACTGCATTACTGTTGTTATTGAACTTGTGCATCCCCCGAATTTCCAACTGATCTGGACGGCTCACATAATTGTTGCTGCACTGAAATTACAACAAAATATAAACAAAGATAAAACATGGTAAGCATGTGGAAGGCTATTTGCGTTGGCCAAATATTATTTTCAGTATCCTCATGGAGAAAGCCTGTATGATCGCCAGGAATCGAGAATGATTTGATGGTACATGAACAAAGCAAACATTCAATGGGAACGCGAAAAGAAATTCCTATTCCATAGAGCCCATTGTTTTGCTTAATGATGGAGAAAAAGCGGGAAGTTCTTGCCACGTCAATAGCACCACCCTCCTTAGGCTGCTTGAGGATAAAGACGATGGTTTGGTCGGGAAAGCACCCAACCATCCCGAAGTTACTCCTCGGTCTCTAGGCATCTATGATCTCTGCGGCCCCGGCTGCACTTCCGGGCCTGCTGGCTCCGGCGCCTCCTCCGAGCCGCTTGCGCTATCGCCATGGGGACCGATTGTGGCGGCGCAAAGTAACTGTCCTGCGTCGTTTGCTCTTCGTCGGGGGCTGCCTCGCTCCCTCCGGTTTTTCGTGTCTTAACACGACCAGGAGCTGTGTTCGATTCCCGAAAAGGTGTAAAGACGACTCCCAGGAGCCTCCGGTTGAAAGGGCTTGTGTAACACAGGTAAGTCCTGCATTTAGTGAAGTCCTGTAGCTTAGAAGTGGGCGTTTCCCCTTTTCCCACGTAAGTGGAGATCAGCTGCCTCCCCCCCCCCCAACCCCCGTGGTCTCCTGTCCCAGGTCTAGAAATGCAGGTTGATCATAGGCCATGTTTTTGGTTTCAAAAGTAATGCAGTGTTCTATTCCATACCAAGTATAAACATTCTGTTGACAATTTAAAAAAATCAGAAATAAAGAACCAGTTTGCTGTGACTATTAAGATACCAAGCTAGAAACCGGGAGACCCGTGAGTTTCAGTCCCTCTCGGCCCTAAAAGCAGGCAAGGGCGACCAACCTCGGAAAAACTTTGCCCCCCAAGCCCTGCAGGGATTAGTCCAGGCAATCATCAAAAGTCAACACTGACGCTAAGGCACCAAAAGAAAAAGGGAAAGAAAAGAAAAGAAAAAGGATTTTCTTTGATTTAGCAAGATATCCTTTTTTGCCCTTTTTCAAGGAATAGTGCTTGATCATTTTTCGGTACCTGGATCTGAACTGTATGCATCTTGCAGCAATGGATAAGATGCCTGTTTCTATCTTTCACTGTTACTTTTGTTTCCCTTTACTTTTCCATCCCAGCAAATCCATCTGGAGGAAGAAGCTTGCCTCTTTCGTAACATGAATATAAGCTGGTTCTGCTGCCTGTAATGCAGAAGCTGAGATCCCAGAATCTTAGGGAAGAAAAATGCTCCAGACTAGCAATTACAGCCTGGTGCTGTCTTTGCAATTCCTCCTCCTGTCCTATGATCTCTTTGTCAACTCCTTCTCAGAATTGCTTCGCATGGCTCCTGTCATCCAGCTTGTTCTTTTCATGTGAGTAGTAAAGACTTGCATATGCTTCTTAGTACATATTTTTTTCAGAGTTACTTGGTTCTGTTATAATAACAGCAACAAAGAGAAAGCAGCGAAAGAAGGTTCTGTAACTTTTAAAACTGTTATCAAGACCAAAATGGTCCATGAAGGGAACTGTAGATATTTTTGTAAGATTTTCTATGAGATGTTCATAGAGAAATGTTTCAGTCTGTACCGGACTTTTTAATTAATGAATCATATTTATGCGGCCGCCCATTTCACAAATGTGATTCTAGGTGGTTTATAATAATTTTTTTAAAAAAACAAGCCATAAAAACAAGCCATTTGATCCCATATGCATAGGACTGCAATTTTAGGCTAGGAAACAGAACACTTGAGAGCCAATTTGGTATATTGGTGGCTAAAGGCACCAGGCTGGAAACTAAGTGATTGAGTTCTAGTCCCACCTTCCCTTTTTCTTTTGGTGCCTTAGCGTCAGTGTTGACTTTTGATGATTGCCTGGACTAAGCAGTGATGTGGAGCTGGTGACTTTCTACTATTTCTGGGAAGAAGGCAAGCCAACTTTGAAAATATTGTACAGAGAACTCCAACAACTTATACAAGTTGCCCATTTGCCAAAAATTAAGACTAACTCAGAGCCCCCCCAAACCCCCACTGATCAAAGAATAATATCTACTGGGTAGCTTAGAATGTACTTTGGGATAAACATTCATAGAATTTTATTTTTAATTTCTGCTCTTCCATAGTTACTTTCATTCAGGAAAACGTAGAGAAAGCCAGACAACAGTTGATTGATGTGAAGTAATAAAATAAAATAAAAATATTTTTAAACATTATAACATTGAATTGTATAGATTATTGGTTACCTGTGCTGTTTTGAACAATGTATTGAAATGTTGCTATATGTATAATCACTGTGCTTGGGGAACAGCAGAGAAAAATGGAACTGATGGCAAGCAGGGAGCTCAATGTGACTCTTATTTCCATGGCAGTCTTTTACACAAGAGCTTTGGGATCCCCTTTTCTTGTTATTAATGAGACAGTAATATCCCAATGGAAAGATACACAAAAGAGATTTCAGTAGCCCTGTTGCTGTAATTCTCTACTTGTAAAAATCAAGTCCATTTTTGTAGGACACATTGACGTAGGGGCTACATCAATATCTGTTTCATTAAAAAAAGTTTTTTTTCCCTGCAGCATTCAAGATATTACCATCCTCTTCAATGTCATCATCATCTTTCTCATGTTCTTCAACACCTTTGTTTTTCAAGCCGGCCTGGTTAATCTTTTGTTTCACAAATTTAAAGGAACTATTATCCTGTCAGCAGCATACCTTGCTTTGAGTATATCTTTTCACATATGGGTCATGGTAAGAAACAGTTATGTTTGGCTCTAAAAGAGGTTTACTTATCTTGAATATTGGAATTAGATAAAATTTATATTGAAATCCATTGTACGTGAGTAGTTTATTTTCCCTTCACTGAATTCAATACACAACTGTTCAGTATGCATCGGTATGTTCAATACACACTGATGGGCTGTTGTGTTTTCTTTGCATTAAACCTATAATAATAATAATTTTCTTGGAAAAATGCTGACAAGGATGAGAGTGGGTAGAAGAATGCGATTTTCCATGTGAGCCTGTTAAAGGTTTTCCATTTGTGACTAACTTAGGAAATTTAAAAGAAAAAAATAAATTGGATACCATAAAATGCAGTGCAATTGATAAAAATATGAAATTCCTGCAATCTTTTCCAAAATGCTGGTTGTAGATTTCTGTGTTTATCTCTACTACATTAGTATGATCCCCCTCAAACAAGCAGAGAAGTTACTATTTCTGTACATAATCCGTGTATGCATAATTTGTAGAATAGAAACTAATAGTAAGTTGGATTAGGGAATTTTCAAGTCTAGAGAATTAATTATACAATTTAATATCGTATTAGGTTATCCTTTCCATTATGGATCAGCAGGAATCATGTTTTATACTAGTCTTGTTATTGTTTTTGTTCTATAGCAGTGTTAGGTTAACATTCTCTCTTCAGTTGATCAGTTACATAAACTCTGATGTGGCATGTGTGACTAAGATGTAAGTTAAAATGCAAGTAGTGAAGTATCCAGGAATTTTCCTTGTATTTTTTAAAAAAGTTAAGTCTTAATTTAAAATAAATTTTATTGCCTTTTTTACACCATATGCCAGGAGTGTCAAACTGGCGGTCCGTGGGCCAGATACATCACTTGCAAGCCACAGCCACCCCAGTTCTGTGAAGGGGAAAAACATCATGAAATGTCAGGTGATGGCAACGTGATGCTGCAAGTTGGACACTCATGCCATTTGCTAATCTATGGTTGCCTGAATTACTCCAGGTGGCTAGATTTTCAAAACATACTGAACCTTAAATGAATCACTCTATGCCATATGCATTTTAGGCAAATTGACAAATTCTACCATTTTATTATTATTGATTCAGTTGACATTTCTAGCTAGACCAAAGAGGACTTTCAGTTGATTTTCCATAGTAAATTTTTATCTATGATGCTTTACAATTTTGACAATTCAGTCTTTCAAATTCATCTCACATGGGTTCATATACATGAATTGGTCAAGCGTTTTCTAGTATTTTCAAATAAATAGAACTTTTATTCTTGATGGGTATAATTTATAATGGGGAATGTGTCTCACTTGCCATAAGTATTTACATTGGTGATTTATATGATCCTTAAAATATGTGCTATTTATATCTAAGGTAATTGAATGAGAGCCCTAGCAGTGGTTACATATTTTGTCCATAAATGCCCTATTACAGTTTGATAATGTTGCCAATATTATATTTAGTAAATTGTAATACCAAATACTCTTATTAATATACTGCATCCTCTAAGTGAGTTTATCCCTTTCAGTCTTTATAAATGTTGATTTTTCTAGGCAGTATTGATGGACATAAAACATGTACAACAAATAAGAGTATTCTAATAAAAAATATAAAAGTCCTGCACTCTTAAAGTCAGTCGATGTTTATTTGGGTTGAGGAAGAATCTGTGCTGCTACTTTTCTTTTGTGGCTCTCCAATGACCCTTATTAAGATGTAACAAATTTTAATGTAACAATTTCATTTACCATTACAGAAACCTGTGGACTTATTTGGTATAGCGGATAATGTGGTGACGTAAAAAGCAAGAGATTGTACGTTTCTAGGCCTGCCTTAGGCATGAAATCCAGCTCGCTTGAGCCAGTCATTCTCTCAGCCCAATCCAACTCACAGGGTTGTCATTGTGGGGGACTTCTGGGGGAGGTATGGTGAACTTAAGACATCTTTGCAAAAGTGGAGCTGAGGTCTGTGGCTGTCAAGGAGCCAGCGAGTAGACCAATCTGTTTGAATTTCTTCATATGAGGAGTGAGAGATCATCTACTATGCTCCAAACAACTGTTCCTCATGAAGAGGTCACAGGATAGTGGTTTTCCATGAACGTTGAAAGAAGGGATCAGCCATCTGGCTTGAAACTGCAATGGAACCTTTTAAAGGATACTAAGTTTGCAACTTTCTAATCTCTTTTGGAAATCACCTATTAATAATCTTAAAGCTATTATAGACCATTGGAATAACAAGTGTGAAAAATCATTGGGTGAAATTACCTTCAACTCTGAACAAAAGAAACATTAAAAAGTTAAGAAATTAAAGAATTTGAAATAAATAGCAAAAAGTTTAATAAGATTTTGATCTAACAAAGTTATAAATGGATTAAGGGTCCAGATCAATTTTGAATACTGATTTTGCTAGAAGATTTTGGAATTAACTCTACCAAGTAAACAACTTCTTGTGGCAAACAAGATTTATTTTGATTATCCTGGTAATTGCAAGTCATACCAAAAGATAACTGATGATTTTAGAAACTGGACATTAGATGGGACTAAAGATTTTAAGTGTAAGAGAAAAAATACAAAACCTGTAAGTACTCTGATTTACAGAATGATAAAAAAACATTATAACATTGGAAACATTAAAGGAGATCTTTAAAGAATGGATCCTGAAGTTAGTAAGTACAATAAAAATACTGTCAGTAATGATGTCTGCTTCTGTGGATAGATTATAAAAGATGTTAATGAAGCAATGGTGGATGTGGAACAGATTTTATTTGACAAGACAGAGAAAGTACCAAAAGTGGAACTACAAATGGCAGGCCAAAAGAATTATTTGCAAAAGGACACTTTATTGGATATACAAAAGAAACTGGCTATAGTTTTTGAAACTAAAAGGAAATATACATAATAAACCAAGAAAATGATCTGTAAGATATTTTCTTATTGGATATATAAAGGAGGCTTGTTAGAAAACGTATGTGATGAAGAATTGAAGAGAAATCAAATCCCTCAATATTTGATTAGAGTAAACATTAAAACTATTAGAAGTAAAAGGAAGGAATATAGTTTATTTGCTCAAGCTTAAAAATAAAACCTCCCCACCCCCAAAGTTCTGGCAATCCTTTATGGGCTTTTGCTGACACCAGGATTGAAAAAGTTGATGTTTTATGGATTTACTTATAGATAATGAATGGAATATGTGATGGAGAGAGATCTCATAAGAGTGAAGGTTACTAAATTTGTTGATACCTGCTTGATGTGGGTTAGAAGTTATTTCTTTATATATTTTTCTTTTTCTTTACTGTTTGTTTTCTTTACTTTTTCTTTTTTCCTGCACTTTTTAGTATTTTTCTTTTTTCCTGCTCTTTTTATATTTTCTCTTCTCTTTCTTTAAGTTTAGTTTGTGTTAGTAATAAAATATATAGATGGCCCAAAAATACAACTAGTTTTTAATTAGTTAATGTCTTATCAGATGTCAGAGCCCAATCTGTATCTTCTCATCTCTTATTTTGAACCTTTTGTTCTGCATCTGTTCTTTAATTGATTTTTATGCTTCTTCCTATATTGAAACTAATATTTTTCATGCAGTTTGATAAAGCTGTCCCACTTGGACAGCAGTCTAGGTTCAGTTGCTTAGACTGTTTGGGCCAAAACCTTGCTTAGTCAGGATTTTAAGAGGATTTTGTGGGATTTATTGTGGGTAGCTAGA
Source organism: Pseudonaja textilis (assembly GCF_049901715.1). Lineage (NCBI taxonomy): Eukaryota > Metazoa > Chordata > Lepidosauria > Squamata > Elapidae > Pseudonaja > Pseudonaja textilis. The sequence goes on from NC_141990.1 coordinate 227,187,468, forward strand.
ATAAGTCTGACGTGCTTTATAAATCTGATGGTCCGATTAACCTTTCTATGTTCCTTGGCTTCTCTCCAGCACTCACACTCTTCCCATATGGTATCTGAATGCTTAATCCTTAAAACAGATTTGAAGGAAGGGGTGGTTTTAGTTATCTGTTGTATTTTAGTTTGATTATAACTAAAATGGAAACATGAGTTCTAGGGCTTCTCAGGGGAAGGAGCAATATGGGTACACAATTTTCCAATTGATTCAGGTATTTATGAATTTTATGTAATATACTTTACTTTCTGGCTTCGCATTTTGTATCTGAATATGTTTTAATTGAAAAAGTGAAGACCTATTGTATTTTACAGAAGTTCTAGAAAAAAGTTAAGATGTTATAGAGCAAGACATTTATTTATGTATTTGTTGCAAATATGCCTAGTCTTTTCTCTAGGCTTAGGAGATCAGAGCCTTTTCGGTTCTATTTGTAGATTAGACTGAGATTTCTCCAAAGTCACTACATGGATGGGATTTGAACTGTAGCTACTACATCAAAGCAATATTTACATCAATCATTGGGCTGCTGCAATTCTTGCTTGCTGGCAGAGCCTCTCCAGTTCTGTTTAAAAAATCTTGAATGTTGGTGGTGGCCTCTTAAATTGGCTTATGTTCAGAGCTGTTGTGACTTCCATGTTGAGATGATATGGCTTGAAATAGCCTTACAAGATTTCATTTTCCTTCTCTCAATTGCTACACACTTTTTAGCAGCCCATTTTCTTGCTTTTTTAATGACTTTTTTTTAATGAATAAGGATTAACTTGGCCATACTGTACAGTATCTACATTCCTGGTCTTCCAGAGCAGTGGTCGCCAACCTCTAAGGGACCACCAAACTCATAATTTTAAATCCCATGGACCAGAGACCCTGGGAAAATCCCAATAAAAGCCTGCAGGAAAATTCCCAACCCTGTTTTCCTACCGATCAATCTTTATTTGGGATCTCAGGATACCGTTTCCAGCTCCCTTCTCGGGGGAGGTGGAGACTTTTGGCTTCATGCAAGGAAAGCAGCAGAAGCAGCAGAAGTCTTTCTTTGCCCCAAATTCCACCAGAAATGATTCTTTGCCAGCGCAGCCTCTTGGTGTAGGATGCCTTGCAGGGTCCCAAAGACTCATTTCTGGTGGAGTTTGGGGGAGAGAAAGACACTTTTGCTGCTTTCCTTGCATGCAACCAAAAGCAGAAGAAGAAAGAAGCGGAAAAAAGCAGCCCGGTAGTCAGTTACCCCCTCTGCCCTTTCCCCCCTCCCCTCACTACCTTGTGTTGTTTGCAGTGCAAGCAATGCAAACCTTGTGTTCCCATGGGCCATGTGGGTGGCGCAGCCTTATGTTCCCGCACAGCCTGGATTAATTGCTTTGGGGGGTACTTTTGGGGTGACATTTCTCTGCAGACCACCAATTTTTTTTTTTAAACAAGTTTTATTGATTTTACAAACAAACAAACAAGACAAAACATCATTAAACATTAAAGACATAAAACCTCTTTCCATTGTAGATCCTTACAAGGCAGGTAACATATTGCTTTATATCACGTACTTATAATTTATCCCATTTCCATATAAACACGTAAATTCCCTTTACCAAATTCCACATTGTTTCTTTTTAATCATTATTCAATCATATTTCCTTTCTGATTTATCTGCTATCCAGTCATCAACTTTATATTTTCCTCTGGCTTGTTTATAATTATTCTCATCTAGTCTTCCTCCAAGATTTTATTATTTAATTCTTAATTAAACACACACACATAAAACATAGACATAAAAACATAAAACTTTCTTCTAGAAAGTAACTTGGCCCCAGATTACCTCTTTTTGTATGGACTCAATTGAATTCATGCTCTTCTTATATACCATTACCCATCTTATTTACCCTTCTATATCTATTATATAACTCCTCTCCACTTTTGCCTCATCTTAATTCTGTTTTATATATTTAATCTTGCTTTTTTTTAAAAAAATATTTTTATATCTTTTGTCCATTTCTCCATTTACATCTGTCTCATTTCCAATTTAAGAAAGAATAGTTTCCCCTGGAATCACTAATCGGAGTATGATGCCTTTCTATCATTCCCCTAAATTAAAATTTAAAATAACACCTAAATCCCAATCAGATTCTGCTTAGTACATTCTACTATTTCAAAAACCAATACTACAATAATAAATCCATAACAATCAACACATTAATCCATTAAACTCTATATTCAAACTAATATTTTAAACATTCCCTTTAGTATTTTATTAAAACTTATTATCATTCATTATTAAACCTTTTAAAGTTATACCTTGATATTTTAGCCTTTTATTAGATCTTTAAAAGTTCTGATTATCTACTTATAATACAAATACCACTATTACAATACTCATGTGTATTTTGCAGAATCCCCCCCTTTTAAAAAAAAACAAACCCATATATTACCCATTATCCCTGAAAAAAATTTCCTTATCTCCATCTTGTCTTATATCTTTGTAACTTTTTTCCCCCTTTTCCCTTTCCTTCTTAGCCCGCCTAAACTTTTTACCCCCTCCTCTCAAAACCTCTGTCTTCTTAATTTCCCCTTTCTGCATTCCTCTTTCCTTTTGCTTTCTAGCATTCTGTTGTTTTTGCATCTTCTTTTTCTCTTTCATAAACATTTTTTTATTTCTTAAGTCCTTCCTTTTCGCTCCTCTCTTTCCCCTTTCTTTCTTAGTCACACCGTTTAGTTCATTGAAAATGGCTTCTTCTTCCTCGGCTTCTTGCAGCTGTTGTTTAATTTGCTGGCAGATGACAAGCGCCATATCTAGAAAACAAAGGGCTTCTCCCATAACATCTTTGCCTTCTTTCTTTGTTTTTAGATATTGTTTTTTTAGTTCATCAAGAGATAGAGCCATTTTAAACTGTTTCTTCTTCTCTTTCTGTATCCTCTTCTTAAACCAATCAGTTATTTCCAAGCTTAAAACAGTTCCCAAAAGTCCCAAAGTCCCACAGTCATCAAACAGTCCAGGCAGAGTAGAAGCTTCTTCTTTTTACAGTTTCTCTTCTAGGGGTGAAGTCAAATTAGGGAAAGAAAAAACGTCCAATCTGTGCTTTAAGTCTTTCTTATAATTAATTTCTATTCTCTTTATCTTCAAGGCATCTCCTCCAGCAAAGTCTTAGAGTAAAAATTTGTTTTCCCAAGCCTCTCCCTTCCCACTTATAACAAAGGAGTTTAGGTTTTACCTTCTACCAAAAGGCTGGTTTCCCTTGTCCATTTGTTAATTCCATAAGGGAGGGAGAGTAACTTCCCCTTTTCGTCACTTTTCTTCGCAGCTGAAAACATCAATCGGGAACATTATAGCTTCCAAGTCATTACTTTCCCAGGTGTTAAATATATCCTTAAGGTCTCAGTTCGACCAAGAAAAAACTTTCTTTAAAAAAAAAAGAAAACTCCTTCTCCCTCCTGCGCATTCTTTATCCAATTGCCGGCTTCTTTATGGTGGCCAGAAAAAGACCACCGCTGCACCGTCTTGAGAAAAGGGGGTTATTGCCGGCTGGGGGGGTTGTGATGCCCCTCACCCCCGTCCGGATCCCCCCTATCTTCAGCTGCCCCAACAGGGCAGCCTTAGCCTCCAAATCCATCCGGATCGGAGGCACCAAGGCGGCTAGCACAGCAGGAATCGCAGAGAAGGCAAATCCCTGCTGTCACCAAAGCCGACAACTGGAAGTGTCCCAGACCACCAAAATTTTCTCACAGACCACCAGTGGTCCCCAGCCCACTGGTTGGTGATCACTGTTCCAATAGGACAGGGGAAATTACTCTGTCAGGTATTCCTATCTTCAAGCAATCCAGTTTCTAGTGATGGAGGCAGCTGAAAGAGAAGGTTTTCCTTGGAGGGAAATCTATAGGACCTATTGCTGCAATGTGCACTTGACAAAATTATCCTGAGTGGAACATTAGTGCAATATTATCAAAGTTAGTTTTTTCAATTCATATTGCCAGTTACACATGTGCATCAGTTTAAGAGAAGGGATCTTCTACAAAACAGACCTCAGTGAGAAAGAATTGCAGACATGTAAAAGCCTAAGATGGAGGGGGGGCAATCTAGGATTTGAAGTCTATGTGTCAGGTCGAATTAGCCCATCAAAATAAATTAATGGGGGAGGGGAATCTTTATCCCATTCTTATTCACTCCTGTATAACAATTAAAAAAATTAATTCCTCTTTTATGAAACTTGACTGTGTGGAGTGGGCAATAGTTGGGGAAACTGATATTAAGTGTATGTTAAGTTTTAGCTATAAATTTTCCATTAGAACTATCTGTCAGTTAGTTAACTAATGTCCAGCTGGAAAAGTGGTATTGGGAATCAATATTAAAAGGTAAATAAAATTTCTGGATAAAATCAAATTAAATCCTGTTATAATCAAACAATGTATAAACCAGTGCATGGTTACTTAAAGAAGATACTACTTTTACTGGGACTTACCATGGACATATGTTTTCATTCAGTCTTTGACCAAACAGTAGAAATTTGAACAATTAGCATGAGAAGTGTTTGAAAACAAAGCAATACATGGGGATTAAGTACACATTAAACTATACTGCATATTTACATTTGTAGAATGTTTAATTATTTGGTGATAAACTACTGACATCTCAAGAGGAAAACCTTATGCTACTTTCCAATTATAGAAATATTGGATATAAGATTTTTTATGCTTTTTATGCTTTTCTTTTTTAAATAGAACTGCCGCTGGGAAAATTCAAACATCTTTGTATGGACTAATGGGATGCAGACTTTATTTGTTTTCCAGAGATTAGGTAAGAATTAAGTTGTATCATTTCCCTTTGTGTCATGACTTTTGAACTTTTTAATGAAAACAGTGTAGTCAGCATTTATAGACTGCTCAAAAAAAAAAAAAGGGAACACTTAAACCACACAATGTAACTCCAAGTCAATCACACTTTTGTGAAATCAAACTGTCCACTTCTGTAGCAACACTGATTGACAATCAATTTCACATGCTGTTGTGCAAATAGAATAGACAAGAGGTGGAAAGCATAGGCAGTTAGCAAGACATCCCCAATAAAGGAGTGGTTCTGCAGGTGGTGACCACAAACCACTTCTCAGTTCCTGTGCTTTCTGGCTGATGGTTTGGTCACTTTTGAATGCTGGTGGTGCTTTCACTCGAGTGGTAGCATGAGACAGAGTCTACAATCCACATAGCTCAGGTAGTGCAGCTCATCCCGGATGGCATATCAATGAGAGCTGTGGCAAGAAGGTTTGCTGTGTCTGTCAGCGTAGTGTCCAGAGCATGGAGGGCTACCAGGAGACAGGCCAGTACATTAGGAGATGTGGAGGAGGCCGTAGGAGGGCAACAACCCAGCATCAGGACCGCTACCTCCGCCTTTGTGCAAGGAGGGGCAGGAGGAACACTGCCAGAGCCCTGCAAAATGACCTCCAGCGGGCCACAAATTTGCATGCAGCTGCTCAAACGGTCAGAAATAGACTCCATGAGGGTGGTATGAGGGCCTGACGTCCACAGGTGGGGATTGTGCTTACAGCCCAACACCTTGCAGGACGTTTGGCATCTGCCAGAAGACACCAAGATTGGAAAATTCGCCACTTCACAGATGAAAGCAGGTTCATACTGAGCACATGTGACAGACGTGACAGGGTCTGGAGACGCTGCGGAGAACGTTCTGCTGCCTGCAACATCCTCCAGCATGACTGGTTTGGCAGTGGGTCAGTGATGGTGTGGAGTGGCATTTCTTTAGGGGGCTGCACAGCCCTCCATGTGCTCACCAGAAGTAGCCTGACTGCCATTAGGTACCGAGATGTGATCCTCAGACCCCTTGTGAGACCATATGGTGATGCGGTTGGCCCTGGGTTCCTCCTAATGCAAGACAATGCTAGACCTCATGTGGCTGGAGTGTGTCAGCAGTTCCTGCAAGACGAAGGCATTGATGCTATGGACTGGCCCACCTGTTCCCCAGACCTGAATCCAATTGAGCACATCTGGGACATCATGTCTCGCTCCATCCACCAACACCACATTGCACCACAGACTGTCCAGGAGTTGGGGGATGCTTTAGTCCAGGTATGGGAAGAGATCCCTCAGGAGAGCATCCGCCACCTCATCAGGAGCATGCCCAGGTGTTGTAAGGAGGTCATACAGGCACGTGGAGGCCACACACACTACTGAGCCTCATTTTGACTTGTTTTAAGGACATTACATCAAAGTTGGATCAGCCTGTAGTGTTTTTTTCCGCGTTAATTTTGAGTGTAACTCCAAATCCAGACCTCCATGGGTTGCTAAATTTGATTTCCATTGATAATTTTGTGTGATTTTGTTGTCAGCACATTCAACTATGTAATGAACAAAGTATTTAATAAGAATATTTCATTCATTCAGATCTAGGATGTTTTATTTTTGTGTTCCCTTTCTTTTTTTGAGCAGTGTATAAATAAATAGGACAGCATATGAAAAATGTAGGAATTGTCAGATATCTACCGTATGTGAGACATTAGATATATGTACAGTCATCAGCCACTGATTCTTTGAGTTAAGGCAAACCTTTCCAAGCCTTCTATGAAGATGCTGGAGTTTGCATGCAAACCACCTGCCCTTTTACAGATTTGCTAGTAAATACTTGTAGAGGATTTTGGAATATTCCCCCAAACTAGAAATCTCGGAGCAATGGTGCCATTTCCTTGACTGGAGGAAGTTGGAGAGCCAGTTTGGCATAGTAGTTAAAGGCACTGAAGTAAAACACTGGGAGACTGTAAGTTCCAGTCCTGCTTTAGGTATGAAGCCATCTGGGTAAGTATGGACCAGTCACTCACTCTCAGCCCTAGGAAGAACATAATGGCAAATCACTTCTGAAAAACGATTCCCAGAAAATTACAGGGACTTTTCCATAGAGTCATCGGGAGTCAAGAATGACTTGAAGATACACAAAAAAGGGAAGTGGGGAATTGGGACTTTGATAACACAATCCTTTTTTATTGCAGTGGCTGTATTATATTACTATTTCTACAAAAGAACAGCTATTCATCTGGGAGACCCACGTTTCTATCAAGACTCAGTATGGTTACGGAAAGAGTTTGCTCATGTCCGCAGTTGAGAGCTACTTCTGAATTATATGGAGCTGCTGGACTGTTAAAGAGACCTCAATCAATATCCTGGAGCAAGTTTTCTCATTTTTTTATAGTCTGGATATTAACTTTATATGATGATTTAATCCACAATACTATTCTTCTGTGGAGTCTCTATCACTACACAATTATCAGGCTTCCCACTTATCCTCTCAGGTCTGCATACTGCACTTTCAGAAGTTGGTTACAGTTTTTTGAGGAATATATGAAGTGCCAAATTGGTTTGGCTGAGAACTTTCAAGTAGCAGCAGTACTGCAGTTTATTTTTGTAAATGTTTCCTTAATCTGTTTGCTGCCTCTGATTAAAAGGTTCCCTTGTCTTTATTATGAGCAATGTGATTAGTTCCAAACCTTCATAGTAGGCAAATGTATTCTCATTTACTTTTTTCTTTTGTACTTATTTTATAAGTTATCAGAAAATAAACCTGCCATTTTGCAATAATCATAGTGTGATTCAGATTTTTTTTTGTAGGATCTAATAGTAACAAAGGGTTCATGCAAAGTTGAGCTTTGGAATAATATTCTATGTGCATATATTCATTTTGTTGCCCTTGAATCAAATTGTAATACTCCATTATAAACAGAATCAGAAAAAGCAGCATATTTAACTGGGTTAACTGAATATGCAAAGTCATGATTTATTTAGCCTTGGTTATTTGCATAATACACTAAGACAAAAATAAGGTGTGTATTATCTAAATAGAAGTTCAATAAGTTCCAGAGTTGGGTATAATTCAGATTAAGATAGCAAACCTTACATATTAAAACAGAAAACCCAGCTTTATATTTTAGAATTATAGATTGGAATCCTATGGAGTGTTAGTACTAGGAATCCAAATTAAAGCATCTTGGTAGGTAACTGTTTAGCCTCTGCTGAAACATATGAGGTGAAAAACAATCTATTACTCAACTTGATAGTTGGTTCCACTACTCATCTGTAACAATTTATTTTCTAACATTTAATTAGAATCTGCCTCCTTGTAACTTTAATCCATTATTCTAGTTCTGCACTATGGAACGATACAGAACAAGTCTTAACCCTCTGTGTGACATTCTTTCAAGGTTTCAAAGCAGTGGTTGCATTCAAATATTTTTGCCATTGGTTTAGTGGGTGTGGCTTGGTGGGCACGCTTTGCATGCGTGCACACAATTTACGTGCATGCAGGCACCGAATGCGCACTTTGCGCAGGCATAGAGGTGTTCTAATATGCCTCCTGCAAACCTGCATGATCTTGGTCGCTTCAGCAGCTGCCGTGCAGCACTATTCTATGTCACACAAAGAAGCTGTGCTTTAAATCCAGCGGATAAAGATGAGTATGGGAGCCCGGGCGAGCAGTTAAGCCCAACAGCAGAGCGGAGGAGAGAACTGGTTCGGTGTCCACTGCTCGCCGCTGCTACTGGCTCACCAGAACCAGAACAAACTGAAGAATACCACCACTCATTCAAAGAGCATTACTCTCTTTGGGGGCTCCTTGATGCTCTCTGAGCTTGGTGGCTTTCTTGCAGACATTTCATTACCAACTAAGTAACATCATCAGTACTAAGTATGGCACCTGAACTAAAAATAAAGTTAGTCCTCAAATTAAATCATTTGTTTAGTGACAGTTCAATATTACAAAGGCACTGAAAAAATGACATGACCATTTTTCACACTTATGACCATTATAGCATCTCCATGGTCATGTGATCAAAATTTGGATGCTTGATAATTGGTTGCAGTGTCATGAGATCATCTTTTGCGACCTTCTGGCAAGCAAAGTAAATTGGGCAACTAGACTCAACTAACAGCCATATTAACAAATTTAATTGCAGTGATTCACTAAACTGAAAAGTTTAGTGAGCAAAACTCACTTCACTGTCTCAGTTAGCAAGAGAAATTTTGGTCTCAATTGTGGTTCTAAGTTGAAAACTACCTGTATTCTCTTCTATTTGTATTACAAGTAGTCCTCAACTTACAACAGTTCATTTAGTGATCAAAGTTACAAAGGCACTGAAAAAGTGACTTACGACCATTTTTCACAATTACGACCTTTGCATCGTCTCCATGATCATGTGACCAAAATTCAGAACCTTGGCAACTAGCTCATGCTTATAACTGTTGCAGTGTCCAAGGCTCATGTGATCACTTTTTGCAACCTTCTGACAAGCAAAGTCGATGGGAAAGCCAGATTCACTTAACAAACATGTTATTAACATCAACTGCAGTGTGTGATGACCCAGGGTGGGATACAAAACAAACACAGTCACAAGAAGGAAAAAAGCAATACAAACCAGGCAAGATAAGGGCTGGAGGACATCCACATATAACACACACTGGGAAGGACACCAAACTCAGAGAGGAACCATCAAGTAGAGATATTTCCAAGCTTTGTTTCCAGCGTTCGCCTGTATGCAGGTCCATACTCTTATTCAGTTGTCACAGCTGCAGCCCATGAAGAGGATCAAGGCCCTCTCCTCCCGAGTAGACCATGTTTCTCCCTTATCCTCTCCTCCCTGCGTGCCCTAGGATGGATAGGGGATGGGCCTGGGTCCTCCTCTGACTGCTCAGCTGGCCTCTCCCCTTCCCCAGCCTCCTCCACAACCTCTGGAGCCACACTTCCACTCCCTGTCGGCTGTTCCTTCTCTCCCTCAGAGTCAGTCTCCACCGGGGGCATGACAGTGATTCAGTTAACAACTGTGTCAAGAAATGTCATAAAATAGGGCAAAACTCACGTAACAACTTCTCACTTAGCAACAAATTTGGGGCTCAATTGTTATAAATTGACGACTATCTGTACTCTCCTTCCCTTCAGTCTTCTTTAGATCAAATGCTCATAATACCTTCAATCTTTCTTCCTAAGACTTTGATTCTAGTCCGCCGAGGTTCATTCCGTCCTTCTCTTGCCCATCCCTCTGATGCATAGTGGTGAAACAATGAAGGTTGCAGCTTTTAACACTCCATCACTAGGGTGCAAATACAGCAGACGACCCAGGAGTGTCCATCTTTGTAAACTAGAAGAAAGCCACCCACCCACCCACAGCAGGCTTTGAGAAGATGGCTGAATCCATTGTTCTAGCCCACTCTTCCCCGCTGCCTCTTTAAAAAAAGCCCTAAGTGAGGTTTTTTCCTACTACCATCAATTGCTGAAACTGCCTTATACTGCTATCCTTTGTACAGCTTCATAGACTGGAGGGTAATAACATTAAACTGCTCTAAGGTGTATGTTCCTTGTGTTGCACAAACCCAGTTGCAGATGGAAATGGGTGGAAGTGGCAGTTCATCGAAGCCCTTCACTGCAACTTCAGTACAGCACAGGTAGTTCTCAACTTACGTCCACAACTGAGCCCCAAATCTCTATTGCTAAGCGAGACAATTGTTAAGTGAATTTGCCCCTATTTTACAACCTTGACACAGTTGCTAAGTTAATCATTAAGTTAGTAACACGGTTGTTAAATGAATCTGACTTTCCCATTTGACTTTGCTTGTCAGAATTTCACAAAAGGTGTTCACATGAGCCCAGAACACTGCAAGTGTCATAAATATAAAACCAGTTGAATTTTGATCATGTGGCCACGGGGATGCTGCCCTGGTTGTAAGTGTGAAAAACAGTCATAAGTCACTTCTTTTAGTGCTGTTGTAACTTTGAACAGTCACTACATGAACTGTTGTAAGTCAAGGACTACGTGTACCTACATTTAGAGAAAAACAGTGGAAAATCCAGATGATGAAAGGCAAGTTGCAAGCACAGGTGCCATCCGATACATTTGCGGCTCAAATATAGGTTGCCTTTCAGAGAAAGCTCCTCTTTTCATTCTTCTGAAGTTCTTTGGAAAAGGACAGCGTGGCTTGCCAACAAGACACAAGGCTATGACGTCAGCACTTGGCCTCCACATTGCCTCACTCCAGGACCAATGGATAGGACTCCTTTGCAGCTCCAGCTGTTCAATGCAAACCTGGGCATGTCTAGTCTAAGTGAAGAAAAGGACCAAGGGAGACATGATAGTAGTCTTCCAATATTTGAGGGGCTGCCACAGAGAGAGTGGGGGGGTTGTCAAGCTATTTTCCAAAGCACCTGAAGGCCAGACAAGGAATAATGGATGGAAACTGAACAAGGAGAGATTTAACCTGGAAATAAGGAGAAACTTTCTGACAGTGAGACCAATCAACCAATGGAACAGCTTGCCTTCAGAAGTTGTGGGAGCTTCATCCCTGGAAGCTTTCAAGAAGAGACTGGACTGCCATCTGTCAGAAATGATGTAGACAGGGCGCGGGGGTTGTACTACTAGATGACCTACAAGGCCCCTTCCAACTCTTATTCTGTAACTGACGGCGCAAGCCTCCCGCACTGAGCTTGCGTCGGGCGCTGCAGCCCAAACCCGCGCGTCTCTCTCTCTCTCTCTCATTCTCTCTATGGGAGCTGGGCATCTGCTCCTTTGACTTCCGTTTCGTGAGTTCGGTCGGAAGTGGGGCTTTTTTTTTTTGCGTAGCGGTGTCCATGGAGACGGAAGATGGCACCTCGGCGTAAGTGGAGGGCTCGGCAGGTGGACAGGGTGCCGGTAGGAACGGCGAGGTCATGTGACGAACGAAACGCGGGAGGTGGCGCGGAGGGCGGGGGCGGTGTCGAATGCGGTCTCTCGCGCTTCCACGTTCTAAGTTCGAAGGCTCCGGCCTCTGACAGGGAGAGATGCAGGCGCGGAAAGGGGGTGGGGGGAGGGAGATCTGGCCCCGGGTCTCTAGACGCTTCCGTGGCAGGAGATCCTGCATAGGGAAGGGAAAGGGAAAGGGAAAGGAAGGGGAGCTTGCCCTAAAAGAGCCAGCCCAATCCGGCATCCCCGAAAGCTGTCCGGGTGCACATCTCTTGTTGGGGGCATAACTTTGAGATGCCCGGTTTAATCCCATATTTCAAGGGCAACGGTCTTCTTTTTTAAACCCTCTTTCGGATGTCCCAATCGGGTGTCGGAAGACTGGATTGCAATACCCTGCAATTCGCAGTGGAACGTAGGTTTTAATCTGCGTTTCGGTTTGCAACTCCTCTGAGTATCGTGCCAGTTAAAATAATATCGAAGTATATTTAAACATGGATCTGCTCTGAATCAAATTTGCAAAGAAGAACGAGGATACGTGCCTGACAATAAGGCAGAATGGAAAAGATTGGGCTGGTAGTAATTAGTCCTAGTGCTTTGGATTGATCTGGAGGGATCAAGTTGCACAAGTAGAAGAGCAAGATAAGACATATTGTGCCTTTTTCTAGCAGCGTGTACATCGCAGTTTCTCTAGCAACGAGTGTCACTCTACACATAGACATTCATGAGATAATCTTTAGGAATATCAATGTAAGTTTATAACAGAATAGAGATTATTATCATGAGGTTTGCAGTATGTGAAGCTATTCTTTTCGATGTCGCATTGGGTAAGTTACATCCATTTCTTTGTGAAAAAAAAAGAAATCACAGACATATTAATGTTTTGGTTGCACCTCCTAGATCGTCAACTTTCCTCTACACCCCTGGAAATTCTGCTGTTCCTCAATGGCTGGTATTATGCCACATACTTTTTGCTGGAGATTTTCATATTTGTCTATAAAGGTGAGTCTAAAGTACAGAAAGTTGAGGGGGGAGCATACTTGCATAAACTCCTTTGTTCTCTTTTAGGTATCTGTGACTTATCTGAAGAAAGTGAAACAGAAAAATGTGACTTTTTATTTCCTCATTAATTCTGTAATTTAACCGCTGATTGTATAGAATTCAGGGTTTCTGCAGAACTATTCTTTATAGTAGAATTATTGAAACCAAAGATTATAAAGATTTCAGATATCTTTTCCAGAAACCATCAGAGCTTCTCACCTGGTTCCATGTTCTGCTTTGGAGTAATACTTCCTGCTGCCATCTTCCTGAAGATACCTTACCTGGAAGTCTCCCCTGATCCTAATGCACCCCCCCCCAAAGAACTCCCAGATATTTCTGGTGATTAAAGTTCAAAAATCCAACAGTTGAAATTATTTCTCTATTGTATTTTCCTGGCCATATAGTTTAGCTGTATGTGACAGGTGATTTCAGATCTTCTTTTCCTACATTCAAAGATATAAAAGATATCGAATAATAGAGCAGCTTATTGGAAAACAGCATCTTATTTAAGAAAAGCCCAAAGAGCATGTCTTTTTACAAAAGAAAATGTAATCCTTCCAGCTTTTAAAAAAAGAGGTGTTAGCACACTATAATAAAAGATTAAGTTTAATGCAACATTCCTAGTTAAATGTGTTAGCAACTTTAAGGTTCCTGAAACAGATATTCTCCTGTTTCTATTATTCCTGGGCTTCCTACATCCTGGAGATTTCAATAATTTAATTATTGAGGTTGTTGAGTAGATAGAACCTCAGCCTCTTTTTAAATCTTGGTCTACAGCTTTCATACATATATTGAAATGTTCCCATCTTTGGCAAAGAAGGTGCCTTCAAATCAATGTTAGTTCCTAGTGACTGTCTAGACTAATCTCCACAATTTTCTTGGCAGGATTTTCAGAAGTGGCTTGCCATTGTCTTGGTCCAAAGCCATGCTTTACTCAGAGGGAATCTTGATTGACCATCTTGCATGAGGATGACTAGCAGGGATTCACTGTCTCTCCTTTTACATTTGATCTTTATCAACAACAAACATTTCTCTTTTTTGAGAAATGGTGGAAAGGGGCATCTTCCTTTCCTTCAATTCACGTGACCGTTTGTGTATCTTGTTGTATAGGTATCTTGTTGCCTTATCCATCTGCTAATCTTGCTTTGGACCTGATTATGCTTTTTCTCTATCTTGGAATTGAAGTCACAAGGATATTTTTTGGTAAGCATTAAAGAATACACAATGATATTTAAAGGAATAGCACATGCATTTGTCAGGTAAATATGAGCTGCTTTGATGGCATTTAAACTTACTAGATCTGTGATGGTGAACCTATGGCATGTGTGCCACAGGTGGCACACAGAGCTATTTGTGCGGGTATGTGAGCCCCAGCCAAACTTACCTGCGCTGCGCATGCGCGCACCTCCCAGCTGATTTTTGGCCCGTTTGAGGCCTTTTTCAACCTCCCAGAGGCTCGAGGGAAGCCTCTGCAACCTTTGGAGGCCAAAAAACAGGCCTGTTTCATCACTTCCGGTATTTCCGGAAATACCAGAAGTGATGAAATGGGCCCATTTTTTGGCCTCCAAAGGCTTCAGACGCTTCCCTCGAGCCTCTGGGAGGCCGAAAAAGGCCTCAAACGGGCCAAAAATCAGCTGGGAGGTATGCACATGTGCAGTGCAGGTAAGGGGGTGATGGCAGGGGAATTGCACATGCATGCGCAGGGGGCGGGGCCCCTTATGGGTGCTGGTGCATGCGCAATTTTCGGCACAGGAGCCCAAAAAGATTAGCCACCACTGTACAACATGGTCTCCCCTCCACATCTTCAGGCTGTTCACCAAATTGCCAGTAAATAAATCCTGACTCCTTAAGAACAACACATTTATGAGATGTTGACAAGTGATCCTAAGCAGATATAAATATATAGATGCTGGCAACATTCTCCTACTGTATATTGTGCCCAGGCCACGTTAATGGTCCTAGTCAACTGTGATAGTGCACTGTAGATGTGGATATCAGTGAACATCCCGTCTTTGTGTAGTTTGTGTTTACAATTATTTGGGAGTAATTACTGTAGGAACCATGATACAATTTGATATATGGGGATGGAACTGTAAGGTTTGATCAGTCAGGCTGCCCCTCTTGGTTGGTAACCATATGAAATCAGATTCTGAGAATTTGTAAAGTTCAAAACCCATTCTTTCATTTTAGGAGAGGTTATTTCTAATAGGTCATTTTCATGTCATGAAAGTGTATTGGGAGTAGGATAAGCAGAACACAGTGCTAGATATACTAACCTTCAAAACTTATGTGCCACTCCCCACACTTTCCTCTGTTGAGCGAAGTCTGAAAGAGAGTCCTGTTTGTGTTCAAATTAGGTTGCAGTATCTGAGGCATCATTGACCCAGATAAAACCAGGGGCAGAAAAAATTGTGAGGAGAGATTTAAATCCAAGTTAGCATGCATTGATGTGCCTTTCAGTGCTGCAGCTCAATTCTTTCTCTGGTACATTCTCTCATATGAATATCTTAAAGGTTTACTGGATTGTTTCCGACTTCTGCTTGAATGGTCCATGTGTTCTGTGTCCCATATGACAGGCTCCAAAGGTAACCTTTGCCAGCGAAAAGTGCCACTTGCTGTCAGCCTGGCGCTAACCTTTCCAGCAGCAGTGATGGCAGCCTATTACCTACTTTTGCAGACCTACGCCTTGCGTTTGGAAGCCATTCTGAATGCCATCCTGCTTTTCTTCTATGCAGTCGAGCTATTACTGGGCATTCTAACATTAGCCTCCTTTTCCAGGTAATTATCTTGTAAATCTGAGATTTATTGGGATAGCCAGTTTGGTCAGTAGTTAAGAAACTGGAATATAAAGCAAGAGACTGAATTCAAGTCCTGCCTAGACCATGAAAGCCAGCTGGGAGAACTTGGGCCAGGCACTTTCTCTCTGAGCTCAACTCACCTCGCAGGGTTGTTGTGGGGAAAATATGAGGAGGAAAACGCGTTGGATAGGTTCACTGCCTTGAGGCATTTATAAAAATAATAAAGGCAAGGTGTAAATAAACAATAAAAAATTAATCATTTTAATTATTGAAATCAAAGTTTTGGTTGTAGGTTGCCTTTACATTTTAAAGGCAATGATTGGTTTCCCTCCCCAGTGGCTTTGAAGAAAATATAATACTTCCTTATTTAGAACCCAATAGAAATTGTCTCCTTACACAATTTAGGAGAGAAAAATAAAAGTGCAATGATGAAGGAGGAAAGGCTATTGAGTATCTTGAAATAAGGATAAATGGTTGAGAATGACTGATCAATTCCACACGGCAGAATTGACAAGAACAAATGGGTAAATAAAGACCAAGTAAAACCAAATACAAGGGTTATAGCCATCTCAGCAGTATATCAAACTTCATCATAATGTATTGAGTCATATCAGAAATGAAGTCTTAGAACTGTTGAGGATTATTGAAGAATTGCATTTCACTGTCTTCTTCAGACTGGTGGCTGCAAACATTTTTGTCAGCACAGGAACTAGATTTGCTTTTTTGATTGGTTCTTATCTATTCTGGGTAAGGTAAGAAGTGTTTGGAGTGGTCATGACTATAATAATATCCTTATGTTACTTGTTTTATTTATTTATCCTTTCAGTTTGGATTCATATTGAGAATCTGTGATTGCACTATGTGAAACACTTTGTGATTAAGGGAAGTTGCATGAAACCATTTCCATGCCTAGCCCAGGATGAAGTTGGCAAGCTGGTTTCTTGGACAAGATGAAAGAAGATATAGTTCCAGTCTTTGCTTCAGGCATGCTGGGGTACTGCCCTGAGAGTAGAGTTTCCAATCCTAGACTGGATGGTCTAAGCACGTCCTCATCATCTTCCTTGTATCCCATCTTAGAGCATAACAATTGACCCACTTGGACTTGACGGCATTCAAGACTGATTTTTGCAGGTCTCAAGACTGTGGATATGGGAACTTCAGCCACTGCATAGATTTTGCCTGCAAGTGCTGTACACTTCAGATTCTTAAAATGGAAACATTCTGACACTGACTCAAGTCTTTACCCTGTGTACAATGACTCTTGTTAGGATGCCTTTGTCAATTCTATTTGTTACAGCCAATGTCCTGCTCTTAAGAGGGATGTCCATTCCCTAGAAATCAGTATTGTTATTGTAGTGTATTGGTAATTTGTGATTGATACTTGATTTTTTTCTACAATACCCTTGACATAAATACTTATTTTTCAACTATTGTATGTGATAGTTCTAAGTGAGAGATTTACTCAGCTTTCTCCTATCTTCCACCTACAACCAATGAAAGATACACCCACGCACGCACACACACACACACACATGCTATAGTGGCTGGGACTTTCAGTCATGTGTTTAAGTTCAAGGAAAATTTCGATTTAGCCAGGTTTATATGAAGGGGTCCTGAACTGGCTCAGCCCCAACAATTTAATTTCTTACCTTTCACACATGACTGGGTAATTTTTTTGTTGCAGTTGTTGATGTCATACTGCCCTTATTTTGCATTGAGGATGGGAGGAAACAGGGTTATTGTAATAGAGGTAGTCTTTGATTTATGACCACAACTGACCCAAAATATCCATTGCTAAATGAAATAGTTGTTAAGTGAATTTTGCCCCATTTTACCACCTTCATGGTTGCTAAGTGAATCACTGCAGTTGTTAATAAGCTGGTTGTTAAGTGAATCTGTCTCCCCCCATTGACTTTGCTTGTCAGAAAGTCACAGAAGGGGATCCCATGACCTTAAGATACTGCAACTGTCATAAATATGACTCAGTTGCCAAGCATCTTAATTTTGATCACATGACCATGGGGATGTTGCAACGGTCGTAAGTCTGAAAAATGGTCATAAACTGCTTTTTTTCAATGCTATTGTAACTTTGAACAATCACTAAGTCAAAGCTGTAAATCAGGGACTACCTATACCATTTCGGACAAATAGCTGTCCAAGGTACTTCGAATATCTTTGGTAATAATATTAATTGTTATTGTTGAAGTGCATCTTCAGGTTCAAATTTGTTTTGACTGACTGATTGATCATGGGCCATGGAGTCATTTTTGACCCCTAACGACTACATAGATTTTCTCTGGGATGATGTATCCTTAAGAGAAGCCCTTAAATGAGACACACAGCAGAAGTTTAATGGAGGTCAGAACCTCTCAATAATGGAACAGAGTTGCATTTGATGCATCAGTAGACCCAGTCCATACTCGGCCTCCTTGATCAGCCACAAGATATTTGTTGTTGGAAGCCTTGACTATGAGACAGCTGGAGGATACAAACTGTAGGCTGAAATTGCTAGGACGGTCACTGGTTACCAGGATTTGCCCATCTTTATCCAAGGCCCAATATCTGCCACCTAGCAGAGTTAGTGGAAGGAAGGTATAAAATTAGGGAAAGACAGAGGCAAGACCAATCAAGCTGTTCTATTTTCTTGATTTTTAAGGATATTCCGATGATTAAAGGAATCATAGGTTGCAGTTGTGTTTCTTGTAATCGCCAGATTTAATCTAAAGATAAGAGGGCAACCTTTTGGGGCCTCATTTCTGGCTAGAGTGGGAACTACCCCCATCCTTAGCAAGACTTTGCTGTTTATCAGAATACTTCTTGCTAAGGAACATCTTTCAATCTTGAGATTTCAGTAATCTTATGCAAGATTGCTGGGAAAGAGTTTGGGAGGCACTAGTTCTGAGAACTAAAATTCTGAGAACTGAAGCTTCTTGGATGAGAAGTAAAACATTTTCAAGAAAAAAAAAAGCAAGGAGATCCAGTTGTCTTTTGAAAAAGCACCTTTGGGACAACCATAACCTGAATGATTGAGAATTTCCATAGATACTAACTTTCATCTTTCTGCACCCCTGGCAGTCCTAAGGAAGAACATTTAATGCCCAATGCTAAAATTGTGGCTGAACTTTAAGGATCTTCACTGGTAAAATTTGAGGACTATATAATTGGAAAATATGAACAACACTTAGCTAAATATTTAAGCAAACATAAATGCCCCAGAAAATGCCTTACTTTTTTCTTTTTTGGGGGGGGGGGGGAAGAAGCATAGTGGCAAGATCATTTCCTATCTTCCTTCAAATTAGGGTAAAGGAAGTGGGGATATGTTATGGCCTTGATTCCATTTATCTCTATGGAGCTTCCTTCTATCACCTGGCCAGGCTAGAGGAGTGTATGTGTGTGAAATAGTAGTACTGTGTGTCAGATTTCCTCCTAATGCAGATCATCGGGGTCTCTGTTGTAAACTAGCTTAATCAGCTATAATATACTAACCGATTTGGAAATTATAGTAGCCTTCCTCACTGAGTGACAGGCTGCTGAGCACGTAGTCAACACAGTTCCCTTCCAACCGCCTCATGTCAGAACTCAGACCAACATAACCAGCATCACTGTGCAGGATCAGTAGAGGCCGGTTCACCAGAACTAGCAGGAAATCTTCACTTTTACCTGTAAGTGCAATATAATCCTCTTGATATTGTTCATCTTGGTTTGCAACCACCTGCTGGTATTTGCTAAAATGCCTTTTACCCACCAGTTAAAAATACCCAAAGTACCAAAATAAGTATCTTAGGAAAGTTGTCTGTTGGGACTGTTTGGTTTGATAGTTCCTTCCTCTGGTCTTCCTAATACAAACCATAACATTGACACTGGCCTAGAAATCATTGGGTGTTCACATTTCAAAGGCACTTGTCCTCAGACCAGAGGTGGTATTCAGCAGGTTCTGACCAGTTCTAGAGAAACAGTAGCGGAAATTTTGAGTAGTTCGTAGAACCGGTAAATACCACCTCTGACTGGCCCTGCCCCCATCTATTCTCTGTCTCCCAAGTCCCAGCTGAACGGCTGGGTCTTCTTTTGTTGTCCTGCACAGGAGAACGGAGCTGAAAGCAGGTTAGTAGGGTGGGGAAGGAATGGGGATTTTGCAGTAATCTTCCCTGCCACGCCCACCAAGCCACACCCACCAAGCCACACCATGCCCACAGAACTGGTAGTAAAAAAAATTGAATCCCACCACTGCCTCAGACGTTTCACCATAATTATTTTTATGCATCTAGTGCACTTGCTCTATTATCAAACAATAACTTGAAAGATATTTCTGCTAAAAGTATCCAAACACAATTTGGGGAAGGGGAATGACACATCCCAAGGCTAGCTGACATCTTGTAACCTACTCCAAGAACGAAGATGACCCAGGTCCTACTGTTTTACAGGGGCTACGCCATTAAAAAAAGCCCAGGGCTCGGTTGCCCGTGTTACTTTTAAATCTAAGATCAACCTAGGATTGTGATCCATGAACTTGGTTGACTGAATGGGTTTAAAGAGAGGGAAAGGCATATCGCTGCTTCTTATTAACAATAGCAATCATCAGTTTAAGAAGAGCTCTCATTTTATAAGCTCAGCCCTAACATTAATTTTCATTTGGCCATCTGTGGTTTCTTCTCCACAATTGCCCATATTTTAATATTGCCCACGCTGAACCCATCTAATTACAATGAAAGCTACTGACCAACTTATACCTGCAGCTTTGGGGACTGCAAGGAGCTGTCCGTTGGGCCGCATAGACACATACTTGTCTCCCATGTGAAGCAGCACCTTCTGATCCTGATACTGGAGTTCAAACCAAACATTTTTGTCCTGTTTGGTGCTGCTAATGATGCAGTCATTGGGTCCCTGCAGGAGAAAGAGCGGCTTTATTGGTAAAGGAAATTCTGCCTTACCCAATCTAGAAAAAACATTCCCAACCCTGAGGTTGAAACTTAACTTTCAATCCTAGCTGTTTGGCCTTGCATTAAAAATGCTGATTTTACATGTCAGTCTGTCTCTCTCTCTCTATATATATATATATGTCAGGACCCAGCTCCAAATTCAGTTACTGTAAGCTGATTGACGATAATGGCTATATTTCCATCACAGTAACCTGCAATACATTTGATTTACCTACTGTGTTGTCCAAATCTAGAACTTTAATCTATTTGAGTCTGACCTTAGTCATGACTTTCATGATTTCATTGCTATCAGGACATGATCTTGTATAGCTTGGCTCAGAGTGTTGGCTTTATACTTTGTGCTAATCTATTACGTGGTTTGACAGTTTTTTTGTTTAACCTGTTGCATGAACCCAGAAATTGTGGTCTATGTTAGTGTATTGCACGATCTGGCCTTTGTGCTACTATGCAGATATACTGTGAGTATATCTACAGTATGTATTAGAACTGTCAATCAAAGAATGGTAACATAGGGTGCAGTCCCCAACCCCCGGAAACTGGTCCATGCAAACAAACGAAGCCCCTTCTGTGGAATGAAGGCAACATGTGAATCCACATCCCCTCCGGTCCATGGAAAAACCTCTCCATAGAACTGGACCCCGATGTCCAAAAGGTTGGCAGTCACTGACATTGGGCATTACTTCCTAGTTTAAGTTCAGCTCTGGATGGAAAGACATTTTTGAGAGAAACCTCAAAGTCCCGGTCCTAGGAAAACCTTGATCTGTCAGAGTGACAGGTTTTGGAATAAGGAATTAGTTGTACCCACAATGTTAGCTATTAGCAGCCACATTGCTGTCAGAATGTACTGTAAAGAAGTCGATCTAAAGTGCAATCTTAACGGAATTTGTTTACAACTCTTTTAAAATGAGGTAATAAAAATTAATCTGATTCTTCGTTCAAACATTAAAATAATTTATTTATATTCCCCCAGAAATAATAGAGGGGAAAAAACAATTTCCAAATCAGAAAAGTGTTTTGGTGTAGCAGCATAATTAGTAGATCCTTTTGGGAACTGCCTAGATTATTGAGATTAGAGAACCATTAAAGGACAGTTATGCCTGTTATGGTGTGCCACATATATGCAAGATACCTCTCTTATCTCAGAATTTCTTGAGGTGGCAGAGATCTAGGATGTTTTCAACATCTGGTTTCCATACAGTAGCAATTTTATGATTGCTTTCATGAAACTCAGACAAAAATAGCTCAGTCTCCCTTATTGACATTTAAAAGGAATTCTGGGTTCTGGGATACGCAATTGTGTTACTTAATTGAAATTATAATTGAGCATTCATGTGGAGAATTTGAATAGTATAATCTGACGAACCAATTGTGTGAGTAAAGGTAGTCCTTGGCTTATGATTACAATTGGGACCGGAATGTCTGTAGCCAAGTGATTTGGGGGAGGGGGAGGGTTAAAGCACAACATCAGGTGATTGTATCACTCAGCGAAAGCAATCCTGGAGTTCGGTTCCACTTGCCATTGCACCTCCAGATGTGGAGATCATTAAGCTGGAAGCAGAAGGAGTCCCAATAAGGAGCTCGTGGGGGCTGCAAGGAGGTGGGGGAGGACCAGGGAGGACCAGTGCAGGCCATTCATGAGTTGAGGGGGTCCTGCAGTATAGCATAAGCAAAGGAGGGCAGAGAAAGAATACATTGCAGCTCAAGGGCTTCTTTGTATCCCATGGGCCTGTGGCTGCAAGTGTTGTGGTCCTCCAGCAGCCTGCGGAGATGGCAACAGAGTTGGACATAGACCAGTCCGCAAGTCTGGGGAGGACCTAGGGCCATCTGGGAGTTATGTGCTGACTCCAGAGCCTCCAGAATCTGACAACAGCGAGGCAGAGGAACAGGGGGAGCCTGTTACCAGTGCATGCATGCGCAGAGCTGTCAGAAGGCAAGAACAGTTAAGACAAAAGGGGAGACTCGGGAGTAAGGCTTGGAGATGATTGGCCCTCCAATGAGATATAAAGGAAGAGCAAAGGGACAGGAACCTTTGCAGGAAGCAACTTTGTTCGTGCTGGTCAGCTTGAAACCTGAAGCTCTGTGTTGAATTTGTGCTCCAATTGGCCTTGTATAACTAATTGGAAATTTAGTCATTGGCAGAATTTCAAGGAAAATAAAGGTGCGTGCTTATCAGACTTATCCTGAAGGACTTTGGCAGACTTCCATGGGACTATTATAAACTGTTTGAGACTCATTACGGGCTGTGAATGACTAAAATTCACAGCCGTTGAAATAAAAAGGGTTTGGGGACTAACGTGTGTTTGTTAGTGTCTCAATAAGCCTTGGTCAGAACAGCAAGAAGCTCCTGAGTAACAGTGCAACATGAAGCTACAGCCATCCCTGGAAGCCATGGCTGCCCCAACTAGCTCAGCAGCACAGCGCAAAGCCACCACGCCCTGGGAAGTGTTAAAACACCTAGGAAGTCCCAGGTTTTCCCTAATCCAGTCACCCACACTGCCCGGCACTCCGAGACCTCCTGGTGCCTTGCACTCCACCACCTGTTGACTTCATCCTACTGCTGAAGAGACAAGGCCACTCGTGGCCCTTTCTGATGCAGCTGTTGGCCATACTGGGCCTTCTGCCCAAGGACTCTGGTACCATTTCCCAAAAGCACATGGCCTTGTACAAACTACATGCAGCCTTCTTCTGAGGCTTTGGAAGGCTTCCAAGCCTTGTGGGGAGGGCATTCACAATTTGGACATGCAGTCTTTGGAAGGCCTGATGCAGTCAGCAGCTGCCTGCCAGACAGGGCATGCTTGATTAGCAATGGAAGCAAGAAGACAATGAAGGCCAGCTAGAGCTGCAGGGGCTGTGGAGCACAGAAGGCCAAATGGCATAGATTGCAGGGAGGGAGATGGTCAGGTGGGAGAGCTGAAGTGCTCCTGTGGACAAAATGCAGCACAGGCTGCCAAATGCCCAAGTTTTGATCATGTGACCACAAGAGGGCTGCATTGGCCATAACTTCAGGGACCAGTCCATTTTTTCAGCACTGTTGTAACTCTAAACTGTTGTTGAATGAATGGTTGCAAGTTGAGAAGGATCTGTAAAGCAAGGAAGGAAAGGCGAACTTCTGACAATGCCTAGCTTTTATTCCAAAAGGGCAAATGTCGTGGCATGCTTAGTAACAGATTGAAATAGCTGGTCTTTCCCAGACTATCCCCATTCTTGCATTATGCAGATGGACTCACCAAGGACATGTATATGCCACTATGGCCACGGAAGCAGACCTTCTTTGTAGCATCATCATACATCAGCTGGAAGATCTCTGTGTTGCCTACAGCCATTGCAGTGGCATAGAGGTCAGCACCTGCAGAACAGTAAAGCAAATTGAAGACTCATTATGGTTTTAGCCCAATAAATTAAGACTGTTGTCCCTTGTTGTCTAAAGTCAAGCTAAAGCAGTGCTCAACTGTATTGCAAAAGGATAGGAACAAGAGAACAGGTAAAGAATTTGTAATACTTCCACAATCCTTTCCTTCTCAGGAAAACCCTAATGACCTGATCTTCATGACCTTCTCTTGGAACCTGTATTGCTTAAGTTAAGCAAATTTTTAGATGTATCACTGGATTGATCAAGCCATTGTCCTTTATATACATTTCTCAGCATGGAATCTGAATGGTGCAATCATAGTACAAATCTCCATGGGCAGCAAAGAAAGGGGGAGAAAGGGGGGATTTCTGCCTGCTGCTTTCTCAAACTATTTTACAGTACTCTTTAGGATTAAATCAAATCTGCTTTAAATCCGTTTTATTTCAGTGGATCACTGAATGTCTGAATCCAACCCAATATTGCTATTATGACACCTAGCTAGATGCTTGGATTATGTGTGGTCAAATCTATCATTCAGTTTTTACAGAATCTTTGAATTGTAGGCTTAAAGGGAACCACAAACATCATCTAATCCAGTGTTTTCCAAACTTGGCAACTTTTAAGATGTGTGAACTTCAACACCCAGAAGCCTGATGATTGGGGAATTCTGGGAGCTGAAATTCAGACATCTTCATGGCACGAAGTTTGAAAAACACTGATCTAATCCAGGCCTTTGCAATGTGCAGGGAAATAAACCATGAAATTTCCCTTTTGTTTTTATTTTTTCCCTTGCTCTTAAAGCTGCCTGGTGACATAATAATTAGTAACAATCCACACTCAACCAATCTTTGCCCTCTTGCTTTGGGTCCCCCCCCAAATTGCTTTTGTAAGATCTCTGTATTTTTGCAGATTTGGGGGCTGTACTTGTTCCCAGGGCGAGAGAGTAATGGAAAAATAAGGCAAAATAAGAAGTTACTCTTAGAGGCTATGGTTAGAGGTTCAATTGCCATGATTGCCACTCATATTTAGACAGACAATGTTGTTTTTGCTCAACTCACCAGGCTTGCAGCAGACGAACTTGTTGGTAGAAGAGGAGCGCAGTGAAACTTGGGCAGGGCTTGTTTCCACGCTGAAAAGTTCATCCCGTCCAGGTCTGTCCATCTTTAGGGTTTTCATGCTACCCTCTCGCCCAGTCAAATACTTTCCCTCATCATCCCGGAAGGCAACCAAGCCACCATGGACTTCCAAAGAGTACATGGTTTGTGCAGTAACGTCAGATACCAGTGAACCATTGGAAGCTAAGAGTTTACCTGCCCCATTTCTCAAGCCATACTTCTTCACTGGAGATAGAGCAGGAGAAAGAAACAAAAAGGGGTTGACAGGGCTTGGTATTCAATCCTGGAAAATAATCTCAAAATGAATGTCTGCAAAGCAGCGCTGCAACTTTTCATTTCATTCTAGAATTACAGCAGAGGTTTTCAACATGCAGCCCATTTCCAACATCTTTGTTCTCACCACCTTTGAATTAGCCCAGTTTCCCATAACTATAATCTACTACTGCATACATTTTTTTGAAAATCAGGTTTAAAGTCCAAAATGAACTGTTCTAAGTGAACTTCTATTCACTTTCTTAGAGGAGGATTTAAAACTACTTATACTGGGATTGCTTTCTGTGCAGTACTAAATAGTTCTCTCTTAGATTGGTTTGTTTCCTAGTTCAATAGCTGAAATTGTCTAGATCTTTTTTACATACAAAACCTACTTTCTGTTTTCCTTCTACCAAAGAATCTCTGCATCTCATGAAGGTTGGAAAGAGTTTTCATTTTAGCGGTTCAAACTCATATTCACCCATTTGTAGAGATATGTTTCTAGAGATGTTTTAAGAAATCAGATTCCAACATACAGTGTCTCATCCAAACAATATTCTCATCTTATCTAGAGAGCTCTGAATTTTTTCCATCTTGGTTTCCAACTTAGAAATGGTTGGTCTTGAATCTAATGCAGAACATCTATCTATAATGAGACATTTTGGGGTTGGAACATTTCAACCTTGAAATATTTTGCATGCCTTTGTTTTTCTCTTCCCAACACTTGGGAGAGCTTTGCTATACCTAAAATAGCCTCTTAAATAATCTGCATGCTTGGAGACTTGGGGCCAGTCAATCTAAGAATGGAAACTTGTATAGTCATGACATTAAATAACATCTTTGCACATCCCTCCCATTTTTCTACTTTTTAAATATCTTGTCTGATAAAGAATGCTTGGAAATATTATGGCTTGCAACTATAATGTACATTCTTCAGTCAGTCTAAGAAAGATACTGTCACCTTGGTTTTGTTTTTGTTTTGTGGACAATATGGCTTGGGTTTTTTTTAATATATATATATGCTTAGTAAAAGTATATTTTTGAAGAAATGTTTTTGTTTTGTTTTGTTTTTAACTTTGTCCCCAGTTTAGATGTTAAAATTATATCTGTTTTCTTGTCAATCTTGTTTTCTTTACAGTACTGTATTGAGGCTTTCTATGTATAGATTCTTATTGTAACTAAATACTATAGCCCCCAACTCCAGTAAAATCAGATGCATAAAGGCACATAGTCTGAGCTAGGAACTGGAAATTAATTTTCACATCACTGTTCATGGCTAGGTTGTCCTCATGTGTACTATAAAGTAGGACTATATGGACTGCCTTTGACAGAAAGAAGAATTTGAAGTGAAAAGAGGACTAGATATTTTTGCAGTGTATTACAAAGATGATTGAAGTTTTCCCTGGTGAACATATTCAGTGGCTTCAGTGCAGTGCTTATACTGCTGTCTCATTGGAATTATCCAAGTTACCTAGCAAATTAAGGAAATCAAACTGCACTATCCATAGTGATTTCCTGGGTAAGCAGAATTTGAATTCACCTGGTATATATGGGGACAATTGCCTTCTGTCAGCATTGTGTGCCTTGGAATCCAGACCTATTGAGGAGATGCAAATGACTTAAACTTAACTTTTTCACATATTAAAACAGAGGATTATTTTAGGAATTTGTCTGACTATCTTAATAGCTTTTGGGTAAGATATTAGCAGATATGACAATGTTACTCAAGCATGATCATCATTCTATCTCTTAGCCTTCGTCATTATGATGCTCCCTAGGTATGATTGAAATACAATATAATTTCCCCTCTTAATTTTCTTTTCTCCAAGACAAACATACCCAGCTTTCTTTTCTAACAGGGCTTAATCTCACTTCTAGTTTCTAGTCTTTAAAGGAGGTGAATGAGAGGGAACATAATAGCGCTGCACAGAATGATACATGGTGTGGATAAAGTGGGCAAGAAGAGTCTATTTTGCCTTTCTGAAAATACCAGGCCAAAAGTCATCCAATGAAATTGAACCTTGGAAGAAGTAGGATCAATAAAACATTTTTTTTGCAACAGGTAAGTAAACTTTGGAATTTGTTGCTATGAGACGTGATGCTGCCTCAGGGATTGGACCAGTTCATGGAAGTCATGGGGATCAATTAGCTTTGAAGGCACTGTAGTTGCCTCAGAAGGCCAACTGATGGGAGATTGGTGGGCTTCCCTATGCAGATAGTCTAGCGGATGGGCCAGGGATCCAGTCCAACAGATTGCTGCTCAAGCTGATACGTTATATAAGCCTGTTCATCTAAATAATTCTTAAAATATGGACCTACAACCAGATATAGTATTTCAAATGAAGTTTGATGTGCAGAATCCATGATTTGTATTTCTATTGATGCATCCTAAATTATTTTGCCTTTCTGATAATCATGACAGATCCTTTCTCGTATGGAAGATTATCAAAACAGATATTACCTACTCTACATCTATTCATTTGATCTTTTTCTTAAAAGAAGAAATTGTCATTTGTTTCTATTCAATTTCACGCAGATTTAGCCCCTCCCTAGCCTATCAGTATTATTTTTTAATTTTATCTTTTAGGCAATTGGTTATCTCACTTAGGTTTCTTTTGGTTGCAAATCTGGTAAGCACACTGTTATTTGAGAGACCATCTATCTCTAGTAGTTTCTGTCCACCTAATAAGACTGGGCAGAGCGGGCACTTTCCAAGTTTGTTGTTTTAAGCAACACCATCTATTGGAACCTAGAAAGTGTGTCTTTGTTATTGTGGCTCCTGCCCTCAGGAATTGCATCCCCTGGAGATTCATAAGGCTCCTACGCTTGCAGCTGTTCCACTGGCCTTGCTTGTGGAACTTGGCTTTGCTCCCAGGATTGCAGTTAGGGTAACTCTGGGTCCTCTGTAAGTTTTCTTTTGATATGTTAAGTTTCCTCTTCCCAATGAACCTGTCTTTTTTATTTCATTCTGTTGTTTCCTACTTTTGACATGTAAGCCACCCAGAGGTTTCGAGAGTTGGACAACCTCTAAATCTGATAAATAAATACATAAACAAACAAATAAATTTGTTCAACTATTCATTAACAGTGAAGACTGCATGATAAACATTTTGTAGATGTATATAAATGAGGGTGAAGGTTCATTGTCCAAGCTTGTGGGCTGGTTTCCGAATGTTTCATTACCAGGCTAGGTAATATCTTCAGTGGAGTTTAGGGGAAACTCCCCTAAACTCCACTGAAGAAGATGTTATCTAGCCTGGTAATGAAACATTCGGAAACCAACCCACAAGCTTGGACAATGAACCTTCACCCTCAACCTATACCCAAGCTACAAATATTTGCCCCTATTGCAAATGTATATAAATGTAATTTTTGAGTCAACCACACACATACTTAAAACACTTCGTTAATCAGAATATAGGGTGTTTTATCAGTTGCTTTGCTGAAGTCAACATATATTATAATCATGGTATTCCCACAATCCACTAATGAAGGTACCATATAAAAACTGATAAAATTAATCTGACCACAAATCCCTCCTGATATGCAATAATCACTGCATTATTTTCAAAATGTTTACAAATTGATTTACAAATTTACAAATTCTACAAAAGAAATACACATTGACAGATTTCTAAAATAATCTGCTCTAGAACGTTCCCAATAATCAATTCCAGACTGACTGGCCTGTAGTTTCTTGGATCCTCCTTTCTCTCTGCAGTTCCTTCTATAATATACTATGATGCAATCTGTCTGTCTCTGAAGATTTTTTTATTCAGGGTCATCAGACCGTGATTTTTTTTCTATTAGCATCAAGGTGGTATTCTGCTCCTTAATTCTGATTTTCAAAATTGCCCATTATCCTTTTTGTAGAGAAATTAAAGGGTTGCTTGATTTTTAAAAAAGGGACAAAATCTTGAAGCACCAGGAGGAAAATGTAAGGAATCATAAGGGAAAAGAGTAAGGTGAAGAAATGACCCTACATTTTCAATAAGTTGATGATTGCTTCTAAGATCTACATGAGTATTCCTGTGCTACAACAACAGTACAAAGTTTTAAAGTAAACTTGATTCTGAAAAGTTTTCAAAATTATATTGGCAATATTCTAGATAGGAGAGAAATGTTGGATTGTATATCATCAACAATCACATCACAGAAGAATGTTAATATGGAAGAAATCTTTAAGAGATGAGCAAACCATTATTTTTCTATAATTTGCTAGACACAATGTGGTCTAACACAAAAATGTTGAAAATATGTATTTATTTAATGCTCAACTTCATGTCCTGCCCCCTTGGTGTTTTATTTTTATCAGGTTCTTGGAAACTGTTGGAAAGGTGGTCATGAATTGGCCCCAATTCAGCTCATTTTTTCCAAATTATATCTAATCTAATTCTTGTTTATTCAGGCAACTCTTCAACTCAGTGAGATACCTTTGCAGTAAATACATTTAGGATACTACCTTAATGTAGATTTATGCATGTAGCCTTTATGTTTGATATTGTAAGATGTACTTCATTTTAGACCAACCACTATTAAAAAGAATTCAGTGTATTTTATCTCAGAATTCAAAGTTGCACCCTGCTTCTTGAGACAGTTTCAAGCGTTAGTTTTAGGACAGCTGCCTATGTTGGAAATGAAGCAAAGTTATCTATGAACCAGTCCTATCTATGTATCCCACTAGATGTTGAACCACCTTAAAGAAGAGATATAAAGAAGACTCTGGACTTCCAAAATTCCTTATTCATAATGAATACATCTAAAATCACTTTTCCCCACCTTTGAAATCATAGTAGATACTGATGACTGATTCTGCCCCCCAAGGCACATCACGATCACAGCGCAGTACCTCAGCTTTCTCATCACAACGCACATAACGCTTCCTGTTGGGGTTGTAGATCGCAACGTTGGGGTGCACTGCCAGGTGCAGGGTCCATTTTTCTGTTTCACTGGAAGCCTGGGCAAAGCAGGTAACATTGTCCTCTGCTCCACCCAGGAAACGCTTGGACTGCTCATTTTGCAGAGACACCTGCCAGGAAAGAAATGTCACCATGTCAACCTCATCAGACAAGGGGGTGGAGGTGGTGAATGAAACACTAAGAATGAAAAGCTAGAACGGCTCTCCAGGTATTACTAAATGTCAGTTGCAGCATTGCATTGCATACCATGGGTCCTAGAGAATGTGTATTTATCTGAAACATGCCCTTCAGCAACTCCACATCCCATGGCACATCCTGGTCAGCAGACCCTTCTGCTGGAAAGATCCAGATTCTTTTTTTACCAATATACTATAGCTGAACAGCATATTTTAGATAGTAAGAACAAAATATGTATTTGGTCCGCTAGCTGTTTTATTAAGGATTTTTGGTGAGGGTTGGAGGGAAGTATACGGTATGCCCTACAGTAGGACATTGAAAGCTACCAACTTGATTTATGTAGGTTCAGACAGAGAATCAACTAGTTCCCAAGCACTGCACACTTTTAGCTTCTGCCACTTGTAGAGAACAATGGATTGCAACCATAAGAAGCCCACCCCACCCCCCACCCCCGAGCAAACAACTCTCCATTTTCTTTTTCTTTCTCCCCATTCTTTCCTTCTCACCCTTTTACCCCAACCCAGTCCCACCAAATCCTCTCTAAATAGCACTGGACATAACCAGGCTGTAATTCTGTGGCTTGGGCTATATAATCAATAGGTGTGTTTGGCTCCAGTTGACTGCACCTTGCCATCTGGATACTGATGCAGCAGGAAGAAGGTCTGAGGCCCTGGTTTATCCTGGTCACAGGTGACTTTGCCATTTGGGTCAGCTGCTAAGTAGCGTTTCAGGGCACTGATAAGATGAACTTTCTGGGCAGCCCCTTCTCCTGGGCCAGCTGCTCCAGCTCCATGTGGGGTCACAAATTGCAGCACCCACACCTGGCGAGGCTTCAGTTGCTTGCCTGTGGCTGCCACCTGGAAACGGAAAGGTTCGGCAGTCAGGTATCTGTTTGCAGCATTGACAAGTCCAAACTCCAGGGAGTATGTCATGGTGGAAAGGCTCAAATGGCACCAATTCTTCAGGCCGACTAACTGCTTGGCCTACTTGAGACTGTGTCTGATGCACAAGATCATAATGGATGCCTAGCAACTAGGTAAACCCAACCCCCTTAGAACTAAGCCCCACCCATAGAAGTCCATTACTCAGGCTATGTTCTGAAAGCATGACATCATCACTGATTGTAGACAGCACCCTTTTATGGCAAACCAGAGCCTTAGTGGAACACTGTTCACATACAGTAAGATAGCAGATTTTCTTTTAGCCGTTTGCTTTGGTTTAAAGCAGGGGTGTCCAACCTTGGCAACTTTTAAGACTTGTGGACTTCAACTCCCAGAATTCCTCAGCCAGCTTTGCTGCCTGAGGAATTCTGGGAGTTGAAGTCCACAAGTCTTAAAGTTGCCAAGGTTGGACACCCCTCGTTTAAGAGCTTCTTGTATGCAAGGCATTC
This sequence comes from Pseudonaja textilis, assembly GCF_049901715.1. Taxonomy (NCBI): domain Eukaryota; kingdom Metazoa; phylum Chordata; class Lepidosauria; order Squamata; family Elapidae; genus Pseudonaja; species Pseudonaja textilis. The sequence goes on from NC_141990.1 coordinate 227,219,154, forward strand.
TACCCTTTGGCAAAAGCTTGTTCTCTCCTAGCAGCTCACTAGACACAGGACCACCAGTTGCCCAATGTGAATTGGAAGTTACTGGCAGGGATCCTTCAGATCTCTCACTCTTTATAAAGAGGTAGTGAAGTACAAACTTTTACAGTATGGCAAAATATGTCTTATGCCCAGTTTATAGCAATCCCCCAATAATGTGAATTTTCCTGTGAAATATAGGCGTGTAGTACTAGCAAAAGCACTTAGACTTATATACCGCTTTATAATGTTTTACCGCCCTCTCTAAGCAGTTTACAGAGTCAGCATATTGCCCCCAACAGTTTGGGTCCTCCTTTTACCCACCTTGGAAGGATGGAAGGCTAAGTCAACCTTGAGCCTAGTGAGAAATTGCAGGCAGCTGGCTGCAGCAGAAGTAGCTTACAATACTGCACTCTAACCAGTGCGCCACTGAGGCTCTTAGGTACATCCCCTGCTCTAGCATGTTTTCCTATGTCTAAGGCAGGACTGTCAAACTTGCGGTCCATGGGCTGGATGTGTCACATGCTGACCACGCCCACGCCTGGTTTAGCAAAGGGAGAAAAGTCACGATATGTCATGTGACGATGCGAGTTTGACACCCCTTGTCTTAGGTAATCAAGACTACCCAAAAACAATCATGACCAAAACCTAAATGTAAGTAAAGGCACCTTCCGCACCTCCTCCCTTACTGGAATTATTAACTTTAACCAGAAGTCAATACTCTCAGGGATTTTGTCAGTCTGCAGTATGATTAGTTAAATATAATGATGAGATAGAAGTTTTATCTTTTAAAAAGGCATTTTAATTTTTGTACACAAAGTGGTTTTTGAACTAGTTTAGCATTACATAAAGCCATGGTTGTACAAGGGCTAGCACCCAGCTAGAACATGGCACCTGCCTTATTTATACATCTTCACTGACGTATCTAAATCACATTTAGCCCAATCCCTCCCTCTACAATCTTTTTTTTTTAATGGAGATTTCTAAAAAAACAACTCACCCTCCCTTTTAAAACTTACAAAAGGAAAAGAAACAATACAATGCAGTATAAAAGATTGACAATATCATCAAGTTTATTACACAATTTTCAACCTATCAGAAAAAGACAAACAAATCAAATCACGAAGAACAGGAGTGGGAGAGTAGAAGGGAACTGAAGTTATGTTTTCTGTTTTTCTTCTTCTTTTTTCTTCCATTATTTCAAAACAAACTAAAAATGTCCCATTAGGTAAAAAGCAACTTTTCCAATCTGTATTGTATACTTTACAGTTTTAGCTCTCTCCGCTAAAATTACATTAACTTTTTGTTTCCTTTTAAAAAAAACATTGACCTTAGACTCTCTTAGATCAATAGCACAAAGGAGGCATCATATCCCTTGGTGACAGAGTCATCCTCTTTAATCTATCCAATTGTTCTCTTGAGAAAAAGACAGATCCTTCTATGAGGAGGGCTTCACCATGCAGTTGGATACTCACGATATAATAGATGCTTGGTCTTACTAAAGAAATCCAGGGTATGTAACTTGATTTTGTGTAACTGGGGTGCTAGGATGGAGCACTGAAAACCAAAATGCACATCTCAAAAAGTTATATTTCAAAGATGACACTTGAATCAAGATTTCTGCAGCCACTGGTTTTCCATAAGGATCCTCATGTAATGTGTTTCTGCTTTCCATTGGTTGCCAGCCGAAAGGCTCATTGGATCCAGGAATCCTAGTTCTATGTTTACATAATAAGAATTTAACTTTGTTCTTTTCCAAGGCTGGCATACCAGAGACCACTAAGGTTTTATTATGTCACTGAAGCAAACGTGTGAGTGAATCCCATCAAAGGGAAAATTCCAAATGAGATTGGGAGCAACGGTAGTTTTGGACCTTAATTCAACACTTACATCACACAAAATTTAAAATGCTCAAGGTGTGCTCGAATCAATAATGTCCAGAAGCCTCAGCTTGACTTTGCCCCAATTCCATGTTTCTGTATCTAGTCATAACTCTTCCTCTACAACAAGGAAGGTGATATGCTGGGAAAGAATGGCCTTGAAAACAAATGCTTGTGTAAGAAATTACAATCAGAGCAGTTAATGCACGAAACAAAGCAAGGAATTTGTCAATAAATCACCTGTGGATAGAGTTCCTGCAGTAGCGAAAGGTACCTTTATTTTTTTAAGAGAGACTCAATTTTGTGGGCAAGTTTAACAGTACAGTCCCTCCTAAAAGACATTAGGTTAAATTGGTATGACAATTTTCAGGAATTAAGAAGAGGCATGACTGGAAGCAGCAACTAGCCTGTTCTCATCCCAGAAAAGGAAAACAAAACTTTTCTAAGCTGTGTACAAAGCTGTTAGAGTGCAAAACTGAAGCTGCTTTGGAAAAAAGGATCAAAAATTCAGGAGGACTCTATGCACTGATGCCTAAGAAGACAATGCAGTTTGAATTTTGAACATAAACTCCAGTGAGGCTATGGTAATATACCTTGTGCTGTGCTGAAGCATGAGGTCTTCCTATAGGATAAAAGCTGGATGTATTCCTCCAGGGGTGTTTCTAAAACGCCATGGAAAGGAAAGAGGTGACAGACCTCTGTGGAAAGCACCATTCTCTTTGGGTCCAAGAATCCATGGATTGAAATGGCCCCCTGGTCACAGTGGCTCAGACAACCCCTCCCAAACTCCAAGTCATTCAGTGTTCCTCCATCAAGCGACAGCAGCAGCAGCACACTTAGGAAGAACTCAAGTCTTAGTGCCATAGTGTGCCAAATGGAGTCCTACAGGCAAAGTCACTTCCAAGGGGTCTGGAAAGAGCAGAGGGCAGCGGGAAGGAGTAGGTGGAGAATCCCCCATCCTTTAGTCTTGATTAAGGACAGGATATAAGTCCATAAAAACACTGAATGCTTACAGCATCCCTGCAAAAAAAGAAAGGAACATAAAATATTACTCACTTTTAAAGGCATTTTTGAGAGCATAGTTTAGAAAAGTGCAATTCCAAGAGTGAATTCCTATATACAGAGGGAATTGAAAATTGTGGGTTGTTTTAGAGCACAGTTGACCTGGACTAGGATTTGAAGCCAGATTTATTCTGCCACTGAATTATATAAACCAGGCATAATCCAACTACTTTCTTCCCATCACAGAATAGTACCTACCAAAAAGGACCCCCTAGTCTTATGCAACTATTCAGAAACAGGTGGAAATCAAAAGGTTGTAGTTTAGTGTTGTTGTTTTTGAAGTGTCCAATTCCCTTTAACCCAGAGCAGATTACAGTGGAATAAAATCGATTAAATTTGAGATTTATTTTTTTTTAGAAGAAAATATTTTACTAGTATTTCCCCTTCTGAAATAAGATATGAATTTAGGCATATACTTCACCCAGGAAAGAACAAAGCAGATTCTGCACAAATGTACTTCAGGATTTCCTTCTTGTTTAAGCAGTTAAATTAGAAGCTCTGGTCTGATTATCTACAGCAGTGCTGGATAATCCTTTGGGGCCCAAGGGCCAACAGTTGGCTTTCCTGCCTTGCCTTGGGGTCACAGGGGGCATGGCCAGCAATGTGGTCATTTTCCCTGAAAAAAAAACAAAACAGGAAAAACCACCCTAATTTTGAAGAAGATGCTAATATTTTAAGTGATGCTAGGGTTCCTTACATCCCTGCGTGCTCAAAGCAGGCATTCTCAAACTATGGTTTGTGATTCCCCCGGGAAGATTAATAAGCATAATGAAGAGGATCCCACTTGCTCCCACTCTGTTTGGAAGTGGGCAACTCTGCTGAGTTACTGGTCCTGGGTTATAGCATTGAAAGGGTTTAGACTTTCCTTCAACCACCCTAAGAGGTGAACTATCAGATCAGGAAAACTTCAGCATAAAACTTTTTCAGCCAACTTTCAGACATACAACTCTAGGGGCTGGCTGAAAACGCCTCATGGCAAAATCCTGCCTAAGCACAGCCTCCAGAGACATTAACCTTCTGGGGAAGCCACAAGGAAAACTCCAAATGGTGATCACATGATTGTGAGGCGCTTGTAGATAGTCAAGTACCCAGATCACAATCATGTGGCTGCAGGAGTGCTGCAACCAGCAAAACTTTGTGGACTCATCATAATCCCTTGTTCAGCCCTGTGATAACTCTGGATGGTTGCCAAACAAATGGTTGGAAGTTGAGGACTATCTACTCTTGAAATTGCTTCATATAAAAAGGAATTGACCATAACAGGAAGAACTGTACTGACAAATAAAGTTATCGATTTTGTAGTCCTTCAAGACACCCAAACATCTGAAACAACTGAACTTTACAAAGCACTGAAAGTTAAATGCCCACAAATAAAGGAAAAAAAAAACAGGATTCAAGTCTTAATTTAACATCAAATCTCCTGCCCAATGCCTATCACTGATTCTGCTGACAACAATATACATGATACCCAATTAGACGAAAGAGACAGATTGCTTTCCTTTTTTTTAAAAAAAAGGAGGAAGACATAATAAAAACAGGCTGGCATGTTAACCCTCCCTTGCCCTATCTCAAAAATGTTCTCACTTCTCTCAATGATGCCGATCTCTTTCTCTGTCCCTGTCTCTGTGTCTCTCGTGCTCCCGGCTTCTTTCTTGGAAATAGTCCTCATGTCGATCTTCATTATGAACCACTTCTCGGTGCCTCCTACTGCTCTCACGTGACCGACTAGGTGACCTATCCCGTGACCGATGTCTTTTTCTGGAAAAGAACAAGAAATATCAAGTGTGGTAATAGGATAAACTAGCTGTCAGTTTTTAAAAAACACAAACAAAAGGACACGCTGCCTATACGGATGTACAAATCCAGAACAAAGAAAAATAGGACTGAGTCATGAATATAACAAATCCAGCCAGGTGAAATACGAATAGTTTTGCTTGTTGTGACTCACCTTGAGGAACTGCTGCTGCTGCCAGTGCCCATGCTGTAAGACTTGGCTTCAATGCCATGAAGGCAATCCTTAAGCGAAGAGATAAGGACCCGACACCGCTCATCATTTGCTACACGGGACTGTTTAATTACAGCAATGGCTGTAAGCAGGGTCTCAATGGCATCACTGTAATCCCCTGAAGCATAACAACATAAATAAGATGTAAAGACTGAGGCCTGAGCTAGGAAGGAAAGAAGGCAGCATTAAGCAACTGCGCTTACCTGCACTGGCCCCAGATACAGCCTTAGATATAGCACTGCTGGAAATTGCTCGATTCCTGTTCATGATATCATCAAATTCTGCTTCACCAACAGGTGGAGGTAATGGGCCCAAATCCCTGCTGCAGTACAGAAGAACGCACCCATCATTCAGAGGCAGAGAACCATTTTTCCAAGCAGAACTACTTTGCCCACCATGCATAATTAAGAGCCTCCCCCTCAAAAAAAGGAAGTGTATTGTTGAATATGTATCTCTCTCTTATTTCCCACCATAGCAGATATTATAGTAATTGTAAGACTCTTAAGGGATGAAATCTTTCTCTGTGATTGGAGGCATTTTCTGGCTTTACTGTATTGCCCAGCTAAAACACATTTTTATTTACAAAGTCCCTTTCTGAATTAGACCTAGGCACCATTCTTTGTGCTGCTTCAGTTTATGCACATTCTTAAGAGTGGACTCGTTCTCACCTGCTGTGATTATATGGTGCAGAAGCCTTGCTGTAGGCATCAGGTGGAGGCCCCATGGCTGGATTTGGGGGTGGGAAGAAAGCTGGATTGAGGTGCAGGGCAGGTGGCACTGACCCTGGAGGTGGCACAGCTAAGTGGGGGGGAAGTCGAGGTGGGGGAGGCATGAGATGCTGGTAATGGATACCGGGAGGGGGAGGGGGAACTCCAAAACTTGAAGTAAGTGGTGGAGGGGGCGGTATGGGTGGAGGGGGCAGCCCCATCAGAGGAAGCGCAGAGGGAGGACGGTTGAAGAAAGGTAAAACGGGAGGCTTCTCAATGCGTGGTGGTGGGATAGCATTCTCCGTTGGAGTTGCTCGGCCATCAAGAGAGTCTGAGGAATCCCTTGAGTGAGCCATTGGAGGCACCCCTGTTAGACATCACAAATGAGGAAAAATATTAAGCACATGAGTAATACAGGATTTTCGTTTCATACAGCATACACTTCCCATAAATATTTCTTGTCACATCACTATGGCAAAATAAAATAAAAGAAATAAAATCCAACTTTCTTCTAATTTCTGTTCACTTATATTATAAGGATAGATTCTGCTCTTATGCTCACACAGGGCTTAAATTTTGTAGAGAGATCCAGGCATCTGATTCAACGGAAACAGGCATTTTAAATTATTCCCAATACTGAAACCTGACCGTTGTCTAGGACAAATCATAAAAAGCCACAAAATACAAAAACAGTATATCTGTTTATATGACAGCAATCTTCAGAGTTAAGCCCGTGCAATTTGGAGGGTGGTAAACAAGATATTTTGATGAGTTTCAATTATATTTAAATATAATGAAGTCGCCTCCCTTCTCTAAAAATATTCCTATTTCTGCAAATGCACATTAATTTGCTTCTAGTCTACAGAGCTCTGCTCAAGATTTTCAAATAAGCTAACCAATGCCTCTTTCGCTGCCTTGCTACCTATTCAGCTAGCATATCATATCCAGCTTAACTTACGTTTTCGGGCTTGTGCCTCAAACTGTGCAAGGTTTTGCCGGGTAGCCAACTTGACTTCAATTTTATCTCCGTTTAGAATCATCCCTGGCAGCAGCTCTAGAAGTTTGTGGACTGAATTCTCAGAAGCAACCACCACTTCTGCGTATCTGTTCAAAGAGCCACAGAAAAATCATTGGAAGACTATTAGGAAATTCTTGTAAGGTGTACCATCTAAACAAGGGGAAGGGAAGAATCAGCCATTCTTGTACAATTGTAAATTCCCAGTTTTCCTCATACTTAATTATAATTGGGGGGGGGGGGAAGCAGTTTCCGCCCGAGGGCTTTGCCTCATCATCCCTGCAGAATTCCGCCTGACAGTATCTTCATTTCTTCCCACTGCTTGCAACATTTCCTTAGGGCCAGAAGAGTTCGATATTTTAGGTAGGTTAAATAACTTGAGCCAATTTCTCTAGTTTTCTGTTTCCCCATTGCAATTGGCCATTCTTTCTCTTAGCTAATTTCAGACATGCATTTCCCCTTTCTATTCCTTTTCAGTCTGATCTTCCTTTCACACTTCTGATCTCAGTGGTCTGCTTTTCCTGCAAACAAATTCTTTTTTCCCCTCAGGAATCCTATGCATAGCTGGAGGCTGAAGGAGTAGCAAAGACAGGTTTCTTAGAGAGGATACACATAACACATATGACAGGAGAACAATTCATTAATTTAAAGTGCTCTGTTTGAAGCATCTTTTCTACCCATTTCAAGTCTAAAATATTTTGCATATTCCTGAAGCCTAAATTATAAGCAATCAAGCAAAACAAATTTTTAAATTAAGTCAATCAGTTCTTATTTCATTCTTTTCTTTATAACCACCTTATCTTTGTCTGAAGTATGGACCTAGAATAACATTCAAAACAAATGTAAATTTTACCAAAGTAATTTTTTTGTCAGACAGGCATATTGCAAAATATTCAGTTTCTTCAAAAATAAAGCCACATTCAAAAAGCCAGAAAGTTGCGTGCATATATTCACATATATGATGGATCACAAAGTACTCCACATTACTCTGTAGTATGTTCCATAATGATTGCTCTTCATGTTTCAGTCATTAACAGAGAAGACCTGCATTGCTCACCCTTTAGACTGGCCATTAGCTCTGTTCTCAGCAAATTTCAGCTCCACAACATCATAAACACCTATGGAGCGGATTATTCTGGTCAATTGCTGGTCAGTTGTCCACTGTATATGAAGAGACATAAAATCACAGTATTTTATCTTAAATCTTTCTAAGATTTCCATTTGTTAATTGGTAAAACAATGCAATGTTGCGACTTTACTGAACTCTCATTACATTTCTTTAGTCTAGACTATTTCCTCTTACTATATATATTTACTTCAATAAGGATTCCCCCCCTTTTTGGGGGGGAAGGGATGGGAGCAACGCCAACTTAGAATAAGGTTACCATATCTGAATTGCAAAAGACTAGGTGATATAGAAATAAATCTTCCGCTACCATCTAATAATCATCCAAATTTCTGTATCTTCAAAATAGCAATCTTGGTTTAAAAGGTAAAACCTCTAAATCAGCTACATTAATTTTTCACAAAATCTTTGTCTAAACAAATGCTAACAGATATGATAACTATTTTTCTTCTCAGCATATCTCTATCCATTGTTAAAAAGAACCACCTGTATTAGAATACTTTGTAGTATAGAGTAAATGCTTCAACCAATCAGTGCCTCTATGTCTATTACAGTTTATACCAAATCAAAGTGAACATATGACAAAAGCACATAATGCACCTTTTCTCTGAAATTATCAATATTTTTGAAAAAGCCAAGTTCTATTTATTTCCTGTCCTAATTTAGAATACTTACCCAAGAAAAGCTGCCCACATAAACAGCAGCCCTTTTATTGCGCAGTCCACTGTATGTATACAAAATAGCAGGCGATTTGCTATTTGACTTAGGAGATTGTTCTTGGCGGCTTTCGACTGGTGGCTCAGAGCTGCTAGTGCAACTTTCAGAAGGTTGTGAGCTGGCAGCTAGCACGTCATCATATAGATCCATCTGGTCAGTATTACTAAATTCAGAGTCCTAGAAACAGGAAGATACCACATAGCATCTTTCAGGGCCAGAGCTTTTAAATCTTTTACTACATTTGTAAAATACACTTATATCATCTCCTGAAGGGCTATATACAGCTTATAATAAACTGGCTTCTCCGATCTTTCTTCCTAAAAAACTAAGGAAAAAGTCCAGTGGGATGGATTTATTTACTAATGCATCTAAGTCCCCAATGTCCCTTTCCAAAGGTAATGAATAGTTGACTGTTGTCGCTGTTATGAAGATTTTGGCTTTATGTTTCCATGCTCTCCTAGACTATATTTACAAATGTGAAATCAACAGCCTTATTTTTTCTCATTCCTCCACCGAAAACCAGGTAACTGAATCAGGCTTCTTCTAAATATTTCTCTGCTGCCTAATCAATGATGGCAATAACCTGATTTAGCAAAAGATTGGAACCAAACAAGACGTGGAAACTTATCTCATAAAAAGACATGGCATTATCTCCCTTGATTCCACTGACAAATTCCTTAAAATGAAACCTGAAACTCAGCAAATTTTACATTAGATGAAAAGTTCTATTTGCTGCTGTACTGAGAAACCAAGACCACATCTTGGTTTGTTTGGAGGAACAAACCAAGTATTGATTGGAATAGAATTTTGTTAAAATTCACCCAAATCATAAGATTTAAAAGATGTCACACTGAATGTAATGAGACCTACTTCATCTAGATCCAACTCACTGCTCAACAAACACACACACATATACTATTAAAATTATACATTTGCTGATATGGCCCTACATTTGCTGACATGGGTATCAAACTTGTGGCATCACACTGACATCACATGATGTTTCGTGACGTTTTTCCCTTTGTGGAGCTGGGGTGGGCATGGCCTGCACGTGACGCATTCAGCCCACGGGCCACCAGTTTGACACTTCTGGCCTAGAGTAACTCTGGGCAGTGAACAAAAATAAACAAATCTAATGGAAACACTGTAATAATATCCACATAACTCTCACACATTATGCTGAATTCTATTAACATCCTGTGGATGTTACCTGAGCTAAAAACCAGGTCTTCATAGCCTTTTGCAAAGCTAGTGCATTCAGAGCTATAGGAATCTGTGGTGGGAGGGTAGCAGGAAACATAAACAGAGAAGGGACACTTCCTAGACCCCACCAGGCAATGCTGTTTCACTGAAGGGACCTGAGGCATAGCGACTACGCTGGATCTAGTGGAATGGGCAGAAACCACTGGCGATGTCCCAGATTAACTTAAAACTTCATGCAATGTAGGGATTCAAAAGTAACAACCAGTACCTTGAATTGCATTTGGAAGCCTAGTGCAGATCATATTGCATTAGTGTGATTCAGGCCCCTATCACACTGCATGTGCCACTGCACCAGGAATCAGCTGGCGTTTCAGCATGCTTTTTAAGGGCAACTACATATAGAATACATTGCTGTAATCCAGTTGGGAAATGGTTAGTGTGTGACTGACTGTGAGCAGTGCCTCCAGACAACTTGCAACTGATATACAAGATGTATCTCTGCAAGTAACCTCCTGGCCACGGCTGCTACCTCAAGCAGGAACCGTGAGTCCAGGAGGATCTCCAGATTCTGCACTAACTCTGAGTGGCACCCCATCTGGAATTAAGGACTGGAAATCACTAGATTCTATTCAAGTCTTGACAGGTTTCAGGCATGGTTGTTTTTACCCATTCTGATCTTCACCACCTCACTGGGAAATGACTTGGGGCATACTGATTATACTTAACCCTATGCTAATGGAGTTGCAAGCAGATCATGTTAATATCATACTGAAATGGCACATAAAATCCATTTATTTTTGAGTTAGTGCCATCAGTGCCAATTTATATTCACTTATCTATGACTGAACACGGGCAAGAGTGCATAATGGAGATGCCCTCATGGCAATAAGGACAACAAAATGTCAGTATTTCTCTGCCCTTATTGCTTCCATTAAAGGTCGTCCAGCAGCCCTTCTGAGAGTGGTGCGATCACTGCTAGGGAGTGGCATGCTATTAGATCATCAGCAGGGCTGCTGTGAGGAATATGTGATTTGGCAAATAAAGAATATCAGATCCAGACTGAATGAATTCCAACTGGGCATATCTGGCCAAGTGCCAGGGGCATAGGGTTATGATCTAGGATATATCAATTGGGGTTTTGAGGGTCTCTCTGTAGTTTCTTCAGCAACTTGTTTTCTGGAGTTAGATCCATTCAGTGATATTAGTCTCCTTGAGGGAGGTGATAGTGTCTCTCCTTCTCATTGTTAAAACCAATTGTTTTTAAGACTACTATCATCCTAGCTCCAACTCTGTTAAGATGGTTGTCCTCAGTTACAAAAGACCTTGAGGGAAATGGATTATCTAAACACATTTCATTCATGTTTTAGGCCAGGATTCAGTATTGAAACAGTTTTGGTCTTACTTGATGTCGACCTGATGTAGAGGTAGGATGTGACAGTGCATCCCTCTTATGGTTTTTGATTCTTTGATACTGTCAACCACAGTATTCTTCTGGACCAACTCCAAGAGCTAGGAATTAGGGGCACTGTTTTATAGTGGTCCTTCCTTCAAGACCAGTTCCAGTTGATGTTGACATGGGAAGGTTGCTCCCTAGACATGCACCCACCTCACCCGCCTTTCCGAGCTGCAACAGGCCCCTACTCTCTCCTCTTATTCAGTATCCACAGCAGCCGATATCATCAGCTAATCATACCTCATTATATTTTTCAACATCAAGTCAGCCAAGTAAGGAGGTTCAAATACCTGAAGGCAGGCTTAGATGGAGAGGAACTGATTCTGACTCTCTCTCACCAAGATTAAGAAGTGGCTGTGGTTACCTGGACAACTAAGTTCAAGGATTCAATAGCAAGGCACAAACTGTGAGTTTTCTTAGAATCAACTCCTGCTCAGAGGAGGCAGAAGCTATGGCCAAGAAGACTTTTGCAAAACTATCTGGTGCACTTACAGTATTCCTTTACTGAATTTGATGACATTCAAATTCACTCAACCCCTTACCCCTTGTCATCTCACAGGGTGGCTGATGCAATGCTCTGGTCTCCATGGGGCTGCCATTAGAGATTGCCTAGAAGCTTCCATTTGTCCAGAATACAGTGGCATGTTCAATGATGGGCTTCATAATCTGCACATATTGCCAGTGTTTTCAGGTACAATTCATGGTGCTAGTTATCACCCATAAAGCCTACACAGCCTTTAGGACGTTATTAAAGGAACAGCCCATTTATGGTTTTTGCCTGGCTGACTGTATGCACTTCAAGTCCTCTTGATGACACATTCTGGGACCATATCACTCCTGCCCTTTGGCATGAAATTGTTCAGAGATTTGGATGGTTCCCTGTTACTGTATTTCAAAAGGACTGGAAATGCTAGCTGTTCTCCTTAACTTTGGGGTAGGCTATTGCCTGTATTAATGTACCAGTTTGTAACGATTTTGTAAATGCTTTTAGGGATTGTTGTATCTTTAGTTACTTGTTTTTATATTCTCTATTTTTGAGCAACCTAGAGTTGGTTGGAATTCGGTAGTATCGAAACTGAACCAATTTTGAACAAATAAATTATACACGCATTAGAGAGAAATAATGTAATGCAAATCCTCTAAAATGGTATTTTCTCAGAATATGATTAAAAAATAACATTTAAAAAATACACCTCAATAATGTGTGTGTGCATGTTGATAATTCTGTTTCATTCACTTACCGGGCTTCCACAATCTAGTTAAAAATCCATCAATTAATCTTAGTTTGTTAACAATAACCCTAATTTTTATTAACTGTGGTAGGATTTTAATTTTGAGTAAGCTGGGATTGAATGAAGTATTAGTAAAATGCCACATTATTGTAAGTTTTCATGGTGTTAGCATATTTCACACGTAGAATAGGGCCATGTTATTTGCAGCTCTGCCTCTTCTCTATGATAGTAGTTTAGATAACATATGTGTATCCAGGTTCCCCCCCCTTAAATATTGCCACCTGATGGAACCTCTGATGTGACCCTTTCTGATGGTGGTCCCAACCCTTTACAATACATCTGAGGAATTGCTACCCGTTTACTCTTTTGGGGGGTGAGATGACTTGAGGGTGGGATGACTTGTGTCTTCTCTCAAGCACTGGACCAGGATGACTGTTTGTCTGGTGATGGGGGGAAGGGAGGGAGAGAAGAGTACCTCTGTTTTTCTTTTGGTTCTTATGGATTGTTGTAACAAATAAATACGTAACACTTCAGTAATATACATCCAGATGCGCCCATGTTATTCCCTTTTGCTATAAGGAACACTATTTTAAAAAAAATACACATGGTTTTTCCTTAGCATCCCTAATTTCCAAAGTGAAACATCCCATGACTGCTCTGATTATTAATGGCAGTTCTGGTAGTCCGTTGCAGTATATTAGACAGCATCCATGCCAATGATAGATAGGGACTTCACCCTTCTGCACTCATCTCTGCTTCAATTCCCACCAGCCGCCTATCATCTCCATCTCTGTTCTTTTGGTCAACTTGCACTCCACAACTCAGATCCATTTCTTCCTCCAACTGCTAATAAGGGAGAATGCAGGGCAAATAAAAGGGTAGAGATGATAGGTGGATGGGGGATGCTGGAGCACATGGTGGTTGTAAATGTGGGTGAGCTGCCAAGCACCTGAATTTTGATTATGTTAATTGTGGGGGTGGTTGTTACTAACATTTGTTCAATGCTATCATCACTTGAGTGGCTGTTAAGTGAGGATTATCTGTAAGAAGTAGTAAACAAAGAAATGTGGCAGGGTGGGGTTGGAAAAATGCCACTAAACCTAAATAACACCAGCACTGTTTCGTCTTCCTCTCCATGCTTTTTTCTTAAGCTTGCAACTGAGTCCTGCTTTATCATACTGAAATTTTCTTTCATGCACTAATCTGTTCTTAAAACTTCTCATCTCTTTATCAGCATTCAATAAATTCCATTCAAATATGCCTCAATCTTCACTTTCTTTTTCCATTTGCTCTTCCTTCATACATTTGCTGTGATTTGATCCTTATTCATCCTCACTATATGAACAAATCAAATATTACCTTAAAGATACTGTCATTTCTTTTATTGAATATTAAGATTCTCAAGACATTTAAAGATTTGCTTTTTAGCACTTAAAGACTACCAGGCACCTTTAACAGTTGCTTTATCTTGTCAAGCTCATGATCTTTTTTAAAATATCATACTCCCAACATCACTTGTTACTCTTCATGGTCTTTTCAAGGTAGCTGTGTATTCTTATTTTACTTAGTCACAAACCCAGGATTCATGCAGCTGCTACTTGCCTGCTTAATGATTCTGTATTTTGCCATACATTTAATGGAATGTAAAAAGTAAAATGAAGCCATTAGGTACAATTGATGAACCAAAAACCATGATTCTATATAACCTTTTAGCAAAAAACATGAGTTCTGTATGGCACAATATCTAACATAAATATATAGTATTTTCAGTTTTGAACTTGTTTCTTTTTATAAGCTTTATAAAGTTTATTTATTCATTCATTTTCTATAGCCACCTATCACAATAAATGATTCTGGACAGCTTACAATTCCAAAAGTAGAAAACAAAATATTTCAAAAACTATAAAAAAACACACATCCAAAATAAATATACATAGCAGCTGAAATACTTGGCCAGTTAACAGTAAAGGCGAGTAAAGGCCTTAATACTTTTTATTCTGTGCCCCAGACTTGGGAACCCAGCCAGATTTTTAAAGCCTTTTGAAAGGCCGCTAGGGTTGGGGCTATTCTAATCTCCAAGGCGAAAATATTCTACAGAATAGGGGCTACTGCAGAAAGGCTTGTCTTCTAGTCTGTGCTCATCGACACTCCCTGGCAGATGGGATGTGCAACATCCCCGACCTTCTAGATCGAATTGGACTGGTAGACTCTTGGAAAAAGGCACAGTCCCAAGCCAAATACCGGTAGGTCTTGAAAGGTGGCAACCAGCACCTTGAAATGCATCTGAAAACACACTAGTAACTAATGCAGCTCATGCAGGAGTGCTGCATATTTGGCATTATTTACTATATGCATTCTGTACCAGTTGTAGTTCTATATCTTTTTTCCTTTCAAAAATTAAATCAGTAGGAATGGATCTTCTGCAAATGGTCAAACTTCTTTTATTTGTGGCAATGGATAAAAGGATGAGAAAATGTCCTACTCCTTCAAGAAAGCATTTGAGGGGGAAAATAGTGAAAACTGCCCTTTCTCATTCCTGTGTGAACATTTTATGCTTCTGCTGATAGGAAATCTGAATCCAAGGCATGTGTTCCCTTACATTTACAAAGAAAAGGGGGTGTTAGCATTCTCATAATATATTTTTTCCTTGAACTTCTGTTCTTTTACTATTTTAAAGAAACAATTTGCTGAAATGCAAAAGTATTTGGCTGATGAAGACATCTGACTTAACTGCAAAACATGTTTAGAAAGTTTAGTGAATTATCTTTACAAGACCTAAGTTCTTTAAATTTACATGTAACTCATGGTCGTGGTCACTTGTAACTCATCTTGCCATTTAGAAAATGTCTTGTCTCTTAACAAAACAGTAGCTTTGCATCTGTATGCATTGCAAAACTGAATGCTGTTTAGGAAAAAAGAAGTTAAAACACAAAAATTATGGACATTGACATCCTATTCACTTTGGTAGAACTACAATACACACTTACATAAAAAGCATAACATAATCTACCAAAAACTATTCAGAAGCATTAGTTACTTTCTCAGCTAAAAATACACAATGGTAATCTTAAAGAGCAGTACTAGCATATACAAATTACTAAGGGATAATTGGGAACCAAGTATTGCAGCAAAATAGAATGCAACAATAATTTATGCATGTTATTTGATAGCATCCACTGTATTTCTAGACCTTACCATGAAAATGTATCTAAAACAATCCAGGGATCACATGAAATGGGGGTAGGGAGAGATATTAGCAATTAATAAATAACGAAAGGAGAACATGTCAAAGATGCCTTTAACTCTGGAAACTCAGCTTGAAAAATAAAGGTTCTGATTCTGAATCGGACTACTTAGACCATGGAAATAATTCTGCCACTATATTACAAAAATGGATGGAACTTTTACTCCAATCATTCACTTAATATTAGATTGTAAATGTGTAATAGTAATATTAACTAAAGCAAATGGAAATTTGGAGATTCAGTTTGAAGAGAAAAAACCAGGATTCACAAAACATATGCAAAACTATATTACAAGCATACAGAACAAATAATTGGCGTAGTAACCCTTTGGAAGCCTGTAGTGAATACTTCAGAGTTCCTAGAAGCATGTAAACACACATTTGCCCATTTACAGAAAGAGCAGTATTGTAATGCTTCAGTTTCCAGATTTTCAGTGAGCTTCCCATTCCTTTGCTCTGAGACAACTAAGTTTTCTACTTATGGGGATCCAGTGCTAAAAGTCAAAGCTCCTTTAAGTCAGGTTCACAGGCAATGACAAGTTCACGTCATTCTTGAAAATAATCCACAATACTGTATTTTCCTAGTGGCAATATGGAAATGGCTCACCATTCCTTTTTCCAGGGTATTTTTTCCAATGTTCCAATCTATACTGTCACCCAAATTAAATCCTGGTGGTTTCTTATCTAAATATCATTCTGATCTGACCTTGTTTAATTTTGTCGGAATTAGCCAATATTCATTGGACACTGCCACTTGCTGCAGAATTCACCTGTATTAGCTTATAGGCAAAAATCTGTTCAACAAATGATTCATCACAAAAGCAAACAAAATCCTTTGAGGATTTATCTATATACCTGTTTATGTACACGAACACACAAGTTCCTATGATGTGCATCTCAAGTAAGGCAAATTATAAACAAATACAAATCCATATATCCAATATTTTTAAATCAGTCCTCTCGAAAGGACGTGCAACAATTCAAATAGGACCTCTAGAGGAACCCAAAACAAGATGCATCTATGGAAATATATACTGTAGCTTCAAAATGTTACTTTTCTCCCTCAAAAAATTTGAGCTAGGACAAATACATAATTACACTTTAGCAATGAAATGGATGAATGTATTATAAGTAAAACAATATATATAATGTAGGACTCCAAAAATCACAGAACACTTTTGAAGCAATACTTATTTCCTTTGTTCTTCTCTCCAACTTCACCAGGATTTAGAGAAAGAAACATACAAGTAATTCTATATCAGGGAATAAATCCAATTAAACCTGTCCAGAACAGAAGACTTTCATAAATAAATTGATTGTAAAGAACAAATAATTGTAAATTCAGAACACTATGGTAATATAAAAGACATAATGGACAATAATTAATCACTGATATAATCCTCTCAGGCAGGCATCTATTTTACTTAATAGAGACATAAAAGTATAAAGAATTAATATATGCATAGGCCAAAGAATGACATGCATTGTTTCCTGAGTGTTGTAATCCAACTTCAAAAACAAACACAAGAAACAAACATCTATGTCATTCTCTTATGTCTTAATGTAATTTATTGGATCTCTGGAACACCAAATTATAATTAGCACAGCAGATTTTGTAGCATGCCACAAACACTTCTTATACTACAAACCACCCAGCATGCTGGAAAAATTACCAAAGTATCTGCCTTTGTCCTAGTTGCAAATATGAGGACTAAAAATATTGCCAGAATGAAAAGTGTACACAATTCTTACTTAAGACTGCATTAGTGTAATAGGCACTTTTGTGACTCTAGAAAGGAAGTTTCAAACTGATTCCAGGTAGCAAATTTTAATTATTCAGAAAGGTTGCTGACATTATCTCAGATACAGATATCCAGAAGATATCCATCGGGATTCTTTGTGAGTTGCTGCTGCTAAGTAAAGTGCAAGACTACCTAGGAGATATAAAGTTGCCTTGCCCTAGGATAAAAATCAGAGGCACATGACTTAATAGTAATTGACTTATAACATCTCAACTTAAATACCAAGCAAACATCCTGAATCCTGTTAAAAGAAGCTATTTGATAAGGAATAAAATGCAAGTATGAACCCAGAACCTTACACAAACTTTTCTAAGAACTTTGCTTAAATTATTAACCTATTCCTTCTAATATTATCTATAGTAACAGGCACTCTCCAGAGTTTTAGACACAAGTCTAAGCAATAGAACCTGGAATCTTCTGCTTGTATATCACAAGACATATCAATGATCTGAGGTACTTCCAAAACTAAATGGTGTTTGTTAGTACTAAGCAATTTTAATGACAGATTGGTTCCAAATTCTCTGCCTGCCAAATTATTATTCCTCTGCTGACTTTCCAATGCTTTATTTAAAAGGTGCAACTATTCATTTAGCAACTGCTGAAAGTTACAACAGCACTGAAAAGTGATGATGACGTTTGGCATTCCATCACAAAATCACATTTGCACTACATCACATGATCAGAGTTCAGGTGCTTAGCAATCAGTGTATGTTGGCTGTACCATCCTGGGGATCATGTGATTGCCATTTGCAATCTTCCCCAATTAGCTTCCAACAAGCAAAGTCAATTGGGAAACCTCGTTTCGCTTAAGAATTGCATGATTCGCTTAGCTGCGGTGATTTGTTTAACCCTGCAAGTCATAAAATCAGACATGGCTCATTTAGCAACTACCAACAGAAATTCTGGTCTCAATTGTGATAGTAAGTTGAGGACTGCCTATACTGCTTAACTTATATTGACATAAACTGGTGTAACTGCAACAGAATAAACTGGTGTAACTCCAACCTCCTCTGCTCCAACAGAAGACCCTATACCATTTCAAACAAGTAATTGTCCAATCTCTTCTTAAAAACCTCCAGTGATAGAGCACCCACAGCTTCTGAAGGAAGCTGTTTACTGATTAATTGTTCTAACTGTCAGGAAATGTCCCCTTATTTTTCTAGGTTTGTTCTCTCCTGGATTAATTTCCATCCAATGCTTCTTGTCCTGCCTTCAGGTCTTTGGAGAATAGGTTGATCTCCTCTTCTTTGTGGCAGCCCCTTAGATGTTGGAACATTGCTATCATGGCACCCTTAATTCTTCTTTTCATTAAACTAGACATATCTAACTCATGCAACCCTTCTTCATATGCAACATCCAAGTCTAAAACAAAACAAAGATCCAACTCCATTTAATAGATGCAATTCCACACACAAAAAAAAGAAAAGCACACTCAAATACAAATTAAGCTAATTGCAATATTTTTGTGTGTAAATTTGTCACTACAGATGTTTTGTTTTCTGTTCCCACTAAAAAGAAAAATTTAACGTGCGCAAATCCGCCTTCCCCATGAAAAAAGAGTGTTTCTTCCAAACTGCACTTTTCATTTATACTTATTACTTTAAATTAAGGAATGCTATTTCTTCTTCCTTGCAGATTAAAAAAAACATTTTTGAAACCAACTGGCAAGCACAGCAGGAAAAGTTTATCCCCACTCGAATTGCAAATGAAATTTAACCACCATTACCTGGCAATCAATCCTCTTCAGAGTTAAAATCTTTTTGGGGAAAAAAAAAGATCAGTTGGATTAAATCAGCGCGTTGTTGCCCCCAAGTATATAACAAGGTGAAGCTTCAATAAGATCTGACTCCTTTTTTGTGCCCTTTCCCCCACTTCTCTCCCAATGAAGCCGCATCAACACTTACCTGGTTAAACTCTTCGTCGGCGTAGATATCGATGAGGTCTACTCCTTCCGACATAGTTTCAGGAGCGCCACGGAGAGAATCGGGGGAGGGAAAGAGCGGCACTGCAGGTCAAAGCAAAGAACCGGGTTAACGCGGACCACACGGATCATCTTTCTGGCGCGGCTACGAACCGGGCCGGCAGCGAGGCGGACCTAGGACCGCAAAGCAACCCCGCCCCCTTCATCAGCGAGCATCTGAGGGTTCCGCAAGAGGAGGGGTCGGGGAGCAAAAAGGTGGGAAACGGAGACACCCCCCATGTCGGCGCCATAACTGCGGCCGCTCGCTCGCGGCAGCCATCGCCTCCCGCTTTCCCGCGCTGGGAAGGGAGCGCCCCACACCCCCCGCCCCGCCGGGTCACCACCACACAGCCAACGAAGAACCTTCTCTCTCCCCAATGTTAGGCGGCCCCGTTATACCGCGTAAAGGCCCACAATCCCAAGCAGGCCCAAAACGCGCGCGAACCTCTCTCTCTCTTTCACTCACTCCACCACAGTGAGGGCCTCCTTCGCCCCGCCCCTTCCGCCTTGTCGAGTCCCGCCTGTTCCGGTTTTCTGATGTTTCTCCGCGCAAGAAAGCAAAAAGGAAAGATCCAAACTTCCTACTTGGCTCCCGTCCCGGCGGCGTTCGAAGCGACGGGTTGGCCGTTTTCGAACGGGGCCGAATTGAGACGCATGCGCGGACGAGCTCTCTATGGCTCTCTGAAGAAAGTAAGTGTATCCTGGTTCGCGTTACCTTGTACATCTATGGTCGAGAGCAAATGATAGAGGAGCTCGGAGGGAAAGAAGGATGGCGGCTCTAATGGTTCGGGTGAGTGAGTGTGGGAGGCAGGCTGGGAGGACCGGAGAAAGGTCGTTATTTCTGAAGGATGGTCGCTCGCATCTCTCTCTCCTTTTCCTCGCAGCGCATCTTGCTGCTGCCCGGCTGTCTCTCCCGCTCGCCCAAGTGTGGCTACCGCGGGGATTCTCCATCTGACTCCGGGAAGGACCTGCTGGAGATCCCGCTCCCTCCCTGGCAGGCTCGGCCGGACGAGCCCCTGGCCAGCAAGCGCGCCAGGCTCTTATATGAGAGCCGCAAAAGAGGCATGTTGGAGAACTGCCTGCTGCTCAGGTGGGCGGTTTTGCTTCTCTCTTTTCCCAGCCACCGTACAGGTAGTCCTCGACTTAACTTAACTTCCTTTGGTGACCGTTCAGAGTTAACGACGGCACTGAAAAAAAGTGACTTATGACCGTTTTTCAGACTTATGACCTTCGCGGCAGCCCCATGTGATTGAAATTCAGATGCTTGGTAACTGGTTCATGCTTATGGCGGTTGCTGTATCCCAAGGTCATATAATTCCCTTTTTGCAACCTTTTGACAAGCAAGATCGGTGGGGAAGCCAAATCCACTTAGCAACCACTTGATTAATTTAACAATTGCAATGATTCACTGAACAACTGTGGCAAGGAAGGTTATAAAAGGGGGCAGAACTCACTTAATAGAAATTTTGGGCTCAGTTGTGGTCTTAAGTGGCGGATTACCCATACTCACAATCTCTAGTCCAGGGTCCCGCAATTTTAATTTTTACTACTGTGTTATTTAGCTGAGACCCTTTTGGGACAAGCTAAATGTTAATAATACAATAACTATGTTTGAATACTGTGCAAATAACCACTCTTCATAACTTTCACTGGGACTCCTGCCCTGAGATATTCAGCAGAGCATGGAGCACCACTTAACAAATCTTGAAAAGTGATAGCAGGGTCTGATGTGGTTAATATTTGGATGGAAGACCACTAGGAAATATTATGACTGTAAGCCAGAATAGGAAGTAAATAACCCTGCAATGCCACAATGGCATATACATAGTTTAGTTTACTTTATTGTCACTGCACATTGTACAATGAAATTAAATACCATCTTCAGTGTACTATACAGTAGAATTCAATAGAGTTACTGGCCTGGGATAGAAACTGTTTTTCAGCCTATTTGTCCTTGTTTTTATTATTCTGTACCGTCTGCCAGATGGTAATAGTTCAAAAAAAGGGTGCCCAGGATGAGATGGATCTTTGAGAATGTTTTGAACTTTCTTAAGGCAGCGGGAGCTATAAAGCTCTTCCAAAGAGGCGAGAGGGCAATCAGTGATCCTCTGGAGTGCTTTTCTATCTGCCACTGTGCAATTGGCAAGCCATACAGAAGTGTAGTAAGGTAAGATACTCTATGGTGCAGCGGTAGAAGATCACGAGCAGTTTTTCACTCAGTTGTTTTCTGAGAAGTCTCAGGTAGTATAATCTCTGCTGGGCCCTTTTTACCAGTGCTGCAATGTGAGCACCCCAGGTCAGATCCTTTTTTATGGTAACACCCAGAAACTTAAAACTGGCCACTTGCTCCACTTGGTCTCCATTGATAAGCAAGGGCTGGGTGTCTGATCTGTTCCTTCTATAGTCCACTATAAGCTCCTTAGTCTTATTAGTGTTGAGGACCAAGTTATTGTCTCCACACCATGAAAGCTACTGGTCCACCTCATCTCAGTAGGCAGATTCATTCCCACCGGAGATGAGTCCCACCACCATATTGCTTCTATAGGGACATGGGCTAAGCAATCAAGTTCAGCTTGAGAAGATTTCCTTTATTTTATCACTTGCTGACTGGGCTAAAGTTTTTCTTACCAAGTTTACTATGTGAACTCCCTAAGTCCTACTTGCGAGGACTAATTTGTCCTGTAAAGCAATCTAAACTACATAGCCATTACCATATCTTTTCCCTGTAAGGTCTTGATATTAAATATGTGCTGTCTGACATAATCTGGTCTTTTGTCTCCTCAAAGTCAACACAGAAGGATGCATTGTGCACAAAGCCTTCCTTAGTACAGATGTTTTTGTTGTGAGTATAGATGCTTCTGCAAATTGAATATTACTTGGGCAACTTCAGATGAGGTAGAGTTGGTCCCTGCCTCTTCGAATGATAATAGACAAATAGAGTTAATTAGAAACTACTAAGAAACATAAGAGAGGATTGTCAATTCTTTAAATATATAGGAAAATTCAGATTGTTTTTCTGTTGGTGTGTTTGAAGTGTGTTTTTGATTCTTTTTTCATTTTGTGTGTACTGGCTTTGTATGAGGTTAGCACTTTTGTTTTGGCATTTCACAGAACTCTTAATTGTTTTTAATAGTTTATTTGCCAAAGAAAATCTGAATCAAATGAATGAACAACAACTGGACCTTTATGACCGTCTAATAAATGAGCCAAGCAATGATTGGGACATATACTCCTGGGCAACAGGTAATGTAGAACAGTGTGTTTTGGAGCCAGCAGACTATAGCTCTCAACATATTTCTAATCTCATAATAGTGAGTAAAGCAATATAGGTGATATTTGAGCCTCTGTTGCTTATCTTTATTCTATATTTCAAGGATCTTGTAGACCTTAAAAATATAAAATATATACATGGGCCTTGAAATTTTATGGGCATTTGAAATACAATGTTACCTTGGAGCAGGAATACATACAGTAAAATGGTTAAGGACACAGTTGCTATTTTGACAACTAAGAGACTATGCAATTCTGTGCATATCTATTAAAAATACAGTTATGGAGATAGTTTGAACTATCCATATTATTTGCAATTCTATTGTGCTCTACAATATTATTTGCAGAATTATAGGTAGAACTGAACAGTTTACAATGTTTTCATCTTTGTAAAGTGCACTGGGTTTATTTAGAGCTTTTTCCAGGTTAAAAAGTCTAGGATTGTAACTAAAAGGTTGGATCCTTACTTATGCTTAAAAGTATATCTGCTGAAATAAATAAAACTTGGGAGGAGCACAATTAAGTTGCTCTATTAAATTTAGTGGTCTTATTCCTAGCATAACTCAATCAGAATCCAGTTTTCAATATGCTTAAGTAACCAATATTTTATTCAGTGAGACTTAGTTCTCAAAAGACATATAAATAATTGAACTGCATGGCTATTATAAGATTTGCAGTCAGTGTATCCTGAATATATTTTACAAGAAGATGAAAGTAATATTCTTTAGAAAGCCTTAGAAATAGTTATTATTAGCTGATGTTTCATTTTTTGTATATTTAGCAAACTAATGCAATCTGTTATCTGAAACGTAACTGAACTTTGGAAAAGATTATTGGATCTGTGAAAATTTTTACTCTTTTTCTTCTTCTCAAGAAACAAAGCCTGCTCCAGAAATCTTTGAGAATGAAATCCTACAGATGCTTAGAGAGTTTACTAAAAACAAGCACAGAGAGAAGAGGCTACGACAACCAGATCTGGAATATCTTGCTGAAGGCTCCCACTGATCTTGTGTTCATTTCCATAAATGCCCAGTTTGGAGAATCCTTTAAAATGTAGAATCATATTTGTGCTTTATGGGCTCCTCCTCCATATGTTATGCCTAATTTGTGAATTTTTATATAAGTAGCTATTTTTTCTTTATTGTACTTTTCTAAAATAAAGCTTTTTTTCTCGAAAGAAGGGCTGAAACACAAATTAGGAAATAGTGATGAGATCACTATTGCACTTTAGAAATGTCTTTTACTTATTTGATTTTTAGACCATTGTAATCATGCAGATCTTGGCAATTTAACAGAAGTTGAAATAGCTGTAATGTATTTTTTAAAAATTATCTAAACTGGAACATACATTTGTGGGTGTTTTTGTGGGTGTAATTTCTAAGGCACAATTTTAACTACTGAAAAGGCTCTTTAACCTGCTCCCCAAAGGCCAAAGGATGGGGCTAAATCTATATTTATTAGCTGGCAGTAATCATAATGGAGAAGTACCTCCTCATCTTAGACCCTGTAATCTCCCATGAGAAATTAAGTTGAGGAATGTTGAAGACAGTAGCCCTGATGCCAAGCCATAAAAGACATTAACAGGTTAAAAGTAACACTTTAAATTGTATGGAGATTTACTGGCATTCAAGGCAGGGTCCACATGTTCATGGCATCAGTGCCAGTTAGCATGCAGGCCGTTGTATGTTGTGCCACTGCAGTTTCAGAGTAGCTTTTAAAAGCAAACTGCATGTAGAGCGAATTGCAATTGGCTAATGTGTGGATGGTAGTATGAATTACTGTAGAGTTGTAATTGCAGGAATGTTCTAATCTCGGATGGCAAACCTCAGATAAAGAATGTTTCCAAGCAAATACAACTCAGGCAAAGAAAGTCACTAATCTAAAGGAGGATTAGAGAGAGGAAGTAAACATATGTTAGACTTTAACTAGAGATAATTGTGTTAATTACTATTATGCTAAACAGTAACAAAAGTTAAGCAGTAACCAAAGTTAACCAATGTTGGAGTATAACTAAAAATGTGTATAAATGCAAGACTAGACTCCAATAAAGTTCATCATGATTCAGTTGATCATGATCAAACACCTTGACTGCCTCGTCATTACAACAAGTGGCGCCTGAACAGGGACCCTCTTACTTCGTCCGGCAAGGATTTGGTGCACCTTCAACCCTTTGTGGTTTCTTCAACCTTTTGGTTTCTGTAAGTATGGGGTCTTCGCTTTCTGAGGAACAAAGGAAGCATGTAGATGAATTAGGCTATTTGTTGAAGAAAAATAATACTGAGGTACCACAGAGAAATCTCTTAAGGCTGGTCCAGGAGATTGCAGCTCAGTGCTTATGGTATCCAAAAGAGGGGTCTTTAAAATTAACTGATTGGGAACGTATAGGGAAAACATTGCATACTGAACCTCGAGCAAAAATACCGTATTTCCCATGTATAAGCACCCCCTTTGTATAAGCCACCCCCAATTTTTGGACTGTGAAGTTTTGAAAAAATATTTTATTAGAGAAACAAGTTATGAAGAAAGAAAATTTACAAAGAAACAAAATTCAACGTCTAGATCTACAACTTCGGTCATGGCGCTGAAAGCGGTGCGGGCGACGCTAGCAATCTACGCATCGGAACGAGTAGGAACGAAGCATTCAGGCCGATGCCTAGTGTATGCATTTCTATCGCGTACTCGCACTCGTAATCGTATCATCACGTACAATTTTTACAAAAAAGTATAGCATACTGCTGGAAAACCAGTTTATTCCTACTTTATTATTTTATGCATTTTCACGTATAAAAAGTGTACCTGCTTTGTATATGCCACCCCCCTACTTTTTGGGCTTGAAAATTTTGGAAAAAAGGGGTGGCTTATACATGGGGAAATACGGTAGAAGTTTAGCAGGTGTGGCATGTAGGCATGCAATTGAAAAATTTGGTCACAATGAACTTTCTCTTAACACCTCCACGTTATACTGTCATTTGTCCCCCTTCTTCACCTGAATATATGTCTTCAATTCCCTCAGCTCCTGCAGATACAGGGCAAAAGCCTGACTATTGTTCAGTCTTCTTTTCAGAAAATGGTTGAGAATTGTAAAAAGGATGCCTCTGTCTCAGCAACAGAACTTGCAGAATTACTGTCTGTTTGTCCAGTACAATATCATCCTGGTCAGGGGCCACAGCTTGGACTGCAAGTAGCAGAATGGGAGGGTCTGCCTTATCAGATTTTAAGAGAGTTAAAGGCAGTTACAGACTATGGAATTAGTGGTAATTTTACAAGAGGGCTTGTAGAAGGAATAACAAATGATCCCTGAAGATTGGAAACATTCTTTATCTGAGGTTTGCCATCCAAGATTAGAACATTCCTGCAATTACAACTCTACAAATTACTATCCCTCCAGCTCCAGACAGTCACAACTAGTAACCCCAGTTACAACTGGGTTAAGGACCTCCTGGCTGTCACTACAATTAAAGAATCAGGGCTGGAAGAAACCTTGGTGATCTGCTCAAGGAAGGAGAACTACCTTTTGCCTGCCTAATAGTATCTACCTAGTACTAGCCACCTAAATCATGGATTCCTTGTTCAGAGGTAATGGTATCCTTATAGGAGAACCCAGAACTGAGTACAGACAGCAACTCTCTTGCTTGAGTTCAATTGCAGCCCATTTCTCCCTATCTATTTCTTGAAAGCTTCTTGACATATAGTTACTGGATGATGGAAACAAATGCTGTTTGATATTTGATTGATCAAGGAATATTTCTGTTAATCCAATTAGGTATAAACCTTGGCCAATTCCACGCTTTCTGTGCAGATGTTAATGCTGTGTGTATGTTGAGGATTTTGCCCCAGAAATATGCAAACACTATAACCATGATTTCATTGGCATCTATATTAGCTTGTCATCCATTTATTGAAAATTGTGGCATTTTTAACAGGATAGCAACTGATAATATGCAATGAGATACCATGTGAACAAAATTATATTAATTCAGATATATCAGTACACATATTACTCTGTATGCAGCAGCTTCATTCCTGCTTGGCCAGTTTTTGCCATCTACTTGGCTCAGCTGTTGCTGTCCTAGTTTTCTCAGGCAACTCAGATTTTCTAAAGGAAATTTCACGCATTTTTTGTTCTTGGATTCAGATGCTTCTCTATTCTCAAAATGTAGGTGGAGGATTTAAAAAACAACTTGGGAGTAAGTGATCCATACTGTGTTGAAACCATGCCTGTCTCAGTGGTCATAAAGAGTTTTATATTAGAGCTCCCATCATCCCTGACTTTTGCCTGTGATGATTCATAGGGAGAAATAAATTTTCTGGGGAGCTTGTAAATAACAGAGGTTTCCAAAGGATACAGCAGTGGCTATTAAAAAATTTAGATTGCTTAATAAAATGTAACCAGAATGAGTATTTACAGGAGATTAGTTGCACTTAACAGGCACATTCATTGCTTTATCTGCTTACTGTAATTTAACAAGTTTGGCAGATGGTAAATGTCTGCATTAGCTTTTAGTAAGCTTATTTTGTACATAAATTTCTTTAGATGATTTGTGCCATCTTTATGGTCTTTTCAGATGTTATTTTGTAGGGCAGATAATCCTGTATTTTTCCTCAGTTGATCACATGCTGTCTAAACAAATTATAAACATTTTCAGAAGGTTAAAATTTAATTTTGTTACAGAGGGCAGTTTTAGCCAATAAAACATTAGAGTTATAATTATATACTAAAAGTAGTTATATTATTCTACCTATTTTATCTATAACAGTTTTTTATTATTTTCAAATACAGCAATTTAAAAGTTTTGTTTTTCCTATAATTTCCCGCTTTTAAACACATGGGCTTAAAGAAATTATTTACTGTACATCCTTTTGATGCCACAATATCTCTGTGGTGTTGCCTAGAACCACCACAAGGTGTCATTATATGCATATAGGTGCTACATCCAATGCTGATGAAAATGAAGATTTTAGATATAGGTAGGTTTGAATTAAATACACTATCTTAGGACTTGCTTAAGAATTTGATCCAGATTTCAGAGATTTTTATTATAAAGTCAACTAATAAATAGATCGATTAAAGTAGTTTTACATTCTCAAACTGCTATGATTATGATACCAAAATCTGCACTTGGAATTTGCTAGCACTTAAACTTTCAGGCTTGTAGAAAGTATATTGCCTATATATAAATCCATTTTGTGCGATCAATATTGCTTCAAATCCCACAAATGGAATAGCATTATAACTAAAATTGATTGATTCTGTGAAACTAGTCCGACACTGGGTTGAAACTCAATTGGAGCATTGCTAAGAAAACAGGTCCTATTTCCCATTACTCTGAAGGTTAACTTTGAACATCTACTGCACACCTGATAAGAATCTATAATGCGTCTGCCATGTTAAAAAGCCACCAAACTGATTCCACTGGCTCTTCCACTGGATTCTATAAATGTGACTGTCTTGTGGACAGGTTCTCTTGAGCTGGTTGCTATGAGCTAGTTGCTAGGATACATATTGTTACTTCAGTTCTACACATTCCTCCAAGTTCCTAACTTAAGGGAATAATTTAGTCCTCTGGGACGCTACAAGGATTTTGCTCACTGCAGTAAACCAATCAATACCTTGACTGGCAGGTAAGGACATGGTATTGCAAGATCAATCTTGACATTGCTTCATAAAACGTAAGTTTTCAGGATAGAGGAGCATTTTTGTCTCAAATTTGTATATGGTTTGCATTCTCCTGTTTATTATATGAACCAAATTCTATTCAGACTTGTGATGACTACTATTTGATTCCTTTTAAGGATAATATTGTAGAGACTAAACTTTTATTTAAAATGTATACTTTGCTACTGAACTTTGAGCACTGAACTATACATTCGAAGTAATTTGTTGAAAGGTTTAACTTAGTGCATTTGAAAATGTTGGTGCTTACACATGTTTAAACAGAATGTCTGTTTAGAAGTGGTTATGTCACTTAAAACCTGATTTAGGTCTTGTCCCTTAGCTACTGTACCTATATACATTAAAGAATGCCTACACATTTCAGTTGATGAGCTCCCAGAGTTGATAAGTTCCCAGAAGAGTAAGTATCTATGTCTATTATCAGTATATTAGATATTTTGGCACTAGAAAATTCTGTGGTTGAAGTTTTAGATGTTGCTAACTATGTTTGTGCACAATGGAGAAAATGATGAAAAGAATTATTCTTTTGGAGGAATCAAGCTCCAACAGTACAAGTTTGAGTACAAGCTCATAAAAAGAAGATGCTTGTCATTAGAACAAAAAATTGATGTAATTAAACAACATGAACTTGGTCATAGAAATACCAAAACAGGACAATCAGTTGGAATGCCTGAATCTATAGGCACAGTATTATAAAAATATAAGGAAAATAAAAGTAAAATTGCACCAGCTCTTTATAATTTGCAAATACCACATTTTAAGGAGATTGATAGACAATAAATACATTTTCGTCAGTGTAAGCTTATCTTTAGGAATGAAATTTAGAAGTTTGTTTTTATTCTGCTTTCTAAAACTACTCCGAGACTTGGTTTATTATAAATTTAAATTAGAAATACACACACTATATCTGTATATCTATATCTATGTATATACACATACACACACGTTTAAAAAATTTTATTGCCTATTTCCATTGAATTGAAACCAATTTCCCATAGAAATATTACTTTGAATAGTATAAATTTGAATAAAATTTCATGGGATTTATTATATAAGCACTAATTGAGATCAAGCTGTATGTAGTATTTGAAGCAATATTACCTAACATTTTCAGTACTTCAAATAATTTCAACACATCTGCTTCAAAGAGGTATTTTATAAATTGACAAAAATGATTGTATTAGGTGAGCATCAATTAACTACTGCCTAACTAGTTCCTTTTGGGAATTGGCTAGCAAGACTACTTGCTTCAGTCATTGTGGCCTTTGTGCAAAGCATTTGGAAGACTACATGTTTTCTATTCAGTCAGAACTTGATAATGAGTAATTAGATTTGTAAGGAGACCGAATTCAAAGTAACTTTGGGCGGTGTACAATATTGAAAGCAAAGCAAATAAAATAGTGATCAAAAGATGAAACACTACAAAAACTTTGGTGTGCGTGTGTGTGTGTATGTATGTATGTATGTATGTATGTATGTATGTATGTATGTATGTGTTTTCCCCTTCATGGAGTAGATATATCATCTGGCAATTCACTTGGACCGTGAACTTCTGCTGGAACAGCAATTGAAAACTATGGCCAATAAATTCAGCTAGTGTGCTGGCTACAACTACTCATGTTCTCGTTCCCACATATTTGGACTACTACAACACATACTCTTTTTAGTCTTTGGGGGACATTCCAAAATTTCAGCTATTCAATGTGGCTGACAACACATTTCCTCTGGTCATTGTACTGGCTACCTTTCTGGATACAGTTCCAGATGCTAGTTGTTACCTATAAATCCTTTTATGACTTGGGTCTTGGGACCGGGGGATAATTTGTTCTAGTTTGGATCTACCCTTCCTTTGTGATTGAAACAGCAAGGAATGCTGTGGGTTCCTGTTCCTCCTGAAGCTAAAGAGGTGGAGACCAAAAAAAAATGCCTTTTCTGTTACTGCCTCAGGGCTGTGGAATAATGTTGAAGTAAATAAAAAGAAGGGTTAGACATTTAAGAAGAAACTTTAAATGGATATCTTCTGCAAAGCTTCAGTTTCTTACCTACTGATAATTGCTGTTCAAATTTATTCACTGGGTTTATTTATCAATTGTATTCTATAATTTCTGTTATGTGTTTATGGCTTTAAATGTAGTAATTATTGCAAGCCATCCATCCATGCAATTGGGGAGACATAGAAATGATGTTGAATAGTAAAATAAATAAAATCAGTATTATATTATAGATAGTGTCAAACTTGAATGCTAAGGCCATTTTGTTGTATTATTATCTCAATTACAGTCCACTTTAGTTTTATTAAGTTTTTCTTTAAATCTTAAGATTCTATGATGTCACAGAGCTGTGTATGAGCTCACTCTGTTTCCAGGAGATCTAAACAGTCTAAATAAATATCTCTCCAAGACAAACTGATTTTTCCTTCTGGCACTCAGCAGCTTTCTAGTTCTCCACAATGATCAGTGGCCAATCTTCTATGATAACTGTTTCCCCGGGAAAATCTTGTATCACAAAATCTTTTTCTGTATGCAGAGAGAAGATGGGACGTCTTCCCTTAGGTTCAGTTTCTCCCTATGTAAAAACAAGCTCGGGTGGAAGTATAGACCCCATGAAATTCTATTGTACCAGCTATGGGGAAGCTTATGGTAAGACTTTAACCAATATAGAAAAGAATTTATTCTCAATTAATCTAAAAACTAGAATTTGAACCTTGCGTTTTCACTTTGGATTGCAAGAATGTCCAATATATAATTTATCTGTCCAGATGAAAAGTTAGAAGTTAGTAACTGTGGCACATGAGCAGAGGAAAGAACAAATTTGAGATTCATTAGGATTTGTTCTAAAAATGTCAACAATGTGTTTGGGAATTATATCCAGAAATACACAGAATTAACAGCTAAGTCCTAAATATGTTTGATCAGGAGTGACTCCTGTGGAATCCAGCTTGTTAAATTTGCTTTCCATGCATCATTATTCTTGCTTTACTGCCCAACCTGTGTCCCTTTCTTAGGTATATTGCCTCTTATATATCTTTCTGTTATAGGCTGCTTTCTTTGTTCTACATCCATATACTGCAATTCTTGAAATTTGGAAGAAATGGAAAAATACCAACACTAAGTAATATAATCACAACTACAGTAAATCTATATGAATGTAATACAACTTATGTAAATTTGCCACATATTATATGCAGCAATTATTCTGTGTTATATCGTATACATTTATATTTCATATAATAATGTGTAAAAGTTTGTATTTAAAAATGCTTATCACTATTATTTATTTTCTTGTCTCTTTCATGGTGTTTTTGCTTTCATTAAATGATAATGTTGTGATTCCCTTTCCTTTTCCTTTCCTTTTCTTCTTCCCCTTTTCCTTTCCTCTTCCCCTTTCCTTTCCTCCCCTCTCCCCTCTCCGCCCTTCCTCCTTTTCTCTTCAGAAAGCAAAGTAGTAACGTGCAATATCTTTATTTCAAAAACTTCTGGACCCCAAACATAATCCCTCCCCCATGCAATCTGTAGTCATGCCTCCCAAATGACAGTAGTAAGCTGGAGTCCTAGTTGGAGAGGGAAAATTAGACTGCCATTTTGTGAGGAAGCAATCAAGCCCCCCCCCCCCCTGTGATAGCCATTTGAAAAGATATCAAAACATGTTTTCAGCATTTAGAAGTCTTGTTGAGTTGCTGTTTTGTATTATAGTTTAGTACAGTGCCTTGATGGAAAGATGATTTGGGCTGGCAGTGTAATAAGAAAAAATATGACTTCCGGTTGTAAGGCTTCGGCGGCGGCAGGAATCCACTTCTCTGCGGGTCCCTGCTGCTGCGCCGTCAAGGTACCCCCCGATCCAACTGGATTTGGGGTTGCGCTGCCCTGAAGGGGCAGCGGAAGATAGAGGAGATCCGGGCAGGGGTCTGGGAACATCGCACCCCCTTCCCCAGCCGGCTAGACTCCTTTTTCCCGAGACGGATGAGCGGCTGTCTCGGCAGCCATAAAGGATTCTTCAACCAGATAAGTTTGTGCAGGAGGAAGTCTTAGAAGGAGAAGTTTTCTTGGCTAAACCACGACATTATGTTATTTTTAAAACACCCTGGAAACCTGACTTTGGATTGATTCATTTGTTTCCAAAAGAATCTGTTACATCGGCGAAAGTGCTGAAGGAAAGTTCACTCCCCCTCCCTACGGAGAAAGCAAAGGAGCATAGAAAAACTTGCTCTCTAAAGGTAAAAATAAGCTCTTTGTTATAAGTGGGAAGGGGAGGACTAAAAAAAAAAAAAATTCTTTCTAAACGTTGTTGGAGGAGACGCCTTGAAGATTACAAGACCATTAATTAATGGTAATACGGCTTTTAAAATATATCTGGGATTTTGCCTCTGGAGAAAAAACTGTAAAGAGAAGAAGAGGAAAAAAAGTTTTGCTTGTTTGGATTGTTTGATATCTCTGACATTTGGAAATTACTTCAAGATTGAAAGCATCTGGGTTGTTGTTTTTTTAAAAAAACCTATAATGGTACCATCGGTTGATGAACTGAAAATGGAATATGAAAATTAAAAGAAAGACAACAAAGTGGCAAGGATTCTCTGAGAGCTGCCTTCCATTTTTAGAAATGGCGGTTTCTATGTACCAGCAAACACTGGAGGAAGGAGAAGGAGAAGAAGAAGAAGAAAAGGAAGAAGCCATCTTTAATGGACTAAAAGTTTGATTAAGAAAGAAAATGGGAAGGGAGGAAGGGAAAAGGAGAATTTAAGATTTAATAAAACAACCAAGAAAAAGAAAATAGGATGAAAAAGAAGGTACAATGTTAGAAAGCAATTGAAAAGAGAATTACAACAGAGAGGGAAACTTAAAAAGGGGGAGAGGAGAGGAGGGGGCAAAAAGACCATATTGGAGAAGAAAGGGAGGGAAAAAGAAAAAAAAGCCACGGGTTAGGACAAGATTTTTTCTTAAAAAGTTTTTTTTTTAGAGATGAAGGATGATAGATAGCTTATAATTAAAGATGATTCTGCAAGAGTGCATAAGATAGTATTGTAGTATTTGTATTTGGAACAGTTTATTGGAATATTTAATGAAATATTAATGTTTAATAATGATGGATGTTGATATTTGATTAAATATTAGGAGACTTGTTAAATGATTAATGCTTAGTTAAAGTTTAATTTGTTAGTGTTTTAATATTATCATAACTTTAGTATTTTATTTTTTCTATTTTAAAACAATGTACTTATCAGAATTAGAATTAGAATAGAAATTATATATTTAATTATACTATAAGTTTATTATTCTTTTATGTTAAGATTTAATATGTAGAAGGTACTAAGCAGAATCAGGATGGAAATTATGTATTATTTTAAGCTTTATTTTAGGAGGAGTCATACTTCAAAAGCGACTACAGGGGAAATTTTTTGTTAAAGGGAAGAGATACATAGATGTGTGGTAAAGAACGGACAAAAGATATAAGTATAATGACTTTGAAATAAGATGAAATAAATAAAATATAATTAAGAGAGTGAAAAGATGGGAGAAGTTATATAGAAAATACAAAATGGTTAATAAGATATGAAGGGTATATAAGGTAGGGCATGAATTTGATATAGGTCTGTCAAAAAGATGTAACCTGTGCCAAGTCACTTTTCAAAAGAAGTTTTATGTTTTATGTTTAGTGTGTGGATTATCTATGTTTGATTCTAAATTAATAAAATCTCGGAGAAATGAAATTAAAGGGAGAGAAATTGGGAAAAGATATGTATAAATGATAACTATTTTTTTTTCTCCAATGTTTTGCTTTAAGTGTGATAATGTGGAACCATGTTTTAAAGAATAATGCCTTGTTCATCTTGTTGAAGTTTATGGGTAGTTCTTGGAAAGGAGGTTTTATACCTCTATGTGCTATGTTTTGTTTATCTTTAAAAATCAATAAAACTTGTTCTTAAAAAAAAAAAAGAAAAAATATTGACAATCTTTTTTCCCCCAGGTCAGGAAGGCTTTCATCCTCGGAATGGCTTCCATTTTGGAGCAGGATATAAAAGCAACTACCGGGCCGTTGTCCAATACAACCCAAACCTAGATAAAATAGATAACCCAGCTGTGGGGTCAGTATTTCCTTTTTCAGGCAATTAAGTACAATGTTTCAGGCTGAGATAGAGAAGTAACTGGAATGTTTTAGCCACCTCTTTATTTCATTACATCCTTAATCTATGTCTATATCTATCATCTTTCATCTATCATCCATCTACCCATCCATCCATCCATCTATCCATTCATCCATCCATCTATCTAATTTATCTAATCTCATCACTAAGATTTTTGTTATCATGACTTAACTGGGTGAATTGGGGCATTATAAGGCAACAATTTTTGAATCGAGATACCTCAAATGGGCTAACTTACAGGAAGTGTCCAAAATCCATGAAAATGAAGTTTGGGGAAGATATGGCTACTTTGGTGATATTGACTGCTCCTGTGTTCATGTGATCTTCATTTTCAATGTTTTGTGACAGTTTCTCAACAAGTCTCTTAATCATTCGCTTGCTCCCCACACCCAGCAGCAGCCACTTACCTGCCTGCAGGGAAGGGAAGGGTAATTTCCAATGCCTCATGCCAGCTTCCCCCAAGGAAATTCAATGGGGAAGCTGGCAGGAAGTTGGAAATCACTTCTAAATCCCTCATTTTATTCCTCTGTGTAGGCAAGGAAATATCTCTGAAACAATGACACAGGTTGTCTTGCACTGCCATAGTTCTTACTCTTCAGCAGCATGGTTCTTTTTTCTGAAGTGTGTCTAATGTTGCTAGAAAGTGTAACTACAAATGTGTGACCAGAGAACAGCCACAAACTCAGTGTGCTCATCCTCCATTACTTTCTCTTTGCAGACGGAGTGGTTATGATATTGTAGGGCTATGCAAATCTTCTAGGGGGTGCTTGACTTGGATAAACCGACACTTTCTGGAAACTGCTTCATGAAGCAACAGAATCACTGCACTGTTAGGAGCCAAGTTCAGTGATCACCTGGCTTTGTTTTGCACTCCTGTGCAGCACACTCTGGCAACATTCACCAAGCTTTGACAAGAGCTATTGGGAAAGATATTGCTCATCCTCCAGACCTAACAAGTAAGGCAGATGACATTCTGCTTGCCTCTTCTGGCAATTCTTGCCAAAGGTTTTGGTGAATACCACAGAGGACACACTTCTTGCTTCCTCTGTTAGTCCTTCAAGATAGATTAGAGTACAGGTGAAACTTGAAAAATTAGAATGTCGTGCAAAAGTTCATTTATTTCAGTAATGCAACTTAAAAGGTGAAACGAATATATGAGATAGACTCATTACATGCAAAGCAAGATAGTTCAAGCCGTGATTTGTCATAATTGTGATGATTATGGCTTACAGCTCATGAAAACCTAAATCCACAATCTCAGACAATTAGAATATTACATGCAATCAATAAAACAAGGATTGTACATAGAACAATATCAGACATCTGAAAAGTATAACCATGCATATGTACTCAGTATTTGGTTTGGGCCCCTTTTGTAGCAATTGCTGCCTCAATGCAGATGGCATAGAAGCTATCAGCCTGTGGCACTGCTGAGGCGTTATGGAAGACCAGGATGCTTCTATAGCAGCCTTCATCTCTTCTGCATTGTTTGGTCTCATGTCTCTCATCTTTCTCTTGGCAATGCCCCATAGATTCTCTATGGGGTTCAGGTCAGGTGAGTTTGCTGGACAATCAAGCACAGTAATCCCACGGTCATTGAACCAGGTTTTGGTGCTTTTGGCAGTGTGGGCAGATGCCAGGTCCTGCTGGAAAATGAAGTCAGCATCCCCATAAAGCTCGTCTGCAGAAGGAAGCATGAAGTGCTCCAAAATCTCCTGGTAGACAGTTGTGTTGACCCTGGACTTAATGAAGCACAGTGGACCAACACCAGCAGATGACATGGCTCCCCAAATCAATACAGACTGTGGAAACTTCACACTGGACTTCAAGCATCTTGCAGTGTGTGCCTCTCCATTCTTCCTCCAGACTCTAGGTCCTTGATTTCCAAATGAGATGCAAAAGTTGCTCTCATCAGAAAAGAGGACTTTGGACCACTGAGCAACAGACCAGTTCTGTTTTTCTTTAGCCCAGGTAAGACATTTCTGATGTTGTTTGTTGTTCAGGAGTGGCTTGACAAGAGGAATACGACATTTGAAGCCCATGTCCAGGATCCATCTGTGTGTGGTGGCTCTTGATGCACTGAATCCAGCCTCAGTCCATTCCTTGTGAAAGTCCGCAACACTTTTGAATGGCCTTTTCCTGACAATCCTCTCCAGGCTGCGGTCATCCCTGCTGCTTGTGCACCTTTTTCTTCCACACTTTTCCTTTCCACATAAGTTTCTATTAATGTGCTTTGATACAGCACTTTGGGAACATCCAACTTCTTTTGCAATTACCTTTTGAGGCTTTCCCTCCTTATGAAGGGTGTCAATGGTGGTTTTCTATACAACTGTCAGGTCAGCAGTCTTTCCCATGATTGTTATTCCTACTGAACCAGACTGAGAGACCATTTAAAGGCTCAAGAACCCTTTGCAGGTGTTATGGCTTAATTAGCTGATTAGAGTGGCACACTTTGAGCCTAGAATATCGAACCGTTTCACAATATTCTAATTTTCTGAGATTGTGGATTTGGGGTTTTCATGAGCTGTAAGCCATGATCATCTCAATTTTGACACATCACGGCTTGAACTATCTTGCTTTGCATGTAAAGAGTCTATCTCATATATTAGGTTCACCTTTTAAGTTGCATTACTGACATAAATGAATTTTTGCATGATATTCTAATTTTTTTGAGTTTCACCTGTACAAAACCAATGCCATGGAAATTGATACTACTTATATTGTAAAGCTACCTATAATAAAATGCCCAGAATACTGCAAGTCTGAATGTACTTCGCACTTCCTTCCCTTTATCTTTGTGTGAACTAGGGAAATTTTTGAGACATTTACTCACATTACTTTCTTGGCCATGTTCAGCCTCTTTCAGTTGGCTATTGCCTTGGTAGCAGCTCTTCCTCCTGTCCTCCAAGGTCATTCCCCTCCACCATTGTTTCCCAGAAGCTTTGGCAAGCTGTGACAAAAAACAGCAGTGTCTTCTCTAGTTTTCCCTTGTTAGAGTCCAAAGAGCTTCTGCCTCTGCAGTGACTGCACAGCCTCTCTTGATTTGGCAAGCAATAGATGAGTGACAGGGAGAAATGAAGCAATGTGAAGTACGCCACCAAAGCAAATGGCACTGTGTAGCCTCCTACTTTTGACAAAGAGAACCACATTGCTTCTGTAGCACGTACAAATGTAACTGTTGATTAACATTTTGTACAACACAATCTACACCACTACAAATTATACTATGGTGGTGCATTACCGGATTCAGTTTTTCTGGTCAGTATTGCTTTGGATTCTCAACTGGATTTTTTCCCCAGAAGATAAGAGATGTGACACACTCACCTTGTACAGCATTAACAGCTTCAACATTTGAAATCAGTGTCCAAAGAGGACAGCTCTGGTGCTGCTTAGGTAGACTTTGTCACCTGCTACTGAAACAGGTGGCTTCTCTAGCCTGCCTCTAAGGGTGCTTAGACTGATCTGCTTTTGCAATCCCTCTTCAGAAATTCTCCAAAATAATTTTCTGCTCACTTCTGGAGAATCATAATAGTTTACACCTATTATTTCTATAAAATGTGCCATTCATTAAAAGGGCACAAGCAGCTATGTTTACCCTGCTTTAGGAGGTGTGTGTTAAATTACCAAGACTGGTAAGAGATGGGTGCTCTCAAAAACAGAGGCAATCTGAGTACAGATACCTGATGAGGTATTTGAGAACTCTCATTCAGAGAAGCATGCTGCATATGACTTTTACTGAGTTGGCAAAAGAGATCACTCCAGGTTCTCAAAAAGTGAATGTAATGATGTGTGGTGAACATGGGAAAAACTTTAAAACTGTTCATGTATAGAAAGTGGACTAATATGGACTATTTGCATCTGGACATCAATTTTTAAGTTATAAAATCAACAATCTGTTTCAAGAGGACATCATTAAAGTGGATATGAAACCAGAGTGCTTTAGATGATGAAAGCCTGGATTCTCCCATTTGGTAGATTGTCTCTGAGTCAATGGGATTCAGAATCCAGAACTGTACAACCAACAGTATTTCTATAGTAAAGTACTATAAGGCCAAGGTACACTGATTTGTGCTAGAATGCTCAGGCAACACCATGATAAAGTCAGCCATTGCATTTGTCACTAGTCTACAAACGTGTGTGAGTACAATCATCAGTCTCATTCATTAAATGTTGGCACTAAATATGTGGTTAATGTTGCCGTATTGATAAATTCAGAGACTACCAAAGCTGAGCTGCACTGTTTTGGAGAATATTTTTTGATAACAAGGTGAGGGGAGGGAATCCCTAAAACATTTGTTGCAGAAGACTTTTGTGAAATATTTTAGTATATTGTTCAAATCCATATTCTTCAAATCTTCACCTGCAGCTTTCTTGACTGAGTGATGAGAAGAATGTGTTGTAGAGAGTTTCTATGGGAGACCAGTAGAAACAGCTGAACAGTTGCTAATTGACAACCAAGAGTTCTCAGGGAAGAATTAGAATTAGAATTCCCTTAAAACTAATCTTGAACAACGGGGAAACTAATATACATTTTTCACATATCCTGTGCCACTGATCAGTCATCTTTTGGAGATCCTTGATTATGAAGTGCCCTCAAATTGCTGTTGAACTTAATGAACACATTGATAGATTTTCCTCATGACAATTCCTTCAGGTCTTCCAATGGCACATTAATCATCACTGTAACTAAGTCCATCCGCTCTGCTGTTAATTGTGGTCTTTTTCTTTCCTTCTACCCTTTTCAGCATTACAGCCTTCTCCAGAAAGCTAGGTCTTTGTATAATGTATCTGAAATAATTTAAGTCTGGTCTTTTGCTTTAAATGGGAACTCTGGTTTGTTTGCTTGTTTTGTTTGACAGTCCATGATATCTTTAGGAGTCTTCTCCAAATCTGGGACATGAGCAAAATTCATAAAATGCTTTTGGGCTTGAAAGCAGACTTATTCTCGAGCTGTTTATTATCTTCCCTAAACCAGGAAACTCCTCCAAGATAACTATGAATCAACAACAAATAAACATTTCCAGCCCCTTCAACTCCCAGATGGGAAGTATCCTCTTCCCTGGAGTGTACATCAGCCAGGCAGTGGGTATGGTCGAGAAAAGCCTCTAACTTCTCCTACAACCAAAACAGTAAGTCCTAACTTTACATTCTGGCTTTCTCTTATGGATGTATGTTTTCCTGAGAATGGTAGTAACAATGTCCACTGATATTGACTTAGAGTCAGTATCAGGAATTGGATATGCCTAGTTTAATGAAAAGAAGGATTAGGGATGACATTGATAGCAATGTTCCAATATTTGAGAGGCTGCCACAAATAAGAGGGGGTCAATCTATTTTCCAAAGCACCTGAAGGCAGGACAAGAAGCAAGAGGTGGAAACTAATCAAGGAGAGAAGCAATCTAGAACTAAGGAGAAATTTCCTGACACTTAGAACAATTAATCAGTGGAACAACTTGCCTTCATAAGTTGGGGGTGCTCCAACAGTGGAGGTTTTAAAGAAGAGATTGGACAACCACTAGTCTGAAATAGTATAGGGTTTCCTGCTTAAGCAGGGAGTTGGACTAGAAGATCTCCAAGGTACCTTCCAATTCTGTTATTCTGTTAGGGTTCCCTACACTGTAAATGTGGATCAATGCTGAAAGATAATGTGTGTATATTGAGAGGAGAAATATTGAATCTTTAGATAACTGAACTTCTCTCTGCTTTGTCACAAGATCTAGTGCACTCTATTGCCATGCAAGGTGGAAACAAAATTGCTAAATTTATAAGATCAGGTGAGAATGTGTCAGGATTCAGAATGAACGAAGATGACTAAGAAAGTTAAAATCCGATGTCGCAAACGGACCAGCACAAATAACTATGTATAGCACAATCCTATATATATATTACTCAGTTTACTTTTAATGTACTGTGTGTCCAATAGATAAATGGAACAACATTTCAAAAGTATCTCAGACTTGTGTAGGTTTGAATGTATGTGTGCGTCTCTGTATACATGGGGAGAAACAGTGTCCATATGTGCATCATCAAATAACATCTGGAAAAACTCATTTATCAAAACTACAACTTTACAGCCTTCTGATTGGTTCTTCTAAACAGTTCAACAATCATGAATGGGATTCTGGGGAAATCCAATATACCTGCAGAGCACCTGATTGCTGAAAGTGGCCACGGGAGAGTTTAATAAGATTAAATCTTCTGCAAACTTGCTTACTCTTTTTTAAAGCCATGATGATATTGTTTCAGACTGTTCTGATTTTTTCAGATCTGGACATAAATTGAGATGCTATGAAAACAGAGTTGTTTACACGGAAGGAGATTTATTTGTTTACTTACTTATCCAGCCAAGAGCCGAGTGTGCAGAATGCACTGCCAAACAAAGCTTGGCTAGCTGGTTAATAAGAGACTGCTCTGTCCTGCTCGTACATGCGTGTCAGTATAGAGAACATTTCAAAAGAAATTGCTGTAAATAGAAGAGAGCTATTTGAGTAAGTCTGTACCTAAATGTGACCCCTGAAAACACCCAGACATAATTTTAATAAGAACCCAGCTACCTTTGTGAATCTGCAACTGCTTATATTATATAGGAAAAGGCAATGAAATTGATGCTTAGTTTTGCCAAGTGCAAAGTCTTCATAATTATGGTCTTATGTTGCTACATTGTTGCACCAAAAGCAAAATGCAATTTACCTGCTATGTTGTGGGCTTTTAGAAAAACACCATAACCTTGTTTTTCAAAATGTTTACTACAACAGAGATTAAAATGTTTATTCAAAAGTTATATGCTGCAATTCAGGGGAAAAAGCAAAAGAATGAGATGGAGGGGTATAACATATATTATTTCACAGCTTTCTTGTCTTCTGGTAGCAAGACCTGGCCATAGATAAAATGCAGGTCACAATTTCAGCTAAGGAAATATAGGAAATGTTTCTTGGCATTTCTGCCTTTCTAATTGCTTTCAAGACTTATCCTATCAATAGAGGAAAGCATATGCCTCAGGCAACTGATTTTGGATACCATAAAAGGCAGCAAAAAGTTATCTAAATGTATTGGAGTTTCTTATCAGAAAGTGTGCCTGAGGTGCCAAAGCCTGAGGTGCCAAAGGAACTTGAGCAGCTTTTGAATAAGCCTTTCTTTCTTTCTTTCTTTCTTTCTTTCTTTCTTTCTTTCTTTCTTTCTTTCTTTCTTTCTTTCTTTCCTTCCTTCCTTCCTTCCTTCCTTCCTTCCTTCCTTCCTTCCTTCCTTCCTTTCTTTCTTTCTTTCTTTCTTTCTTTCTTTCTTTCTTTCTTAATTTGTGATAGCAGCTCATACCGCATTGTCTTAATATGGACTTTGGATGCCACTGTGAAAAATGTCTTGGAATGGTCTACTTTGATCTTCTCTCTTTCTTTCCTAGAGCAGGTTCAGTGGCGTTTCCATTCCCTTCATCCCATTATGTTTTAGCTCATTGCTCTTCTCAGAGGCCAACTAGATTTGATATTACAGGTCAAAAGGGTCCATTTTGACACAGCCAACCAGGGAGCTGAAGCTGTGATAGGGCTGGAGCCCAGACATGTCCCTGTGCTCCACAGTGGATTTGGAAAAGGCTCAGTTGAAGTGGAAAACGCAAGACATGTGAGTCTGTGGGCTCCAATAATTGGAATGAGATGCTATTAGAAGGCAGCAAGGGATTGGGGATTTCATATGTGGTGCAGGCGGTGATATTGAGGGAGAAGCACTTATAGGGTTTTCTGCCTCAAATGTCAGAACAATTTGGATAAACCTGGGTACTCAACATGGTAGGCATTTGCTGCTCTGCTCAAACAGGAAAACATTCTGAGTAAGCTTTGGTTTTCTCAGTGATAACCAGTCTATTGGACTTGGAAGCTTAACAGTAGCTATAAAAATCAAACAATTCCAGCTACTTGCTTAGGCTTCATTACAGTTGAGAATTAGACTAAGAGACACCACAGAAAACGTGAGCTTTGAGTAGCGATTTATAGAAAATAACAGCTGGCATCACAAAGGAATTAGACATGAAATCCAGACATGAAAGGCAGCTAAGGAGAAAGGGCAATGTTTTCTAAAAGAGCAAGAGAGCTAGTGAAGTATAGCAAGAATAACTGGTTTACTCACAGAGAGAAAAGTGGATGGGATATAGCTTAGCAAGACTGAAAATATATTGAGAAGATAAGAGCAGGTTAATTCCAGAAACATGGTCTTCTCCTCTTTTGTGTTTGTAGGGACCTCAGTTCATGTCCACAGAGTATGGCTCAAAGTACCGCTTCAACATTCCAGGGCAACCAGGTATAATTTCTATGCATTTAATACAACATAATAGTCACTAGGTTTATGCTACTATTATGCATCAAGCATATTTTTTTTTTTTTGGGGGGGGCTTGGATTATCACAACATCTGAAACTACCCATGGTGGTTTTTATATCCGTACACCTCTCCCTTTGAAACTCATATCCCATTCTCTGAATATTAAATTCCTAAATCAATATTTTAAAATGTAAAATTATAGTTTGAATTAGAACTCATGAAGCTTCAGTAGGATAATTTGATTTAATCAAGTCACTCTTTGAAAAACGATTGCTCCACAAAACACTATATATGTCACATTTAATTCTTAGGTTGGAGT
Organism: Pseudonaja textilis; assembly: GCF_049901715.1. Taxonomy (NCBI): domain Eukaryota; kingdom Metazoa; phylum Chordata; class Lepidosauria; order Squamata; family Elapidae; genus Pseudonaja; species Pseudonaja textilis. Next base: position 227,262,282 of record NC_141990.1, read on the forward strand.
AGCTAAACCATTTCACTTTAGCTTGGTCTTTGGCCCTTCAGGATGGCCTTTCACAGGCTTATTCCACATCAGTTTACTTTGGAACAGCCTTCTCCCAGATCCTGCTTTGCTGTCTTAAAATGATAAGGCAGGGAAGTACTGAGAGGATTAGAATGAGGCACACCAGAAGTATAGAAGAAAAGTGTCTACTTTTAGCAGGTTCATCCAAGGTGTAAAGGTCACCTCAGCTGATCAACTAAAACAAGCAAGGGATTATATCAGGCAGCAGAGATATAAGATGTTGGAAGCAATGGTAACTTTAGTGACAACAGCAATGGTAAGGCACTCCTACATTTTAGCATGCTCACATTTTGTCAAGATAATTCCATGGATAGACATGATGAAAGGGATTGATAAAAGAGTGCTGGATCAAGTCAGATGGCATCCAGGTGTGATGTACTTCAGTTAAAGCCTTTGAGGTGTCTATTGGCTGATGCAGCCATGCAGAAAAAGAAAATCCAAAGCTGTAAAGGCCAAATTATGGTGGCAACATGGAGTGTAAGTAGCATGAGCACAAGAAAGCATAACACAATGAAAGAGGAAATGAATCTTAGGCATCAAGCACTTGAAATGTACTGGAAGGAGATGCTTTCAATCAGAAGATAATACAGCAGAAACAATTCTCTTGTAACAAGAGAAGAGAGCAAAGATACCAGAAAGAATCTTAATACAGAATTTCAGATAGCTGTTAGAAAACCCAAACAGTATTATAACAACATTTGGAAGACATCAGAGATGGAAACAGATTTAGTCTTCCAAAAATTCTCCAAATTCAGAAGGAATTCACTTGCCATGATATTTTGCATCAACAAAGATCATAACCAAGCTGGCAGTGGTTTTCCCATGATACTGTTTGGAAACAAATGTTGGAGTTTGAAGAAACAGTACAGAAAAAGTATTGAGGCTTTTGAACTTTGGGGGAGACTTTTTAGAATCCTCTGACTGCCACAAACCATTCATAGAATCAATCAATGTGGATTCTTACTTGAAGCACAACTGACTAAGTTCAAATTATAATATTTTGGTTCATTATGTTATCTTTGGCCCAAAGATTCAATTTCCTTGAAGAACCCATAATGTTGATAAAAATGGAATGGTATGCTGTTGGAAGACTTGAAGGGTTAGGTGTGGACAGATTATCCTGGAGAAAGTCTATCCATGAGGTCACTAAGAATCGACACCAATTTTATGTCATATAATTAATCACTAAGAGCCAGATAAGACTCTACCAACCAATACTATCATTTTCCATAACCAATACAGTAATTTCACAACTGTTAGAAAGAAACCATTGAGATTATTAAATAGATATTTCAGTAATTATTTTGTTTCTGTTTTGTTTGGAGAGGGTTGTCTTTTATTGTTTTTATTTCTTGTCCTATGGTGATTTTAGCATTTAAGCCATACATTTTTTTAAAATGATGGAGTTGCTTACATAATTTAAATTTGAACATCAGAGAAATTGAACTGTGCCACATTTTTTAAACAACATCTCAAGAACTGTGAGGTACTTGGAAAATTATTTCTTTCCTGGGACAGTTTCTCACAGGATGAATGTTACATATAAATGCTCAAGTCCTTGCCCTGTCTAAAAAAGAACTTCACATTACAGGTAGCAGTCATGCAAAATGTATGCATCTATTTTGAGGAACATTTCTGCATACTCTGGATTTCTGCTATGGAATTTTGCAGTTTTTTAAAAAAGCATCCTTTTTTATGTAGCTTGCCTATAATATGTGTCATATAGAGCAAATGATAAAGGCATATTGAATATATTAAGAGCAACATATCTTTGAGTTAGGGGACTGGGTGCAACTCCAAAGGTTTTGTAAGCACAGTGTATCACCTCCCTCTTTCCTTCCTTGATTTTACTGTTGGGTAAGATGAAAGAGGGTTGAGGAAAGAGTGAATTATAACAGCCAAGCCTTCCATTATAATATGTTTGTATAGAAAATGAAGCCATTTTAACCACAATTGGCTAGGCATCGCCTCCAGGATCAGAGTAAAAGGAAACCTCTGAATAGCAGTTAAAGAGGAAAAGTATCCAGAAAAGGAGAGTACTATATAAGCATTAGGCTCTTTTAAACTTAATATTCAAAGCTAGGGCTCTCACAAGGTTTTGCATGACTCACTGGTGTTAATTTGTGAGAAATGAACCGATCAGTCCAGCTTCCCAAGATGTTTTTAAAGTCGTCTACTGCATATGCTCCTTTCCCCCCCCTCAGTGAACATCTTTATTTTCCTCCCCATACAGATTTCCTGCAAAAGAAAACAATTGGAGCCAAAGAAGAGTCAGGATTTACTGAAGGCTGTCTTGCTAACCCCATTGTGGAGAAACTAGCATCTCAGGTCCTCCCAGTAGTTTGGTTTCTTCTGCTGTTCTTCCCAAGGGTCAGATGAAGCATCATGTTAAAAATGCTGAAAAGCAGACTCTGGCAAAATGGGCACCTTCTTCTCCAGTTTTTCTTGAGATTCAACAATTGCTCTCCCTCAACACATGGGCTCCATTTCTGCAGGGAGGGCTAAAAAATGAAGATGGTGGCCACAATCATGTGATCAAAGTCCACCCTTTTAAATCACAAGGCACATAAAAATGGGCCTGGCATGGTTGTAGCCACCATCTTAACTTTTTGACCATCTCCAGCAAGGACTCCTGTTTGCTATAGGAGCAGGACAATTTGTGAAACAAAAGAGAAAGCAGGAATCTCACATTCCAGTAAGAGGTTTTATCCATCCCAACAGATGGATAATGGTGAAAACAGAAACAATACAAAAAGGATATTGAAATAACTTGGACAAAACATATATAACAATATTTTAAAAATGGATAACTTGGGTCCATTTTAAATAGTTCAGCAAATATCTAAAAGAGAATAAATTCAAGTTACAGAAAGAAGTTGTCAAATTAGTCTAACTCTAAAAATATCTGTTTATGGAACTCAGATATCAAATTCAAGAATATTGCTTTCATGAGCATAAGAATAATTAGTTACAAGGCACAGTACTATTTTAGAAACATGTAGCAACTGTTTTATCTCTATTGGGAATGAAAGTAAATGAAAAAGAAGAAAAATCTCCATTAAAGGAAAAGTACGGCACAGAATTATTTTACCTTATGGAATTAATGAGAGTGTTTTGCAAAACCAATTGAGGTTGAGAGCAGTTCTTTGATTTGTAGTACAAAAGGGATTGTGAGCTGCACAGGAAACCTTAAAGAGAGATATGTTTAAATCAAGGATAAGTACCGAATATCTTCATTTAAACCCTCGGGCTAAGACTGTTGAGTAGTGGTATACCATGACATGGTATTCTATTGCCCACAAGCATAAATCTGAGAGGTTGTAAAATTATTCACATGTTCACTTTGACCTACAAGATAATAAATAAACCAGCACAATGACAAAAGAAGGCAAGCAAGCAGATATTCTTAGTCTTAGAACTGTGACAAATTTACTGTGTTCTGATTGGCTTCCCTTAGAGCTTTCTCTCTAAAAGCCAAAAAAGTGTGGTGTGGGTGACTTTTTTTTCTGAAACCTGACAAAGGCAAGAGGGTTAATGCCTTCCCTTGCACATTGCAGTCTAATTAGTCTCCTCTTCAATCAGGGCGTATGTATATAGATCCTATCTTAGCTGCCCATTTCACAAACCTGACTTCAGGCTGCAAACAATGAGCGAGCGAGCAAACAAACTTGATTCTGGGCAGCAAACAACAAGTCATAAAATAGACAATATTAAAAAGCACAATTTAAAAAAATAAATATTATTAAAACATTAGGAGAGGGCATATTTGATATTAAGGCCATCTCTCCTTAAAATAAAGTGCATTAGAATTCTGAAAATGTAAATAACATCCAGCTTGCTTGACCCATAATCTCAATGTTTGTTCCTTATTGTTAGAAAAATTCCAGAATCTCTGTAGAATTATGTTTTTCTTTTCCGATAAGTTTTTATAAATGATCTTGTTTCTATTATACCAATGTGCCTACGGCCCTTCAATGTTGTCTGCTAACTCCTACCCTACTAGACTTTTTATCACAAATAAATTTCAAATATTTTCATTAAGCAAAAAATAATTGCCAGCTCCCAGGATTATTTTGGTTTTCTCCAAATATATATCTTTCCTATATTTCTTCTATAAAAATTGGATGGTTGCAGCCTTGGATTATTTTAGAAATATGCCCACCTGCCAGTAATAGGTCCAAGGTTTGCTAAAGTAGCATACAGGAGCCAAAGTTTGAGAAGGGAAAGGTAGCATTCTAATAATTTAATACTTTCTAGCTTGTCATATCATTCAGGAGCTATTTTTGCTAGCAAATTTTTCAAGGGTACAAATTGCAACAAACCAGAACACAAATTCCTAGGGTGAAAGTTCCAGAATATTATTTTGTGTAGAGTTCCCCATACAAATAGCAAACTCATTTTCTTTATCCATATGTGGCTAAAAGAGTATCTTCCTTGTAGAAGAGAAGTTTGGGGAAACCCCTAGGTTTGAAGACATACAAAAACCCTTTATGGAAAAAAAAAGAAAGAAGAAAGGTGCCAGCTAAGATCAATAAAATTTGAGCATGCTTATTTGGCTTGAAATCCTGGCTGAGGGAAACAACCTAATGGAATGGAGTACTGTGGAAACGGGTATATCAGATCTGGCTGGAAACTTAAATACATGAAATGCCATTGTTATAATTACTACTTATGCCTTTCCCACAATAATAATGCTAGTAATAATAATTACTACTTCTTACACCCCACCATAGCTGATCCAGATACCACCAGTATTAGTTCAGATAATTAGATAGTATTAGTAGGGTCTCCTATTAACCTGGCTCCTTGGTGTTTTTTTTTCCCAACATAGTAAAAGCTACATTAAAATAACTGTTATATCCAATCTGCTTTCCCTCTCTCTAGGTCTAAATATTGCTTTTCATTTGTTTTGCTTTGTAGGACAGCAATCCTGGAATCAGCATTATGAAAGCAGATTATATACCATCTTCTATTCCACATGTAAGAAGTGCACCTACTGGCATGGATGGGGCTGGATGAACAAATATTATTTCCATTTTATTCTTCAATATCTACCCCTGTATATGTAGCTATCCACACATCTTTATTTTTTCTTCCTGAAAGGGGGATGAATTTCTACCAGTCCTTTCCAAAGGCTCTGAGCGGGGCTCTGGATTTAGTCGGCAGAAGGATCTTCGCCTTGGTTCTTCAGTAAGTGACAATTCGGTGTTGACAGAACAGGTTTTTTCTCCCATTTCATTTTTCTCTGCTTTGAACTTCTGCTTTTGTACACAGGAGAAATGTGTCCAAAATTCTTCACAGCTATTTCCGAATTATCCTTATGTTTGTAATTCTTCTATCTGTTACTTTTCACTCCCTGCTTTCATTTCCCCCTTTTGTCTGTCCTTCTACATTTTTCTCTCGTTTTTCCCTATCAGCATCTACAAATAGATACCTCTCTTTTCTCCACTTCTTCCTCGAGTATGGGCATCCCAAACTCCCTTATACTTGTTTAGTCATTTATCTGTTCACCTTCCATTACCTTTCCTATCTTGATTCCTATTTTCTTTGTTGCTTGCTTCTCCTGTACTTCACCAACTCTTCTAAATCTTGTTTGTTACGGTCCTCATTTCACAGGGAGCTCTACCCATTGCAGAAGCATCTGGGCCACTGAGCCATTCTCAGTTCCAAGGCCATCAGCGACAGCCTCAAACACAAACCAATCTTCTAGGACGAGAGTATGTGGGCAACAAGGTATGATGGATGCAGTGGTGGGATTCATTTTTTTTTACTACCAGTTCTGTGAGTGTGGCTTGGTGGGTGTGGCAGGGGAAGGTTACTGCAAAAACCCATTCCCTCCCTACCCCACTAACCTGCTTTCCAGCTCCATTCTCCTGTGCAGGGCAACCAAAGAAGACTCAGCTGATCAGCTGGGACTCAGGAGGCAGAGAATAGATGGGGATAGGGGCAATCAGAGACAAAAAAATTCCGCTACCGGTTCTCCAGAACTGGTCAGAACCTGCTGAATACCACCTCTGGTTGGATGTATAATAAGGGAGTTATTTTGGGATCTTACAATTGTTTTCATAATCACATATTTCTTGTTCACTTCTTGAGGAATCAAGCCCTTAGTCCTGCTTTCATGCCTTTCTCCATATAGGAGCCATCGGGATTCAGCACCAACAACCTTAATTATGTGATACCTGTGTATGATCCAAATCTGCCCAACAGGTTTTTGACTAGCTATAATTCCAAGTAAGTTTGGTAGTTGTTTACCATCCATATTAGGATAGTAACATTCAAAGAACCAGTTTGGTCTACTGGTTAAGGCACCAGGCTAGAAACCAGAAGACTGAGTCCTAGTTCTAACTTAGGCTTGAAAGCCAGCTTGGTGACTTTGGCTAATAGTTCTCCCTCTGCTCATTCAATGCCTGTCACAATTGGTTGATCCAATAAAAGCAGATCCTGAACTTGCAGGAAAACACTAGGAAAGGGGGAAAAGATAGGAGCATTCCTAAGCTATGATTTTTCTCTTAAAGCATAATTTTGTCTATTTGCATAGGTGGCTTTGATTCTTTTATCTATATGGACCAAGTTATTTGAAGCAAAGACTTTGGAGGATGGATAGTGGAAGCAGAGGGCAGAAAAAAGTAGTGGACCTGCTATTTGTAGAAAAAAATAAATATCCATACCCTAGTGTAAACTCTCAAATTGCACATCTGTAGTGCCAGAGGCAAGCAGTGCCAGAGTAAAGACATACCTCTGATTTATATTTGTGAGATCACAAGAAGCAGTTGCCGAATCTGCCAGGCTTAATCATCTTTCTCTTTATCAGATTTTATGAAACCATTTCAAAGGGAGTGGACAGGGAGGGCTGGACCCGTGGGGGCATCCAGCCTCAACAAGCAGGTGGCTTTGCTACGAACAACCACGGCACTGACTTAGGAAGTGATCCTAATGCTACAGAGACCTTGAGGACTGTTCATCCCCATGTTGGCAGGTGATATATCATAGTGGCAGGGCTGTTTCTTTTTCTTTTGCTCCATCAAGTCAATTCTGGTGCCCGTTGCCATTTCATCTCCTTCCCTTGGGTGCCTTCTACCCTTATTTGTTTGTTTGTTTGTTTGTTTGTTTGTTTGTCTGTCTGTCTGTCTATCTATCTATCTATCTATCTATCTATCTATCTATCTATCTATTTATTTGTTTATTTATTTTGTTTTCCAATGCTTGTCCTCTGCCATTATAGGACAATCACAACTGTTGATCCATTCTATCGCGATTCTCCCCATGATCGTCACTTTGCTGCCCTTCATCAGACAACTGTCCCCAATTAAGTAAGTAACTTGGTCCATTGCATCTTAAGGCACTCCAAAAGCAGGGCAAAATATGACAGTATTATCAGGATAAGAAATGTAAGTTTACAGTAGTACATTGTATGAATTTAATTCAACTACTGCTGACAAACTAAAGCTCAGTTTAGTGTCTCCTATGTCTACTCAAGTTTTTTCCAGTTTCAGGAACAAAAAATACAGATACTTGATATTTCTCTCTCACACACAGAGAGCAAAACGACACAGAACAATCAAGCCATTTTCCCTTTTGAAGAAATGTTTTAGGAACTAGCTACAGGTCAATGTTGCAGGGGAGGGAATCTCACAAGTTATCAATGGAGACTATTTTTACAATCATGTCATCCTTATTTTTCTTTTCAACCTAAAATCTTATCCTAATTTAATATGCTTGCCTATTTCCAGCCTCTGTTCAGAAGTGAAAAGCACAGTGATGCCTTTGGACTTCAAGGAACCACCCTGCATGCTAAGGAAAGAGCATCACTAATTGTACTGTCATAACGAATCTGTTTTATTTTATATGGTATTGTTTTAAAGAAATTAAGACACATATTCGAGCTATGTCTCCTGTCCTAGATTAGTACCTTGAAACAGGGATTAAAATTTTTGGGAGGGATACTTATGGTTTTTTTAGAATTTCTGCAGCTCTATAGCTGTACAAACCTTGTGACATAATGTGAGTATCTGACTAACTGAGATCTCTTTATATCTCTCTAACCACAGAATAAAGATACCAAGATGTAAGGGCCTGTCCTCATTACACTGCTTTCATTTCATCCTTGATTCACAGTAGAAGAAGCTTAAATTTATATTTAGCTCTTCCAATTTTGAAGTGATACTTTCCACCTTCTGGGACAAGTTTTGTTGTGACTGTATATTTTCATGCTTTCTCGGTTACATGGTTGATAGTACAGCTGGATTTGTCCAATTCATTTGGCCAATTCAGGTTGCTGTGAGCATAACCTCTTACCTCTGACTGTTGGGCATAGCCCTCCATTGGCACTTTGATTTGGAACCCAGCAGGGGTGGGATTCAAATTTCTTAACAACCGGTTCTGTGGGCGTGGGTTAATTTGTGGGTGTGGCTTGGGGGTCATGTGACTGAGGTGGGGGTGGCTTGTAGATTGGGCATGGCTACATGGTCATGTGACTGGGGTAGGAGTGGCTACATGGTCATGTGGCTGGGGTAGGCATGGCCATGTGGCTGGCAACCCAAATTTAAGTCGTCCTCACTGAATGACCAGGTGCTCACTTAGTGGCCAATTGCTTAGCAAGTGCTTTTTGCCAGTTTCCAAGGCCTAGGGAAGCCCTGGCAAGGCCCAGGCAGGTGGCCATGTGGCTGGCAACCCAAATTTAAGTGGTCCTCACTTAATGACCAGGTGCTCGCTTAGTGGCTAATTGCTTAGCATGATATAAGGATTAAAAAACCATTTTATCTATTGGACTGGATGGAGTTTGTGCCTACTTCTTAAAAAAGCTATCCACTGCCATAGCTGAACCTCTAAGCATAATCGTTGAAAAATCTTTCAGGACCACCTCCTTGCCAAATCTATGGTCACTAGCCACAGTCATTCCCATCTTCAAAAAGGAAGACCCCAGCCTAGTTGAAAATTACAGACCAATTTCTTTATGCTGTGTCACCTGTAAAGTCATGGAATCAATTATTAACCAATCCATTATCCTCCACTTAGAGACAAACAACCTACTCTCTAACAAACAGTT